>NW_022681467.1:35680373-36307588 GCF_009764315.1 Trachypithecus francoisi
TTTACATGTATGTTTATGTCTATATCTACTTGTCTATTTGTGTAGCTATCTTTGTAGAGAGAAAGACTTGGACAAGTTACTTACAAAGAAGTTATTGGACAGTTGTGATTTTTTGTGAAATATTGTCTATTTTCATCTTTGAAAATGTGATGATAACTGATATATACATATGAAATTTTTAAAAATTAATATAGACATCAAAAGGGTTTTACGTTTATTAATTATTGGAATTTCTTCTTTAATACATTGCCTGTTGATGTATTTTCCTATTTTTTTCTCTTGAGATATTCATAATTTTATAGTTAATTGGCAAAACTTCTTTGCTTACCAAGAATATTAATACTTTTTCTGGAAAATGCCTAGCAAATACTTTTTGTCCATTTAAAAAATTTCCACTGTTTCTTGTTATTTATGATTTAATGACATTTCAGAACTTTAATATACTAATATCCATAAATCTCTTCCTTTTTCCTTAGAAAATATTTTCACAACTCAAGGCAATTTAAATATCCGCTTGTGGGAACAGTGCTGAAGGCCTGGACTAGGATAGTAGCAATGGAGACAGACTAAAGGTCAGCATAACAGTCAACATTAAGGGGGTTGAATCAACAGCACATAGTGCCTGATTGGAAATACAGAGTAAATTATAGTGAGAAATGAGTTGCTGTTCAGGTTTCTATCTTGAATACGTAGACAGATGATGGTCAGCAAGCAAGAAAACCGGCAGAACAATTTTAGAAACTAAGAAAATGTATTTCCAATGGAACTAATTAAATCAGAGTCAGTAAATAACATTCTAAGATATAGGAGGCTGATACAGTTTCGATCTGTGTCCCTGCCCAAATCTCATGTCGAATTATATCTCCAATGTTGGAGGAGAGGCCTGGTGGGAGATGATTGGATCTTGGGAGTGGATTTCCCCTTTTCTGTTTTCATGACAGTGGGTTCTCATGAGATCTGGTTGTTTAAAAGTGTGTGTAGCACCTCCCCCTTTTCTCTTTTCCTCCTGCTCTGACCATGCAAGATATGTGACTGCTTACCCTTTCACTATGATTGAAAGTTTCCTGAGGCCTCCCCAGCCATGCTTTCTGTACAGCCCATGGAACTGTGCGCCAATTAAAACTCTTTTTAAAATAAATCACTCAGTTTCAGGTATTTCTTTATAGCAGTGCATGAACGGACTAATACAGAGGCAGAAGCACATTTGCAGACAGAAATGGGAAAAAAATATATAGGAAGAGAGGATAAGAGAAAGAGCTTAAGAATAAGAATGTGCAAATTTTTGTTGATTCTGGACTGGGGAGAGGTGATAATGGATTCAGATCCTGGGGGAATCTGGACAAGGATATGATCCAGAGATCAATGGGGAAGAGAAGAAAATTAATAAACTTGACTTAAGGGCTAGGCTCTATGTTGAGAAATGTAATGTTTATGCTAGTATTTTTACAGAAAAAGCTGTTACCATTTTCAGTTTTGCAACCTGGTTCAGAGAAGCTAAGCCATAGGCCCCAAGCCACATGGACTATATGGTGGCATCTATTTAAACTCATATTTATTTGTTCTTAGCACTTTTGTTGCTGTCAGTATGCTACCTCTAAGTAGGACTTTGATTTCCTGCAAAATTCACTGTTACACATCCAGGTAGATGTGAATACATGCTGCATTAATGTCTGTCACCCATAGTTACTGCAGGGGAAGTTGGCATCACAGCATTGACAGCATGCCTACTATCTTTAGGTTAAAGTGGGTATGTTATCATTACCCTATGCAAAAGAATCTGATCATTGCCCTGAAGACAATTTTGTTATCTCACATTGCATATGTGATCATTACCCTGAGGGCAGAGATGCAATCATTGGCCTATAGGAATACCTATCATTACGGCTTGGCAATTGGAAAAGTGATAATTAACTTGCACAAATAGATGGGATCATTGCAATACAGATACAACTGTCATTGCATTTCCTGAAGAAATGCAATCTCTAGTGTGTAAAAGACAATGTGTTATCTACATTTATGGTAGAGATATGCTCCTTATATTGCCCATATGATGATATCAACGGCATTTCAGGTGGAAATTAGGATTGTTGCATTGCTGATAAACTTGTTATAATTACATTGCAGAAAGAGATGCAATCATTCTCTTGCATATGGTGCACATGAAGATGGAATCATTACAGGAAAGGTGGAGGAGATGCAGTCATTATGCTCTATATACACCCATTTTCTTGGCCAGCAGCTGAAGATGGGATGCTTTCTTTGCTGGAAGACCTATTACCAGTTAGGTTGCAAAAGATGTGATCATCATCCTAAACAATAATTTAGAGTCCCATAACAATTTTAAGTGTGCTGTTTATGAAAATTTGAATACATTGTACTGGGAATGTAATGGAAGTGAGATGCCTCGTGTCATGAGAAAATCTGACATAAACTCCTTAAGCAGGAGAGGCCATGTGGGTATGGAAGCCCTGAAGGGGAGCAAAAAACAGCCAGACCCTAGCTGTTCCAGTCATCCCAACTGAGGTGCCAGACTTGCGAATGAGGCCATCTTGCATCATTTAGGCCTAGGGAGAGCTGCCAACTGACTGCAAACACATGAGTCAATCCAGCTAATGCCACATGGAGCAGAGACAAGCCGCCCAGCTGAGCCCTGTCCAGATGATAGAATCATGAGCAAATAAGGTTGTTGTTCTTTTAAACCACTAAATTTTGGGGTGATTTGTTACACAGTAATAAATAACTGAAACAACTATGTACAGTTTAATGATCTGAAATCAATCCATAGTGTTATTATAGCCTTTTTAACCAAATTGAAATGATAACTTCTTCATTTACAATGCAAATCAATTTAATGGCAATAGTTACAACTGCCCTGAAATGATCTAAAGCCTCATGAAGTTGATTTAATATATAGCTATCCAACATACTTAATCACATGTTCACAGTTGATGAATAGTGACTGAATCTCCATGAGCAAGATAATAGTAAGAGCTCTTTTTTCCTCTCTTTCTCTTTTTTTCAGATGAATAATTTTACATTTACACTGAGAAAAAGTTAAAGTTGCAGCTCTGTTTTCATACTACCCGAGGGATCTTTGTAGGTTACATAAACCCTAAGCTTCCTGTGTAAGTTGAGGAAAAAAATTCCCAATTCACAGTGTTATTAAGAGGATTAAATAAGATAATTTGTGTAAAGTCTTAACCATAGTTGCCAGCATTTAAACTTTAGCTCTTGTCCATGTCTCTAATGTAATGTAAAATGATCTTACTCTTCAAGGGTTGATCTAAAAGAATATTTGTCAGACACAAAGACCAAGATTTGTCCCAGTTGATGAACCCTGAGTATAACTCAATAGTATATTGGCAGTTTTTTTTTCTGTTAAGTCTGGATCCATTCAATTAGTGATTTATTTCTTAATTTGTCAAACATTACATTAACAAAGTAACATGTTTTCTATCCATATTATACTGTGGTTACAAAAAATGGACAAATTGTATTTGAATTAAAAAATTTAATTGCCACCAAAGAAGAAAAAAATAACTAGAGAAAAATTAAAGAGAGATGTCAAGAAGGAATCAAGAGGCTGAAAAAATGAGATCTCTTCTAGCTTTGAAACACGTCTTGTGAAATGACTAAAATTTTAAAAAGCTAGGATCAAGTATTGGTGAGGAGATGAAGTAATTCTAAATCTTGTCCATTGCTAATGGGGTATACATTGGTTTAACCAGTTTGGAGGACTGTTTGGTAATGTCTAAATATCTATTAAAGTTAAACCTACTCCTAAGTCTTATACCCCAGAAATTTCAAACCTAGGTAAATACCTAAGAGAAATAAGAGTATATGTCTTCCACAATATCTATACAAAAATGTGCATAGCAGCCATAGTCATCACTCCCTAAAACTGGAAATGACCCAAATGTCCATAAAAAGGGGAATGGATACATGTATCATTATATATTTATCTAATGGATTGCCATATAGCTGTAAGAATGAGCAACCCACTGATATATGCTGCAATATCATGCATCACATAGACATTATGCTGCATGAAATAAGCCAAAATAAAAAATGTCTTATTTCACTTATATGAAGTGCTAGAATATGTAAACATTATTTATGATGACAGAAATTAAAATAGCAGTTCCCTTTGCGTGGGGGGGGGGTATTGATTATGAAAGTGTATGATGGC
The DNA here is from genome assembly GCF_009764315.1 of Trachypithecus francoisi. Lineage (NCBI taxonomy): Eukaryota > Metazoa > Chordata > Mammalia > Primates > Cercopithecidae > Trachypithecus > Trachypithecus francoisi. The sequence goes on from NW_022681467.1 coordinate 35,684,563, forward strand.
CGGGCGCGGTGGCTCAAGCCTGTAATCCCAGCACTTTGGGAGGCCGAGACGGGCGGATCACGAGGTCAGGAGATCGAGACCATCCTGGCTAATACGGTGAAACCCCGTCTCTACTAAAAAATACAAAAAACTAGCCGGGCGACGAGGCGGGCGCCTGTAGTCCCAGCTACTCGGGAGGCTGAGACAGGAGAATGGCGTGAACCCGGGAGGCGGAGCTTGCAGTGAGCTGAGAGCCGGCCACTGCATCCAGCCTGGGTGGCAGAGCAAGTCTCCGTCTCAAAAAAAAAAAAAAAAAAAAAGAAAGTGTATGATAAAACATTGTACATTGGTGGAATGTTCTATATCTTGACCTGAGTGGTTACTAGGATATATGTCCACAAAAACGTTATCAATCCATACTTAAGATTTGTGCCCTTTACAGTATGTGTGTTATACAGCCATTGAAAATAAATTGATAGATAAAAAGTAATGTCTTCTAGGTTCCATACGGAGAGGACTCCAGCATTAGGCATGCTGGAGATGTGCATAAATGTGTATGTTATCCACTGAGACACAGATGCGGAAGCACCAGAAGATTAAAGGCACTTCTATTTGTTTCTTCTACCCAGTTGAAAGGGCAGAACGCTTCTTCCACAGAACCAGGACAGCCCAGGGTAACGTCATCCTTCAACTGAAAGCTGTGCTTCCTATTTTCTAACAAAGAGGCTAGCTCATGTTGACCACCCAGTTTTGGCCTGCCTGGCTTGCTTTTTATCCCGGCCTGGAGGACTTTCAGGGTTGAATATCCACTCGAGCCAGATCCCAAGAATCATAACCTGCTATTAGACTCTTGTCACTCACCGGGTGAGGACTGTGCGGCTGATCCAGTGCTTCCCCACTTGGGTCTTGTGACATACCCTGAGGCCAAGCCAAGCCTTGGCGGTTAGCTTCTACAGTCTTTCCTTAAAGAGAGCTCAGGGATGTCTGGACAGGACCTGGAGACAGTGCCCTGGGCCAGAGACCTCTGATCTCTAGGCCAGCAGAATCACCACGCAGACAGATTTATGAGCCTTAGGCAAAAGAGCTGGCATTCCTGTGGCCATCTTTCCACCCCTTCCTTTCCACGTGACCATATCCTTGGCCAGATCTTCATGTCCTTAGATGGCTGTTGCCTTTGGGTAAATTGGCAATTAAGATACATAAACACATTTATCACGGCCTTGTGGTTGTCCATCCTGAAGCCCTCAGGGTGGCAAGCTGCCTGACCCTCCTGCTATGAACTTAGTAGCTTTAAAACAGAGAGTATCTTTTCCAACCCAGCTGAAATTTCCTCCTCAGGGGACCTAGTTTTAGGATTAACATGCGGGAAAGTCTGCAGTTTTGTTTTCAGTGAGGGTAGTTGTGTTTTCAAGGAAAGAGGTAGCGCCTTACAGTCAGATTCACCAGCTTTGTTTCTTTCATCAACCCTTTACTGGCTTTCTAAATTTTTTCAAGTAACTTTACCTCTGAGTTTCATTTACCTCATTACCTTTATCAAGTAAGATGATATATGCAAAGCCCTTCTCAAGCAACTGCAAAGTTCCAATTAATAGAAGAAATTGTAACTACTATCTGTGTTTGAAGTGGAACCATTTTTCTTATTTGGAATTTTCACCTATTAAAAATATGGATCCTTTACACCTGTATGCCTTTACTCTCCAAACTGATTCATTCACTAGTTCTTCTATCTCATTACTAAGTTCAAATAATTATCTTCCTACAAATCACTCAGTTTAGATGCCTTGAAGGCCTGTGTGAATTCTTGCTCCTATTCACACCAGACAGTCAGTCATCAAGTCCTGTGGAACATGTCCCTGGTCAGTATCAGTTCTTCTCCATTCCTACTGCCATTCACCACACAAAGGCCCTCATTGTCCCCTCCTGGGATGTCTATCCTCCCCTCAGAATCTTTTTCTTCTCTATTGATACCATAGACAAATTCTCATCTCATATTCTCTAAACTCAACTTTCAGGATATCACACTCTTATTCCATAGATCAGAACTTTCAATGAGTTTCTCCTTCTTTCCAGGTCTTCATAACAACTCCAAAGATAGATTCAGTCCTTCTTTTTGGAATTGCCTCTTATTTCTTTTTCCTTCTGTGTCCATCATCGACCTTCCATTGGCAAAATGATCATGAACATTTGCTTGTGAATTCATTGCCATGGTTCATTGGTTCGTGGGTGGGCACCTCACCAGAGATGAGTCAGTTAGAATATTTCCCTGAGAATCTGGAATCGTATTTAAGAAGATACAGATCTGCCTAATGCTTTGTTGAATGAAGAAAATATAATGTCCCAAGGGTGGCAGCCATTTTTCTGCCCTATGAACTTAAAAATGCAGAAAATCTATCTGGAATGTGAAAGCAGAAGCATATCAATGCAAAAACAAGAGGAATAGAGATAAGCAGAGAGAGATGAGAGAGTGACTCCCCATGCTGCTTTTCTCTGAGGCCTAATTTTTTTTATTTGTCATTGGTCTGTTTAAGATAAGTTATCCCCCCCTTTTTTTTAGACAAAGTCTCACTCTGTTGCCAGGCTGGAATGCAATGCTTGGCTCACTACAATCTCTGCCTCCAGGGTTCAAGTGATTCCCTTGCTTCAGCCTCCTGAGTAGATGGGACTGCAGGCGTGCACCACCATGTCCAGCTAATTTTTTGTATTTTTAGTAGAGACTGGGTTTCACCATGTTGGCCAGGATGGTCTCCATCTCTTGATCTTGTGATCCGCCTGCCTCAGCCTCCCAAAGTGCTAGGATTACAGGTGTGAGCCATCATGCCTGGCCACCCTTTTTTATTTAACAACTTGGAGTTAGATTTCTATATTTGTGACCCTGGGAGTGCTACTTGTTTTAGGACCTACATACCAACTGTCATTTAGTGAAATGATATTTAGCCATACATTTTTTCCCATCTGATTATAAAACAAAAATCACAGACCTGGAGAAGTTTGCTCCAATATTCTAAAATACTTGGAGCATACATAATAATATAATTGAAACTCTCTTCCCTCTTGGCTTTTCTGGCCTTGAACTCTCCTCTTTTCTGATTCCTCCGCCCAGTACCACTCCTTCCTTTCCCTTCTTTGCCTCTCCTTTTTCTACTCGTCTGCCAAAACTAAGTAATGTTCTGCAAACTGACCTTGGACTTACTCTCTTGTCTATTTGCAAGTTCTCCCTTAGTGTCTCATCATTTCCTGACTTCAACTATTATTTTCAGGTGACTGCCTCCTCATCTTTACATCCTAACTTCTTTTACTGCCCCATTCTAACACTGCCAACTCTTCACCAAACATATCCATCTGGATTCTCTTCCTGCTCCTCAATCTCAAAGTGCCTAAATCAGTGGCTTTCAACTGGGGGTGATTTTGTTCCCCAGGACATTTGACAAATCTGGAGGCATTTTTTGGTTATCACAACTGGGGTTGGAGATGCTCCTGGCATCTAGAGAGTAGAGGCCAGTGATGTTGCTAACCATCCTAAAAGAACAGAAGAGCCTCTTACAACAAAGAATTATCTGGCCAACAGTTCTGAGGCTGAGAAGCTCTGCCCTGAAACAAATCTCACCATGCCCTCCCTGTATTTCCTCTATGGCCTAAATCTGACCATTTTCCTGTGTCCTCTTGCCTGTTAGTGACACCTTCAATCTCTAAATCACCCAGACCATAAATTTCAGTAGGTCTTGTTCAACTATTTGTCAAGGATGATTTATAAAGTATGCCTACAGTGGGAAAAAATTAAAGTAAATATTACTTCTAAAATACTTTCTATATCTAGGAGTGTTTGATTTTATCAATCTTAAATATAAATGTTATAAAATTAGACAAGAAGACATTTAAACACATAAGAAAATAAAACATTTAATTTCAAATACCTTATCTATCAAATATATTCTGGTTAAAGCAACTAATCTTCTACTCTTTAGAAAAACAGGCCGGGCGCGGTGGCTCAAGCCTGTAATCCCAGCACTTTGGGAGGCCGAGACGGGCGGATCACGAGGTCAGAAGATCAAGACCATCCTGGCTAACATGGTGAAACCCCGTCTCTACTAAAAAAAAAAATACAAAAAAACTAGCCGGGCGACGTGGCGGGCGCCTGTAGTCCCAGCTACTCGGGAGGCTGAGGCAGGAGAATGGCGTGAACCCGGGAGGCGGAGCTTGCAGTGAGCTGAGATCCGGCCACTGCACTCCAGCCTGGGCGGCAGAGCGAGACTCCGTCTCAAAAAAAAAAAAAAAAAAAAAAAAAGAAAAACAAACTTATTGGGGCCACTCATATATTGCTGCAATTTTCCTGCACATTAAATGAAGGGGAGCATGGTGTAACTTCTGATGAAGATGGCAAGCCTGTCTAGTACTCAAACATTGGAATAAGCGCTTTGTAAGCTTTCTTATATGAGTTTTCAAAGGGCAACCCAAAGAAGATGCAAAGAAAAAGGGAATGGTCAACAGATAAAGTTTTTATCAATTTCTCTGGGTAAGAAAGTAGCTTCCTATGAAGCTAATTCCCTGCATAGCATTTATGCCTGTCTGATGTTTGTTCATTGTTAATTTACCTTTTCGGTTTTTGTTGCTTTCCACTAGAATGCAAGACCCACGAATTCAGAGGCCTTATATATTTTGTTAGCTGTTACATCTCCAAATTTAAACCTCTGCTTTTGATTAGGCATTCTATTTGTTGACCAAAGGAATGGATGAATGAATACATGCTTGAATAAGTATGTGACTTATATGAGGTCCTGTGAATGTCCACATGACAAGGGCTTCTGCTCAGGGTCCAGATCTATCTAAAGATAGTAGAAAGGGCATGGACCTTGACTCAATAATTCATCTAAAGCTGTTACATTTTACAGTTAGATGTTTCAGAATTCAAATTTCAGGTTTGCCCTGTTAGGTATGTAACTTTGAGAGAATTATTTATCATTCATTCATTTATTTAGGCAGTAGTCATTGCTTGAGTTCCTAATTTATGCCAGGTCCTAGGCTAGACTCTGGAAATCAGTAGCAGAGATGGTCAACAGAAACCTGCCCTCAAGGAACTCCCTACTAATTGGGGAGAGAGCCGTTAAATGTATTCATAAGGGAATGCATTGCTTTGAAGGGGAGAAATCACAGGATACTATGGGATTACATATAGGGGATATAGGAGGAGCTACTTATGTCTGGTGGGTTTTCTGTATCTATGCTTATTAATCTATAAAATCAAGGTCATACAAACTGCTCAGTGGTGTTCTTGTCAAGATAAACTATGAAACGATCTGGAGTCCATATTTGTTGCAGGAAAGTTACTTAGTAAATATTGGATCCATTCTTTCTTATTCCTTCTGAGCAGAGGAACAGCTTTGGGAACTGCAACGTGGGGCTGGTGCAACCCAAGCACATAGCAATTAAACTCATCTAGGTCTTTTCTTCCTTCTAGAATACTGACAACAGATGTGAGGGAGCCTAATCAGCTGATTGCTCCATAAAATCATAAGGGCTACAGGTTTGCCCCAAATGGTTAAATCAAAGGCTTCTCAATTCTGCAACATTCATTGTTTGGCCCCTCTTCATGAAATTACTTAAGTCTTCTTCTACTCTTACCTGAAATGCTCACAGTTGGGTGTGATGGGTCCTTGTATATGCAGTCTATCTGGCTTTCTAGAGGTCATAGAGGTCATAGCAGGCTCTAGATTATTCCTTTTGTCGCATCTTCCTGACCTGACAAGATAAGCATTAGCTCGTGAGCCCTCTTTAAGAGGAGGGGCTCATCTGGGTTCACCGAGATTGCAGGAGGCAAAGTGCTGTAGGGCACCACCTCATTCTAGTGCTACGCATTGTAACTGGCTGACCTCTCAGAGACCACACAGCGGCCATGGAAACCTGCCTTTTGTAGGATGCCCTGAGAAAGTAGAGAATATTAGAGAGGAATGTAAAAGTAGTAAACACAGCAAGCCTTTGTTCAACTTAGTAATTGCCCTCACTGGGTTAGATGAGCAAGGGAAAGGTTTATGAAGCTGTGTAGGCATGGTTTTAATCATATGAGGCCAGATTGATTAGGACTGACATCTCAGTCTGAACAGATGAAAGGGGGTGTGATGAAACCCACATTTGTAGGAGGTACCTCATTGGGATGGTCAAATCTTTCTTACATGTCCTGTGAACATGGGCAAGTTACTTACCCCCTCTGCATCTCAGCTTCCTTACTTGTGAAATAAAGATGGTAATAGCTATCATGTAGGGAACAGAGGTCCCATGCCAACACTGTGCCTAGAACCTCACCTGTATCAGCATGTATCTCACTCTTTTTTTTTTTTTTTTTTTTGAGGCGGAGTCTTGCTCTGTCGCCCCGGACTGGAGTGCAGTGGCCAGATCTCAGCTCACTGCAAGCTCCGCCTCCCAGGTTTACGCCATTCTCCTGCCTCAGCCTCCCGAGTAGCTGGGACTACAGGCGCCCGCCACCTCGCCCGGCTAGTTTTTGTATTTTCAGTAGAGACGGGGTTTCACCGTGTTAGCCAGGATGGTCTCGATCTCCTGACCTCGTGATCCGCCCGTCTCGGCCTCCCAAAGTGCTGGGATTACAGGCTTGAGCCACCGTGCCCGGCCATCTCACTCTTAATCATCCTGTGAGGTAGGCAGATTAGGTGTCTATGTTTTACAGATAAGCAAATTGAGTGTCTAAATGGCTAAATAACTCTTCCAAAGGTACACAAACGGTAAACTGAAGAGTTAGGATAGGAGTCTGGCTAATATAATGCCAAATCCATTCTACAAATTACTGAATCATAATGACCTTATAGAGTTGATGTGATTATTTAATGAGATGTTAAATGTAAACAGCTGCTCAGAAGTAACTTTTAGCTGCTGTTGTTCTAGCTATTTTCATTAGCATCACCATCACAATCAGATAATTGTGGAAGGTTTCTTACTTAGATTCAGAAGTACAGAATATACAATAGCATTAAGTGTGGAATAAAGGAAAGGAGATCCTATTCATCAGCAAGGATGTAGCAGAAGGAAAGTTTAAAATATTGACTGTACAAGGTCCAACTTCTCCAATGGGCTTGGGCCCACAATTCACATAAGCTGAGATTTTTTCATGATAGTAAGCAGCTGCTAATTATTTGCATACATTGCAGCACAAGAACCTGCTCCCGAAGTCATGCCGCTCTAGTATTTAGCAGCTTCTTTAAGGAGCAGATATTTCATATTAATACCTTGAGAAAAGTAGTTAAAGCATCTCTCAGAGATAAAATACCAAAGCAACACTCACTTCCATCTTGCATAAGTTATTGCAACAATGATGCTGTGTAAGAAACAAATACAAAACACAATGGCATACCACAATAAGTGTTTATTGTTCGTGTGTCTGACGTGATCAGCTAAATAAATCTGGCGTTCTTGGATTTATGCATCTGAGAATTGGTTGTCTGCATATGTAGACTAGCCTCCTCTGAGATATCTGGAATGGCTTGGGTCTGTGTCTCTCATCCTTCTCCTGGAACTAGCAGGCTAGTCTAGGCAGATCCTTGCTGATGACAAAGGCTCAACACAGCAAGCAGGCATGTGTAAGACCACTTGAGGAAGTAGAAATCCATTAGTTCTACTTCCTTCACTTAGCTAAAGCAAGTTACATGGGCAAACCCAAAAGCAAGAGATAGAGTTGGCCTGTTGACTTTAAGGAACTTTGGTGAAAGGAACTGCAAAGTCATATAGAAAAAAAAGAGTGGTTATAGGAATAATTGAAAAATTAAATAATGTCATTATCTGCTCACATCTTTTCTTAAAAAATGGAATCCGTATGTGTTTGAATTTTATTAAAGGAACCCCACCCATATCATTAGTCTAGTTTTATCTCCAAGATCAATATATAACACATTCAGCAAATGGGTTGAAGTCAGGGTCAGGTTGGTTCCTGTTTATTGTCTCACCCAAGATGAGCACCCAGAAGTTATGTTGTTCTCACATGCCTGTGTGTTGCTGGCCTTGTTTCTTTAACAATTAATTCATTATGAGAACAGAGCTTAATCCACTCTGTTTACTCTCATAATATGTATGTGGGTGTGGCTGTGGGTGGGTGTGCGTGTGTAAACTAACGTGTGAAAGACTGACTTTTTTCCTGGAGTCATTAGCCTTGAGGGTGGCTCTGAGAGGTCCTCGGTTTATACTGGAGGTAGTAAAGTGGTTGATTATACAGGCTCGGAAATGAAGCCAGCCAGGGTTCAAATCTCAACTCTTATGTCTTAAATATGAGGTATCTACTTAGTTACTGAATTTCATGGATTTTAAGCTTCTTTGTAAAGTGAGTAAAACTTCTAATTCAGAGAGATGTTGTAGGACTAAATAAGATATTATGTTTTGAAAGTCTTGTGCAGTGTTTGACAAACATATAGTAAACTATCTTGTTAATATAGAATATTTTAAAACATACGATTTTAATAATAAATGAGTGTTATTGGTTATGGTCTCATTATCATCATCCATCCATCCAACCATCCATTTCCCTGTAGATGATCTACAGGAGTCCTAATCATTTCTAAGTCACATTACACAAGATTTCCTTTGGTCAGGAAAAGGTTTTCACTTAGGTCAGACCATTATCTCCTTTATTCTTTTTTCTCTGCAATTGCCATGAGAAGAAAGTGCCGTGAAGAACCATGAAAGGCTTCCCTCTTGTCTCTGTTTCTGCCAGTACTGAGAATACATGCTTCTGAGCATCCTCATAAAACACTTTATAAAAACATTCATAGATTTACAGATAGAAAATAATTCACTCTGACCCCCTGAAGACTAGGTGTCAATTACTCTACACTTTCTCCATTGGATCCAAATCTCAGAAATATTGTTGTTTTGCCGTTTTACTTTTTAAAAGTAGTGACTAAACTAAAAAGAAACATAGGAGGATATCTTTGTGCATTTGGATTATGCAATAGTTTCTTAGATATAACATCAAAAAGGATGATTAATAAAATTAAAAACATAAAAAACTGGACTTCATCAAAATGAAAAATTTTTTTTCTTCTAAGGACACTATCAAAATGAAAATGCAAGTCAAAGACTGGGACAAATTATGTGTATATCATGTATCTGTTAAAGGTCTTGTATACAGAACACATAAGGAACTCTTACAATTCGAAAAGAAGAGAACAATCAATCCAAATTTAAAATAACCAAAACATTTAAATGGACATTTTGCCAAACAAAGGTACACCTGGTTAATAACCACATGAAAGCCTGAACAACATTATTAGCGATTAGGAGAAAGGAAAATACCACTCCATACCCATTAGAAAAGCTATAATCCAAAAGACTGACAATAATAAACATTGGTGAAGACACAGAGAAACTAGAACTCTCATATATTTCTAGTGGAAATGTAAAATGATACAGTCATGTTAGAGGAAAGAGAGAGAACTCTAAATCCTAACCAATGGACACCATGTAAGATATGATACAGCCGTTTTGGAAAACAGTTTGATAATTGCTTAAGAAGCTAAAATTATACTTACCTTACAAACCAGTAATTCCACTTCTAGGTATATACCCCAGAAATATGAAAACGTGTTCACATATAGACTTGTAAGCAAGCATTCAAAGCAACATCATTCATAATAGCCAAAATGTGAGAAAAAATGCAAATGCCCATCAATCAGTCAACAGATAAAGTGGATCCGTACAATGGAATACTACTCAGCAATAAAAAAGGACAGATTATTGATACATACCACATTGTGAGTGAAACTTATGTCACTGTGCTATGTGAAAGAAACCAGACATGAAAATTGCATAGTGTATGGTTGCGTTTATAAGAAATTTCTAGAAAAGAGAAATCTATATGTAGAAAAAAACAGATTAGCGATTGTTGGAGACTGGGATTAGAATGGAGATTGATGACAAATAGGCACACATAGGGTTTTAAATGATAGAAAAGTCCTAAAAATTGGATTGGGTGACGGTTGTACAAATGTATACATTAATTTAATTAAACACTGAACACAAAATCGGTGGTTTTTGTGGTATGTAAATTACACCTTAATGAAGCAGGTTTTTTATTTTTAAGTTAAATGAGATCTAGAACTCTAGTTAGGACTGTTAAAACTGCTAACGTTGGAGTTGTTTTCTTCCCAAAACAATTCAAATAATGCTGTTCATTCCTATTAGGCAATACATATTTCATTTCTAGTCAGCATGTGGTGAGGTGATCATCTTATTATTTTCTTTCCTTCTGCATACTCTAGATGCACTTTTGACTTAATATTGTCATCGTATCCTCTTAATTAGGTTCTCGCTGTTTCCTTGAGACCATACCTTCAGTAGTTCATGCCTAGCTTAAATTTTATCCTCCACTCAGATTTAATTCAGACCACCACATTTTAAATGCCTTACAGTTTATTTCTGTGAATATAAGAAACACATCCTTGGCTTGCTTTTACAAATTCATTACTGAAGAGATAGACTAGAGGGGCCAATGATTGATTCTAAGAGACACCAATTGCTCTATTCCCCTGCCTGATAATGAGCCCATACCCAGAGGGAATCGGCCAGTGTTAAATCTCATAATTGCAAACAGAAATGTGCAGCATTGTTATCACTAAGCCAACACCATTAAAGGCCAGTGTTTATTGACACTTCAGGTGACTGGATGATGCCTCTCCAGGCCGAGCTAATGAGGAGAACCTCTCCATTACCTCTTATCGAGATTTAGCAGCCTCCATAGCTACCCAATGAAAGTGGAAATTACTGGGCAAGCACTGACATTTACCAGAGACTGGCCTTCAGTCGTAATGCATAATGCACTCAGGGACAGATTTGTAGACTCAGAAATGCAGTTTATAGAAGCTTTTGTTTTACCCTGTTGTTTGCAAAGCCTGTGCCCTGAAACATTTTTGCTGCTCTCCACAGTCTAGTGCAAAAGTGGTTGTTTTCATGGATGTATTTCCTGCCACTTGTCTTAGGCATGAAAAAAAGACCAAAGCACAAATTAGAAAGTCTTTTTGGTTCTTGTATTCTTTTAGAAGCCCGCCATAGTTGTTGTTTTCTGATGGGATTTATTCACTCAATCTCAATCGTTCATGGACCATTTCCATAAATTTGCACTTTCTATCTACTACCAAATTACTTGCACTTTGAAGTAATTAATTAATTATTTTTAAAAATCAATTCATATTTTTTAAAAATATTTTTCAGAAAAGAAATGTAATCTTACTACCATTAATGAAAGATAAGATTAAAAATATATTTAAATAAACTCATAACTATTAATTGCTGTTTCCCTAGCCAATATGCTTTCTAACCTAATATATTAACAGAACCATGTTTTGCTTTGTTTCGTTTTGCTTTCTTTGCTTCCAGAATAGCGATGTGAACAGATATCGACTACATTTTCTAACCTCTTTTGCAGTTAGGATGGTCATGGATATGGTCCTGGGCAATAAGAATCAAAAGAAGATGCTCAAAAGAGATTCTGGGAAAACCATAAAAGGAGGGTGAGTCAACCGACGTATACCTTTGCCTGTCCTCTTTTTTCCTGCCCTGAAAATGGTCACAGTGTTAAAGATGAAGTGGCAATTTTGGGTCACTGAGGCAACAAGCATGAGGCTGAAAGTCACACTCAGGTCAGAGGAATAAGTTCAAGATATCTACTGTACAACATGGCACCTATAGTTAATAACATGCTGTATTCTTGATGATTGTCAAGAGAGTAGATTTTGAGTGTTCTCACCACATAAAAAGTTAAGTATGCAAAGTAATTTATATGTTTATTTGCTCAATTTGGGCATTCCAAAATGTATAAAAATATTTCAAGAGACCATGTTTCACACAATAAATATACATAATTTTTTAAATTTGTCAATAGAATTGTTTTAAAAGATGACCAAATGGAAATATAGGCAGAATAGGGTCTTCGATTATTGTGCAAGAAAAAAAAGAACTCTCCACTTGTTTAAGCAACTTCTAAATCAGGTTTTCTGTTACTAGAGGCCAATGAAGTTCTCACTGAGACATATATCTCTGTCCTACTTAAAATCACTTCATGTGTCACCATCAGCATGGGCATCACACTTTGATCAACATTCTGCTCATTGAATATGGTATGTGCAGATTGTCTTTCCTGAGGACAGAGATCCTTTTTTTATTTTTTACTCACTCACATCAGGCCAGAGCTAAGTTTGAGAAGGCCCAAAGTGGTCTCTTTCCCATCTAAATATGTATGTTGTGGGTGGGCGGCCTCTGTATCCTTCCTCTAATTAAAAGATATTTAAATGCTTGTGATATGAATTCAAATTTATTCAAGTATGAATATTCACAATATTTACAGGCCAGTCCATAGCCAGCCCAGCATGGAAAGAGGACTACAGGTGTCCGTGCAGTTTGTCGTAAGTTATGGCTGCAGCTACTGCCTGTCTCTGAGCTTTAAGGATGATGTCTCTGGTGACTCCATCCTTGCTTACTTTAGAATAAGGTATTCAGAACAAATAAGCCAGTGAGCAGTGATTTATATGGCCAAAGGTTCTGAGCTTGCTAAATTTAATCTTATTTATTCTCCTAAACAACAAACATCTAAGCATGTATAGTTCTTGCTCACAAATGAGTAATAGAAATTCTTCGAAAGATACTATAAATTATTAGAATAGTAACAACAGCTGCCACTGATTAAATTTGCTCTATATGCTAAGAGTATAGTCTCACATTTGATTTTTAAGCAATCCCATGGGTAATTATTATGGGTTTTTTTTGTTATTATTATCTCTGTTTTGCATTTGAGAACATTGAATCTTAGAGAATCGAACCTCTTGCCCAAGATCACACAGTGAGTAGCACGAACAAGAAATAAAAGTCTCCCCTGTGTGAACCTAAAGCCAGGGCTTTTAACTATGGCTAACTTTGATGGGTCTTAATATAAAAATATCCTGACATATTTTTATGTTGGTTCATTTCTATTAATTATTTATAATTAACATAATTATATATCAATATATAATATAATTATATACTTATTAAATATTGATGTCTATTCATATTTTATATTAATTCAATAAAACTCTTAATAAACCTCTAATAAGCCAATTAACTGAGTGACTTTGGGCAAATTATTTATTTATTTATATTTAATTAACACATACTGCCTTTGTGCTAGACACTGTTCTAAGGAGTAAGTTTTCACATTTAATTCAAATTTCAACCCAAAGAACTAAGTACTCCATTTATACAAGAAGAAACCAAGACATAGAGAGTTGAAGTAACTTGGCAAAAGTCATACAGCTATGATAGACTTACATAGTCACACTAGTCATATAGCTAGTCACACGACCAGTAATGGCAATCCCCTTATCTGCAAAATGAGAAGGCTGTAGTGGGTAACCCCTGAATTCTTATCACCTCTGGGATTCTATAAACTGTAAATTTTGTATTTCTGGCTTGATTAATGATTGATTAATTGATTTTTGACTGAGCATATGAGAAATATGCTGCCACGGAGCAAAACTGGCTTTTGTAGCATTTTCTGACCCCGGTGTTTCTTTCAGCTCAGCAAAAGGCGACATCAATGTATATGATGTACATGTAGAGTACATATCTATACCCTCAATATATTTCTGACGAGTTCAGCTTGTGACCCATGTGGGCATAGCTGGTAAGTTTAAATCATCATTTCCCAAAGACAGAGCTGTGATGAAACGATTACTTCCCAGACACTGGAGAATACCACTCCTGATGCAGTTAGGGGTGTCTTTGTGATAGGCTGGCAAGAATCTCCAGAATCAATCATAGGAGACAAGGCACAGTAACAGAAGTCAGACGGCCTGACATGGTGTTTGTTGACCATAACCTGAACTGGAGCCTGGCCATTGATCAGTTTTGAGAATTCAACTTTTGGTAGTTTAAGCACACATCCTGAGGAAGATCAGAAGCTTCCCTGTGTGTGAAAAGTAACCTTTACTGGCAGAGCAATGACATAACTTACTTTCCTAGAACCCTCCCAATGTGCATAGAGATGTCTTCTACATGAACCCCTAAGTGGTGGGATGCTCTCTTATGGAGCAAGCTATTTTGTTAGTTATGATTGATGTGCTCAGATATTTGTAGCTCTAACTACTAACGAGTTTCGGGAGCAATCCCAGCATGAGCTCACTCAGTCCAGTTTATTTCAGCAATACATGACTGTGCCAGGTGATGTTGGTCCTCCACCTAGTTTCTCTTTACCAGACTGGTGCCCTTAACTTTGTTCTACTGGGGGTCTTGGCTGCTCGTGGCTCACACTTTTATCTTCTTCTGGAGAATTTTCCATGGCTGATAGGGCTTGCCTTGTGCATCTACTTGGAAACTTTTATTCCTTTTCCTGGAAGTGGCCCATTGTCAGTAACCAATGCAGGTGTAAAAGAGTGTAACCCCCTTTCCCTGGGAGTAGAAAAGTGATGGGGGAGCTCTCTGAGTAGAATTCATCTTCTGGTTCTCTTTGTGGCATTGAAGTAAGGTGAACCTCCTTCTGGATTCTTTCTTTTCTATCCTGCTCCCCTGTAGCCTTACAGGTTTCTCTTGAAAGCAGCCCCTCAATATGTCACTTACACAAGAATCCAGATCTATCAAGCAAGATGAGTAAGTTCAAGTTCATAAGATTCTTGTCTTTACCTGCTGAGCCCCACCCCCATTCTTGACTTGTGCCCATCTGAAATGTCAGTACTCTTTGATTGCCTCCTGGCTGAATTACCTTCATGTTTTGCTTTCCCCTCATATCCCTTTCAAACAGTAGAAGGTTCTTTCACTGAACGTAACTGCAGCTCCTTCAGGAGAAGGTGGAAGAAGGCAGTGTCAGAAGGGAGACTATTCTGCATGCCCTGGAGAACCAGTGACCAGAGGGTATGGTATTTAACTTTACCAGGAGAATGCATCAGAAAATAGTCCACAATATTTCACACACAGAGTCGTATCCAGAACAAGGAAATTAAATAGGTTTTAATTGGAACCTATATGCTACATTTGAGACAGAATGTCAGATTGAAAGAAAATTGATTTCTGTAATTGATAATTCTTTTTCCCACATATCCCTGAGTACAATAATCATAATTCTTAAGGAACTCAGAAATGCATGGTACACAAGCGAGTGACCTGAGTACCCTGATTTCAAAATGGAGAGTGAGATTTCCTGCCTCTAACTATCCCAGATATTTAAAGATTTGGAACATTTAACTACAATTTGGTAACTCAAATGTTTTGCCACTCATTAGACACAAAATTTGTTTTCTATCATCTATCAGTTTCACTCTACATTTTATTTCATGGATGAGACAGAATGATCATTAGTAGTTAGTTGGTTGTAAGGGGAAACATAAAATAAAAATAGAGGCTCATGGGAAGGATTTTCCATGTGCATCTGCATGAAAGTAGGTTTCACCCGGAAAAAATTTAAGGAAAGGTATTTAACATGCTGATATTTCAAACTACCTTTTCATAGGATGAAATATGATTTGCCTGTATGTGATTTTGAAATTTAGATAATAGAAATTCTGTGGGCAAAGCTATCTCCTCTAGAAGTTGGTAAAATAAGAGGCAAGTCTTATTAGAAATGATTCTAATCCTTTTCAACCAATATTTATCGATGACTCACGCAGGGTCAAAAGAATATATATTTTTTAATGGTAAGAAGGTACAAAGAACAGTATGATGCCAAGGAACACATGTCACTTTTTGATGGAGAATATGAAAGCATCCTAGAGGAAGAAATAGATGATGCAGACCATTCAGAGCAGGTAGGATTTGGATAGGTATAAATCGGTGTTGAAAGGAAGGGGCTGGCAACAAGAAATAGAAGGGCTATAGGCTCATTGGAAGGAAAAGGTAGGCATTGTTCAATGAAATGCCAAAAAAAAATTTGGCACTTCGGATACTACAGAGGATGTGGAAAAGTAATCTGGAATTGTAGGTTGGAGCTATGGAAAGAGAATCAAAGTGTTTATTGTTTCAGTGAATGTCAAAACATATGAGTGTATACATGTTGGAGTAGAATGAAGAGACCTCAAAGGTGGAACATCAGAGTGATTGATATGGCAGTGATCTAAAACAACAGTCCCCAACCTTTTTGAACATGGGACCAGTTTTATGGAAGACAATTTTTCAGCAGTGCAGGGGGATGGTTTTGGGATCAAACTGTTTCACTTCAGTTAGATTCTCATAAGGAGTGTGCAACCTAGATCCCTTGCATGTGCTGTTACAATAGGGCTTGTGCTCCTATGAGAATCTAATGACACCGCTGATCTGACAGGAGGAGGAGCTCCGGTGGTAATGCTAGCTGGCAGCTCACCTCCTGCTGTGCAGCCTGGTTGCTAACAGGCTGTGGAACAGTACCAGTCCACAGCCCAGGGGATGGGGACTCCTGTTCTAAAATAAGTAAAGGAAGCATGAACACACAGGTGATAGTGGAAATCAAAGGAAACCAGAATTTTAATAGAGAAGACAAGATCAACGCTGGCACAAACAGTAGAGAGAATGAGGAAGAGGAAGGTCAAAGCAAAGTAAATGGATCTGGCAAAGAGGAAGTCATTTGGTCAACCAAAGCCAGTACTTAATCTATACTGTCATACTGTGGATTCATCCCAAAGCCAGCGTCAACACCAGAGGTTGAGTAGTGGTAGTTTGTTTGAGAGGTAGCCCTAAGAAGAACAAGGACAGGGTTCAGAACAGTGAGGCAGGAATAGCAGGAGCCAACAGAGGATACATGAATGAGCCAGTGAGCAAACGGAGATCCTGCAGAGGGATCCATAGAGTGTATCTAGAATTGTTCCACTGAGGGAGGAGGGGTAGAGCCCAGGGATTTATACCATGATCGGTTCCTCATTGGTTGGGAGTTGCCCCTAGGGTCATCAAATCCCATCTTCTATGGACTGCCCTGCTCTGAGTAGGGGAAGCTCCTGTGGCCCTGCTCAGGTAGAAAAGCAGAAACATTCAAGCCATTGAATTATGCAAGGAGTGATCCACTGCAGCCTCAGATAAACTTATAGGTAAGCAAGGGTATAAATAGCAACTTCTTCAAGTACCTACAAGTTCTAGGTGTTTGCAAGTGGCTTCTATAGGTCACCTCACAGTTTAAGATGGTTGCTGGCTTTCCAGCTATCACATCTACTTTGTGGACAGCAGGAGTCACTCATAGAAGAGTCCACTTCATTCATATCACAGAACATTCGTTCACCAGAAACAGACATATGACCAATCTTGCTGGAAGGGAGGCTGGGAGATGCAATATTTTAGCTGGACATATTATTGTTCCACATAAAATTGTGCTTGTTTTTAAGGAAGGAAAGGTGCACAGAGGTTTTGCGTGATAGCCAGCAGTCTCTGCCATAACATATAAAAACATATTTAAGTCAGAGTTTTAATTTCTTTTTTATTTATTGATTCTGTGTCCCACCCACTAGATTTCTAGTTCCTTGAAGACAGGAACTGGGTTAGCTTTACTGTGTTATTACTCACTGTGACTCATACATTGAGGTTTATTTTTTTTCCCCTAGAACAGTCTAGCCCACTTTATCCCTTTTGGCTTTTTAAGTAAGAATATCAGTATCATTACACCAATTAAAGGGAAGAGAGGATGAGGATGCCCAATAGCCAGCCATAATGAGAAGTCAGGAATTCCAAAACTTCAATTTTAGACTTTATCAAAGAAGCAGGTGGCTCTGGAGATGAAAATTATGGGTTATTTGATATATTTAATTATTCAGAATGGTAGACAAATGTACTACACAGAACTCCTTATAATGAATTCTTCATTTTTCAGCATACACTCACCCCAACATAAACCTACACCACTATTCTCTAGCCAGAGCCATATCTGAAGGTATTTTTAATGCCTTTCATATTAGTGAAAATATCTCTCTAGTAGCTATGAGCTTGAACTCAGCTGACCAAGATATGAGTCTCTATTTTCTATTACCAGCAAGCAAACACTGACAAGCTGTTTATCATCTCCTATCCTTTGTTTCCTCCCTTTTAAAACAAGGATAGTCACACTGCAGGGGCATTTGAAAGGAATATTTGAAAAGCTCCTGTACAAGTCTTAGCAAAGTAGGTTAACAGAACACGAAATTTAATCTGAATCTCTTCTCTTGTGTCCAAGACTAAAGAGAAGTCTGACTTGATTTTGGCTCCTTTGACATTGGGAGATCACTGCTACAAACAACCATACCGTGAGAAGCCCCTGAGATTTGTAGAGATTCCTGCATGTCTGTCTCCCAGACTCTTAAGCATCTGGCCTTGACTTTCTCCAAAATGCAAAGGAGGCCTCCAAATGACAGACCTCAGGGGGAACATCTCCAAATGGTTCTTCCAAGCACAGTGAATCAATCCCCTCTCCTTGCATATTCTGAGAATTAGCAGAAAGTACATACATATTTCAGAGTTACCTCTTAATACAATTACAGTTCATTCAGCCAGCAATTACAGTAATTGAAAGATTGGCAACTACTGCAAATCAGGTTTAAGGGAACTGATGGCCCAAGGGGCTAACGCTTCATTCTGTCCGGCTCTAGTAGCAGACTTGGTGGGCTAGTGACCCCCACGTGGTGTGTGTGTGTGTGGGTGTGTGTGGGTATGTGTGGGTGTGTGTGTAGGGAGACTGGGCACTTCCTGTGGTGTAGGTTGACTGATTATGATGACCATTTTATTATTTTTATTTTTATTTCAACAGTTTGGGGGATACAGGTGATTTTCAGTTACATGGATGAGTTCTTCAGTGGTGAATTCTGAGATTTTAGTGCACTTGTCACCTGAGCACTATAGTCTTTCATCCCTCAACCTCCTCCCAACCTCTCTGCACCCCCAGCCCCTGCCCGAGTCCCCAGAGTTCATTATATTACTCTGTATGTCTTTGTGTCTTCATAGCTTAGCTTCCACTTATAAGTGAGAACATATGGTGTTTGGTTTTCCATTTCTGAGTTGCTTCCCTTAGAATAACGGCCTCCAGCTCCATCTAGGTTGTTGCAAAAGACATTATTTAGTTCCCCTTTGTGGCTGAATAATACTCCATGGTGTATAAACACCACTTTTCCTTTACCACTCGTTGGTTAATGGGCACTTAAGTTGGTTCCATATCTTTGCAATTGTGAATTGTGAGTTGTGCTACTAGCTATAAACGTGTGTTTGTGTCTTTTCCGTATAATGATCTTTTTTTTCTTTTACGTAGACACATATTGGCCTTGTTAGACACTGAAAGCCTTCACCTTCTGTGGCTTTTATCTATACCAGCCTCATAGTCTGGATTCTGTGGTTTTAAGAAACTACTGTGAAGAAATAAATGTGGTCAGAGCAGTACAGGAAAATGGTGAATATATTAAAGGCAGGGGGCATGGGTAGTCCTCTAGTGCTTAGGTATGCCTCATTCCATTGTTGATCTCTAAGTAACTTCTCACTGAACTTCGTGTAAGCCTTTGAAGTCAATTACTTCCAGCTATGTCTCATTCTCTCAAATCAAAATCCACATCTGATTCATTCTCTCTTAAATAAGTATGCCCAGATATCTAAATTCAAATGACATCTAGATGGAAGGTTCGAATACATGTTTGCTTCTTACAAATATATTCACAAAGAAGAAATGACTTTAAAGAACAGCAACAAAGACTAAAAGAACCTAAAGACAAAAATCTAAAAAAAAAAAAAAAGACCGGGCATGATAGCTCACACCTGTAATCCAAGTGACTAGGGAGGCTGAGGCAGGAAGACAACTTAAAGCAAATAGTTTGAAACTAGTGTGGCAATCTCCTGAGAATCCCTCTCGTAAAAAAAGAGAAAAAAATAAAATTAAATTAGTTGGGTACAGTGGCCTGAACCTATAGTGCCACCTACTCAGAAGGCTGAGACGAGAAGATCTCTTGAGCCCAGGAGTGAGTTTGAGTTTGCAGTGAGTTATGGTTGCACCACTGCATTCTGGTCTGGGTGACAGAGTGAACCCTTTTCTGTTAAAAAGTAGTAAATAAATAATTTTAGAAGACAAAATAGTGTTAGAAAAATGGTAGATTGAATAATATTTATAAAGTGGACCAGTCTGGGTTAAAGCAAAGATGAAGAAAAAGAAACATAGAAGGCAGTTTGATACTGTGTTCCTGTTCTGTTCACTCTCCAGAAATCCAGCAACCTATCAAATGAAAAAGACCCAGCAGTTTACTTCTCTGTACCATAGATTGGTTTTTACCTCCACTCTGCTTTAGACTTTATCTCTACCATAGATTTTAAAATCTGTATTGAGAGAAAAAAAAATATCTTAATGAATCCTTGTGGAAATAGAATCAGTGAAATGGAGAGCATACTTGAAATGTTCTCCAAACCTGTGGAAGAAAAACAATACATAAAAATGATAAAAGAGGCCGGGCACGGTGGCTCAAGCCTGTAATCCCAGCACTTTGGGAGGCCGAGACGGGCGGATCACGAGGTCAGGAGATCGAGACCATCCTGGCTAACACGGTGAAACCCCGTCTCTACTAAAAAATACAAAAACTAGCCGGGCGAGGTGGCGGGCGCCTGTAGTCCCAGCTACTCGGGAGGCTGAGGCAGGAGAATGGCGTGAATCCGGGAGGCGGAGCTTGCAGTGAGCTGAGATCTGGCCACTGCACTCCAGCCTGGGTGACAGAGCGAGACTCCGCCTCAAAAAAAAAAAAAAAAAAATGATAAAAGATAAACTGATAGACATTGAATAAGAATACAGGAATTTTATCTATGAACAATTTATCCTTTTGGAACATGGTTTGAGACAAAGAAAGAATATTACAGTACATCAGAAGAAAGAAAGGTAAACAGAAAGGAAAGGGTGGAGATAGAATAGAAGCAAGAGAGGAGGAGAGGAGGGAAGGGGAGAGGAAGAGAGAAAGAAATAGAACAAGGGAGAAAGGGAGCAAGAAAGGGAAGGCAGGAAAGAAGGAAGGAATAAAGAGAGGAGGGAGGGAAGGAAGGAGGAAGGAGGAAGGAAGGAAGGAAGGAAGGAAGGAAGGAAGGAAGGAAGGAACAAAGAGAGGAGGGAGGGAAGGAAGGGAGGAAGGAAGGAAGGAGAAAAGAAGGAAGGAAGGAAGGAAGGAAGGAAGGAATAAAGGGAGGGGAGAAGGAAGAAAGTCCTTTCCTGCGCTAAAGAAAAATTAGTACCTACAGGTGGAAATAGAGTTATAACTGACAATTTATTGATATCTGAGAAGAAGAAAAAAGGAAGGAAGGAGGGAGGGAGGGAGGAAGGAAGGAGAAAAGAAGGAAGGAAGGAGAAAAGAAACATGTTTTTTTCCAATCATGAGGGCACAAAAATTTTTATATTGGCATCATACTTTACTGTTGCAAAAGTGGCCCTTCCGTCACTCTCTTAAACATTTATTTCCTTGTAATTACAGACAGCTTTTTCCATGTGAATTCGCACAAATTGCTTGCTTAGAAGTCCTCACTGGCTCTCCCTCATCCACCCAGTAAGTCCCAGATTCTTGAACAAAACGCGTCCTATAACTCTCTCTCATGTCTCCCGCAACTGCCTCTCTCAAGAGCCCTGCAAAAATCATGCTACTCAATATATCACAGATGTCCTTTCTCTCTTTCTATGCCCACTTAACGTTACTCTTCATTCAGATCTTCTTTTTTTTTTTTTTTGAGACGGAGTCTTGCTCTGCCACCCAGGCTGGAGTGCAGTGGCCGGCTCTCAGCTCACTGCAAGCTCCGCCTCCCGGGTTCACACCATTCTCCTGTCTCAGCCTCCCGAGTAGCTGGGACTACAGGCGCCCGCCTCGTCGCCCGGCTAGTTTTTTGTATTTTTTAGTAGAGACGGGGTTTCACCGTATTAGCCAGGATGGTCTCGATCTCCTGACCTCGTGATCCGCCCGTCTCGGCCTCCCAAAGTGCTGGGATTACAGGCTTGAGCCACCGCGCCCGGCCCAGATCTTCTTTTATATCCCATCTCCTCCAGAAAGCTTTCTCTATGCCCTCTTCTCACACAAGAATGCATCTTTGTATCCTGTGCTAGGATATAACGAAAACAGATCTTTACTTCCTGTATTAATTTGTATTAATGATTTTTTATGTTAAGTTGAATTTTTCCATGTTTGTTCCATGAAGTTTCTCCCCCAAGATTGTGGGTGTTCTCAGAATTGACTATGTGCCCTAACATTTAACATGGTATCTAGTCCATAATATGTGTGGGATTGTGCTTGTTGACTTGAATCATGGAAAATGCCTGGGCCATATATGAAGTACAGAAAGAACTCCATGTGCAAGGTCATGCTTGGTAAGATAAAGACTTCAATGTAGCACCTGGTATTGTGAGGGCCACCTGCCTTTCCTGGGTCTTCAGCAATGTAGGAACTTCTTGGGCAGTAGTTTTAATTTAATCCTTTAATTTCTAATTTTGCAGCCCATTTAGAAAGAAAGAAATTACAAGCAAAGTTTTTTGTTTCCATCTTAATTGTATTACTTTATCACCAGTAGAGAACAGAGAGCTCCACAGTGTATTACAATAAGTGGAGAGGTCCTACGCCTGGAGCGTGCCTGCAGAATTTCTAAGGCGGCCAGTGTGTCTGCAGCATAGAAAGTAATGGGGAAGGGAAGTGGAGGATGAAGTCAGAATGGTGATGAGGGGTCAGACAGTGGAGGCTTTCAGGTCATTAAAGGCTTCACTTATTTTGAATGACATTTATTTTGACAACAATTAATGGGTTTTGAGCAGAGTAGCAAGAAGACATGACTGACATTTTATCAGGATTACTTCAGCATTCTTGAGTAAGCTGAAAAGCGAAATCATTTAGAAAATGTCTGCACCTATCCAGGTAAGACCTGACGGTGGACCAAGGTGGTAGCAATGAAGAGGAGGGACATAATTGGATTAGGGATGTATTTTAAATGTTGAGCCAACAGGATTTGCTGGTGGGTTGCATGCAAGTCAGTACTTAAATGAGATCAGCCATGGAATACAAGAATCAAAAGTAAAGAGCAGAGATGATGAACGTGATGGTAAGGTCTGTGCCATTCTAAGAATTCTAATAAAAATCAAAGGGATAAGGGTTGATATCAGTTCACAGGCTATGGAACTGTCAAGACCAAAGACCCTGTGAGGTAGCTGAAGCAGAAAACACTTTCCTTTTATGTATCAAAGTCTCCAATCCTCAATGCTGTGCTGGAGGACTTGGACCTATGGTGCAACCTGGTAGTCAATGGATCAGGAAATGAGGGGTCAGCCTGATAGAACATTTAGAAGGGAGTGTGACTGATAGATGACAATGTCTTAAGAAGGTCTAGTATGTTTACTCTTAAGCATCAAGAAACAAATGACGATTTTCAATACTTGGAATATACTGGCAGAGGAATCCTGATCAACTGGCATAGGTCTGCCACTGATGCAGGAAGTTGAACCTGGCAGCTGCAGCTAATCAGAGCTGAAGAACAGTCAAGTCAAGGTCTGGACCCCTCTTCCAGCCTTTGCTTGTTGGCTTCTGCTTCCCTCCTTCAGTCCTGATATTCCTTACCACTTCCACTTTCAAATAACTGAATTAGAGCCCCAGACCATCTTGTTCTCCGTTGGGCCACAGCAATACAATCCACCTTCTTCTTAATCCTCCTGTAGCTCCAGCCTGCAGCTTCAAGACAAGCGCCCAGAGTTCCTTAACAGTTTCCTCTCATTCAGACACAACCTCAATGAAGTGAAGACAGGGAACAAAATCCACTCTATCTACTGCTTCCTATCTTTGGTCCACCCATCTCTTATTGGCTCAAGTAGGGATTCCCCGTTCTCATTCTTAGCTCTGTAGAACTCTGCTGCCTGGAAATCCTGGCCTTGTCAGATCAAACGTGAGGGGAAAATTTAGACAGATATAAACTTAGCTATCACGGTTTTGGGTAAATTATATATTCTCAGTTGTCTGATTTGGTACTGTTCAAACCTTTTTATGACTAGGTCATAATGACAAAACTTTTAAAAGGTCTCTTGGCCAGGAAATCAAGAAAATTCTTGAAGCAGCTAGTTATTATTTTTATATATAGATATCTATCTATCTCTCTCTATATATAAATAAGTGTACATATATTTATATCTAAAACATACATATATATGTAAAAATCTATGTTTATATATATTTATCTAGTTATATGATCACTCTGTCCTTAAATGAGATAATTTAATTATGTTTGAAATCATGAAACATGAAACAAATATGAAATCTTGATTGTTATAGCATGATGTAACTAAAAAATAATTAATTTCCAGAAATTTTTATTCATTTTTATAGTAATCTTATTTTACTGCTTATACTTATTGACATTTACTTCATGCAAGCTTTGTTCTAATTTCATCTATCTCTCTAGAAAATTATATTCTCACAGCAGCCCTGTGGGCTTCATGATAATATGACATCCATTTTACAGATGTGGACACTGAAGATCGATGAAAATCAAGTACATAATAAGTGTTAGGGTTGGAATCAAATCTAGACCTCTTTATGTTTAGATTCTGGACTCTTGAAGAGTTCACTGTATGGTATTAACTGACAGTAAGCACATTTAAAGCACTCTCTTGGACTGGGGCATAAATGTAGCCCAACTATGTATGAATTTATTTCCAAACTAAATGTAGTTAAATTCAAAATTTTTCACAAAGAAGCAGTTAGGAGTTGATCTAAATCTCTGATACACTGTCTCTGAATGTGGTCCTAAAGGAAAAGAATCTGAAAATCCCCTTGTTTCTAAAGACAGGAAGTGGTTCTTGCAGGTTCTTCTTTTACAAGAATATTGGTCTCAGTAACCAGAACTCTGATTGCAACATGTAATGAATTCAATATCACTGGCCTTTCCAAGACAAGAAAATGAGGAATAGGTTATTCATTTTGCTGAAGAAGAGAAAATTTTCAACTCATGTTGCTTCAGTAAGAAACCTACTTTGACAAAGAAGTAAAAGATACATCAATAAGGAGTCGCACTTCTGCTGCAGAAGATTAACATTTTGCATTGAAGTGTTGGTTCTGGTAATTTTAGTAAACTTTCCTGTTGACCCATCTCTCCAAAGTTGCTGACACTTTAGAATTGTGTCCTGGTGGCAAAACTTGTCTGAAAGATGAATCACGTTTTCAGAGTTTCTGTCTTCCCTGCTGTTGACACACAGCAGCCCTTGCCACGCATTAGCAGGGCAAGGAATTCTTAAGGTCTTCTGTTGAGACCTTGGTGAGTGAAATGCTTATTATTGAAGTCCCTGGCAAGAGATCTCAATGGCAAAGCACCAGACCACAGTCTACTGTACTCCTACTCTTTGAATCCATGGTGAAAATAATACTCTTTGAAATGTGTTAGGAAGAGAAAAAAAAACTAATGTTGGCTATCATGCTAATTACAGAGCTTACCAGTAAGATCTTTTAGCTTAGACATACAAGTTGTGCCTACACTCATTTATTCACTTAGCAAACATTATGAGGTCAGTTTTATCAATTGTTAATGTCTTATGTATCCTGGGTTTATCGTGGACTCTTTCTAGACAAACTTCTTGACTAATAGATCTATGATCATTTTTCTCTGGCATCTAATCCATTTCCAAACCCTACTAATCTGGCTTTTGTCATCACAATTAAAAACAAGCTTTGTGGTGTTTAGTTTCTTACCTCAACATCTCATTGCTTTTTGGTAAATGGAACACTGATTTTGAGCTGGAAAGACAGGTACCTTGAATAAAAGGACTACATTCTCCTTCCTTCATTGTGGTTAGGTATAACTGTTTTATATCTAATTGCTGGCCGATGAGAGATAACGAGTAGAAGCAGTGGTTTTGTTTTGTTTATTTTTTGTTGTTTTTTGGTGGGAGCAGCTATATAAAGCCAGAGGATACTGCTGGAAGTGCTCCACTGTGCCTTTCTACACTTAACTCTTCTTTTGGTCTTTAGCAAACATGATCACTTGGAGATGCAGTAACTATCTTGGACAACAAGGTGACAAGAAGCTTAATTTGACAACAATACAAAAAGATAGTATCCTGTGTCCCTGATGACACCAAGAGGGTGCATATAAGCCTTGGCAGCCTATTCTAAATATTTATATGTGAGACATAAATAAACTCCTATGTTAAGACTACTCTTTTGTAAGGTTTTCTAGCAGTGAAAGATTACAACCTTACTGGTCTGGGGTATCAAAGAATATAGTTCAAAGCAGGTAAAGCAATCCAATATTTAGGAGAGAATTTTTGGAATTAGGAGAATTGCAGAAAGGCTGAGACTACATCTAAGTATAAACCCTTCCTGAACACCTTACTGACAATTAAACTGTACATGCCCATGGGAGACACCAGAGGCCAGGCACAAGCACAAGCAAAAACGAAAGAAGTTTCTCCTCTTAGAAGCTAGAACTACATTGGGTGAGATTTGTTACATTTTTGACTGAGTGCATGCTGAAGTGGCAGAATGCTAAAATCTTACTATTCTAAAAAAAAAAAAAAAAAAAAAATCTTGGAACTGGCAGAGCAAACTGGAAATTTATGTTGAAAACCTTAAAAGCAGGGAATCACAGAGAGGGTGAGTCCCAAAAGCTATATGTAAACTCTGTCCAAATCCCTGGCTGATAGCAAAACCACTCAGGTAAAGGGGACACCCAAAGGAAGCAAAGCTAAAAATACAACTGCTGGAAACACAA
This sequence comes from Trachypithecus francoisi, assembly GCF_009764315.1. Taxonomy (NCBI): domain Eukaryota; kingdom Metazoa; phylum Chordata; class Mammalia; order Primates; family Cercopithecidae; genus Trachypithecus; species Trachypithecus francoisi. The sequence continues at coordinate 35,711,161 of NW_022681467.1, forward strand.
AGAATTGAGCAGAAATAACAGCTGTTGTTCACTGCAGGGGACAGAGTTTGCAGTTCAAGAACATGCCAAGTACTATCTGTGAGGGTTTTTTTTTAATCCTCAGAAGAACATAAGAGTATCCAAATCAGTAAGATACATAGACTGCAGTATTTACCTTTCAACCAAAATGAGTAGTCATGCAAAAAAACCAAAAAAACAAAAAACAGAAGAGTATGAACCACATACAGAAAAAAGGAAGTCAATAGAATTTGGCTGAGTATGCCTGATGTCAGATTTAGTAGAAAAAGAATTTTAAGAAGCTATTATTAATGTTTCAATAATTAACAAAAACTATATTTAAATAAATAAGGAAAATGTCTCAATAGTTGAAAAGTTAGAGAGTATCATGGGTAAAAAAAGAAAAAATGAACAAAATGAAAATTATTGAACTAAAAATTAAAATAGATGAAAAATAAATCACTACTACAAACTAAAGTGCTTCTTCACAGGAAAATAAATAATTAAAATAAAAAGGCAGTCTGTTGTTTAGAAGAAAATATTTGCAAGCCATATATCTGAAATATATAAGAAACTCACATAATTTAATAGCAAAAAAAATCCTGATTAAAAATGGGCAAATAATGTGAATGGACATCTTTCCAAAGAAGGCATAAAAATGGCCAACTGATATATGAAAATGTGCTCAATATTACTAGTAATCATCAGGGAAATGCAAATCAAAAGCACAATAGAACATCACCTCAGACATGTTAGGATGGCTATTATCAGATAGACAATAAATAACAAGTTTTGGTGAGGGTGTAGAGAAAAGGGAACTCTTGTATACTATATATGGGAAAGTAAATTGGTAAAGCGATTATGGAGAACAGTATAGCAGTTCCTCAAAAAACCAACAATACGACTACCCCATGACCCAGCAATCCATCCGCTGGGTATATATTCAAAGGAAATGAAATCAGAACTTCATAGAAATATATAAATCTGTGTTACCATATTTATTGTAATATTATTCACAATAGGCAAGATATGGGATTAATCTAAGAGTCCATCAACAAATAAATGGATAAATTGTGATATATATGTGGGTGTGTATGTGTGTATTCATACACACATAATATATATGTGTCTCAATGTATATATAATGCATATGTGTGTATATCACAATTTTTTATTCATCTGTCAATGACTACTTAATATATAATGCCATATTATTCAGCCTTAAGAAAGGAGATATTGCTTTTTATGATAACATGGATGAAACTAGAGAACATTATGCTAAGTGAAATAAACCAAGAACAGAAAGGCAAATACCACGTTACCTCACTTACATGTGGAATCTAAAACAAGTCTAATATATAGAAACAGGCAGTGGAACAGTGATTACCAAGAGCAAAGAGAGGGAGAAATGGAGAGAAGTAAGTCAAAGGGTACAAACTTGAAATAATATAGAAAGAATAAGTCTACAGATCTAATGTACTCTAGTTAATAATATTGGATTGTTTATTGAAAGTTTGCTAAGAGAGTAGATTTTAAGTGTTCTTACCATATGCGTGCACACACACACAAAGATAACTATGGAAGGTGATAGGTTAATTTGCTTCACTGTGGTAATCATTTACCTATGTATATGTATATTAAAACATCATGTTGTACACCATACATAAAGAAAAAATTTATCAGGTTTGCTGAACAACATATTGAAAATTACAGAAGATAGAATTGTTAGAGTAATTGAAATTAGAACTGGAGTTAGAGTAATTGAAATTATACAAACTGAAGAACAGAGAGTATAAAACCAAAGAAAATGAATAAGACTCCAGAGATCTGTGGAAAAATGAGAAGGAGTCCAACACACATGTGATTGGAGAACACAATGTAGAGAAAAGAAAGAAGAAAATACATATTTGAGTAAACAGCGGCCCAAAATTTCCCAAATTTGGTGAAAACCATAAGCTTACAGATTCATAAATCTCAATGAGCCTCAAATAACATAAATGCAAATAAAACTACATTTAAACACATGATGGTCAAACTGGTAAAAAGCAAACATAATTTAAAAATATGAAAAGCAGTGAAAAAAACAATGAAACAATCAATGGTTTAGTTCTCATTGGAAATAGCAGAAGTGAAATAATATTGGAAAAAATAGTCAAAATGCCAATTTAAAGAAACTGTCTCAGGAATCCTATATTCTGTGAAAATATCGTTAAAATTATAGACAAAATAGATAAAATTTCAGAAAAAAAGTATTTTTTTTGCAGTTATTTATCACCAGAACAAGGAAGGAACACTTTCTAATTTATTTTAAGAAGCCAGCATTACATTAATACCATAAACAAGAATTAATTTATTATTACAAGAAAGCTAAATATCAATGTTAGTTATGAAAATATAAGCATAAATTATTTTAAAAATAGTCAATTTGAATTTATCAATATATGAAGCAGGTACTATATCATAACTAAATGGACATTATCCAAACAATGTAAGGTTAGTTTGATATTAAAATTTTAAGCAATATAAGTCACAATTTGATTTCAGTAAATGCAGAAGAAGCAAACAGCAAAATTAAACTCCCACTCAGGATTTATAAAAATCTCAGAAAGCTAAGAAAACTTTTGGGTTGATTAAAAACATTCTGTCTCTTAACTGTGGTAGTAGTTTTTGGGATGTATCCATTTGCTAAAACCCATTGAGCTGTACACTTCAAATGGGGGCATTTTATATTATGTCAGTTACATTCCAATATAGCTTGCTAAAGAGGAACCTCACAGGGAATATCATACTTAACTTTTCAATGTTAGAACTCTTCCTCTTAAATTTGGTCAAAGGAAAAATAACCAGCACCGTCACTACTTGCTGTAATACTGGAGAAACTTTCAGCAGTGGCTAAGAAAAAACAAGTGAAATTTAGGGCTCCAAAAGAGAAAACAAAATGACATTATTTCACAGGCTTGATAATTTACTTAGAAAAATGTAAAATAATCTACAAACTGTTGCAATGCATAAAAGAATTTAGCACCATTACAGCCTCAAGATCAAAAGTCAAAGGTCAACAGCATTCCTATGTCAAAATAAAAAACTAATTAATACATAATCATAGTCTATAATAAAGCCATATGTTTGAACTATTAACAAAATTATTATCAATTTCCTGGAAATAACTCTTAAAATGATATGGACTTTTATGGACAAAACAAAGAAACTTTATGAAAGTACTTAGCTGGGGCCTGGTTTTAAGGCAAAAGTGACTTTTACAAGTCAGTAAGAAAATGGGACTTTAAGAAGTAATTTTATATTCCTATGTCATACCACCAAAGAAAAATAAGCTTCCATTTTATTAAGACTCAAATGTTAAAACATAAAACTTTAAAACTACAATAAGAAAATCCTGGGAGAAAAATATCACTGCTCTGAACTTTCCAAGGATATTCACACCACAGGACCTTCGCACATGCTGCTCCTTCTGTCTGAAACATTCTTTTTCAAGACGCCCCTGTGCCTTGTTCCCTTTCCTCTGTCAGGTCTCTGCTCATCTGTCATTTCTAAGTGGGACTTTCCTGAATCAGCCCATGTGAAATAACACCCCCCGACTCCAGCACTCTTTCTGCCCCTAGGTATCTCTCTGTTTATCATCACCTGAAATATTTACATTTTTTGAAAAGGAAGGAGCTTTGTTTTGTTCACTGTTGCATCCTGATAATCTGAAATGAATGTATTTTGAAAATATAAAGAGAAAAATAGCAAATATCAATACTTGTTAAATTCAAGTTATGAATTTTAGTAGTTCCCAACTAGTTTCATAGCAGATATGCCGTTTCTTGTTTTCTGTTTTCAATATGTTTATGATTCTAATTAAAACAAAGAATAATATAAAAGATTGCAAGGATGTTACATGCCAGAAAATAGGTTAATATTATTCAGTGCGTTAAGAGATGATAGCTAAGAAATCATTTGGATGTTTTGATGTCTGGCAAAAAAAGTCACTTGATAAAATATAGCACCTACTTCTGAAAAAATAAAAAGCAAAAATAAATTTCTTAAAATATAAATATGTAAAGATTTGAAACTTGATAAAACAAATTAGAAAGTCAATGACACTCATCATATAATTTTAAATTTGTCACCCATTGCTATTAAAGTAAGCAAATTGCTATGCAACAGAATTTTGAAATTCTAAACAATGCAATAAAATATGAAAAACAAATAAAAGTCTAAATATTTGCAGTGAAGCCATGACTCTAATTCTTTGGAGAAATAAGTAAATTTTTATCAGACAAATCCATGGAAGTCAATTTTAGAGGTTTTTTTTTTTTTTTTTTTTGAGACGGAGTCTTGCTCTGTCGCCCAGGCTGGAGTGCAGTGGCCGGATCTCAGCTCACTGCAAGCTCCGCCTCCCGGGTTTACGCCATTCTCCTGCCTCAGCCTCCGAGTAGCTGGGACTACAGGCGCCTGCCACCTCGCCCAGCTAGTTTTTTGTACTTTTTAGTAGAGACGGGGTTTCACCGTGTTAGCCAGGATGGTCTCGATCTCCTGACCTCGTGATCCGCCCGCCTCGGCCTCCCAAAGTGCTGGGATTACAGGCTTGAGCCACCACGCCTGGCCAATTTTAGAGGTTTTAAAACTAAAATATTAGAAAGCCATTTCACTGTTGACTGCATTAAAATCAATGATTTTCTGATATCCAAGCAGTAATGAATGAGAAGTTCCAGATAGAAACAAACCATCTACAAGGAGCCGACAAAGCAAAGGTATGGACACACTCAGAGCAAATAAACTACAAAACACTTGAAGATAATAGTAAGCATAAGTGCTCAGGATTAAAGACGAGCATTCAAGTTTAGTTATTCGCGATTATATTCCCCAGGTCTACCATATATTAGGTGCTTAATGAGTATGTGAGGAATGAATACATGTAGAAGAACCACCTAAATATGTGTAGAGATTTAACCAGTTCTTCACTGGAAGATCCAACGTTAAATGAAGTATATTATTTCCAAAATTATGTAAAAATTCAATGCAATGAGATTTCATTTGAAGTTGTGAGCCACATATAAATTAATACATGGCAAAGGGATATTTAAAACTTGTTGAAAATGTATTTATAATTTGGCTGACCATTTGGAAAAAAATGTCTTTCAGTTAGATAGCATTAAATAAAAATAATGCTATCTAGGGTATTTGCTTTATGCATTCATAATTATTAGTCATTTTTAAATGAATTGGATAGGCTTTTTACATAAGAAAAAATGTTAACAATTGGAAAAGATTTAGACTTCTGGTGTCATTTTCATTTTATTATTTTAATAGAAAAACCTATAGTGATTCAGCCTTAAGTATGACACTGGCCGTTGGTGTAAGAAAAACTATATTTTAGATTGCTTATTATCTATTTCAATTTTACTTGTAATACATTTTGTTATTGTTTATTCCTAAATAATGAATTTTTCTCTTTTCATCATATCTCTTTTGAAATACTCTAATAGGATTTTTTTATTCTATTTTCAGAAACCAAAGTATCACTGTTTTCTGTTTCCTGTCAGCATTTATAATAAATCAGAATTTTATCAATCCAGTAAATTAATGAGGAAGCCAGTCTTGTATTGTTTAAATAACTTACATAGTTTAGAACTTATCTATACCTTTCAAGATCAAAGCTCTATGTAAGAATAAAAAACCACCAGTACTTAATTTAACTTGAGGTGGAATTTGTACTAAATCAAGTACAATTGAATTAAAGGCAATAAAAAACATTAAAGAGAGAAAATCCTGTCTATTTTGTACAAATAACAAATATAATGCATAGGGTTGATATAATCATTACGAAATTGTATGTGCCAAATAGGTAATATTAAACTATATAAAGCAAAACGTGTAAGCAATATCATGAGATGATGGGAAATAAAGTTATACTAACAACCTTAACCACGATATTCTGCACATAAGAAATATCAAGTCGATAAAAATAACTTTCACATCTAAGAATATGCTAACAACACTATTTATAACAAGGATACATGTAAAAGCCATAATAATAGGAGAATCATTAAGTCATTAAGATTGGTCAATAATATAGAATACTATGCAGTCTTTAAAAAGCACATTCCAAGTGATGTTTGGAGATACAGAAATATAATTGGAATGTCATTTTTAATTATAATCTCTGGGAAATTTTAAAGGAACAGGAAACTATGAGCAAAGTGAACAGTATAATGACAAATATAACTATTTCTCACTTTTATCTCATTTTACATGTAGTCTCTCTCTCTCTCTCACACACACACACACACACAGACACACACACACAAATACGCTCCATACACCAGTTCTATTTTCTTCTCCATCTTCCATTCTGAGGAGTAATCACTATCAAAAATTTAGGGTGTATCTTTTTAATCCATTTTATATATTCACATAATGTAACTATACATAATATATAGTGTTTCTTTGGTTTCTATTTACATCAATGGTAATGTATTATAGTAATATCAGCTATTAATTTTCAATTTTATAAAATCACGTTTCTGAGATCCATTCACATTGGGATGTAGTAGCTATACATTTAAATCTAGATGATACAGTATTTAATATTTTGTGCTTTTTCCTTACACTGAACTTTCATTTCCCATTTTCCACCTCAAGCTAAAATTATAGCATTTTACTTTTATTCTTTTCTCTTAGAGTCTTTGCACATATCAACTTGTGCACATGTTCTAGAATTTTCTAGAATATAGACTTAGAAAAAAACTACTAGGCTTTCAAGGATTTTTATTTAATTTTATTTTTTATTTTGAGATAGAGTTTCACTCTTGTCACCCAGGCTGGAGTGTGATGGTGTGATCACAGCTCAGGACAACCTCCGCCTCCTGGATTCAAGCGATTCTCCTGCCTCAGCCTCCTGAGTAGCTGAGATGCTGAGTACCTGAGATTACAGGCACGCACCACCACGCCTGGCTAAGTTTTGTATTTTTAGTAGAGACAGAGTTTCACCATGTTGGCCAGGTTGGTCTCAAACTCCTGACCTCAAGTGATCCGCCCGCCTCATCCTCCCAAAGTGCTGGGATTACAGGCGTGAGCCACCGCATGCCTGGCCTCTAAAGCACATCTATTTTCAGTTTTATATATACTGTCAATTTTTTTTTTTTTTTTTAATGATTGTACCAACTCACACAGCAGAGCCTGGGAGGTCTCTTTCCTCACCTCTAAGTCTAGATGTGTCACTCTCCGATATTTTTTTCCATTTGGATGGCAGTAAAATGTATCTCAATGTTGTGCTAATTTTCATTTTGCTCATTTCTAGTAAATTTGTACATTTTCGGATACAATTTTGGCCCCAATGCTCTCCACTCTACAGCCCACCCCCCATGAATCACGGGGTAATCATCTCTTTCCATTTTCTTATGAATTTGACCATTTTTTGTACAGTTCTTTGCATAACCTGGATAATAATTTGTCTTGTATGTACTATGCAAATATTTTCTCCCACACAAAATGGGGCTTTTAAAAACTTTGTCTAAGGTTTCAGTTTTTAGTGTGAACATTTTTCATTTTGATGTCATCAAGTATTTCAGTCTTTTCCTTTGAGGCTCATTCTTTCTCTTGTGTGTTTAAGAGTTCTTTCTCTATCCTGATATCATGAAAGTCTTTCCATCTGATAGGTTTAATTTTTTAATATTTAATATTTAATTGTGAAAATATGAAATAATGTATTTCTGAGTGACTATAGGAGTCATTTTATATGTATGGAGAACAATTAAGACAATCTAATATACTAAATATTTCAATATTTCCTCACTTTTATAATGCTACCTTATTGTATAAAATGTTGGATATGATCATTTTATTTACCATACTTTTATAATGTCTTGACAGCTGTTCAAGTCAGTTTTCCCTTAATTAGCCTCTTCCACTATTTTTTAAAATTCGAAATTGTCTTGACTTTTTGAATATTATTCCACATGCATTTTAGAATTAACACGTCAAGTTTTATAAACAAACTTATACTTTTTTGGCATTACATTGAACTCACTGATAATTTAGGAAACAGTTTGTATTGGCTACAGCTCCTTTTCTAAATCACTCCATGGCAATCTTACGAAGAGAATTTTCAAAGATGTGTTTCTTCCCACATGTTTAATTAATTTACTGTGATTAAGAATGAGACTTTCAAAACACATTTTCTCATTGGTTATTGTTGATATTAATATGTATGAATTCTCTTAATTTTTGAGATATACATAATATCTTAAATTCAGATACCTTTCTGGACTATCACAATAGTAGTTTTAAGAATAACAGTTTTAAGAAAGGTATATAGCTGTCTTAATAGATTCAAGAAATGTATATACTTGTCCCTTCATGTCCATGGGGGATTGGTTCCAGGACCCTCAGTGGATACCAAAATCCACAGGTGCCAAGTCCCTTAAATAAAACTGTGGAGTATTGGCATATAACCTACACACATCTTCTCATAGACTTTAAATCACCTCTAGATGATGTATATACCTATTAAACTGTAAATGCTATGTAAACAGTTCTTATTCTGTATTGTTCTTATTTGTATTTTTATTGTTGTGTTTTTATTTTTTTCAGAATACTTTCCTGCAGATGTGGAATTCACACATACAGAGAGCCAATGGAAACCTCCTGGGTTTTCTATGTAGACAATTATGTCTGCAAATAATGAGTTTTCTTAAAAAAATTCCTTTCTGAGTTTTTTTGCTTGTCTTATTACATTGCCTAGGAATAACATTATTATAATGAGTAGAACCTGTGATAATAGTCTTTTGTCTTTTTTCTGCATTTAATGCAAATGCTCATCTTTACTATTAAGTGTACTAACAGCTGAAGTTATCAGGTTAATATACTTCATCGGGTTAAGAAAGTTTGTGTCTATTTCTATTTTGTTAAACTGCAAAAAAATCATAAATGAAAAGTAACTTTTCCTCTGGATTTATCACATTTATTTAAATAAACAGAGTTATGATTTCTCTTTTAATCTACTAAAAAGTTGGAGGCTTCTTTAATGTTGACCCATCATTACATATCTAAGATGCCTGAGAAATACACATTTGAGATAAATTCTACTGGTTTATGGTTTTTTGTTTTTTTTTTTTTGAGACGGAGTCTTGCTCTGTCGCCCAGGCTGGAGTGCAGTGACCGGATCTCAGCTCACTGCCAGCTCCGCCTCCCGGGTTTACGCCATTCTCCTGCCTCAGCCTCCCGAGTAGCTGGGACTACAGGCGCCCGCCACCTCGCCCGGCTAGTTTTTCTTCGTATTTTTAGTAGAGACGGGGTTTCACCGCATTAGCCAGGATGGTCTCGATCTCCTGACCTCGTGATCCGCCCGTCTCGGCCTCCCAAAGTGCTGGGATTACAGGCTTGAGCCACCGCGCCCGGCCGGTTTATGGTTTTGTAATCATACAGGACAAATGTGGTTCACCTTTTATGTAAGAAAGTTGTGAGTTTTCCAGTTGCTCTGGACCCCCGCACGTTGACAGTCACATAACCTGAGCATGCCCAGTTGAACCGACTATGCAACCACAGTTGGAACTTAAGTGCTCAGACCAAGAAACAGGGACAATTAAGAAGTGGATACCGGGCAGGTGCAGTGGCTCACGCCTGTAATCCCAGCACTTTGGGAGGCCCAGGCTGGTGGATCACGAGGTCAGGAGATGGAAACCATCCTGGTTAACACGGTGAAACCCCATCTCCACTAAAAATCCAAAAAAAATATTACCCGGACGCGGTGGCGGGCGCCTATAGTCCCAGCCACTCGGGAGACTGAGGCAGGAGAATGACATGAACCCGGGAGGCGTAGCTTGCGGTGAGCCGAGATCCCGCCACTGCACTCCAGCCTGGGCGACAGAGCGAGACTCTGTCAAAATACACACACACACACACACAGAAGTGGATACCACATGGAACAATCCAGGATCCAATCAGATCAAGACTTGGTGTCACCTTATAGTAGGATCCTGTCAGATCAAGAGATCCATGCCTAGCGGAATCATCTAATTTAAAAATCCAATCAAATCACACCTCATTACTCTATAGCTGTAAGACCTGCCCCAGCTCTCCAGCTCAAGGAAACGGATTTGAGCCTTTCCTCCTATCTCCTTGCCAATCAGCTTGCAGAGAAGCTTTTCTTTTCTCAAAAGCCAGTGCCATGACATTGGCTTGTGTGGGCATCAGGCAGTGAGCCTCTTGATTGCTTGGCAAAAAATTTTAAGTGACATTTAAAATTTTAAATAAAATGTGAATTTTGACTTACTGATGCTTGTCTTGGGAGTTCTCCATGAATGTTCATAATCCTGACTGACCTGTAATTTTGTCTTCTTGAACTGCCCTTGCCTTAGTGTGGTATCGATATTTTAATATTCTCTCTAACACCTGAGAAGCTTTTCCTATTTCTTTACTTTCTGAAGCAGTTTATAAAATGAATGGATTGTATTTTTCATCACTTGTAGGAAATAAAAAAGTTCTGGCTCTAGTATCTTAATATTTTCTAATAAAAATTATTTATTGTAAAAATTAAAATTTGGTATTAAAATTTTGATTTTTTAATTATAAATTTTTTAAATAAAAATCAAATTTTTATTACAAAATTTTTAAAAATTACAAAAACCAACAATTTTTTTATTATACTTTAAGTTCTGGGGTACATGTACAGAACGTGCAGGTTTGTTACATGGATATACACGTGCCATGATGATTTGCTACACCCATCAACTCATTATCTACATTAGGTATTTCTCCTAATGCTACCCCTCCCCTACACCCCCAACCCCGACAGGCCCTGGTGTGTGATGTTCCCCTCCCTGGGTCCGTGTGCTCTCTTTGTTCAACTCCCACTTATAAGTGAGAACATGCAGTGTTCGATTTTCTGTTCTTGTGTTAGTTTGCTGAGAATGATGGAAAAATGATGATAAAAAATTTAAAATTTTCACTATAAAAATTTAAAATTTCTATAATAAAAATTTTAAAATATTTATTATTAATTTAATGTTTATCTTTTTATAATGATCTTTTTCTTCTTGATTCAATTTTGAAATTTTTTTTTTACATTTCCCATTTTGTCTAACTCTTCTCATTTATTGCCATGAAGTTATTCTGATATCTGAAATATATATTTATATTATATTCTATATTCTGATATCTGAAACCTCTCCTGACCTATTATTATTTATTCATCTCCATTTCTTTTCATAGTTAATTTATGATTTCCTCCTTTTTTTTTCTTGAACTGTTTGGTTTATTTGTATTGGTTTTTTCTACAAATTGTTGGTGGTTTCACTGACCATGTCTAATACATATGTATATTTTAAAAATTTCTTTATGCTTTTCTATTATTTCCCTCCTTCAGCTTTATTTTTTATTTACTTTTAAAATGTTTTCCTAGTATTTCTTAACTGAATGCTTAGCTCATTCATTTTGAATTTTTTTGTTTCTAAAAGAATTCCATTAAAGATCTACAATTCTCTTTAAATGTTAGTTTAGCTGTATCCCACAATTATATATATAGTAACTTCACTTTCATTAAATTCTAAATATTTTCTTCATTATGAAATTTTCCTTTTCTTTTCTTGTGATTTATGATGTTTGTCAGGCCCTGCAAAGTTAATGATGTTTTAACCTTTCAATTCTTTCATAGCTCTTCTTCAATTGATTCATGTCTGCTCCCTTAGCCTAGGAGTTCCCCAATGGTGGGAATTATCTTCATTTAATCCCCTGCCTCAGGCCCTGGTATAGTACTGGGCATACAACATAGGCATAGATAAATAGTTGTCAATTTCTTACACCCATTCATACATTGATTCATTCATAAATGCAGTCATTCATTTAATAGATATTTCTTGAGCTTCTGAGAAGGGTATAAAGGTAAATGTTCTAGGTACTTAGATTGGTTATACTCTGAATATTGTTGGCATCTAGTAATCTGCGACATGATCTCATTTGTTTTAAGCTGTAATTCAAATATCGGCCACTATACAGATAACATTATTTTCCCATAATTGTTTCCCCCAGATCTTTCATTTTGTTATTTTGGCTTTTCTTGGTAGAATCAGAGTTCATCTTATAAATTGATAATGCATATGCCGTGTTGAGGTGATTAAAGAAGGAACTGTGGATCCTTTTAACCTTTCCTTTTGCTTAGACATATGAGTCTGTTTGATTTTAGTTGGGGTTTATTTTTTGCTCTGCTGCCATTGGAATCACTTAGGATGCTTTTTAAATCACTATTCTCTGAACACAAGCCCAGATTTCAAAAGGCAAAAATACAAAATAAGTCAGATGTGGGCCTGGGCAATGATATTTTGTCAAAGGCTCTCAAAGGATTCTACAGCGTACTCAGGGCTGTAGCAATTGAAAGGTATTTACTGTTTAAGCTATAGCTTACAGACTCCTTATACTTATTACATTTCATTTACTATTTCTCTTATGGTTTCTGGGGAATTCAAATATGGTTGAGATTGCAAGTTGTATACACAGGATGTGCAGGCATTGGTAAAAAGATTTTCATGTTGCTTTAAAGTATGCATGATACCCTTTATAAAAATGTACTGTCTAGTCATGCCTGAGATGAAGCACTGGCCAATCTGAGGCTCTCCCTGTATCTGAGAATAAAGAAGCAGTGTATTAGAACCCCGCAGGTTCCATTCCAGGTAGACAGGTGAGGTCATCATGGTAGATGCCTCACGAAGTCTTCCAGAAACCTCACAAACCTAAATTAGCTCTTCAAGCATTTGGAATGCTGCTGCTCTTGTAAGCATTTGGAATCCTGCTGCTGTGGTCAAGTAGTGAGGCTCACTCCAAGAAGAGTACTTTTTCATATTTTCATTATTTTCACCACTGGAGTGAACACCAAACTTCTGAGTCTTGGGTAATTATGAATACACTAACTTGGGGCCAAATGGTGAGCCAATACTGTCCTTGCCATTTGGCCATTAGAATTTAATAAATGAGCCCTTAATATTAAATAAAATACAATGGACTTGTACCTCCTTGCCATACTAGTTCAGTTGTAACTACTTTATTAATTGAAATATCAGCAGCAGTAGGGTGCTAACCGTCCAGATTTTACCAAAGAGTCACTAACCAGTGTGGAAGTAGCTTCTGCAGTCTGCAAGTCGGGCCCACTTATAAGTCACTGCATGGATAGTTTTCCTGCAGTCACCAGCAAACCAGTGATATTAAGGGTCCTCTTCCCTCAATAGTCATTTTCTGTTGGATATCCATTCCAATCAACTGCTGTATCCTTAGGTAACCTTAATTTCTCTTGACAATAGGCATTTCTAAAATCCCAACTAACTGTCACAGAGAAGGTATGTGTTATGGAGCTAACATATTTTTGAAGAATCAGATGAGTGCTCAGGAAGGCAGGGCTATCATTGTTTGGAGGAATCATCTGATAAGTATTTGATTTCTTCCAAATGATAAGTCCTGTCTCCTTTCTGATTCACTTTTTTTGAAAAACGTATAAAATGATATATTCTGGGCTCAAATAAGGTCAGTTAGAAATAGCTGGACTCATACTCAAAGAGTTTGTTCTAGTTGTGACTAAAATCCTCAGTTGAACTTTCCTCATTAAGAGAAAAATAACAAACCTCTGTAAAGACATGGTGGTTTGAGGAAATTCTCTGATGCAGCTAATGTAAACAATTTTGTATCGTCATTGAGTCTAGGAAACTGGATTCTCCAAATTATTTCTCTTGTAAAAATGTATTTGCTAAGTAAACTGTAGTCCATACCACTTCCTCAGCCTTATCCAAAGAAACACACTGCTTGAACAATCAAAGGATTACATATTTGAAAGACAGATTAAAGTTCATCTCATGGAACTCACTACCAACAGGAGTCACCACTTATTCTGAAAAATCAAGATTATTTCCCAGGGACTGTTTTGCAACTAGCATTTTATTTAGGCAGCTTGAAGAAATATATGCATTTATTCACATTTTAACTATATTTGTTGGCATTATTTCTGCATCCAGAATTTTTATTTTCTTCTTTTTTTCCAAATTGCAAACAAGCTTTGATCTCATATCAGGAAATTTATTCCCAAGGTGTCTTAGTGGATTTTGTGCTGCTATAATAGAATACCACAGACTGGTTAATTTATAGTGAACAGAAACATATTGGCTCACAGTTCTGGAAAGTGAGAACTCCAATATTGAGGTGCTGACATTTGGCAAGGGCCTTTTTGCTGTGTCATTACGTTGCAGGGGCATCACGTGGTGGAAAGGTATATAGAGGGTTAGAGAGAGACAGAAAAGGGGACCAAACCCATCCTTTTATAAAGAACCTACTGCCTTGATAACAACCTTAATTCATTTATGAAGGTTGAGTCCCCATGGCCTGATCACCCTTTAAAGGTCCCACCTTTTAACACTGTTACAATGTCAATTAAATTTCAATATGAGTTTTGGAAGACACAAACACTCAAACCATAGCACGAAGATAAGCAGAAAATATGCCAGAAAGTGCGAAAAAAATATTACTGAAGACTCATGTCATTAGTACACAAATGAAAAGTTTTCACATCTGTAGTTATTGTAATCCAAGATTCGCAAACTTCATAGATTGGGAAGATTAGATTTTATACATTGTCAATTCAATGTTGATTTGGCTAGAAAGATTTGATGTTACTTGTTTAACTATTTGAAGCTAAGTGCTAGCTAGCTGTGGTCCTTGGGTGCAGCGGAGGGGGAAAGGATCTGATAAACTCATGGAGGAACATAGGTTCTGAAAATGAGGTGCTTGATTGACATCTGGCTGAGGACTTGCATGCTTGTTGTAAAATGTCACTTCAATAGACCTCTTCAAGCTTAATTCACACTGCATTGAAGACTAGTTAGCTCTTCCTCGTGTGAGGTAGATGTCCATAGAAAATACCTGAGGTATCTTATCCCAGGGATAAGATAACCTGTCTGTATTTCCAATGCAAGTTTGAAAACTCATATCCTAGATTATTTTGAGAACTTACATCTTAAACTTTGGGTTTTAACAAGAGATAACACATTAAATTTGACAAAAAGTATTTATTCCCAGAAGATATTGCAAAAGATTTCTGATCCTTATATTCACAAGTTATTGAAATTCATATTTGGTTTATCCTTTGGGCATAGAGTTGTTTGAACTAAGAATAATTTATTAATTTAGAAGATACCAATTACCAGTTTTTAGAACAGACCTACTCTAAAATATCTAACTTTGATGACTGATACATCTCCTCAGAACCTGCCTGAATAATGACAATTCAAACCAAAGTTCTGGCGTTGTTAAAGGAAGGAGTAAATCATTTATTAAAATAATTCGAATGTATTTAAAGAAACTATACTCTTAAAAATATTTATTTTTGAATGTGGTAGATGAAAAACTACATGCAAGATATTTATCCCAAAATTGTCAAAAGTCATCGAGTATTTGTGTGCATGTGGTAAGTGTATATATGTGTACATGCTCAGTAACTATGGAAACAAACAAAATAGGCCCTAAAATTGGGGAAATCTTTGTTTACCCAGTGGAGAAGAGAGGAGGAACTGATCCTAAATAAGGAAGTCAAAAATGAAACAGTAGAGATATTTTGAAGGGCACCAAAAATTGAGACAGAAATCTAAGTAAATGAGATGATTATAAACAATACACAATAATAAATGTATACCATATAATTATAAAACCATATACAGCTATGTTCCTAATTTCATCTGCTTTTAAGAAAGCTTGTTGTCTTTAGTGTTTTCTTCTCTAGAAAGCTTAGGACTGACTAAATTTACAGCTCACCTACTGCAATTGCCAATATTTTATGATATATAGTTCTGAGTAGGACTCAGATTCTATCCTTCAAATTGCTAACCCATGGCTTCCATTGACTTAATTATTGTATTTTATTGCATCTTTTAAAATAACTGACACACATGCATTAAGAAAAAATAATGATTATGCATAAATAAATAATACATTATGTGCTTTTGTATACATCTATCTAAATATAATGTCTAGGACATTTAATTGCCAATAAATAAGCATATTGCCTTCTTTGCACACATAATATATATGCTGATAATCTTACAATAGTATGATATTTCTATTCTGAGGAAGGCTTTACCATATTCAAGTATTTAATCTCAGGAAGGTATTTTACCTCTAATATATTAGTAGCCTCTAACTGCTCTTTGATGCCCACAACAAGTTTAGACAGGCAGAGCCTCAAGGTGGGTTCCCTAGAATAAATATTGAGTGAAGGATGTGAAGGTGAGTAGCTTATTTAGAAGATGATCTCAGAAAGCACAGCAAGGAAATGAGAAAAGAAAGGAAATAAGACAGAACAGGATGCACAAAGGAGTCCATTACTGTTCATTATCCTAGTTGAGTAATTAGGGTTCACCCTCATGGGGGACAACTGTTGATGGTTACAGTACAGAGATATTAGCAAAAGGGTGAGGTAGCTGAGCTATTTTTCTACCAACTTCAATCTGTCATTTATTGAAGACCATTACAAGGGGAAATTGATTCCTTGACACTTGCAGCCTTTCTTATATGGGGGTTAAGCTCACTCCCAAGCTCTCTAAAGCATGTGTTGCAGGTGTTTTCAGGAAGAAGTCTTTGGTAGAAAAAGCAAATACCCAGGAGATATGAGGAAGGCACCTGCAATGACTGTTATAGAGAGCAAGAGAGAGAACTGGTGACAAAGGCATCTTCAACCTTCTCAAATTCATCCTTTGCACAGTTTGATAACGTATTATTCAGTTTGCTTTGTAGAACAGACAGGAAGTGAACAGTGGTTCAAATAGTTAGGATAATGGTATCCTTGTTTTGACTCTTTTAATTATAAATTATATTCTTAGGCTACTTGACATATTCAGACATCAGTGCAAGAAAATATTTCAAAGTCATAGTAAACACCTCTTAGATCTGCCACTGGGGTATATTCCTACTCCCTCTTTTTCACAGCGTGGCTTCTGGAAAGCCAGATATTATCAAGTCGTGACAACTATGAGGGCAAAGGAGAAATCAGGAATGAGTTTTTTGCACACCTTTCTGAAGTTATTTCTTTCCGTACTTTCTATAAGACACCATGAGCCAAATTCCATCTGGTTCCCATGCATTGTAGCACTTTAGATATCTGCCTCAGACTTCTCCGGGGATAAACTTCTGGCTAACTTGTTTTAAGACCTTCTGTCCTGATCCTTTTATATCTCCAACAGTCAGCTTCTGTCAAACTTGTGGGAAATAAAGGGTTTTACAGATGCTGATAAAAGATCAGAGACACAAACCTAGTTTAAAATTCCAAAATCGATATTTAAAAAAGGGATGAAAACCCCCAGGAAACCCCTAGGTTGTGTAAGAAGTCCTCAGTTCAAAGATGGTAATTCAGGGATGAATCTAAGGATCTGAGTGTCAATATGATCTAGGTTTGATAGGAAAAGAACGATCTTTTTCAGGGTGCCGTGGGGACTGTTTGACTTTATGACCACTGTACAAGGTGAAACTGTAAGCAAGGCAGTGGGGCCAATGGGAAATTCTGCAGAGGAAAATCATCCACTCTACTTTTCTCTAATGCTCACTTCTTAATTTTTCTGGAGGAAAAAACAAACAAACAGAGACTAGAGATCTCATCAGTTTATCCAAATATTCCATTTTAATACATAGCCAAATTAATAAGGTTTAAAATGACCAACTGAATAAGGAGACAGCTGTATATCTTCAAGATATTGTATATGATCTTCAAGGTTAAGAGTAAGTGTTGAGGTGCCATTTTTGTGGAATCTTCTAGAACTTGGATTGCAAGGGTTACTCTTCTAAGCAAATGTACTGATGTCTTCACCTGTAGAGTTGGCCTGATTTTGTCTTAAGCCAGGTGAGACAGTCTGAGTGTTACAGGATACTAGTGTCAGAAAAGCATTTTCCTTAAATCTGTTAAGGCCACTCTGAATCTCAGTACCTCTATCATCCACCATGCTAGGCCAGCCTGTAGAACAGGTCTGAGACTTTGTTTTCCAACCAAATTATCCTGTTCCTCTGTAGGTCTGAAACCCTGGTCTGAACAGTAGCTCTTCTGCCTTTACCTTGCCAGACAGTTTCTCCAACATTTAGATTCTCCCCACACTCCTAACTTCCTCATGAATAAGAAACTTACCTAGATGTCAGTGTTGGCATCTGGAGTTTTTCTGATGTCTGGATGTTCCTGGAATATATTCTTAGTACACCAGAGTCTTCATACTCATAGTCTTTCCCAGCTTTTGAAACCTCTACAAGCCAAGTTCTCAGTCTCTAATCTGTCTGTATGGGACTAGCCAACTGCCCATGATGGGATAATTCCTGCAGACCAATGGCTCAGAATTCTTGACTGCCCTTGTTTTTCAGGTTTCAACACACCTGGAGTCTCAGTCCAACGTGTTTATGCCAGAGCTCTCTATGACAGGGAGATAGAGTCATTTGATGGTCTCAGGATAAGGATGTTAAATCCCTGGCACTTATGACACTACTGCTTGTTTCTAAACAGGGATTGACAAAGACTTTTTAATCAATTAGTGTGCGCTTCCACACCCAGGCCAGACATGCTCACATGGTTTTCCTCACTTTATTATTTTACACAGCTAATTCCAAGAGATATCAGTTAAACAAAACCCACATTCTATCCCTAGTGGAAAGCTTGCTGCTAAGGCAAGTGCTTAGGAGAGAAGGTACCACAAGTTGACTCCTAATATGAGTTTTTGGGGAGGGACAACATCACTGGAAGCATGAGACAGGGAACTGACTAGGGAGAAATAGAAATTGAATCACATTGAATGATAACTAGGAGCAGAATCTCTAAATGGACCAATGACACTCCAATTCTTGGTTTTGGCTATAATCAACTATTCAGCAATCCTGGCTCAGCAGTCCAGGGACAGAGAAGCAGAGAACAGATTGATTCAAATATGGGAAGTCTCAGTAGAGCAATATAAGGAGCCACAAATGAATATATTGGGAGGTATCTCAACACTTCCTATTGAGTATGGAACACACAGCATGGCACTAATCTTAGTCATGATGGTGAGCACAGCTTATCAAAGAGCTATAGTACCTTTCAAAGCAGCATTTTGCCAAGCTTAAGATGTGGCTCTCCTTTATCATGGAGAAGAGAAACTGAGATTCAAACAGGATTGCTTGAATGCCACATTAATAATGGCCAAGTGGATCTAATTGTAAACTTGCAATGTTTGTTTATGTGAGCCCTACCTAATTTCCCCAGGATCTTCTGCTCCCAACTTTTTAGAGCTGGAGTCACTACTGATCCAACCAGTGAACACTCATGAGATACTGAGCCAAGATTGATCAGGCAGAGCATAGAGCAGCAATCATGCCCTCAACATTTGTCAGGGCTTGGAATAAAGTCATTGTCTTTTTTGGAGAAGAGGGACAATTATACTCTTTTCTTCATAATTACAACTCTATCCTTGAGATTAGACACACTCACATTAATTCTGTCCCTCTTTCTTATTTTTTGTCAACTCTTCTCTATCTCCAGAAGAAGAAAATCCTTTAACCTGGGTATTCAGAGCCCAGGATATTCTTGGGCCTGCATCTTCCAGTAGATGCTTATCCTGTGCCTTATAGATCCAAAGGCAAGGGAAAGCTTCATCTTTGTGTCTTTTTATGTAGTAAATAGGCCTGACAGTCCCTACCTGCATGCCCAGCTCTCTGCTTTCCCCATGATTGGGCAGGATTGGTACTGACATGTATGCTTGCCATTTAGGATTTCATACAGGGAAGTAAGAGACCCTAATTCTACCATGTGGCCTAAAGAAAGCTTATACTTTTTTCAACAAAGGAGCTGCATTTTAAGAGGGGAAGTTTTCAAGCATTTGTCAAACTTTTGATAAACTTTAATTTGGTCACTGTTTTGCTTTTGATCCTTGTCTAAGTATAGCCCTCATGGAAGGGAACCAAAGAAGAGAGGAGGTGCAATTGGAACCATTCTATTACGTTGGTGCAAAAGTAATCATGGTTTTTGCCATTAAATAATTGTGGTTTTTGCCATTGCTTTTAATGGCAAAAATCGCAATTACTTTTGCACCAACCTATTAGTCTCCTAAACTCACTCTGGGCTACTCAGGGGTGTTCTCAAACCCATAGTCCAGTATAGGCCAAACTACTGGGCTGCTTGCTATAGCCCTTCTCATTGACCTACTTGGCTGTTGTCTAGTAAGTTACCATAATGATAACTTGCAGCTGATGTTACTGAATCACAGAAGACATTCTCTGGACCACCAAGCTCTAACTAGCAAATAAAGAGGTTTTGTTAATCTCTACATTTACGCCTTTCCCCCAAAATAAAAACAAATAAAAAGTAGCCATGTAATGTCATAGCAAATTCATCTGAGCACAGAAGTAATAAGTTCAATTTTACAAAGGTTGGTGCAAAAGTAATTGTGGTTGAAAGTAGTGGCAAAACCACAATTGCTTTTGCACCAACCTAATAAGAGTCAAGCTTGATAAGAGTTATTGGCTATCTGAAGAGCTGTGTTGAGAAGGAATCTGATACCATACCAAAGATCAATGTGAAATAATGATTTGATTAATTAAATATGCTATGAATATGAGAGAGGGGAAATGCTATCATGAATGCCAAATATTTGTTATTTCATGCCTAGAATACAAGCTTCCATGGATGCACCAGAAATGTGGCCAACACCTACACATGTTCAGAAATAAAGTGTATTTTCTTTATTACTTAAAATATAGCATGATCATATGCCACTTTTCCCCATAATGGATGGATTTATGCTTGTAGATCTTGGGTGATAGCAACTCCTTTCACTCTCAAATTTGTCCCAATTTGGACAGTACGTAAGATGGTCAGCCTATGGGATTAGTTCTACTACATCCTAAGTCCGAGACTTAAAATGATAGAGTGGAAGGTAAGAGCCTTTCTAAACTATATTAACCCTCCTTATACTCCTAGGACTCAAATAAAATTGCCTAGCCTTGTCAAAAGTTGACAAAAAATCAAATTCATTGATGTTAAACTTGTTATATACATATAGAGAATAATATTTCAAAAATTTTCACCATATGGCTCAAAATTCTATTACATTGCATGTTTCTAGAATGCAGGATGTTATGACTTTGGCATACAATATAGCATTAGAACGCAAATATCTGCTTCTACAGATATGTGACTGAGAATATAGCACTAAATCCCTAGCTTGTACGTGGAAGTGTTAAAATATTTCCAGAAACTTATGTAAACAACACTAAACTCAAAATGTACACACGCACACATGCAAATGCATATTCTTTAAGTGGAACATATTAGGTTTAACATTTATACATGAAGCAATATAACTGATGCATATAGCACCTATTTCTGAAACAAGTTCAGCAATGTCTGCTCCAACTCCATTTTTAGGTCCCAGAATAAATGCCCTTTTATGTCTCAGCAGAAGGCCCAGCCAATTCTGCAAATGGTCTTGGAAAATTGCCTTCAGAATGGAGTCTCTCCAGGGAAGGTTTACTGTAGAAAAAGCAGAGATACATGGGGATTTTCAAGACCCAGAAAAAGGCAAAGGAGGAGGTAGAAGGTAACTTGAAACAGATGGCATCCATTTCTCTTTACCCAGTAGTTCTGTTCATTATTAACAGCAACAGTTTCCACTTGTGTGGAGAACAATTTTGTATTAATCCAATTTAACTTGCTAAATCCACAAGCCCAGGGTCTATATTCCAGGCAGTCCACTGTGGGGAAATTATTCCTATTCGGAACAATGATTTTCTATTTTGGAATCTGAATTCAATTGAATCTGACCCGACAAGTATCTGAGGGTTTATTATGTAACACCTCCCACTCTTTATATTTTATTGTGCCCTGAAGAAATATTAAAATTAACCAAGTCAAAAACTATAAAATAAGACATGGTAGGTGCCATGATCAGTGTAAATAATTAACAAATTGCTCAGATGTTAGGAAGATTTTATTCAACTGAAGGAACCAGCAAAGAATTCAAGAAGGAAATACCACTTAAAATTTTCCCAAATAGATGGGTAGATTTTTAATGGGGAACAAGAGGGACTACCATTCTTGGAGGAATCACCCAGCATATGCAAAGGCATACAGGGAGAGACGTCAAGAGGCTTGTATTTGCAGAGGAAGATTGTTTTACTAGATAAAGATTACATAAAGTACCAAAAAACTACGGCTTTTTTGATAAATTTCAGTTCAACCTATTTGTGAAATAATTTATCCAAAGCTCATAGAAGATACTATTTTATCACCCAATAATCTAAATGCACATCAATGAGAATTTGAACAAGTTGGCACTAAAATATTCCAAATAACTCTTTGAAGAAAGAGAAAGCAAAAACTGGAAAATAATGAGAGTGAGGATGCTACTAATCTAAGGTTATTATCTGTAGGTAAACCTTTCTTATCAGGCAAAGTCACATCGATGTATGGTTTTATTGAACAAGAAAGAATAAAAATTACCTAAGTATTTATATCAAGAAGTTAGTATTAAGCACAACAAATTAAGCATAAAGAAAAAAGGATGAGGCCGGGCGCGGTAGCTCAAGCCTGTAATCCCAGCACTTTGGGAGGCCGAGACGGGCGGATCACGAGGTCAGGAGATCGAGACCATCCTGGCTAACACAGTGAAACCCCGTCCCGTCTCTACTAAAAATACAAAAACTAGCCGGGCGAGGTGGCGGGCACCTGTAGTCCCAGCTACTCGGGAGGCTGAGGCAGGAGAATGGCGTAAACCCGGGAGGCGGAGCTTGCAGTGAGCTGAGATCCGGCCACTGCACTCCAGTCCGGGCGACAGAGCGACACTCCGCCTCAAAAAAAAAAAAAAAGAAAAGAAAAAAGGATGAAACCTATAAAAGTAGAAACTAATGAATTAAAATAAAAGCAAAGCAATCATAAATGGTGGGAAGAGAACAACATAAATATAAAGACAAATAGAATTGATAAGTTATATAACATCAGATATTAGAGTAAATAAATTATAAGACTCTGATGCATCCCTTGAGGCAAACAAATATTAATGTCAAAGATAAGAATATTTTTAATTAAAAAATGTATTATCAAAACATACTCAACAAAAAATATAGTCTAAATAAACCAATAACCTGAGAAAATGGCAGAGAGCTGGGTGAGAGAATTTTGCAAGGGCAATTGTGTTTTCCAATGAGTTACTAGAAATTTTAGGAAAATACAGTCTCCATGAGAAAAGAATAGTTATATGCCATGAAATATTATGCAATGCATCCCAGTTAAATTCAGTCATCTGGAAAAATCCAAATAAAATTGAATTCAAGAAAACCAGGTAAGCTTTATCCCAGCAATACAATTTACTAGAAAATAAAAAACCAAGCTCTCTCCATCATGCAAAGATACAGCTAGAAAAGTAGCTGTCTACAAGCCAGGAAGAGGACCCTCACCAGAACCTGACCATGTCAACCTCCAGAACTATGAGAAGTAAATGTCTGTTGCTTAAGAAAAAAAAAAAAAAAAAAAAACCACAAACAACAAAAACAAAAAACACCAGCACCAATACCAACAATCCGATAGCTTTAATATGATATATTGGTAGGCCAAAAGAGAAAATATATTTATTTTAGTGGCGAAATGACACTTTATATAATCCAATTAAAAGTTAATATTACTACTATAAACAGAATTATTTTTATGATAAAAGATAACTTTTTTAAGCAGCACAATCTAGCATAAAAGTAGAACCATTCATTTAAAGTCAGGAACTAGCTGAGAAATGTTGCTTTATTATTTTTTAAGTTTGTTTGTAAAGTTCTAGCAAGGGCAATAAGAAACAAAATAATAATAATTAAGAAGACAGTTCTATCACTATTCACTGAGGATATGATTCAGAAAATACAGAATCTTAAAAAATGTTTAAATTTATGAAAAATATAAATTACCCAAATATACTAAGATGAGAAAGCCTAAATATGAAAACCGAATATAAATAACCCAATAAAAATCAAATACTTTAGCCAAAAACGAGTTAAATAATACAACAAAAATATTAATTATAAGAGCAATTATATGTGTGTTCATGAAATTACACACTAACTTCAATAATAAAACCTATTAAATCCAAACTAATAATAAACTATAATTAAAGTCCTGATTAACAAGGCTAAGGTGGGGTTTGAGGACGATGAGATTTTAAAGTAAACAACTTTTCCTATTCAACAGAAAAATTGATTTGTTTATTAATGTCAGATTCTATAAAATTAAAATGTATGTTATAATATTTAGTATAACCAATAAAAGAACAGAATATGAAATATAGCTTCTAAACTAGAGCATTGTACGTTTCCCTTCTAGTAAAGTCTTGATAATACCTATCATACCAATCCTCCCACAGATTGTGACTATAATTCCTGGTTGGTTCATCTGTCTTCACACTGCTATAAAGCAGTGAGAAACACTACCTAGACTGTGTAATTTGTAAACAAAAGAGGTTTAATTGACTCACGTTCCTGAGGAGGTCTCAGGAAACTTATAATTATGGCAGAAGGCAATGGGGAAGCAAGGTACATCTTACATGGCAGCAGGAGAGAGACAGAGAGCAAAGGGGGAACTCCAAAAACTTTTCAAGCCATTAGCTCTTATGAGAACTCCTTCACTATCACAGGAACGGCATGGGGTAAAGTGCCCTCATGATCCAATCACCTCCCACCAGGTCCCTTCCTCAATACCTCAACATGTGGGGACTACAATTCCAGATGAGATTTGGGTGGGGACACAGAGTCAAACCATATCACCTGGACAAAAATTAAGCCGGTCAGTCAGTAAGCAAATAAATAAGCAAAAAAGCTATCTGAAGGCATTGAAGAGGACTAAAAGCAAGCAGATATTGAAACTTAGCTGACATTTTAAAGAATAAAAGAGCATGGGTGAGTTTTCCCTTTTAAGAGCTTTCTTTTTTCAATCTGCATTGTATTATAGGGCTACAGCTCTTTATGGAAAACCTAAAGTCCGACTTTCTCAAAGAACCAGAGAACAAGTCATTGGGTGATATGATTTGACTCTGTGTTCCCAC
This sequence comes from Trachypithecus francoisi, assembly GCF_009764315.1. Classification (NCBI taxonomy): domain Eukaryota; kingdom Metazoa; phylum Chordata; class Mammalia; order Primates; family Cercopithecidae; genus Trachypithecus; species Trachypithecus francoisi. Next base: position 35,736,210 of record NW_022681467.1, read on the forward strand.
CCAAATCTCATCTTGAATTGTAATCCCCACATGTCAGAGGAGATACCTGGTGGGAGGTGATCAGATCATGAGGGTGGATTTTCCTCATGCTGTCCTGGTGCTAGTGAGTGAGTTCCCATGAGATATGCTGGTTTGAAAGTGCGGCACTTTCCCCTTTCTCTCTTTCTCTCCTGTTGCCATGTAAGACTTGCTTTGCTTTCCCTTCTGCCATGAGTGTAAGTTTCCTGAGGCCTCCCTAGCCATGTGAAACTGTGAGTCAGCTAAACCTCTTTTGTTTATAAATTATCCAGTCTCAGGTAGTTCTTTATAGCAGTATAAAAATGGACTAATACAGAAAAATGGTAGTGGGAGTTTGGGGCACTGCTATACATTTACCTGAAGATGTGGAAATGACTTAGGAACTGGGTAAGAAGCAGAGGCTTGAGCAGTTTGGAGGGACCAGGAGAAGATAGGAAGATATAGGAAAGTTTGGAATTTTCTAGAGGCTTGTTGAATGATTTTGACCAAAATGCTAATAGTGAGATGGACAATAAAGCCCAGGCTGAGGCTGTCTCACATGTAGATGAGGAACTTATTGAGAACTGGAGTAAAGGTCACTCTTGCTATGCTTTAGGAAAGAGACTGGTGGCAATTTGTCCCTGCCCTAGAGATCTGTGGAACTTTGAACTTGAGAGAGATTATTTAGGCTCTCTGGCAGAAGAAATTTCTAAGCAGCAAAGCATTCAAGAAGTGACATGAGCTGGATGCAGTGGCTCATGCCTGTAATCCCAGCACTTCGGGAGGCTGAGGCAGGTGGATCACCTGAGGTCAGGAATTGGAGACCAGCCTGGCCAACATGATGAAACCTCATCTCTACTAAAAATACAAAAATTAGGTGGGCATGGTGGCGGGCATCTGTTTCAGCTACTTGGGAGACTGAGGCAGGATAATTGCTTGAACCCGGGAGGCGGAGGTTGCAGTGAGCCAAGATCATGCCATTGCACTCCAGCCTGGGCAACAAAAGCAAAACTCCATCTTAAAGAAAGAAAAACACAAAGAAGAAGAAGTGACCTGGCTTTTTATGAAAGCATAGTCGTATGTGTTCACAAAGAGATGGTCTGAAATTGGAACTTATGTTTAAAAGGGAAGGAGAAAGCAGAGCACAAAACTTTGGAAAGTTTGCAGCCTGACCATGTGATATGATATGGTTTGGCTTTGTCCCCACCCAAATCTAATCTTGAATTCCCACGTGTTGTGGGAGGTACCTGGTGGGAGATAATTGAATCATGGGAGTGTGTCTTTCCCATGCTATTCTCATGATGTGAATGGGTCTCGTGATATCTGATGGTATTATAATGGGGAGTTCCCCAGCACAAGCTCTTTTTCTTTGCCTGCTGCCATCTATGTAAGACATGACTTGCTTCTCCTTGCCTTCTACAGGATTGTGAGGCCTCCCCAGCCACGTGGAACTGTAAGTCCAACAAACCTCTTTCTTTTGTAAATTACTCAGTCTAAGGTATGTTTTTATCAGCAGTGTTAAAACAGACTAATACAGGTAGAAAACAAAAACTCATATTCCAGGCAAGAATTCAAGCCAAGCAGGCTGCAGAAATTTGCATAAGTAACAAGGACAAGAAGCCAAATGTTAATAGCTAAGACAATGGGGAAAATGTCTCCAGGACATTCCAGAAATCTTTATGGCAGCCCCCTCATATCACAAGCCCAGAGGCTTAGGAGGGAAAAATAGTTTCATGGACCTGGCCCAAGGCCCATATGCTCTGCTCAGTCTCAGGATATGGTTTGCTGTGTCCCAGCCACTTTGGCTCCAGCCATGGCCAGAGGGAATAAGGTACAACTTGGGCTGTGGCTTCAGAGGGTGCAACCCCACCCCTTGGTGACTTCCATAAGAAACTGGGCCTGCAGGTGTGCAGAAGACAAGAGGTGAGCTTTGGGAGCCTCCATCTAGACTTCAGAGGATATACTGAAACACTAGGATGTCTAGGCAGAAGTCTGTTGCAGGGGTGGAGCCCTAATGGAAAACCTATAATAGGGAAGTGCAGAGGGGAAATGTGGAATTGGAGCTCCCACACTGAGTCTCCACTGGGGCACTGCCTAGTGGAACTATGAGAAGAGGGTCACCATCCTCCAGACCCCAGAATGGTAGATACACTGATAGCTTGCTTCATACACCTAGAAAAGCCACAGGCACTCAATGACAGCCTGTGAAAACAGCCCAGAGGGGACCTATACTTTGCAGAGCCACAGGAACAGAGCTTCCCAAGGTCTTGAGAGCCCAAGCCTTGCACCAGCATGTCCTGGATGTGAGACATGAAGTGAAAGGAGATTATTTTGGAGCTTTAAGATTTAATCACTGCCCTGATGGTTTTCATACTTGCATGGGGCCTGTAGCCCCTTTGTTTGGGCCAATTTCTCCCATTTGGAACAGGAGCATTTACCCAATGCCTGTGCCCCCACAGTATCTTGGAAGTACCAAGTGCTTTTAATTTTATAGGTACATAGGTGGAAGGGAATTGCCTTGTCTCAGATGAGACTTTGGACTTGGACTTTTGAGTTAATGCTAGAAGAAGTTAAGACTTTGGGGGACTGTTGGGAGGCATGATTGGTTTTTAAATGTGAGAATGGCATAAGATTTGGAAGGGGCTGGGCAGAATTATATGGTTTGGCTCTGGGTCTCCACCCAAATTTCACCAAGTTATAATCCCCATGTGTCAAGGAAGAGACTTATTTGTAGGTGACTGAATCATGGGGGTGGATTTTCTCCATGCTGTTCTTATGATAGTGACTGAGTTACCATGAGATCTGATAGTTTAAAAGTGTGGCACTTCCTCCCTTGCTTTCTCTCTCTCTTGCCACCATATAAGACAGGCCTTGCTTCCCCTTCAGCCATGATTGTAAGTTTCCTGAGGCCTCCCCAGTCGTGCAAAACTTTGAGTCAATTAAATCTCTTTTCTTTATAACTTACCCACTCTCAGGTAGTTCTTTATAGCAGACTAAATACAGACTAATACATGGGGAAATTGGGAAGCAAGGAAGGCTTCAAAAGGCCCAGCTGGTGTCTTGTTAGGTCATATGTCCCACTAGTTCACTGACATGTGCTGACATGACCCCTCCCCTAATCCCAGGCTGCACAGCTCATGGCTCCAAAAGAGACCTATTCGTTCCACTTGAAGAGAAGAGAGGGAAGAGTGGGGAGAACTTTGTCTTGCATCCTGGATACCAGCTCAACCACAACAGGACAGGGCACAGGTTAAAGGTGTAAAGCCCTCTTTCCATGTCCTAGCTCCCAGAGAACATTTCTAGGCACACTCTGTGCCAAAAGGCAACCCACTGCCTTGAAAGAAAGGACCCAGAATTGGAAGAATTTATCATCTGCTAACTGAAGGGCCCATGGTCCCTAAAAAACCAGCAGCGATACCCAGGTGCTATGTTGAGGGCCTTGGGTGAGGCTCTGAGAATGCTGGCTTTAGGTGAGACTCAAAACATTCCCAGTTGTGGTGACCATGGGGTTTCAGAAAAACAGAGGGCAAAGAAAAGGGACTTTGCCTTGCACTTAGGTGCCAGCTCAGCCACAAGACAGCAGAGCACCAAGTGGGTTCTGAGAGTACCCAATTCCAGAATTTGGCTCTTAGACAGCACTTTTGGACCTACCATGGGTCAGAGGGGAGCCCACTGCCCTGAAGGATGAGTCTCAGGCCAGAAAGCATTTTCCACAAGTTGATGCAAGAGCCCTTGGGTCTTCAGGAAACATCAGTGGTAACCTGGCAATACTCCCCAGGAGCCTGTGGTGGTGATGGCAACGGGATGAGGCTCCTTTGCCTTCTAAAGGAGAGAGAAGAGTTGGAAGAAATGCATCTTTTGGTTTGAGTGCCAGCTAAGCTGCAGCACAAAAGAATATCAGGTAGACTTCTAAGGTTTTTGACTAGTCCTTGGCTCCCAGATGACACTTCTGGACTCACCAGGGGACAAGGGTAACCCATTGCCCTGAAGGGAAGAATACAAGACTGGCTGACTTCACCACCTGCTGATTGTAGACCTCCGGGACCTTAAGCAAACATAGGCAGTAGCAGGGAGTGGTTATCACAGGTCTGGTACTGTACAGGATTCAGGTCTGACCCGGTACAGTCACAGTGCTGATGGCCACAGGGGGGCTTGTGTCACTCTACCCACAGTTTCAGGTGGCTCAGAAAAGAGAGAGAGAGACAGAGAGACAGAGAGAGAGAGACTCTGTTCTTTTGGGAGAAAGTAAGGAAAGAGAACAAGTCTCTGCCTGATAATTCACAGAATTCTCCTAGATCTTGTCAAAGACCATCAAGGCAGTTCCTGTACAAGTGTGTAACAATCACAGTATTACTGGACTTGGGGTACCCCCTAAAGCAGATACAACTCAGATCACAACAGTCAAGTAATTTCAAATATCTGGAGAGCTTCACCAAGAGGGACAGCTACAAATAAGCCCAGACAGTGAAGACTAATGTAAATATCAATTCCTCAATGCCCAGACACAGATGAACATCTGCAAGTATCAAGGCACTCCAGGGAAAAGATGACCTCAAAAATTGAACTAAATAAAGCACCAAGGACCAATCCTGGAGAAACTGAGATATGTGACCTTTCAGACAGAGAATTCCAAATAGCTGTTTTGAGGAAACTCAAAGAAATTCAATATAACATGGAGAAGGAATTCAGAATTCTATTAAATAAATTTAACAAATAGATTGAAATAATTTAAAAGAATCAAGCAGAAATTCTGGAGCTGAAAAACACAATTGGCATACTGAAGAATACATTAGAGTCTTTTAATAGCAGAATCGACCAAACAGAAGAAAGAATTCATGAGCTATTAGTGAGGTTAAGACAAGCTAGTTGAAAACAGAGAAGACAAAATAGAAAAGAATAAAAATAAAGAAGTGTGCCTACAGAATCTAGAAAAATAGCCTCAAAAGGGCAAATCTAAGAGTTATTAACCTTAAAGAGATAGTAGAGAAACAGATAGGGGTAAAAAGATCATTAAAAGAAGTAATAACAGGGAACTTCCCAAACCCCAATATCTTATACTTTGATATATCAATATCCAACTACAAGAAGGTTATATAGCATCAAGGAGATTTAACCCAAGGAAGAAATATTTGAAGAAATACCTGAGAAGCATTTAATAACTAAACCACCAAAGATCAAGAATAAATTAAAAATCCTAAAAGCAGCAAAATAAAATAAACAAATAACATACAATGGAACTCCAACACATTTGGCAGCAGACTTTTCAGTGGAAACCTGACAGGCCAGGAGACAATGGCATGACATATTTAAAGTGCTGAGGGAAAATGTCTTTTACCCTAGAATAGTATATCTGGCAAAAATATCCTTCAAACACGAAGAAGAAATAAAGACTTTCCCAGACAAAGAGAAGCTGAAGGACTTCATTAACACTAAACCTGTCCTACAAGAAATGCTAAGGGGAGTACTTCAATCAGGAAGAAAGGAATGTTTAAGAGATATAAGAAATTATATGAAGGTACAAAATTTACTTGTAATAGTAAGTACTCAGAAAAAACACAAAATATTATAAAACATTATAATATTATAAAATATTTTTAAAATATTACAAAATATTATAAAAACCACAAAATATTATAATACTGTAACTGTGGTGTGTAAACTACTCTTAGATCCTAAGTAAAAAGACTACATGATGAATCCATTAAAAATAATAACTACAGCTGGGCGTGGTGGCTCACGCCTGTAATCCCAGCACTTTGGGGGACTGAGACAGATAGATCATGAGATCAGGAGTTCAAGATCAGTCTGGCCAACATGGTGAAATCCCGTCTCTACTACAAAAGTACAAAAATTAGCTGGGCATGGTGGTGTGTGCCTGTAATCCCAACTACTCAGGCGGCTGAGACAGGAGAATTGAACCTGGTAGGCAGAGGTTGCAGTGAGCAAGATCATGCCACTGCACTCCAGCCTAGTGACAGAGCAAGACTCCATCTCAAATAATAATAATAATAATAATTACAAGTTTTTAAGACATAGTCAAATAAGTTATAAATAGAATAAACAAAAAGATAAAAAGCATGGGGATGAAGTTAAGGCATAGTTTTTATTAGTTTTCTTTTTGCTTGTTTGTTTATGCAAACAATATTAAGTTGTTATCAGCTTAAAATAATGGATTATAAGATAGTATTTGCAAGCCTCATGGTAACCTCAAACCAAAAAACAAACATAGATAAACAAAGAGTAAAAAGCAAGAAAATAAATCATATCACCAGGGAAAATCACCTTCACTAAAGGAAGACAGACAGGAAAGAAAGAAGGAAGAGAAAACTACAAAACAACCAGAAACAAATAACAAAACGGCAAGAGTAAGTTCTTATTGATCAATAAGAATGTTGAATATAAATGGACCAAACTGTCCAATCAAAAGATATAGAATGGCTGAATGGATTAAAAAAAAAAAAAGACACATTGATCTGTTGCCTACAAGAAACATACATTACCTAAAAAGACACATATGGGTTGAAAATAAAGGGATGGAAAAACATATTCCATGCCAATGGAAACCAAAAGATAGCAGGAGTAGCTATACTTTACTTATATAAGACCAAATATATTTTAAGACAAAAACTGTAAGAAGAGACAAAGAAGTTCACTGCATAATCATAAAGGGATCGATTCAACAATAGGGCATAACAATTGTACGTGCATATGTACCCAACAATGGAGCACCCAGGTATATAAAGGAAATATTATTAGAGCTAAAAACAGAGATAACATCCAATACAGTAATAACTGGAGACTTCAACATCCCACTTTTAGCACTGGACAGGATCTTCCACATAGAATATTAACAAATAAATGTCTGACTTAAGCTGCACTATAGACCAAGCAGATCTGATAGATATTTACAAAACGTTTCATTCAACAGCTGCAGAATACACATTCTTTTCCCCAGCTCATGGATCATTCTCAAGGATTGACCATATGTTACTTCACAAAATAAGTCTTAAAACATTTTTAAATATTGAAATAATATCAAGTAACTTCTTGGATCACAATGGAATAAAATTAGAAATCAAGAACGAAGAATTTTGGAAACTATGCAAATACATGAAAATTAAGCAATATGCTCCTGAATGACATGTGGGTCAATGAGGAAATTAAGAATGAAATTGAAAATTTTCTTGAAACAAATGATAATGGAAACACAACATGTCAAACCCTGTGGAATACAGCAAAAGCAATACTAAGACCAAAGTTGAAACCTGTAAGTGCCTACATAAAAAGGAGAAAATGTACAACTAAACAATTGAATGGTGCATTTTAAAGAAGTAGAAAAGCAAGAGCAAACAACCCCAAAATTAGTAGTAGAAAAAGAAAGATCAGAGCAGAAATAAATGAATTTGAAATGAAGAAAAAATACGCAAGATCAATGAAACAAAAAGCTTTTTGAAAATTTAAACAAAATTGACAAACCTTTAGCTAGACTAAGAAAAAAAGAAAGAAGATCCAAATAAATAAAAACACACATGAAAAAGGAGACATTGCATCTGATGCTGCAGAAATTGAAAGGATTATTAGTGGCTACAATGAGCAGCTACATGCCAAAAAATTGGAAAATCTAGAAAAACAGACAAATTCCTAGATACATACAACCTAACATGATTGTACCAGGAAGAAATTCAAAACCTGAACAGACCAATAACAAATAGCAAGATTGAAGCCATAGCAAAAAGCCTCCCAGTAAAGAAAAACTGAGGATCCAATAGCTTCAGTGCTGAATTCTACCAAACATTTAAAGAAGAACTAATGTCAATCCTACTCAAGCTATTCTAAAAAATAGAGGAGGAGGAAATACTTCCATACTCGTTCTACAAGGCCAGTATTACTCTGATACCACAACCAGACAAAGACACATCAAAAAAAAAACAAAAAACAAAAAACTGCAAGCCAATATCACTGATGAATATTGATGCAAAATTATCAACAAATTACTAGAAAGCCAAATTCAACAATACATTAGAAAGATCATTCATCATGTACAAGTGGGATTTATTCCTGGGATGCAAGAATGGTTCAACATATGCAGGTCAATCAATGTGTTACATTGCATCAACACACTGAAGAACAAAAACCATACGATCATTTCAATTGATGCTGGAAAGCATTTGATAAAATTCAACATCTCTTAATGATAAACCTCTCAAAAACTGGGGCTAGAAAGAGCATACCTCAACATAATAAAAGCCATATATGACAGATCCACAATTAGTATCATACTGAATGGGAAAAAACTGAAAGCCTTTCCTCTAAGATCTGGAACATGACAAGGATGCCCACTTTTACCACTGTTACTCAACACAGTACTGAAGTCCTAGCTAGAGCAATCAGACAAAATAGAGAAATAAAGGGCATCCAAATTGGAATGGAAGAAGTTAAATTATCCTTGTTTGCAGATGATATAATCTTAAATTTGTGTGAACCTAAAGGCTTCACACACACACACAAAAAAAACTACTAAAACTGATGAAAGAATTTAGTAAAGTTTCCAGATACAAAATCAGCATACATAAAACAGCAGCATTTTTATATGCTGATAGTGAACAATCTGAAAAAGAAATAAAAAGATAATCCCATTTAAAATAGCCAAGAATAAAATGAAGTACTAGGTATTGACTTAACCGAAGAAATGGAAGATCCCTATAATAAAAAACTATAAAATACTGATGAGGGCTGGCACAGCGGCTCACACCTATAATCCCAGCACTTTGGGAGGCTAAGGCAGGTGGATCACCTGAGGTCAGGAGTTCAAGACCAGTCTGGCCAACATGGTGAAACCCCATCTCTACTAAGAATACAAAAATTAGCCAGGCATGGTGACAGGTGCCTGTAATCCCAGCTACTTGGGAGGCTGAGACAGGAGAATCACTTGAACCCAGGAGGCGGAGGTTACTGTTAGCTGAAAACGCACTATTGCACTCCAGCTTGAGCAACAAGGGTGAAATTCCATCTAAAAAGAAACACTGATGAAAGAAATTGAAGAGACCACCAGAAAATGGAAAGATAGTCCATGTTTATGGATTGGTAGTATCTATCTGTCTAATATATCTATATCTATCTATCTATCTATCTATCAATCTATATAAATTTTTTTGAGACAACGTCTTACTCTGTCACCCAGGCTGGAGTGCAGTGGCACAATCTGCTCACTGCTACCTCAACCTCCTGGGCTCAAGTGATCCTCCCACCTAAGCCTCCCAAGTAGCTGGGATTACCATGCCTGCATAATTTTTGTATTTTTTGTAGAGATGGGGTTTTGCCATGTTGCCCAGGTTGGTCTCAAACTCCTGGGCTCAAAAACTGCCCACCTTGGCTTCCCAAAGTGTTGGGACTACAGGCTTGAGCCACCATGCCCAACATAATATTGTTAAAATGTCCACACTACCCAAGGCAATCTACAGATTTGATGCAATCCCTATCAAAATGTTAATGACATTCTACACAGAAATAGAAAAAAAAATTCCTAAAATTTATATGGAACCACAAAGACCCAGAATAGACAAAGCTATCTTAAGAAAAAAGAACAAAGCTAGAGAAATAACAGTACCTGAATTCAAGTTATACTACAGAGCTATAGTAACAAAAACAGCATGGTACTCACATAAAAATAGATACATAGACCAATGAAACAGAATAGAGTACCCAGAAGCAAATCCATACATCCACAGTGAACTCATTTTTGACAAAAGTGCCAAGAACGTACACAAGGGAAAAGATGTCTCTTCAATAATGGTGCTGTGAAAACTGGATATCCATATGCAGAAGAATGAAACTAGACCCCTATCTCTCGTCATATGAAAAAATCAAGTAAAAATGGATTAAGGACTTAAATTTAAGACCCCAAACTATGAAATTACTGTAAGAAAACATTGGGAAAACTTTCAGGACATTAGTCTGAGCTAAAATTTTTTTAGTAATACCCCACAAGCACAGGCAACCTAAGCAAAAATGACAAATGGGATCACATCAAGTTCAAAAGCTTCTGTGGAGCAAAGGATACAATCCACAAAGTGAAGATATGACCTACAGAATGGGAGAAAATATTTGCAAACTATCCTTCTGATAAGGGATTAATAAATAGAATATATAAGGAACTCAAACAACTCTATAGAAAAAAAATCTAATAATCTTATCAAAAATGGGCAAAAGATCTGAATAGACATTTCTCAAAAGAAGATATACAAATGGAAAACCAGCATATGAATAGGTGCTCAACATCAATGAGGGCCAGAGAAATGTTAATCAAAACTGCAATGAGATATCATCTCAACTCAGTTAAAATGGCTTGTATCCAAACAACAGTCAGTAACAAATGCTTCCAAAGATGTGGAGAAATGGAAACCTATGTACATTGATGGTGGGAATGTAAGTTAGTACAACCACTATGGAGAAGAGTTTGAAAGTTTCTCAAGCCTTGTAGTATAGTTTGAAGTCAGGTAGCGTGACACCTCCAGCTTTGTCCTTTTGACCTAGGATTGTCTTGGCAATGCGGGCTCTTTTTTGGTTCCATATGAACTTTAAAGCAGTTTTTTCCAATTCTGTGAAGAAACTCATTGGTAGCTTGATGGGGATGGCATTGAATCTATAAATAACCTTGGGCAGTATGGCCATTTTCACGATATTGATTCTTCCTCTCCATGAGCATGGTATGTTCTTCCATTTGTTTGTGTCCTCTTTGATTTCACTGAGCAGTGGTTTGTAGTTCTCCTTGAAGAGGTCCTTTACATCCCTTGTAAGCTGGATTCCTAGGTATTTTATTCTCTTTGAAGCAATTGTGAATGGAAGTTCATTCCTGACTTGTCTCTCTGCTTGTCTGTTACTGGTGTATAAGAATGCTTGTGATTTTTGCACATTAATTTTGTATCCTGAGACTTTGCTGAGGTTGCTTATCAGCTTAAGGAGATTTTGGGCTGAGACGATGGGTTTTTCTAAATATGCAATCATGTCATCTGCAAACAGGGACAATTTGACTTCTTCTTTTCTAACTGGATACCCTTGATTTCTTTCTCTTGCCTGATTGCCCTAGCCAGAACTTCCAAGACTATGTTGAATAGGAGTGGTGAGAGAGGGCATCCCTGTCTTGTGCCAGTTTTCAAAGGGAATTTTTCCAGTTTTTGCCCATTCAGTATGATATTAGCTGTGGGTTTGTCGTAAATAGCTCTTATTATTTTGAGGTACGTTCCATCAATACCGAATTTATTGAGCGTTTTTAGCATAAAGGGCTGTTGAATTTTGTCAAAAGCCTTTTCTGCATCTATTGAGATAATCATGTGGTTCTTGTCTTTGGTTCTGTTTATATGCTGGATTACGTTTATTGATTTGCGAATGTTGAACCAGCCTTGCATCCCAGGGATGAAGCCCACTTGATCATGGTGGATAAGCTTTTTGATGTGCTGCTGAATCCGGTTTGCCAGTATTTTATTGAGAATTTTTGCATGATGTTCATCAGGGATATTGGTCTAAAATTCTCTTTTTTTGTTGTGTCTCTGCCAGGCTTTGGTATCAGGATGATGTTGGCCTCATAAAATGAGTTAGGGAGGATTCCCTCTTTTTCTATTGATTGGAATAGTTTCAGAAGGAATGGTACCAGCTCCTCCTTGTACCTCTGGTAGAATTCAGCTGTGAATCCATCTGGTCCTGGACTTTTTTTCGTGGGTAGGCTATTAATTGTTGCCTCAATTTCAGAGCCTGTTATTGGTCTATTCAGGGATTCAACTTCTTCCTGGTTCAGTCTTGGGAGAGTGTAAGTGTCCAGGAAATTATCCATTTCTTCTAGATTTTCTAGTCGATTTGCGTAGAGGCATTTATAGTATTCTCTGATGGTTGTTTGTATTTCTGTGGGGTCGGTGGTGATATCCCCTTTATCATTTTTTATTGCGTCTATTTGATTCCTCTCTCTTTTCTTCTTTATTAGTCTTGCTAGCGGTCTGTCAATTTTGTTGATCTTTTCAAAAAACCAACTCCTGCATGGTACTGGTACCACAACAGAGAAATAGACCAGTGGAACAGAACAGAGTCCTCAGAAATAATACCACACATCTACAGCCATCTGATCTTTGACAAACCTGACAAAAACAAGAAATGGGGAAAGGATTCCCTATTTAATAAATGGTGCTGGGAAAATTGGCTAGCCACAAGTAGAAAGCTGAAACTGGATCCTTTCCTTACCCCTTATACGAAAATTAATTCAAGATGGATTAGAGACTTAAATGTTAGACCTAATACCATAAAAACCCTAGAAGAAAATCTAGGTAGTACCATTCAGGACATAGGCATGGGCAAGGACTTCATGTCTAAAACACCAAAAGCAACGGCAGCAAAAGCCCAAATTGACAAATGGGATCTCATTAAACTAAAGAGCTTTTGCACAGCAAAAGAAACTACCATCAGAGTGAACAGGCAACCTACAGAATGGGAGAAAATTTTTGCAACCTACTCATCTGACAAAGGGCTAATATCCAGAATCTACAAAGAACTCAAACAAATATACAAGAAAAAAACAAACAACCCCATCAAAAAGTGGGGAAAGGATATGAACAGACATTTCTCAAAAGAAGACATCCATACAGCCAACAGACACATGAAAAAATGCTCATCATCACTCGCCATCAGAGAAATGCAAATCAAAACCACAATGAGATACCATCTCACACCAGTTAGAATGGCAATCATTAAGAAGTCAGGAAACAATAGATGTTGGAGAGGATGTGGAGAAATAGGAACACTTTTACACTGTTGGTGGGATTGTAAACTAGTTCAACCATTATGGAAAACAGTATGGCGATTCCTCAAGGATCTAGAACTAGATGTACCATATGACCCAGCCATCCCACTACTGGGTATATACCCAAAGGATTATAAATTACTCTACTACAAAGACACATGCACACGTATGTTTATTGCGGCACTATTCACAATAGCAAAGACTTGGAATCAACCCAAATGTCCATCTGTGACAGACTGGATTAAGAAAATGTGGCACATATACACCATGGAATACTATGCAGCCATCAAAAAGGATGAGTTTGTGTCCTTTGTAGGGACATGGATGCAGCTGGAAACCATCATTCTTAGCAAACTATCACAAGAAGAGAAAACCAAACACCGCATGTTCTCACTCATAGGTGGGAACTGAACAATGAGATCACTTGGACTCGGGAAGGGGAACATCACACACTGGGGCCTATCATGGGGAGGGGGGAGGAGGGAGGGATTGCATTGGGGAGTTATACATGATATAAACGTTATGCACATGTACCCTAGAACTTAAAGTATAATAAAAAATAAAAAAAGAAAAAAAAAAAAAAAGAGGAATGAAATAATGGCATTCACAGCAACCTGGATGGAACTGGAGACGGTTATTCTAAGTGAAGTAACTCAGGAATGGAAAACCAAACTTACATGTTCTCACTCATAAGTGGGAGCTGAGCTATGAGGATGCAAAGGCATAAGAATGATACAATGGACTTTGGGGATTTAAGGGAAAGGGTGAGAGTGTGGTGAGGGATAAAAGACTACAAATTGGGTACAGTGTATACTGCTAAGGTGATGGGTGCACCGAAATCTCACTAACCACCACTAAAGAACTTCTTTATGTAACCAAACACCACCTGTTCCCCCAAAAATCTATGGAAATAAAAAAATAAAAATAAAATAGAGGAAAACAAAAAACAAAAAACAAAAAACAAAAAACAACAAAAAAAAAAGAAAGTTTCTCAAAACACTAAAAATAGAGCTACCATATGATCCAGCAATCCCATTGCTAGGTATATATCCAAAAGAAAAGAAATCAGTATATCAAAGAGATATTTGCACTATTAAGTTTGTTGTTTGCACTATTAAGTTTGCACTATTAAGTTTGCACTATTAAGTTTGTTCACAGTAACCAAGATTTGGTAGCAACCTAAGCGTCCATCAACAGATGAATGAATAAAGAAAATGTGGCACATATACACAATGAAGGACTATTCATTCACGAAAAGGAATGAGATCCTGCCATTGGGAACAACATAGATGGAAATAGATATCATTTTGTTAAGTGAAATAAGCCAAGCACAGAAAGACAAACATTGCATATTCTTATTTATTTGTGGGATTTAAAAGTCAAAACAATTGAACTAATGGACATAGAAAGTAGAAGTATGGTTATCAGAGGCTGGGGAAAGCAGTGGAGTGGGGGTAGAGGGGAATTTGGGATGATTGAGGTGTATAAAAAAAAAATAGAAGGAATGAATAAGACCTACTATACAATGGCATAACAGAGTGACTATAGTCAATAACAACTTAATTGTACCTTTAAAAATAATTAAATGAGTATAACTGGATTGTTTGTAACACAACGAATGAATGCTTGAGGGGATACCCCATTCTCCATGATATGATTATTATGCTTTGCATGGCTGTATCAAAATGTTTCATGTACCCCATAAATATATACACCTATTACATACACACAAAAGTTAAACAATAAAACAAAATAAATATAAAAATTCACAATCATAGTTTCAGATTTTATCATTCCTTTCTCAGTAATTGATAGCATAATTAGACAAAAGTTCAGTTAAAATATAGATTTGAATGATACTATTGACTCCCTTGACTGAATTGGCATGATAACTGCTGAATAGACATTTTGCTCCCCAAGTGTACATGGAACATTCATCAAGATGGCTCATATGCTGGGTAAAATAACAAGTCTCAATAAATTTCTAAAGATCCAAATATTATAAAGCGTGTTCTGACCAAAATGGAATTAAATTTGAAATTAATAAAATATTTAGATTTTTTTTTAAAAAAAGAAACATTATGGGAGAATGTTCCTGAAATCTAGTACATTTCACACTGGACAGTAAAAGACTCACATACCAGGGATTCAGGTTTTTTTTTTTTTCTCATCTGTCAATTAAAGGAGTTTGATTGTTAATTTAAAACCCCAGTCTTTCTAAGTCTGTGATTCTGATTTTCTTGGAAGTGTTTGTTCCTGGTGGTTTTGGTTTTGGAGCTTGCATACTCCTCCACCAAGACCCTAAGAGTGGAGCCACAAAGGATGGAGCCTGTCTCCATTCACCTTGGAGGCCTGCAGAAAAAGCCAACACTGTTTTTTTTTTCCAAGTTGGATAAACTCTTAACCTTTCGCAGTGGGGTGTTGATTTTCCTGGCCAGCCTGCTGAACTCTGGTAACACAAGACTGCTGGTCCCCAGGGAACCACTATGCACAGCATGCCTAAGATGTGGCTTGGAGCTGCAGAAACCCAAGTGGGGCCTTCCGTTTTCAGTAAAGACCAGGAAATCTGTGATGGTCTTCTACATTCCTCTGCTTAATATCAATCCCTCCTCCCCACTAAAGACCATGCAAGTGGTTCATGTAAATCGCCCTGGTCTGCCTGCCAACATTCCAAGTGCTTCAGAGGAAATGTGAACACTCTGGGTGCCTAAATTTTCTTTGAAAGGTCACGGGCAAATGTGGGCTATAAATGTCCTGGCATTACAGCTGGTCTGCTACCCCTGCCTAAGATACCCAGTACTCAGGCAGCTATACTAAAACCTACATAGATTTCGCTTTCTTGGATTTACAATTCAAGCCAGATACTTATGGTGTAAGAAGGAGTGGAAAGAGGTGGTGAGATTTTACATGTAGGGTGAAGATAACGCAGTTGTTAACAGGTTTGTCTTTTATTCTCAGGAGGGTAGTCTCATCCCTAGTGCTTATTACATGCCAGGGACTATTCTCAGGAGTGCTGTGGTTTGAAAGATAAATTATATGGTTATCCTAGATATAAAGGGCTTATCCAAAGTAGCACAGGTAATCAACTTCATATTGCAAATTCAGATCACCTAACTTCTCTACAGTGTTCTTTTCCCTGAGCCATAGGCCCCTGTCATGAAAAGTGCTACCTTCATCTTTCTCTTAAAAGACCTCTCTCTCTCTACAAAGACCTAGGACACACGCTTATCCCTTCCTGCCTCAAGCACAGAAGGTGAAAGGCTTTCTCAGGTTATTTCATTAGCACCTGAGAACCATTAGTTATGCTTCAATGGAAGTATCTGAACTTTAGCACATGCTAACAAATTCTCTGCTGCAATTGAACTTGATTTTTATCTTTCACTGGGAAATGTTACCGCTTTTTGGCAAAAGAAGGTAACTTAATGTCTTTGCTGGGGACAAGGGGAAAATCCAAACCTTGTTTTTAAGATCTAACTTTGGCAAAATGTAACCAGAATCTTGCGTATATGCGTGCATGCACACACATACACAACCCCTCCTTAATCTGTTTTATATCAACCATTGTGTACATAGTGGTTGCCAGAGATGAATAACTCATTAATCTTCTTTAAGACAATTAGTCAGTAAATTCAAACTAATTAGCTAGATCGGGGTTGAGTCAAGAAAGCTATTTGTTGGAACTGGTAGAGAATTTGTAGGGGCAAAGTTAGAACAAGGTAGGAAGAAAGCCAGGATCAGCAGATGGGAGACTCCAAGCTCTGCAGAGTTGCTACATAGAATTCTCTTCAGAGACGCCACTGGCCTCAAGGGGGCAACCCAAAGGTACAGGTACTGCCTCAAAGATGTTCGATTTGCAGAATACTGTCAAATTCCATGTCTTCGTTGTGCCTTCTGTTCTGATGGCTTTGAAGGATAGCGAGCTGGAATGAGTTCAACTATCCCCAGCTAGGAAAGAAGGAAGAAAATCAAGCTTCCTCATAAGGAAAGGGAATTTGAGTGTACAATATGTACTCTTCACTCATTCATGTTAAGTAGATAACAAAACAGAATCAAAGAAGACAGGGGACAACCCACGACCCCCCAAGTAGCTAGTATCAGAAGCAAAAGACTGCAGCCCTGTACTATGATATCCCATTCTCCCTGAGAGCATCCTTCATAGAGTTTGTGGTGAATCCAACCTACTGGGACCCAGGGAGGTCCTAGTGTGGGAAGGAAGAAGAGTGAAGGGCACTGAATTCAGTGAGCTCTTCTGTTTATCAGTGATATGGCTTTGGGTAAGTCATTCCAATTCCAGTTCTCTGAGCCTCAATTTTTTTCATTTCTATTTGAGGAAAATTATTTCTTTGTCATAGTTACTGAAAACTTTAGGTAAAAACATCCCTAGTGCTTATTACATGCCAGGCACTATTCTGTGGGCTTTACATATGATAACTCATGTGATCTTCCCAATATATCTACAAGCTAGCTACCACTACCATCACCAATTAATAAAGGAGGAAACTGATGCATGGGGAGGTTAAGTTGAGCAGCTAGATAGTGATTCAGAGTGAATTCACACCTGGATGATCTGATTTTGGAGTCTGTGCTTTAATTACTTTCCTGCCTTTTCTAACTTACACACTGGCTTAGATGGAGTTTAACAAATGCTCCTTTAATGCTGCTGTTTATTCATTCAATATATAGAAGCCCAGGACAGAAAATAGACAAAAATGGACTGTTAGTATTTATCTCTAACTTGAACTCAAGATGAAGAGACTGATCCATGTATCTTTCCCCCCGCCCATCACTGTTTCAGAGGATATAGTTGTCAGTCTTTTTCTTGGAGATATAGCATAGAGTTTAGCAAAGACACAGTGAACCAAAGAAAACGCAAATCTGTCAAAATCTCCTAGGGCCCTTTTCATGTGTGTTCCAAGCACTAAGAGACAAGAGCATGCGATAAGGCCTATCTCAGGCTTGCAAACAATAAGAGCTCAAATCACATTTATTAGAAGAAATTGAATTTGCATGGCCAACTCCAAGGGAAGCTTGGTTCTAGATTACTTCCTTTCAATGTCTATTCAGAAAAAAGTCTGCCTTTCTCTAGATGCTCTCAGAGGAGGGGATGGAAAAATATCTCCTGTCAGGGGATCTCCTGCTACTGACCCCATCTCCAAACATCACCATGGAGGTTTTGCAAATTGTCACAGCACTTATGAATAATTAGCCACAAATGAAGAGTAAAGACATGAGCTCTTTTTTGGAGGAATCTCTTTCCTCTAGCTTCCAGCCGGTCATTTAAGATGGTTCCTGGCCCCTCCCACAAGGTATGTCAGCTTACAAGCTCAGCCAATGTCCTGGACAAACGAAATCTACTTGAAACCCCATCCCAGAAATCCTGACTTTAAGTCTAGCTTATCATGAGCATTCCTGGTGGATGGAGATAAATGTGCTACATGTATTAGCTCATGACAGCCTCACAATGACTTTGTAAATTCAGGCTGGATTATTATCTCCCTCTTACAGTGGAAAAAAATGAATGGCAGGATAACTGAGTAAATCATTGCAGGTGACACCCAGTGTAAACAGTGCAGCTAGGTTGTGAGTTTAGGTCAATCCCACACAATGCCTCTTTCTTTGAATGAGATAAAACCTTGGATCAAGCATTGCCATTTCCATAAACTTTTATCTAAATGTGAATGTCTTTGTTATAAGACAAATCAGGCAGGGGTTATTAATTTATCACATTGTTTGTGGCACATATACACCATGGAATACTATGCAGCCATAAAAAAGGATGAGTTTGTGTCCTTTGTAGGGACATGGATGCAGCTGGAAACCATCATTCTCAGCAAACTATCACAAGAACAGAAAACCAAACACCGCATGTTCTCACTCATAGGTGGGAACTGAACAATGAGATCACCTGGACTCGGGAAGGGGAACATCACACACTGGGGCCTATGATGCGGAGGGGAGAGGGGGGAGGGATTGCATTGGGAGTTATACCTGATGTAAATGACTAGTTGATGGGTGCTGACGAGTTGATGGGTGCAGCACACCAACATGGCACAAGTATACATATGTAACAAACCTGCACGTTATGCATATGTACCCTAGAACTTAAAGTATAATAATAAGAAAAAAAAATTTTAAAAAAATTATCACATTTTCATCTTCCATAATATATTGGATTCAGAAAAACTTCTACGTTGTAAGTTCTTGTTACACTGTTCTGAGTTGCAAAAGGAGATAGGAATGGAAAAGTGGACAATAAAGAACAATAAAGAAACATATAAGCATCATTGCATTTCCAATTTTGCCTGAGCTGGTCCTACTAAAGCCAGTGCTCATTATTAAGGAATCAGACAGGTGAAAAGTATATAACCAAGATGAAAGTGGAGGATTTCAAGGGTTAAAGTCTATATTTACTAGTGAAGGTAACTATTAGCCACTTAGAATTTGGGTTATTTTGTTGTTGTTATTCTGTGTCCTATAAATGCAGAATACACATTTATTTGAAGTGCAAATGGAACATTTACCAAAATGGACCAGCTGCTGGGCCATAAAAAAAGTCTCAATAAATTGCAAACTATTGAAACCACATCCAGCATGTTCTCTGACTAGAGGGATTAAGTTAGGGATCAATTAAACAAAGAAGATAAATAAATTTCCCAAAATGCTTGAAAGGAGGCATTTTTTAAAATGTAGGTATCATTTACACCAAATAAAATTTACCCTTTTCAGTGTGCAGTTTGCCAGTGTTGGCAAATGCATACAAGCATGTAATCACCAGTATAATCAAGATATGGAACAGTTTAATCCCACACAAAGTTCCCCTGTGTGTCATTATAGACAACTCCTCCCAACAACCCTAGCCTCTGGCAACCACCGACCTGATTTCTGTCCCTAGAATTTTACATTTCAAATCTGGCTTCTTAAAACCTGGCATAAGACATTTGAGGTTCATCTACGTGTTGAGAGGATCAGTAGTATCTTTCTTCTTATTGCTAAATAGTATTCCATTGTATGGATGTGCCACAGTTTATCCATTTACAGGTTGAAGGACATTTGGTTTATAAATAAAGTCAAGATAAATCTTTATGTAGAGAATCTCTGGGTCTAAGCGTATATTCAACTTAATAGGAAACTGACAATTTTTTCCATTGTAACTGTGTTATCTTACATTCTCATCAGCAGTGTATGAGGGTTCCCATTGCTTGACATCCTCATCTGTGCAGCTCTTCTTAGTTTATTAAGTCTTTCTAACAAGTATGTAGTTGTATGATTGTGGTTTTAACTTGCATTTTTCTAATTACTAATGATATTTCATGTCATTTTTGTCATTGGTATTTATCCATTGGTGAAACGTTTATTAAGTTCTTTTGTCCATTTTTGAAGTTGATTTTTTAATTAGAAACTTTTGAGAGTCCTTCATAGAGTGTAGGTATGAATCCTTCATGAAATGTTTTTTTCCAAATATTTTCTCCCAGACTGTGGCCTGCTATCTCGTTTTGTTAATGAAAATGAGCAAAACTTTGAATTTTATGAAGTCTAGTTTATCATTTTTAATTTTTTATTTGTTTAATTTTTGTGTTCTATTTCAGAAATCACTGTGTACCACAAGGTTACAAAGAATTTCTTTTAGTTTTCTTCATAATTTTACAAAATTATATTCCAAATTTCTCCTTTTGATAGTTTATGCAATTATTGCCATTCATTTTACTTCTATAAATGCTATGGACATCTAACACCTTGCTATCCCTTTTTGCTTTAGACAGTCAATTTTCTTTTTTTTTGTATAGATTGAAATTTCTGTCTAGTATTTCTTGCTGAAGTGCTTTTTAGCATTTCTTGTGGTGCAGTTCAGCTGATAAGAGAGTTTCAATTTTTGTTTGAAAAAATATTTCTTTTTTATTTTTGAATTTTTTGAGTGTGGATCTGGGTATAATAATCAAGATTGAAAGTGGTTTTGGTTTGTTTTTGTTTAGTTTTGCTTTCAGGACTTTAAAGACGTCACTTGATTTTCTTCTTGCTTGTGTAGTTTCTGACAATATCTGTTTTAATTCTTGTATATGTTCCTTCGTATATACCATACTTTTCCTGGTATCTTTCAATATTTTATCTTTATATGTGATTTTCAAAATTTTGAATATGCTGGTTGAAGAATGTGTGTGTGTGTGTGTGTGTGTGTGTGAGTGCGCGCACGCGCACTGTGTGCACAATATATGTGTTTCCTTGTTGATCCTGCTTGGTGTACGGAGCCCCTGAGATTTCTGGGCTAGTGTCATCTTCCACAGTTCCAATTACACCAATTACATTGGTGTAAAAGAGATTTTCCCATGGTTCTTGGATAATCTGTTCTTTTTATTTTTCTCTCTTGTTTCTGTTTTTTTTTATGTGTAAATTTGAACAAACTGTTCAAAATCTATTTTTTATGTCCATTTTCGTTTATATCTATTTTCATGTTTATAATTTCTTCTAACTTGTCTTCAAGTTGACTGAATTTTTCCTTGACTGTGTCAAGTGTACTAAAAAAGCTCATGAAAGATGTTCTTTATCTCTGATCCCATATTTTAAATTTCTAGCATTTATTTGATTTTTTTTCACAGTTTCCATCTCTGTGCTGAAATTTCTCACGTGTTCATGCATGTTGTCCATTTTTTGCACTGGAATCTTTGCTGTGTTGATAATATTTGTTTTATATTTCCAATTGTTTCATCATCTGGATGATATTTTAGTCTGGTTCTCTTGATTATCTGTGGAATGAATACTATAAGCCAAGTATTACAAGAATTTCATAGATACAGAAACTGAGGCTCAGGGAGGTTAGATGAGTACTCAAAATCATAGAGCTGAGAACTGATGAAATGAAATCAAACAAATTTCAGGCTTTATCATCTGCCCACTAAACTGTGCTGCTCTACAATATGGACACAATAAATAGTTATTGAACAGGTGATTACATGACCTGGAATTCTCAAGCATAAAAAATCTGTCCAACGTTGCCCAATAGAGATGCCTCTGGGGACCCAAATATTGGGACACAGCTACTCAGCTGTGTATATGCCATTAGGAGCTTATACCTATGTTCTGATAGTGTGGAACTATTTCAAAACCCCATGAAGAGGTATGCATTTGGTAGGTAAGTGTCACTGTGGCCAAGTGAAAGGTTATGTTCATCTCTTTACTCACTTACTCACCTTCTCAAGCAGCAAAGGATCTGGAACAGTCAGAGGATGGGGCTGCATGGAAATATTTGACATAAGCCTTGCAGACTCCTCTCTCACCCTAACTCTTCGCTGAAAAAACATCCTTTGTTTTTTCACTGAATAATCATTTGTAGCATACAAAATGAGCCATGTGATTTGTTTATTTCCTTATTAAAACAAACAAAAATTTGCCGCCCTGTTCTGTCCCACAGCCAGAGCTACCCTGGCTATAAGCCAGCTGTGTGGCTCTGCAGTTTCAGGCACTGGAATGAGCTGGGATGGGGCTTGCAGGCTTTTTCTAGCTCCAAAGGCACAGTTGTCTACAGATTCCTCATGGATCAAGAAAGCTGGGGAGGGGCTGACACACACAATCAATGGTCCGTGAATGTGTTCGGCCCATTCCAGCCAGTAGATAGGGTATCACAAGGCAAGGCCATTTGCATATGGCCCCCTGGGCTTAGCTCAGGCATTGAATCAGGCATATTACCTGCCAGACAGCTAGAGTGAAGATGAGAAGACAGATTAGCCTCCCAGGTGTCAGGTGTCTGCATAGCACATGAACATCCCCCAACAGAGCAAATCTGCCTCTCCAGAAGACCCCCTGGGACTGTATGTTTGTGGCCTGAAGTCCAGCAGGGAGCAGTCACAGACCTCAGACTTGCTTCTTAAGTTTAGAAGATATTCTTCAAGGAGGGCTTCTGGTATCAGAGGTCTCAAGTAAGTCTGTGTAAAATCTCTCAGTGTTTGACCTAATAAATATTATTCCTGAGGAAATAATTCAAAAGAAGAATACATAGGCAAAGATGTTACTTATAGCAACCTAAGTTTATAACATTAGGATGGTGACATATCTATTCAATAGACTGCCATGCAGCTATTAATAATTTTGCCCCATATTTAAAGCTCTAGGAAAAAAAAAAGACACTAGAAGGAGTGAAAATATCAAAGTTATAATAGATGAGAATTTCCCAGAGATATAAAGGTCACAAGTATCATATTGAAAGGGTATATTAAGAGTTTAGAGTAAAGGAAAGGAAGAGCCAAGCCTAGGGATATTACTGTAAAATTTCAAGGATTAAGAATAAAGAGGAGATCCAAAAACTTTACAAGATGCAAAATAGTTGCCTACAAAAGAATAAGAATTAACTGGACCTCAAATTTTCCATTAGCAATATTGTATTCTTAGGACTATTTTATCGTTTAGACACTGAGACACAGTGTCTGGGGCCTATGAGTTTTTTAAGTTCTATGAAAATATTTTATAGAAGAGAAACTTTATTATATATATATTATATCTATATATAACTATGTATAATATATTTCTATAGATATATAACATATATGATTGTGATAGAATATATATTCACACATATATACCCATATATATATGTATTATATATTATCTATATAAATTTGGTCTTTGCTCCCAGTTTCTGACACAGAGTTACTAAAACTCTTATAATTTTACAATAGTATTACCAAACTAGGCCCCATTTTGCCCATGATGCAGTATGACAATCACTGAGACAATTTTTCAGTAAAGATATTTTTCACTAGGTAGCCAAGCATGTAGATGGGAAACCAGATCTCAAATTCACCTCCCTGAATATAGGGCTTAGGTGTATTTACAGGATAAAGAAGCAAGCTGGTCTAAGGCATGGAGAAAGGTGATTGGCAGTGGGGAAAAATGAGGTAATCAGTGGTCTGTGCAAGAGAAGTCAGAGTTCATGGCTTTTCATAGGACACATGTGCATTCAGAAAATGGTGGCATTAGCATGATCTGAGGGAGGAGGTTTGGGCCCTCTAACATCAAAACGTGATCTTTCAAGTATTTGCACCGGCCCAGTTGAAGCGTTGGTGGTCTCCATCAGTTTAAACTGGACTAGTTCCTGAAAAATAACTTTAAGCAGTCATTAACTATAGTGATATATATGTCAGAGATGTTATCTATAAGGAAGCTAGTGGGAGTACAGTTATATATTGTTTGGTTGTGTTACTTTAAGCCACATAGGTTTTAAGATCAACTGGAAGTAACCTATTAAAACCACACAAGGCAGGTTAAGTTTGGTAGACTTAACCAGGTTAGCCTTTAGTTTCAATAGAGTCATCTTTGGTTCTGATGTTTCGTCTTTGTACCTCATTCCTGGCACATAACTCCTAAAACTCTTAGAATCTCTTGGGTGGTAAAAGTGTCTTTAGTGGACTATTGACATGACTGGTGGCCTCTAGAGAGCTTTAGGATGGGGGCTGGTGGCCAGAAAAACTAAGGTATGATTAGAGGGTTCGGATTTTCAGTTCCACTCCCCAACCTCTGGGGATAGGACTGGAGATTTAGCTAATCATTAATTTTCAATAATTTAATCAGTCTTGTTGATATAATGAAGACTTCTTAAAACTCTCTCAATGGCAGGGTTCAGAGAGCTTCCAAGTTGATGAACGAATCCACATGCAGGGAGGGTGGCACGCCCCAACTCCACTTTAAGTGTCCCCCAGGCTCAGGACACTTAAAGATATGACACTCTATCCTTTACAATAAACAAGTAAATATAAGTAAAGTGTTTCCCTGAGTTTTGTGAACCATCTGAGCGAATTATAGAACCTGTGGTGAGATACGGCAATCCTTGGTTTATAGCCAATTGTTCAGAAGTACAGATGGCAATCTGAGACTTGTAACTGGTGTCTGATGTGTTTCTGTCTTACAGGACTGAAACCTTAACCTGTGGTGTCCATGCCAACTCTGAGTAGTTAGTGTCAGTGTGGATTTGAATGGTAGAACATCCAGCTGGTGTTCAGAGATTAGGAGAATTCGTTTTTGGTGTGGAAAAACTCACATATTTGATGCTAAAGTACTGTGAGTAAAAACAGCCAAATATATAATATATAGAGATGCTATATCCATATTACATGTGTGTATATGTATATAGGTAGAGATTTAAAACTATAATCCTAAACTATAAAATCAAGTATGAGAAATTATTAAATAAATATATATGTAGATAATATTATATTATGGTACTCTGTAGTATGTTTCATATCATGAGAGGTGGGACTCCAAAACTTAAAGTACCATGGATTAACAAAAATTCTGAAAGTCTTGCAAGCAATCTAATTCTAGGCCCCAAAACCCAATAATTACAAGGGAAGTATCCTTTCCCTCTAGATTTGAAAAACCAACCAAACTATCAACCAAGGCATAAGGATATAATGAGAACATTTTTAGGTGAGACAGAACCAGACATTTTAAGTTAATTTTAAGTTTCTGTTAGCATTAGAATGCTGATAACTAATTACATTTTTCATCTTTCCCCAAAGTTAGTAGCCAGTTCAGAAATGGATACAAAAAGCTGAATGATCAATTTACAAGTGATCTATGTCGTTAACAGTACTGAAGTGGACCTGTGGCCAATTGGGTCCCTTACTAGACCCTCAATGGATCTTAAATCTGGAGTTTAGGATCAATCGCCTGAGGGATTTTAAGGGTAGTCAGTCAATCTTTCCAGAATCATTGCTTTGCCTGAATGGAGTATGGAAAGGGCCTTGAGCTACACATTAAAGGAAGGCTTGATTCCTGACCCCCGTGTGCTTGCTATTTGAAATAGGTCCAGAATGCCAACAGCTAGGGCAGGCCACCTTGAAACAGAAGTCCCAGAAGCAGCTGAGCCACACGTTCTGTCCGCATAATTCACCGTAAAAATAAGACGTTTTTCACCGGGAAGAAGGGAATAAACAAGAGACAAGCCAGAGGAATTTCTTCCATTCATGTTTTCTCTTTTCCTCCTAGTGCAGTGGTGCTCCAAGTGTCGTCCCCAAACCTGCAGCATCAATGTCACCTGGGAACTTGGCAAAAAATAAAAAATAAATAAATAAAAAGGAAATTCTGGAGCACTACCTCAGCAACTTAGCAAATCAGAAACTCTAGGGGAGGAATTCGGTGATCTGCATTTCCATAAGCCCTGCAGGTAATTGTAATGCACTATCATGTTGGAGAACTACTGTCATAGAGATGTAATGGAAGTTTACTTCCTTTTCTGGAAATTTGAGGCTAAGGAGGCTTCCCCACCCAATCACCCCTTGAGATTGTATGCCTGATAAATGAAGTCATAAACTGAACATGATATGAGGTCTATTCAAGAGTAGCTCCAACCCAGAAGAGCAGTGTCTGGAAGTCAAAGGATAGCTCATGTGCAGCATGCCTAGGAAACAACCTGCCTAGAATTGACCAGATGGATGGTGGGCTCAAGAAAGGAGGATTTGATAGAAGAGTCAGTGTTGGCCGGGCGCGGTGGCTCAAGCCTGTAATCCCAGCACTTTGGGAGGCCTAGGCGGGCGGATCACGAGGTCAGGAGATCGAGACCCTCTTGGCTAACACGGTGAAACCCCGTCTCTACTAAAAATACAAAAAACTAGCCTGGCGCGGTGGCGGGCGCCTGTAGTCCCAGCTACTCGGAGGCTGAGGCGGGAGAATGGCGGGAACCCGGGAGGCGGAGCTTGCAGTGAGCTGAGATCCCGCCACTGCACTCCAGCCTGGGCGACACAGCGAGACTCCGTCTCAAATAATAATAATAATAATACAACAAAGTACCAAGGAAATAAGAAGGAACAGAGGAATGGAGAGAGGAAGAAGAAAAGAAAGATGGAAAAGGGGAAGGAAAGGAGAGAGGGAGAGATGGTGACAGAAAAGGAAGAGGAGGAAAGAAATAACAGATAATCAGCAACTCAAGCAAAAGAAAAATACTTCATAAAGACCAATATGAATCAAAATTAAACATGACATGGATTTGAGCAAATTAGGGCTATATCAACAACAAAAAAAGAAATTCCATTTCCTCTGGAGTACCACCAGAGTGGTGACATTGGAACCTTAGGGATCACAATAGTTGTCTCTGTGGTATCATCATCATAATACATACACTGGTTGTTGTTTCCCAACTTTTAGAATCAATACAGAGGCAATGCACAAAAAAACTAAACTGGCTACAAAACATAAAAAAGATGTAGTCAGTCCAAAAGGTGTACAAAGTAGGGTCCAACCAACAAAGGTTTGGAAGTAGGAGGTGTGAGGTATGAGGAGCAGACACAATGGGAAGAATGGGAATACACTTCCTCATCATTCAGCATAGTAAGCAATTGTCAATACCTGTGCAGCAAGAGATAGTTGTAGGTAAGTTTCTCAATTTTCTAAGTCACCAGTTGGAGAAAGAGGGTGCACAGGGGCATAGATGACTCTATTAGATGAAGCAGAGCAAGAAGAGGAATCAGTATACTGCCATGATGCATGCAAACTTAACATCATCAAGGTTAATAAGCTGGATATCAAGGCTTTTGCACAGATTGATATATGTTGCTGGGCAAAAACTTACATTGCTTTCCATGGGATTTATATACAGCAGTGAATTAACTATAAAGGCTAATTCATTTCGTTGTGATGTTTTGAGATGTCAGCAATATCACTTTGTTAATTTCCATAATGTCTTCCATATCATGAAGCCCAGAAGATAGTGCCCTGAGCTTATGCATTCTTTAACCCAAACAATCCACACTGGGGACACATATGGCCTTCCAGAGGCACTCTACAGTCTCTCCACTTTTTATTTATTTAGAAAAACAGGATATGGCTCTGTTGCCCAGACTATAGCACAGTGGCACAATTGTAGCTCACTGCAGCCTCGAACTCCTGGATTCAAGTGATCCTCCCACCTTAGCCTCCCGAGTAGCTGAAACCACAGGTGCACATCACTACATCCAACTAATTTGTTTATTTTTACTGGAGACGGGGTCTCACTACATTTCCCAGGTTGGTCTTGAACTCCTGGCCTCAAACAATCCTCCTGACTCAGCCTCCCAAAGTGCTCACCACTTTTCAGTGATGTATTTTGGTGGCTGAAGAAAAAAGAAAGGGGCTTTCTTGTCAGCTTTCATAATACAGTAATATTACACCAAGATCTAGTCCCACCCACCAAAAGTACTCTTTGAATTCTCCCATACTGAATCGACTTTACAGTCTTCCTCCTCCTCCTTAGGTCTTGAAGGCTCATGTTAATAGAAAGCAGTCCTGAGATGTGTATTCAGTATTCAATTTGCTGTTTGCTAGGTAAGAAATCTTGGGCAAGTTTCCTTTTGTTTTGCAATAACTCCTTTTGATATAATTTTTAACTTGACCAGATTCACCCTCTTTACTTTTCATTTTTGTTTTTGTAACCTTTTAAGAAAGAGAAAGCCATATCCTGCTTTAGGTATTTGTTTGAGTTTCTAATGAGTTTGTAGAGATGAAAATACTATTCCTACTTTAAAGCCCTGTGTAAATTCCGGGATGAAAGATAGAGTCACAGAAAGGGTATCTTAAGGGAAAGAGTATAACAAAGGCAGTGAAAACTATAAGCAAGAGTCATATCATCTCATGGGCAAGGCTTTGTTACCCATGGAAGGTGAAGGACAGCAAGTGCTGTACTATGTGCCAGCACCTTAGCATCCTGGGAAATGATCACTTTCTACCAAGGAAGCAGAAATGGTGGAGTGTAAGTGTGGGGATGCTAATGGCATAGACAGTGCTTTTCCTAACAATAAAGGGAGAGTTAAGAGCCCAAAATACTTCACTGTGCAAAAATCAGAGTGCTTGTGGCCTGGAGAACTGGAATAGTGTGGGATCTGGTTGAAAAATAGAAAGGAAACTATTAAAAATCATTGAATTATAACTTAAAACGAGCCAATGTGATGGCATGCAAATTATGTCTCAATATGGCTGTTCAAAACAGAGCAGATGGTGTGGGTCAGGAAAACTTTGTATAAAAAGGTCAAGGAATTACAAATCTTGGGCAAATACTTATTGCATAAAAATAATTGTATCAATAGCTTTTTTATTTCACTCTAAGTACATGTGCTATATATTTCCATTTGAAAAAATTAAAATTTGCAATTGGAAAATTATGCTTCTTTTCCAAGAAGCTCTTAGCTAGCAACTATTTGTGAGGAATTTATCAAGGGAATCATCACCTTTTAGTCACTGAAAATAACAGAAGCCACTGCATCTCAAATTATTCTCACAAATGAGAACCAAAGGCATTTGTCTCCTTTAGCATATGGCTAAGCTGGCTTCCATCTTCTCCGTTTTCCATCTAAAGTGTTACGTGGCAATTGGATATTTTCTCTAAAGGTATCCCAAAGAAATCTTTCCAGAGTAGGCAGCTGCCTCCCATGCAGCAGAAGCTTATGGAATAGTGTAAATTGGGGCATCTCCATGTTACTAGGCATACAGAGTCTATGGAACGTTGCTAACTTACTTAGTGAATTCCAAGCATGGAACAAACAGCTGGAAAGAAAGAGTCTAAAAGTTCAAAGAATTGCTGCCTCTCTGATGGCAAGCAGGCATGTGGGAGGCTGGGTCCTGGGGTAAAGAGTCAGAGCCACATTTAGGGGAAGTGCTGAAAACAGATTCCAGGAGAAGGTGTGGCATGGAACATCAGATGGCTATTTCACAAGGCTTTTCAACTTCTGGATCACAACTGTTCTCTTTTTTCTTTTATTAGGAAGGATTGTGTCCTCAGACTTGTCTTCAGATAGCGCTAAAAGGCCCCATCCTAGGACTAGACCAGCCTTCCTGGCTAGCAAAAACATTACTCAAAAAGAAATATAAGTCATGACTTCCAGGAACATTGAGGCTCCTACGCCATTTACCTTAACCCCTATCGAGTATGTTTGCCAGGCTTAAAAGTATATATTATTATTCAACTAATGCACAATTATATTATTTTGTAAAAATTCAAATATGTGGAATTTTAGAGTCAAAAGTCAAATGTCTTTGACATCTTTGTCATTCCCTTTACATACTCTCCTCATAGTCCCCTTCCTAGATTCAGGAATAACTAGTATCAATTTATGTGTATCCTCCCATAACTTTTTCTATATGTTTAGACACACAAATGTTATATGCAGAAATACAGAGTTGTGTTCTGTATCTTAACATAGTAACAGACACTATGCATTCTTATGCAATTTGCTTTTAAATGTTAAGTGTTTAAATGTTAAAAGCAATTGTTGGCTCTCTTTGCCCTGTGGCATACTTATCCATAAAATGGGAATGTTATAATTGATTTTACCACTTCCTTAATCATGTAGATTTTGTTTTTCCCCCGTTTTCCATTACTATAAACAGCTCTGTAAAGAAATTTTCTATACTTGCCTTTGAGTACTTTTTTTAGGGAATAAAATGTAGAGATTCTAGGTTAGAGGGTAAACACATTATTAAATTTAATAGATATTGTCAAAATGCTATCCTAAAAAACTGTATCAAATTATACTCCCACCACAGTCTTAACCTATTCTAGGAAAACCATTGTCGAAGATAGGAAATTTTAGACTCCTGGGTCTAAATTCTTGGCTTCAGATATCCATGGAAACCTTCTTCCCAGGAGGCAATGTTTCCAGACCCACCACACTTTATGGTGGTCTGCAAAGACCATGCCAAGGATTGTGATTTCTCCCTAGGACTCCAGTGAGACAGTCAGATCCCCACACCTTTCTTTGTATTCTTTCCAGCTGAATTATAACCAAAATCAAAATTTGGACTACAATCAGCCTCCTTTCTTGATTCTGAAAGTGTAAGAAGTAAGACCTAATTTTGGAAAGGAAAAAGTGGGTAAAAAGAAAAAAAAAAAAAAAAAAACACTGAGAACAAATTTCAACCCATGTTTAGGACAGATGAGAAAGGTCAAGTGATGCATCTTTTCTCCCTCTACCTAAATTGATGCAGCTTCAATGCAAGAGAAGTGACCCCGGTTGCAGGAACCGTCTTCTCTTGGGATTTACTGTTTTAGGAATGCAATTTAGTGTATTGGAATTAGAATGAGCTTGTCTGGGTTCAAGTCCTTGCTCTACATTTATTACCATATCAGCTCGAAGAAGCCATACTGTTCTCCTTTTCCAGCTCAGAACCTTGCATTGTTCTCCTCTTGGCATGGAATTCTCTTGCAAATTTTCCTGAGGCTGACTTTCTCTCATCATTCGAGACCCAAATCAAAGTTCTTTTCTTCCAAAAGGCTGTTGCTAGGAATATTGGAAAAGAGAATTTATATTTCAGTTGGCTTTCTTGGGCCTATTTATGCTGCATTAAAGAAAAGACAAGCCTGAGTACAAAGCCAGTACAAAATACTGGGAGAGGAATATTTTTAGTAATATCTTCTGAGCATCGATATCTTAAAAAGCCTTTTGTCTGGCCTATCTACTCTCACTTACTCTTGAAGGTAGAACACATGCACACATACACACACACACACACATACACACACTTGCCAATTCTATGTAGCACACTGTTTTTCAATTTTGGCTGCTCATTGAAATCCCCTAGGAAGCTTTATAAATTCTGATTCCTGTGCCTCGCCCCTATTGATACTAATTGAATTTGTTTGAGGTGTGTTGTAGGCAACAGAATTTTCTGAAGCACCACAGGTGATCCTATGAAGTATACCAAGGTAGAGAACAATCGGTTCATTGGTTCACAAACTGTCATTTCCAGATAAGTAGCACTGGCAGCATCAGTGAAGTTGCTATATACGCAAACTCACAGGTTCCACTCCAGACCTCTGGCATCGAACAGTCCACAGCCAGTATATTTTAACAAACCTTCCATGTGATGCTGATGGATGCTTAGTTTTAAGATCCTCTAATCTAGAGAGATGATTTGGCAATTTTAGCCACTAAATGGTTTTTGGCCACTGTGAGAAATTTGCTGCTGTTGGATGATAGGTAGATGAAACTACTTGAGTCCTGGCCATGCTTTGGAGCTAGGGAGAGGTGGAGGAGCTGATGATGGGTTTCCTGCTGCCTTGACAAGATGAGGGAGTGTGATTTAAACATGTCTACTTCAGTGCAAGGCCAGTTCAATAAAAAATAAAGTCTCTTCTCTAAGAGCAAAGTGTGTGTCACAACAAAGGTGGCAATGGGGCAGCAGAGATTAGAAGAGGAGCCACTGGCAGCACGGGAGAACTCTAGAGGAGTCACACCGTCTGGGGTGTAAGATGTAGAGGGTTCTGACAGTTCCTGCAGAGGGTGACTCCAGAAGGGACCAGCCAAGCCGGAGAGAAGTCTACAAAACCCTATTGCCCTCTGCTGGGAAAAACAAAGGTTTGGTGTGGATGTGAGTCAGGGCATCCAGAAATTAGGTTTTGGCATCACAGTGTGACTCACCATATCCTCTTTGCCATTTCTTCCAACAGTCAGGGAATCATGTGCCAGGTAAGACACAGCACATTAAAGGAGAAGCAGCAGGTCAGTAGAACAAATTTAACCTGTTATATTAGCCTTTTCCCACATCGCTATAAAGAAATACCCAAGACTGGGTAATTTATAAACAGAAGAGTTTTGATTGGCTCACAGTTCTTCAGGCTATACAGGAAGCATAGCAGCTTCTGGGGAGGCCTCAAGAAACTTTCAATCATGGTGGAAGGTGAAGGGGAAGAAGCCACACTTTGCATGGCCAAAGAAGATGGAAGTAGATGGGGGGTAACAGATTTTATGCTAACTCATTCATTATACAGTACCAAGAAGGGATGGTGCTAAACCATTCATGATAACTCTACCCCCATGGTCAAATCACCTCCCAACAGGCCCTACCTCCAATATTGGGGATTATAATTTGAGATCATATTTTGGTGGGGAACACATATCCAAACCATGTCACGCTGCCCCTGGCACCTACCAAGTCTCATGTTCATCTCACCTTACAAAATACCTCCATGCCTCACCAATAGTCCCCCAAATTCTTAACTCATTCCAGCATTAACTCTAAAGTACACCGTCCAAAGTCTCATCTGAGACAAGTCCCTTCTGCCTATGTGCCTGTGAAATAAAAAACAAGTTAGTTACTTGCAAGATACAAGGAAGTATAGGCATTGGGCAAGTACTCCCGTTCCAAAAGGAAGAAATTGGCAAAAAGAAAGGGGCTACAGGCCTCATGCAACTCAAAAACCCAGCAGGGAAGTCACTACATCTTACAGTTTCAAAATGATCTCCTTTGACTCCATGTCCCACATCTTTGCACGGGCACTCGCATGCAAAGGGTGGGCTCCCAATGCCTTGAGCAGCGTCACCCCTGTGGTTCTGAAGGGCTCAGGCCCCCCAAGCTGCTCTTAAGGACTGAAGTTGAGTGCTTGTGGCTTTTCTAAGTGCAGAGTGCAAGTTGTCAGTTGATCTATCATTCTGGGATCTGGAGGATGGTGGCTCTCCTCTCATAGCTCCACTAGGCAGTGTCCCAGCAGGGACTCTGTGGGAGGGCTCCAGTCCCACATTTCCCCTCTGCACTGTCCTAGTAGAGGTTCCCCATGAGGACTCCTCCTTTGTATCAATTTTTTTTTTGTCTGTACATCCATGTACATCCAGGCTTTTTTATACATCCTCTGAAATCTGAGTAGAGGCTCCCAAGCCTCAACTCTTATACTCTGCATACCAGCAGGCTTAACACCACATGGAAACTGCCAAGGGTTATGGATTACAACCTCTGAAGCAGTGGCCTGAGCTGTACCTGGATCCCTTTGAACCACAGCTGGAGTTGGAGCAGCAGGGGAAAACTGTTCTGAGGCTGTGCAGAGTGACAGGTCCCTGGACCTGACCCACAAAACCACAAAACCATTCTCCCCTCCTAGGGCTCCAGGTCTGTAATGGGAAGGCTACTAAGACGGTCTCTGAAATGCCTTTGAGGCCTTTTGCTCATTGTCTTGGCTATTAGCATTTGCCTTCCTTTTAATTATGCAAATTTCTGCAGCCTGCTTGAATTGCTCCTCTGAAAATGAGCTTTTCTTTTCTACCATATTGCCAGGCTGCAAATTTTGCAAACTTTTGTCCTCTTCTTCCCTTTTAAATTTAAGTTCCATTTTCCAGTTATGTATTTGTTTATGCATATGAGCATAGGCTTTTTGAAGCAGCCAGGTCATATCTTGAATGCTTTGCTACTTAGAAATTTCTTCTGCCAGACACCCCAAATCAACACTCTTAAGTTCAGACTTCCACAGATCCCTAGAGCAGGGGAACCATGCAGCCAACTTCTTTGCTAACACTTAACAAATGTGACCTTCGAGCCAGTGTGGTGGCCCATGCCTGTAGTCCAGCGCTTTGGGAGGCTGAGGTGAGCAGATAACTTGAGCTCAGGAGTTAGAGACTAGCCTGGGCAATATGGCAAAACCCCATCTCTACAAAAAGTACAAAAAGTAGCCGAGCGTGGTCGTGCATGCCTGTAGTCCTGCTACTTGGTGGGCTGAGGGGGGAGAATCACTGAGTCTGGGAGGTCCAGGCTGCAGTTAGCTGAGATTGCACCACTTCACTCCAGCCTGGGAAACAAAGAGGCACTGTCTCAAAACAAGGAAGCAATGAAGGAAGGAAGGATGGAAAGCATGATCCTGGGGAGGCAAGGAGTAAACACCTAATATTTGTTAACTAACTGGCTAAATATTAGTAATAATTATAATATAGAAGGGCCTAATGGCTGCTATGCCCTGTGATAAGCGCTATTCCTAATTCTTACACAAACTGACATGGTTTACCCTCCATTTACAGATGCACTAATTGAATTTTAAATAGGCTCTGTAAAATGGCCATATTCACAGTGAGGTAGTGGTGGAACTGGAATTCAAATTCAGGGCAGCTTGACACTGCAGGTGACATGGTCACCTGTGTCCCCACCCAAATCTCATGTCAAATTGTAATTTTCAGTGTTGGAGGTGGGGCCTGGTGGGAGGTGATTGAGTCAATGGGTAAATTTTCCCTTAGTTCTGTTCTCATAATAGTGGGTGAATTATGTGTGATTATTATTTTTATTAAGATCAAAATAATAAAGGAGAACAGACACAGTTATTTTCCTTTTAAGCTGGTAGCCATATAGGGGAGACAGATATTAGTCAAATAATTGTTAATCAAATAATCACACAAATAATACACAGTATATCTATAATATGTGATATAAAATGTAGGGACCACAAAGCTATGAATGTGGATGACAGGGAGTGTGTTCTAATCTGGGAGAAGGAAGGCAAGTGTCACAAATTTCCTGAGAAGGTGCTATTTAAACTAATGTTCAAAGGATAAATAGACGCTGCATAGGCATGGGGAAGGCAAACCAAAAAGTTTTCCAAATAGTGACAACAGTTTGTGCAAAAGTCCTATGGCAAATGGCAACATCAAGGAACTTAAAATGATCAGTGGGTACTGGGCTCAGAAAGCAAAAGGGAGTAGAGCTCCAGATTTGGAGAGGAAGTGACAGGAATACAAAAGTCATGCTTTTCTCTATTGTTGTTTTTGGTAGCAGTGCTAGTAGTGTAGTCTTGCATTCCAAATTTCTGTTCCCATGTTAAGATATGTTGTCATGATTAGTGGCCAGCCACATATACCATGAAGACACACTGAGGGCCACAAGGCTGCCCTGGTCACAACCTAAGATCGTCCTGTCCATGGCATTGTGGGAGACTCTGTCTGGATGTAGAGCAAAGGAGTGACCCCATCTGAGTGGGGCGCATAGCCATGAGGCCATACGCCTTTCTCATTTTGACTCTCTCATGGTTTTGAATAGTGTACTTGGTGGTTGAATTAACAAAGCACTTTGCTATTCTCTGACTATGGCCACATTCTGGAAAACTCTCAATCAGGTAGCAAAACGAATTCAACCCTTATTGTTTTCCATACAAAATTCTGAAGGCATTTATGTATTTTGCCACTGGTTCTCCCAGCATTCACAGTGACTGGTTCTGGCTGGCCTGCTTTTTTCCTAGATCATCTTTATTGCCAGTGTCCACAGTTGCTGGAAGACTTTCCAGGATCCTGCATGCATATGGCTTTTGATGGAAAAATGTCTCCCTTGGCATGTCCTTGTAGGAATCACATATATCAAAACCCAGCTCCCAGACCACCCTTCCAGCCAAACATTCATAAATGTCCAGGAGGGAAAGAAGTTATGCAGGAAGACTATATCTCTTAATAAAATCTTGAGAGAGTTTCCATTTCATTTCTAATAAATCTTCTGTAAGTGAGTGTTGTACAATACTTTCTTAAGAGGCAAAATTGCCTCCAAATCTTTTCCTGGATCAGGACTACAGAATCATTTGTACCCGTCTAACACATCATAATCTATCTTTGGCTTGACAGTAGTAGACACAATTTTTTATTTCGTATAGTATATTATTATTCAAGCTCATTTTTAATAAGTAGGTTTTCACTGAATATACCTTCTTCTTAATATAAAAGTCTAATAAAATTTAGCATAAATGTCATGATTTTCTCTTTTATTAAAACTTGTTTTGGGAGCTCTGCTTTATATTTTTGGGCTCTAAAAAGGGGCAGAAATTTGAGAGAGTTGGCATAGCTCTGTGGGTTAGAATGTAAATTCAGGATTAAATAGACCTAGGCTCCAATCCCAACCCTTCTGTGTGACCTAGAGTGAAATACTTTATCTCTCTGAACATGCTTTCGTTTCCTCATCTATAGAAAAGTAATAATTAGAGACAATTTTAAGGATTTCAAAGGAAACTGAACATAAAATTTAATGCAGTGCCTGGCACATCATCTACACTCATTAAATTTTATTATTTCTTTATGCCATCGAATCTAATAATAGGCTCAGGTCCTATCTAATTATAGTAATAGTTGCCATTTTTTGAGCACATACTATATGCTGTGAATTGCCAAGAGCTTTATGTGAATTATCTCATTAAATATTTTCAATAACTCTGTAAAATAGGTGTTATCATCATTACCATTTTACAGATGAGGAAATTGAGAGGCAAGCACATGAAATCCCTTATGCAGGATTACATGGCTGTGAGCAGTAGAATTGTAATATCCTTTAATGCCTGCTCTGAGCTGTGGAAAATCAGGGCTCGAGACTATCCAAAACTCCTTTGTTAAGAATAGAGCTGATAGGACCTCTTTATGATGCCCTGTGGTCCTTCTCAAGGACATGCAACGCATCTCAGACATTGGAAAGAGGGCTTGGCCACTAGACTGGGGCTGTCCCGGGAGGGCCATTTTATGATCCAGTGAAATAGTGGAACGTGCCTGAAATTCCGACTCTGTCAGGTCTGCACTCAAATAGGATGAAGAGGTGAATGACCTTGTTCAATTGTTTTAAATGTTCTGACAGCCGTTTCCTCATTTGTAAAATGGAGAAAGGAATGCTAACTAGCTCACAGAGACCTTCTGGGGAAGCTGTACTGTATGGTGGTGGTTAGGCACACAGGTTCTAGAATCTGACTGCCTGAGGTTCATCCACTTCACTAACTATGTAACTGACCATGAGAAAGTTATTAGAACTTTTAGACTGAGTTCCTTCAGCTTTACTGTGACTCTTACTGGCAGTAGAGAACTGGTGGCATTGTTATAATAACATCAGCAGAATAAATATAACTGAAATGAGGGTCAAGAACATATTTTCACTATTTTCCCTATGTGAGGAATTCTTCATTATGCCCCAGTTGTATGTTACCATTTTTAAGGAATTTGATATAAGTGGAGAAAGGCTATCATTAGTTACACTGGTCCTAAACAACAATTCTTAAGTGATCCAAGGCTGCCAGTATCACACTTGGCAATTTTAGTTACAAGATAGGAGTGCCAGGGGGCATAGATGTACCTGAACTGGCTTTTGGTCTCATGAGTTTCTACACAGTCCCCCAAGTGAAATGATTTAGAATCAACCTGTAATACTTTCCAGAGAAACAAAAGCCTTGAGTTTATTCTCTACTTAATCAAACTGTTTCTGTAAAGAATCTGATACGAGTTAGGTTCCCTTTTTAGAAATGCTTGGTATTGGAAGTGTTTTAGATTTCAGATTTTTTTTTGTTTTTCAGATTTTGGAATGCTTGCATTATACTTACTCATTCAGGACCCCTAATCCAAAATTCTCCAATAAGCATTTCATTTGAGTGTCATGTTGATACTCAAAAAGTTTGATTTCAGAGCATTTTGGATTTTGGATTTTCAGTACTCAATCTGTAGTCCTATATTTTAGGCTTCATGGACCAAGAGTCAATGTCTTCAACTCTTTCAACAACTGTTCTCACTGAAGGTCCAATGGTCTTTCTTACATTTTACATTAGAAATGTAAAAAGCATTCTTAGCTCATATAGCCTAAAAGAAACAGGAAGCAGGATGGATTTGGTCCAACGGTTATAGTTTGTCAACTCCTATCCCAGAGTATGGTGGTTAAGAGCATGGATTCTGGAGCTGCACCATGTGAGTCTGTATTCTTGATTTGTCACTTTGTAGCTGGATGACCTAGGGGAAGTTGTTTAAACTTTCCACCTTCATTTCCTCATGTAAAGGGTGTAAAGATGTCATGGGAGTCCTGGGGGTTAAATGAGTAAACACATGTCAAGCATTCAAAATGGATTTTTCCATGAAATAAGTGCTAAGTGTTTGTCTTTATTATTATCATGTTCCAATTTTTCCTGTTTCCCCCAGTTTTGGAAAATGCCTGTAGCATCAGCCCTTTCTTACTTTGTAGTGTTCTATTTCTGTGTAGTCCTTCTAACAAATTTTCTCTGTATGTGCTTTCTTGAGTCTCTTCCATCCAAATCATCTAGGGAACTTGTTAAAATGCCGATTCCTGGGCCCCTCCCAGACTTCTAGAGGTGAGCCCTGAGAATGGGCATTTAATATACTTTGCTGGTGGTTGTTCTGCACATGAATTTTAGGGTCCACTGCCCCTAGAGTTCCACATATCCTTCTTCTTATGAAGATTCCCGGCTGGAGATGGATGAAAAGGAGGGGTACGAATCACTGACTTAACCCCAAGTCTGATCTACCAGCAACCCTGCTTGAGTGTCAAAGCCCAGCAGTTAAAATACACACTTCTAAATTTCCTGCAGTACCAGGAGGGGAAGGAAGAAGTACTGATTATCGGGAAACCAAGCACTACCCCTATCCAGACTGTGTGGTTGGACACAGGGGAGCTAAATGAACTCAGCTGAACCTTGTGGATTTGGAAATGAGCATGGAAAGACTGATCTTATAGTGGCCCAGGCCCCCTTCCAGAGCAGCAGGGTTTCTGATACACAAGAACACCTCTGGACTTCCTCTGAACTTCACCATGAAAAGCGAGAGCCACAGTATGCAGCTGCTGGGTACAAAACTTTTAGGGTTTTCCATTTCCTAAGTGCAATAATTGTCATTTGCTTTTCAATTTATCAATACATAATATGCGGGGATATATTTTTTAAGGTAAAATCTTCAATGAGTACCAATTTTGAAAGTTAAAATTTTAAAGTACTTTTCTATGCTCAGTCCCTCTCACCAAAAATAACCATAATTGTTTTCTTCTCTGTTTTTCTGGAAATGTCTTAAGCATACGCATAAAAACTTGTGGGATATAGTTGCTAGAAATACATTTTATTTGCACTAATACGATCACAAAATTTTTAATCTAAGGCGACTAGTTCCTTTGACTTAAATTGTATCCTGGACCAAATGATCACTTTTGATTCCAAGTACCCACTTCTATCACATTTATCTTTTCCAAATGCCCATCCCCTTCTTCCTTCCATTCTGTAATGTCATTCTTTATGTTACTTAGAAATTTATAATGGATGTTTTATTATCATCATCAAAATAAGGATGAACACCTATAGATAAAGGTATTACTCTTAACAGACCACAGATGCATAGACAAAGCTCTCCCCCCACTTATAAATCACTCTGACGTTTCCTTGGGATCTATCAGGGAAACATTATTTTCCCCTTGGTCTAGGGACAGCGTCTAGCACAGTGGATGTAGATACCAAACAAAGAGGGGACACTGTGGCTTCCTAAAGCTATCCATCCCCAGGCACCCATGCGGCCCGGGGATCTCCTAGCTCACAACTGGAAGTTCCTATTGAAGTTTGAAAGGCTGTTAGGCAGGATAGCCACGCATTGGTTTGCTCACAAAATCTACTCTGGCCTAGATGTCACTGTTCATGTTGGGGGTATCGGGGAAACAACTCCAATGGGCAGTAGTAGTACTTCCAGAGCACTGAAAACAGGTAAGTGGTGTCTAGATTTGTAAGGAAAGGGAAGAGGTAGACTGTTTACCATAGTCCAGTAGCCTGCCACAGTCTGTCAAAAGAATTGAGAGCCTGAACGCAGTGGCTCATGCCTGTAATCCCAGCACTTTGGGAGGCTGAGGTGGGCAGATCACCTGAGATCAGGGGTTCAAGGCCAGCCTGGCCAACATGACGAAACCTTATCTCTACTAAAGGTACAAAAATTAGCTGGGCGTGGTGGCAGGCACCTGTAATCCCAGCTACTCAGGAGGCTGAGGCAGGAGAATTGCTTAAACCTGGGATGGGGAGGTTGCAGTGAACTGAGATTGTGCCACTGCACTTTAGCCTGGGCAACGGGAGTGAGACTCCACCTCAAAAAAAAAAAAAAAAATTAAGAGCAGGCAAGTGAAATGAAGCCTCATGAACACTTAATAAAAAGGGAACCAGCATGAGGTCATCGAGACGACGCCATCCCTCAGTACCCTCAATAACCACATTTCCTTTCTTGGTGCAGTTGCCAGACTAGAAAACCAGGATAGTACCATAAACATAGGGGATCAGAAATTCAGAAACAGGTTTTACAAAATCCCTTACGAGTACAGGATGGTATTTTATTTGGTTGAGCTCACTCTTAGAGGATGCCAGCAAATACATGAATGTCTGACTGGCCATGGGTCACTGGCAGTGCACCTAAAGATTCACTTTGATGTTTGCAGAACGTTACAGATGGCATACCCTCAGGGACAGGACAGCTGAGAATTCTAGTTCTGGAGAAATGCAAAAGTCCCAGGTAGCCTGGGACAATGGGCTACTCCTTACAAGACCTGTGCATTGGAACTGATGTGGACCAGCAGAAATAAGCAAGGTTCATTGTCAATTATGGGAATACATGAAAGGTGGTGAGAGACCTAGGAAAAAAGAAAGAAGTGTTTCCTTCTGTGCTGGGCAGGTAGTGTGGCAGAGACAATTTCCCTCAGAGTCTTTGATCTCCTAGGGATATCAATTTGTGGTGAGTTTCATGGGGAAGAAAGGAAAGTCTCTGGATACTGTAGAAGAAACCCTTCAGTGTTCTTTAGGAATAGAGTCTGCCCAAGAACAAGGAGCAAATAATGAGAGTCCTCATGAATGTTCAAAAGTCCTTTTTAAAGAGTAGTTCATACAACAGGACTCCTGAAGTTCAAGTGAGACCTTGGTACCCTCTGGACTCTTGACATATTGTCTCTCTTGAAATAATCATCCCTAAGTGAATAAGAGTCAGTGACAGAGGCATTCATTCAACTCACCCTTGTCAAATATCTGTCTAACCTGCACCTAGCCTGTAACTAGTGCAGGCCAAACAGAAATGCGTAAGAAGCACCTCTTCTCAGGCCAGGCGCGGTGTCTCATGCCTGTAATTCCAGCACTTTGGAAGGCCGAGGCGGGCAGATCACGAGATCAAAAGATCGAGATCATTCTGGCTAACATGGTGAAACCGCATTTCTACTAAAAATATAAAAAATTAGCCAGGCATGGTGGCACGTGCCTGTAGTCCCAGCTACTCAGGAGGCGAGGCCGGAGAATCGCTTGAACCTGGAGATGGAGTTTTCAGTAAGTTGAGATCGCACCACTGCACTCCAGCCTGGGCAACAAAGTGAGACTGCGTCTCAGAAAGAAAGAAAGAAAGAAAGAAAGAAAGAAAGAAAGAAAGAAAGAAAGAAAGAAAGAAAGGAAGGAAGGAAGGAAGGAAGGAAGGAAGGAAGGAAGGAAGGAAGGAAGGAAGGAAGGAAAGAGAGAGAGAGAGAGAGAAAGAAAGAAAGAAAGAAAGAAAGAAAGAAAGAAAGAAAGAAAGAAAGAAACACCTCTTCTCTTTAAGGATCTCACAGCCAAGACAATGTTTCCCAAGCAATGGTGCACAGATTACCTAATCAGAATCACCTAGATGCTGTGTTAAAAATGCAGATTTCTGGAACACAGCCTGTATTTGCTGAATCTACATGTTAATGATTCCCTCAGTCATAGATGTGAACAGAAAACTTAACTGCTCTGAAGGAGGCAAGTAGGAATCTGTCTCTGAGTATGGGAGTGAGTACATGTATGTGGTGATGGGTGAAAGCATGCGTATATACATTGTAAGGTGGTGAGGACATGTTAAGAGTATACACATGAGCATGTATGAATACCTGTGCTGAGGGAAAGTGCATGCTGCATTAAGAAGCTATACAATGTGTTCAATTACTTAATCAGAATACAACAAAGACCCATAGACCAAGTTTCTGGAACTTTAAAAGGCTCATGCCCCATCCAGAGTAAGCTTAAGGATCAGAGGTGAGAAAGTACCTTCCTCATAGTTTAGTCTGCAGTCCATGGGATATGCAAAAAGCAAACATTTTTGAGACTGTCTATGTCTAATAGTAACAGCAGTTTTTGAAGTCACACAGATCTGGACTTGCATTCAGACTGTCACTTACCACCTGTGTGATCTTGATCAAGAAGCTCGTTCACTGAACCCTAATGCCCCTGTCTGAAGAATAGGGGTGGCAGTGCCAATCCTTCAGGGTATTGTGATCCTGACATTGCTATGTGAGATGCAGCCCCAAAAACCAGACACATAAGACGTGGGGGAGTGGAAAGTGGTGTGTCTGGAGGTGTGAAATCCAGAAGGTGAGAGGATTACCTTGTAATAAATAAATACAACTCTTGGGGTCCCGGGAACAACCTCATGAACTTACAATGAAGACAGATGCATCTTTCCTCTTTCCTCTGATGAAAGCCTGGTTTTTCCTTGTCCCTTACAAGAGGTGCTGAACTTCCTGGTAGCAGACGTGATCAAGCAAAAACTGACCCATGAAGATGCATCCCCCATCCACTAGCAGGAGTTTGACTTTGGGTGTCTGTCTTCTCTAGCACCAGGATCCTGGGATTCTAGGTCCTTGGGTTTCTCTAGCTTCCCAGTGTCTTATGTATAGGCTGAGTCATGATTACATGTTTGGCTCCCACAGTAGGGTCTTGCTCCCGCCCACTTGCACCACTAAGACTAGCTTTTTGGAGTCAATCAGAGGTTGCCAGGAGAAGGTCATACATTCAAGAATGGCGTTTCACCCAGCTTCCTTCCCCAGTGAATGTGCCACACCAGGTTGGAAGAGACATGGTCTCACTGCAGGATCTTTCCCAAATGCACCCCAGAACACAATGGGGCAGCACTCAGCTCGAGTTACCATGTTCCAACGACTTCCTACCTACCAGGCTGCCATATGTTCAGTATGGTTCTATTGCCAGATGTATGTCAAAGTTTTCCTTTTTAAAATGTAATTTCCCCCAGAATTCATTGGCATCCTACAATGCTGCTTCTTGGCTGCAGAAGCGGCTTTTCTGCCATTTGGGCCTAAAATAGAAACCACACACAACCTTGACAGTAATCACGACCAAGGAGAGAGAACGCACATCTATTTATAAGGCACCTGAAGGTGAGTTCTTCTTTTGTGCTACTGCACTGGGGACCAGATCAGCAGAGCTAGGAATGTCAGCTTAAACTGATACAATCACAAATATACAAGATATAATAAACTACTGGATATTATAGGTAAAGTTTATTTTTGAGTTTTAAAGAATTTGAGATATTCATAAATGAGGGTTTGAGGTAGGGGTCACATAGTGTATTCATTCTCTTATTCTTTATTCCTCACTGTTCATGTTTAGTGGAGGATGAGGTCTCGGCGTCTCATAACTTGATGAATATGACAGTATCCACGCCTGTGTTCACGTGAATGAATGTGCTGTATAAATGGTGGAAGAACTCTCAAGAATTTTATTCAGCAAAATCATATTTATCCCAAAATATGTTTTTGGCATCCAGAAACCACTTCTTAGAATGGAAACCACATTAATGTTTTAAAATTTTACTCACTTTCGGCAGGGTGCACTGGCTCACACCTGTAATCCCAGCACTTGGGAGGCCGAGGCAGATGGATCACTTGAGGTCAGGAGTTTGACTCCTGGTCAATATGGTGAAATCTGGGCCAACATGGTGAAACCCTGTCTCTACTAAAAACACACAAATTAGCCGGACGTGGTGGTGTGTGTCTGTAATCCCAGCTATTTGGGAGGCTGAGATGGGAGAATTTCTTGAACCCAGGAGACAGAGGTGGCAGTGAGCCAAGATCACACTACTGCCCCCCAGTCTGGGCAACCGAGCAAGACTCTATCTAAAAAAAAAATTACTCACTTTCATTTGAAGGGTTTGGACAAATAATCAGCATTGTTTTTTCCTTTTCAAATCCCAGAAGTTGGGATGGTAGCCTTGATGGACTTAATAGGTAACAGTCAACACATCCCTGAGAACAAGGTGTCCATCTGTTCCACAATACAAATGTCCACCTTCACCTCACTGCTTCTCAAACCTGGTCTCTTCAAGGTGGTCCTTTCTTTCTTTTCTGCTACCAGGGCAAGGTTGTTGCATTTCAGGGTTGTTTCTTTATTACCTGGCTTATTTGTTCAAATGGGGTTGGATGGAAAAACATGCTGCTTGCTTAAATCTGCAAGAAAAAAAAAAAAAACTACAGGGCTCTTTGGGGTAGCCACTGGAAAATTCACCACTCTGAGACTTTATTGTTGCCAAACTCGAGTATGTTTAAGAAGGCACACACACCTAGCAACGATTTGGACATGAAGATAATGTCAGCCCCATTCATGGGTA
The DNA here is from genome assembly GCF_009764315.1 of Trachypithecus francoisi. Lineage (NCBI taxonomy): Eukaryota > Metazoa > Chordata > Mammalia > Primates > Cercopithecidae > Trachypithecus > Trachypithecus francoisi. The sequence goes on from NW_022681467.1 coordinate 35,780,847, forward strand.
CACTGTCTCTGCTGAAAATTTTGCTGGAGACTCATTTGGGGGCTCTAGGGCAGGGTCTGGCTGCCAGCTGGTGTTGAGATGGAGTTTTCCCTCCAGAGTAATCAATTATAGTTTCCCAAGACGAACTCATGGAATGCTGCCAGCACAGTGGGTTGAATAATCTGGGAGCTGGAATTCTTTCCCAGATGTAGGGGTCATCCCATGTACGTGTGGTAATGATGAACCAGAGAGGCATAGAGACGACATAGTGACTATTGAAAGTAGGTCTCAAGTTAAAAAAAAAGTTATAAAACAGGTAACAGTGATACTACACATACATATTTGTCAGCTGGATGATTCAGAAGTAATCAGACAGATTTCTAGGGACCAGTAGAAGAAATGAATCTTAAGTACAACCTGTTCTGATTCCACAATTAATAGACATCAGCTTTGACGGAGAAACCTTTCTGTGCAAAACAGTATCCAACAGCAGATATAGCAGTAGTAATCCAAACTCTTTCCTCAAGGAGCTTGAAGGACTTGATTAACGTTCTAAGGAAATACAGCATATTAACATATAATAATAAAATGAGGCAAGATATGAGTGCTTACAATGGGTCAGGCACATTGTTAGACTTTAGACACATAATTTCCCTTAACTATTTCAAAAAAGTACAAGGTACACACTATTGTAATTCCCACGCTATAGATAAATAAATCATGTTTCAGAGCAGTGCTGGAACTAGATGAAGCAAGTAAGGCACTTGACTTGGGTGCAAAATTAAAGGAGACACCAAAACGTCAGTAATAAAGATTTTTAAATATCAGAAGTAATGAAAAAGTATTACAATAAAATATCAAAATTTTAAATGAAGACAGTATCAGTATTGCTGATTTTTTTTCCTTTTGTCTCAGGCTTCAGTCTAGCTTGGTGAGGTGCTGGTTCAGAACACTGATGAGAAGACTTTGCAAAGCTCATCCATCAGTGTGTGGTACACTATGCCTAAGAGATTTGATTTTACGGCTTGAACTTTCAATCAGTGCACTCCAACTGGGGAGGACAAGGGTCAAGCCTTGCTGATGCAGGTTCTGGGAGGGAGGTGTCAGGGGAAGCCTGTCTTACCCAGATCTGCAAGTGGGTTGAAAAAAGAGCAAATGTGCAAAGTCGGGAGAATAGCGGTGGTGGGCCAAGTCCTATACCCTGGTGAGAAAGATCCAGCTGGGCTTGGGGGAAGCTGATTGTGAAATACTGAGAGAGCGAAAGGCTATTGTGGGGAGCAAGAGAACAGCAGCTGAGTAGGCCAGTGGGAGTCAGGACTGGATACATTCCTGACTTAGAAAAGGGCTTTTATAAACTCCAAGAAAAATGATGTGCAGAGGAGCAAGCCACTCTACAATATGGCCCAAGGATGGAGTAGAGCGGCGTCTCGAGCCACAGAGCCTTGGCTCCAAATCATTCCAGATTGGCAGTCCGTAAAACCAGGACTTGGAACTTAAGACCACACCATACTTTCCTGTCTCCAGGGAAAGGATGATTGCCTTATGCACTTACATAATTCTGTTCACACCCCTTCCCCCACAAATATTTGGCCCCTGGAATGGGACAGGGTGGGTTGATAGCTCCCTGGGGACAGGGTGGACTCTGGCTTAGAGATACGGAAAGATTTATTTCTGCTGAACCTGTGACAGCTTGGTAAGAATATTTCACTAATTTGAGCTGCTTACCTACTGTTCCTTTTGTTTTTAACAGATTCAGTCATTCACTGGTGCTCAATGGATTGGGCTCGTCTTTAGAAAGGGGAATGTTGTAGCTCAGAATCTAATGATGGGCTCAGTAAGGGGCTGCAGTTAGGGGGTGAGGATAAAAAGATATATTTTCAATAGAGGAAATATGGAATTTCACTTACAAGCTAATGGAATGCAAACACTGTTGGAATTCCATACCAAAGAGCACTCCAGTGAGCCCTTCCCAAATGTCCTAACCTAACTGCCTGTTGTGGTAATAGTCAGGTTAAGTAAGTCAGGTAAGAGATGTTTCCCCAGATACCCAGGTAATCTAGGAAACATATATGCTAATTTCAAGGGGAATTCACCTCACCGGCCTGGAGATGTGAGACTCTAGTTTTCTTCTTTTTGCACTAGTTTATTGATCTGCAGAAAATAAGTAACTCCAGTGAGAATTATTCCCTTTCGTGTTATCAGACTTCAGAGCCCTCAATCCCACATGAAGCACCAGAGGCCTGTCTCCTTCCAGCTCCACCTCCCACACGCAAAAGCTTAGGCGTGGGGCCAGCTAACCTGTTTGGCTGTTGGCACCTTGAAATGGAAGTAAATCCCTACTCTTCTGATTTATTATTTCCTGTTCTTCAAAGAGGGGGGAAGGCAGCAAGGCTTGAAGTATTTAAGCAGTTAGTCACTGTACAAATCCATCTCTTGTCTCACCCCCAATTCAGGGGAATAATATTTTTTTCCCTGAGTTACATAAGGCATGATAGAAAGCATTTCAGAACCCCATTTGCCTCAGGACCGATTTCTTGTGGTAAATCTCTAGGAAACCTTTCACAGTTTCTAAAATAAGTGCCCAGGCTTTGAAAATAGGTCCTACAGCATGAGCAAGCTCTATGTCACCCACGTGTTAACCTTAGCATCACTTCCTCTCTTTCCATCATCACTGTCTTCAGTTCCAACGCAGTTTCATCCAGATGACAGGTGCAGCCGTGTGCATTTTTACAAGTGGAGCTACGTTTCAATCCTGGAGATTTTTGATATTAAGCTCCATAAGTAAAAACTCAAAACACCATGGGAAAAAGTTAAATTTGATGCAAACTGGACAATTTTACAATTAGCTAAAGTACTGAGCTCATTACCAGCTGGAAATTCTCTAACAGAAATTGTCTTCGCTGGACAAGGTAGCTAATAATGACATTAATTTCTTGGGGTTTTGTCCATATTTGTGTGTGTGTGAGTGTATTTTATCACCACATGGCTAAGAGTTGCACATCTATAACTTAGTCCTGCCTGTGGTTGTATAATGGAGGTTGATTTTTTTGTAAGACTAAGGTGTTATTTCTTCTTGCTATAAATGGCTGATAGATCTTGGCTTTTCTCAGATTTTCTGGGGCAGGAACCATAGTCCATCAGCCTGCAATAGAAGAGACAGCTGAAACTTGACTTGAATATCCTCCTCTTGGTTCCTTCCCTTCTCTCAAACCATTTGGTACTCACATCTGACTTTAAATAAATGTATTTCCCATTAGTTCATCTCAGCTTAACTTTGGTCTCCGAATCTCAGGACCCAAAGCTATGATTTCCAGCTAGTGGCTCATAGATTTAACTTATTTTCTATGCTCCACCTCTTAATATGACCTGCTTTCAATTGTCATTTTTGCTGTCTGCATGTGACCTTTTCTCAGATCTGCTTCTTGTTTCTGGGAACACCAATTCTTATCACAAAAGATTCGTTCACCCCAATCTATGACCACTCAGTTTATAAGTACCCACATGTATTAATAAACATGAGAAAGTCTTAGAGTGGACCCTACTATATACATGCACACACACACAGACTGATACTTTATCATGAATGGAACACGTCTGGCCAGTGATGGACTGAGACACATTTGCCTTTGTAAATCTGGACATGCAGTTCCCAGGTTTGTGAATCAACATCTTTTAATATCCTTCTAATAATACCAATCTAATAAGTATCCTAACACTCAACTCTAGGTATGTGGTCTGGGACCAATCAAATTCCAAAATTATTGAGTTCCTATATTTTCATTTGAACTTCATTCAAGTTCAAGTCATCTAGAACCTCTCTGTCTTCTGCCCTGACCTTGAAATAAGTCTCCCAAGAGATGGTGGTCACCTACTACCTGGCCTTTAACCATGATAGACAGACAGCTTGGGATTCCAGATACTTCTGATTATTCCTCTGCCAGTGGCCTTGGCTGCCTTGCTGGATGGCCCAGACGCTGTGTGTTGATTTGACTTTCTACTGCTATTCTTGGAATTTTTATCAGTATGACCCTAGCCCTGTTGAGAATCTCATTATCAAGAAGCGACTTCTCTTGGGCAGTTGAAGGGATGTTTATTAATACATGTTTTGAGCCCTGTAAGGAAGAGAGAAAAACAAAGAAGACTATATTGGCTATTATTTTCTAACCCTCCCTTCCTCCTCTTCCTCCCTTCCTCTCCCTCTTTCTTTCCAATTTCCTTCCCCAATCTTCTCCTTTTATTCAATAAACATAGCATGTTAACTACATAATTTGTAGGAACTTGCAAATATGATTAGAAAGAATTCCACCTCCACACAACTTTTGTTTGATACACACACCCAAATGAACACACACAGAGTGAGAAAAATTGTTAAAGGGTATATAACATTAAACACCAAAATGAATGATACAAACAGAAAAAGTGGTGCTAATAGTTGAAAGAAAGAAAAGCAAAATAGCATCTAAATCGATTAAGAAAGAAGTTAATAATATAAGTAATCATATCCATTAGTTATTGAGCACTTCTATGTCTTCATAAGGCAAAGTATCTGTCTAGAGCAATCACTGCTTAGGTACTTTTGGCTTACTAAATGATGGCTCCCTCCATACCCAATGATGTGTGTGTGTGTGTGTGTGTGTGTGTGTGTGTGTTTGTATGCATGCACGAATGCCTGCTGGGATTTCGTTTAAGACCTCTCTAAAACTCACATCTCTATGAAGCAGGAATAATTCTTAATGTACCAACGAGAAAACCAAAGCTTAGACAGGTTAAATGACTTATATAACTAGTCAGTGGCAGGACTGAATCTGTCTGCTCTCAGGCTAATGTTTCTTAGCACAAGATTTCTCCAAGGAGGTGAGGTTTAAGTATAACCTAAAGGATGTGCACGACTTTACAGCAGAAGTTAGTGGCAGGGTAGAAGGCAGAAAAGCCATAGATTGGAATGTGAAATTGAAACAAAGCATGGACAGCAGGGTCAATGAGAAGCCAGAGAGGGAAAAGAAGGTGTAAGGAAACAATGATCAATGAGACGTAGAGAGTAAGCCAGAAGCCATATGTGGAAATTCATGAATGCTGGAAAGACTGTGAGCTTGAATCATAGGCGATAAGAGTCCCAGACAGTGTATGGTGGACAAGTAATCCAATGGCCTCAGTTTTAAGGACACAAATTTACCCAGAAAAACCAGATGCATTGTGACGGAGACAGCACACACGCACACACACACAGGAAAAATTTAGCAATTGAAGAATAACATTTATTCCAATGTGATCCAATCTCCACCATTCCAAACATTTAGAAACAAAGCACATGACCTTAACAACCTGCAGTGCAAAATCCTGCCTCACATGCATTTGTAGGAAAACCTCTTTTTCTTTCTTCAGTCATCTGTCATCAAATCAAATTGTTTCTTACCTCCAAGTCTAATTACTAATCTATGTAATGCCACTCAAAAGAAAAAGAGAGAGAGAAAGATTTATCAAATCAAAACAGTAGTTCTCTTCTGATCTCACATCATTTCTAAGGAATCAGGAGTCAGTATGGGGTAAGGCACCGTGTACTAACAGAGTAAAACTGTTCAAAACTTTACCAACAACTTCTGAGAGAAGATGGAGTTTGGTCAGTAGCTGCTAATGGTCAGATGGCTTAGCATGTGTTATCTGATGGAGAGAGTACTGGAGAGCTTTCAACTAAGCTGCTACAAAGCTTTCTTTCTGCTCAGGCTCTTCGACAGGTCATAGAATGGGATTTTCAAGGACAAAGAATGAGTGGGCATGTCCCCATGGAGGCCCGTGCCCCTCTCAGAAGTGTTAATTCCAGTGGTTTCTCCTGGAAAAGGAAATGGAGGAGTCAGGGATGGAGAAGCCTGCTGACTAATCTATAAAACCAATGCCCCAGGACGGGCAGAAGTTGAAATCATTTACTTATAATTAGAGGTGCAACGGACTGTGGGACTTGAAATTTCACGATTCAACATTCTTGGTGAAAACGCTCAATAATAATTAAGAAAACAATCAAAAGCTTAGGCAAGAAATATTGAATTAATATCAGATATCCTCTTCACAAGCAAGACCAACAGAGGTCTTCTAATAAGTCACCACTTTGAAAACTGAAGTTAAACATAATCAAAATCTTCCCTTCGGCACCCCCACCATCACTAGAGCTGGGATTATGTAGGACAAGAGGCTTCTAGGCTATGAGGGGACATAGAAAAGAACGTCAGACTTCTCAAAACTTCCTGTCAGGGTTGACCTTTAATGAATATGTCCCCTAGGATTCTAGAGTCTGGAAAAGAATGTAATGACTTTATCTACAACAATAAGGATTAGAGACCAACAAGTCAATGCCATTAGGAAGCATTTTTGGACTTTTGGTCCAAAATTTTAATTGAAAACAAGAAAGTACGCTTATAATAAGATAGGAAAAATTCGAATGTGAATCTCATGATTTCAACTATAGATGCAGGTGAACAAGACTAGTATGGAACTTGCAGAAAAAAAAAAGGAAAATGATTAATTTAGGTTTAAGATGTTAGAAGGAAATGCTTTGTCCCTGGATCAGTGTCATTAAGTATTGCTGTTTTATCGATTTTACATTTTTAAAAGTGGATCGAAAACCATCAGTTGTATAAAATTGAATCATTATCAGTAGAATGGTTTTGAGAGAGCTGGTTGTGATCTTTAGCTAGTTCCCATAACAAAAATATGTTGCATAGAGTAAATTAACACGTGCAGAGGAATTAGTATAGTGCCTGGCACATGGGGCCTATCTTGTAATTTTCATTGCCATTATTACTAGGTAATAATGTTCTAATGTTATTAGAACATGCACATTGTGATTTGCCCAACTTTGCTACCGCTAAATATATTAAAAATATCTGAAGGCATTTGCTCTTTGCTGTGATGTCTGATATTCTAGAGAGGTCCACCAGAGTTCTTCAACCTCTAAAGCAAGGGGACATTTGCATCCCTCATTTGATGTCTCCTGCAGGGGATTTTCCTATGTCAGAAAAGTCATCAGTGAAAGGTTCAAATTCACCAGTAAGTATCTTCCCAGCATTTCAAAATCTTTCACTCTAAAGGTCAGATATTAAACAAAATTAAATATTTTGCTCTCTTCTATCCTCTCTAGAGGCCACTGAAGACTGCTGGCAACGAGGAGTCACAGCACATTATCTGTTATTAGCACGGAGTTAGCTGTTGCTTGGGGCTGTGGGAGAGGAGGCTGAAGTCTATTCAATTATGTGTAAAGAAGCACAATCCTGGATATTTCCAAGCCCTCCCACCTTTATGACACATGGTATTTGGGATGCTGTAAATGTAAATGTAATTCTGGTACCCTATGGAAGAATCTGGGATTTGGGCTTTAAAATAGGTGTATCATCAATCTTCCATTAATTCAACATAATTGTACTGATCATTACTATATTTTATTGACCTTAAGATACAATTGTTGTGTGTGGTTGTTTGTTTCACATTTAAGCACCTTTGAATTCAGATGTGCAAGGAATTCAGGCAGCCAATGGATATACTGTTTATTGCCTATGCATAACCATCAAAATTTTCAGAGTGAGCATCAGTGCCTTGAAGGAAAATCCCAGAGGAAAAAGTTGAGCCCTCTTGAAAAAAAAATTTTTTTCACCAAAGCACTTGAAAGGCTAGAGAACAATATTGTTTGGGGGACAAAACCTGGACAATGGAAACTCTGAGTCAAAGAATAATACAACAAGGTTCAGATCGAAGTGTTTAAAATTTTAAGACACATTAATCAATTTACTATGTGTTATTATTTGTCTTTTTATATGTGTACAGGTATGATATATGGCAAAACCCTACATCTAAATAATACTAAAAGGGCACTTTTAATAAATAAAAATAACTTAGTAAACAAAAGTGTTAGTTTAAAAATAAGGAAAACTGGTTTTAGAATACAGTTTAATCTATTATTCTCCTAAAGAATATAGTGTCTTCTCAGGTTTAAGGATAACACAAATCAATGGTATGAAACAGACAATGTGCACATTACTCTTGGCTAATTATATAGAAGACATAAAACTAGTCAATAAAGTGGCCTCCCTATAAATACTTCTACACCTGAGCAGAGATGATTATGATTCGAAGATCCAGTGAGTTTTCTACCTGTTTTGAAAGCAGCAACCTTCTCTCAAATGAATTTTGGTGCAACACAATTTGAATAGGCCACTAACAAAAATTCACTCAAAATGCACTGACCCAGGAAAAAAGGTTGGGGGGGCAGTGGGTACATAAGAAAAATATCACATTTATTGAACATGTGCTAGATACTGTATTAGGCTTTTTGTGTGCATTAACTCATTCCATCCTAACAAGATATTTATGAAGCAGATATCAATACCCCTAAATTACAGATCTAAAAAAATTGACCAGAAGATTTTTCTACTTACTTCAAGTCACACAACCTGTGGGGTACAAATATGAGATTTGGACACCAAACACTATGCACCTTACTATACATTCTTGATACAGAGTATTGAATGATCCGTTAATCAATCTATGCCAAGAATCATCCCATACACAAACACACAAACTAAATTGCCAGCCTCATAAGCTAAGAGCAAGTAATAAAATGTTTATATAAGTCAAAAGAAATATTGAGCCAAGTAATCAGTTATTTCATCAGAGAATGCATTAAAACCTAAAATGATTGATGATGATGTAAAAGAAAGTGATCAGTGAACCTCGGGATCTTGACATTGTGTGATACATGAGCCAAACTTGTAATGGAAAGTCCTGAAATTGTTTAACCTGGTGTGAGTGAGGGGTGGGAGGTCATGTTTTTCACATTGGTGACAAATTTTTCCATTTAACAGAGGAAAAAAAACCACTTCCGTATATGTTATATTCCATTCCCCAAAATGAGCTCAAGATTCTTGGGGAGGAAAACATGTTCGTAGTGCTGACTTAACCTCGGTGAGAATGCATTATTATTACAAGGTTCAGCACTTGACATAGGCTTTGTATAGAATGGCTCACATTTTAAACACCAGGCACAATTACTGCACCATGAGAAGCTGATCTAAACCACAAATTGGGGCATAACAGGCAGGAGAAAGAGGTTGAACAGACAAGTCATTCAATAGGTGATTCTGTTTAAAAAGAAAGATTTTTAAAATGCTCATCTTTGATGGCCACCAATGAGGAAACATTAAACTGGCAAAAATGAAATAACTAATACACAACCAAGAGAAGTGTATAATGAAGTTACATGTACATACTTTATATAGAAGAGAACAAATCATACTCTTCATAAATATTGGTATTAGGGTCAAAACCTAAACTTTATAGTCCTAGGCTATCTCCAACTCAATATACTACCTCTCTAGAGCATTGAAGGATCTTCATTTACAGAAGAACATAGCCAATAATTTACTGTGTATTAATTTACAATGGAAATAATAAACTCAGTATAAGAAACTCAGTCTCAGTTCAGATTTGCATGAACTGAAAGAGAAGGTCAAATCTATGGAAGAGAAAAGTCAAGAAGGATATAGGTAGATATACATAATTGTAGTTAGCTGGGGAACAATTCAGTACTCATAGGGGAAAGATCCATGACACCAGGTTATCATTCTATGGTTTCAGGCCTAAACAAACATATGCAGATTCTCTGGGAAAGAGTTAGAAGGAACTAGGCAGAGAGGCAGGAGGAGGTTAAGTAGGTCTGGCCCCAGAATCTCAGAGGGAAAGTGAAATGCTGACCAGAAAGCATGTTTGGAAATCCAACTGCAGGGTTTAGGTCAAAATAAAAGGTGTCATAGAAAGGGTCAGAGATGAGCCCGCATATTGGCACTTGGGCCAGAGGCAGCAGGACTCACTCTAAACCCTTATGTGTGCTTAGCACAAAAAAGAGCATCCTGTTGGTTTATAGTTGTAGTAGTGGCCTCAGCTGCTCCACATGAGAAATCTGTTGTTGGGCTGTTCGGAATTCAATTATCCCAGACATGGTCCCTTTTATTTCTGTACCTCCCAGAATTTTACCTTCTGCATTTTTTGTCCTCAGTTGATCTCTGTTGTGTTGAAGGAAGACCATACAATGCAAGAACACAGTGGGAGATCGCTACGCCATGCACTTTGAAGGAGAAAACATAATTTTTTACCTTCAAGTTCCTACCAACGAATATACTAGCATCTGGGATTCCCTAGCTCTTTGAGTCTTTTTTGTTACTTTCAAATGATCTTTTTATCTTTTATCTATCTATTGTTCTTCCTACCTTTCTTCCTATCATATCTATCTTAACTCTGAATAACGTCTGAAAAAGATGACCTCTTTAGCCGACATATACAATGTTTAGCTTCCACAGAAACAATCTATCACATGGGGAGAAAAGGAAGGCATGACAATGGCATTTTTAAAGTAGAAGAGAAGGCAGTGTGAAGGCATGAGAATTCAGAATGAGGAAAGGAGAGGGAGGGAGAGAGAGAGAGAGAAAGAGAGAGAGAGAGATTGAGAGAGAGAGACTGATACAGTATTTGGGTTATTCAGAGGAGTTGCAGGAATCGTGAAAAAATAGTGCTGTGCCTGTCCTTTTGGGCATGACTACCATTTATCAAGTGACTGTTACATTATGCTGCAGGCACTGTGCCAGCTGCTCTATATGTAGCATTTCATGGACAACTCTCTCAAGTAGGTGTGCCTTTATCCCTTTTAAAGATGAGGTGGATTGAGGATCCAAGAGCCTAACACAAGTTACTCTGCGAGAAGTAGAGGTAAGGTTCTAATCAAGTTCTATAGTTCTGTTCTCTCTGCTGCAAAGCCTTTTCTCCTTCCTCTATTTTGGTCTCTCTCCAAAACATCCCCAAAGGCTCATTCTGCCTCATGAAATCATAAATGATAACTCCACAAGGAACTTATATGATCCCTGCAGCCCAATACTCCCGTTTTACAGATGGGAAGTCAGGGAAGTAATGTGAGATGCTCACTAAGGCCCTCAGCTGGGCAAGGAACTGGGTTTACTCACTTCACTTCCACTTAACATTCTTCTAGGTGCTTACTGGATCTCAGAGGAACAGTCAAGACCATAACCAAAGGACACTTGCAATTCCTTCCCGGGTTTTTCATTTCATCCTTCTACTACTGCATGCAGAGATGAAGCTGTCAATTTTAGGAACACTGCATTCAAACATTTTCTAAGTTTTTTTTTTACCATCTTCTTTAATACGATACTCCTTTAGAGAGAAATATCACTTTCGAATACTTTTTAAATTTTTCTGTGTTTATGAAGTATTAGATAAATGTTGAATATATGCAAAACAAACACACAGCAAAAAGAATGGCCAAAGAAACCGTTTGGCATGCTTCTGCTGCTGTTGTCTTCTTGCCTTTAAGCTCGTGTTCTCTCCCTAACTTCTTAAACGCAAAATAAGTTTTTGTCAACTTTGAAAGTTTTCTGCTAAGTATTCTGAATATGTTTACTGGGGAAAATTTTTAAATAAAAATCATTGTTCAGATGTCACTCATATCAATCACTCTTTGCAACATCTTTTCTCTATCATCTCCATCTCCTCCATGTACCCAGGAGCCTCAGAAGCACCAAGAAGCTCAAAACCCTTGTCCTTGTTCAACTACACTCTTTCTTTGCGGATGGAGAAGTGCTGTGTGGCACTTCACTAGGAATTTGGAAAAATTAATATTAAACTTTGCACTGGGAGCCATTTTTATATTTTAGCACACTGGCTGGAAGGTGATTTCAATAATCTAAGCATACTACTTCTGTAACAGGAACAAGTACCAGCTAGAGATTTTTCACAGACGTGTCTAAATATCGTTTTACAATACCTCGTTTTAAGAATGTGGAAATTGCTCAGAGAGCTTACTAAGGCTTGTATAAAGTTTTTTATTATCCACTTTTTTTGTTTTCTGTAAACACAAAATTGCCCCACTCATACCTCTTTAAGGAAAGACGTGCTGTCTAGCTGCAGAAAATACAGTTAGTGGAGGTGGAGGGCGTACAGGTGTCTGCTTCTTCAGAGCCTGCCTCACCTGCAGCAAGACATCTTGCCCAAGGTCCCTCTTTTTGCCAAGGCAGCTACATGCAGTAATTGAGCAAGGTTGGAAAATAAAGGCTTGACCACAGTATGACACTCTCAGGGCTGGTACTCACTCCAGAGCTCGCTGCTGGATTGGCTTGGCTTTGTCAATTCTTTCTAGTAGTTTGACTTCTCCCACTGTTTATTCCTTCTCAACCTCTTTTCTTTCATAAGTGTTGATTTCTAACAAACCTTTTGCATCCCACCCTTTATCTTGATGTCTGCTTCTGGATGCAAACTGCTGATACCAACACAACCATTTTACTCTTTTTCTTTATTCAGATAAAGCCTAGAATCTATAACTCAGTGTGGCCCCAGCAAGGAACATACAAACAGTATGCAGTGAATTATTATTGCATCCAGCTTCAGCTGGTACTACTCAAACCCCAGTGTCCCAGATCTCGGGGCACAGGTTCTACCCTAGAGAGTGCATGTCTGCTTTTACTCCCAGGTTTTTCTCCCAGGTTTTCAGTGACTGAGCTACTGAATTCTCAGCTTCTAAACTCTTGATTTTCTCATAAAGGAGTCCCAATTATCTACTCAATATGATCTTTATAATGCTCATTATCTTTTTTCAGGGGTCCCAAAATCAAATGTCTGCTGGAGATTATCCAATAAAATTAATTAGTGAAGCTGTTTAGGTATAAGACAAGAGACACTAAGCTGCTTGTTTTGCAACTGAGCATAACACCTCACTACCTCTCCATATACTGTGGTGTGATGCATATAGCCTTGAATGATCTAACCCTTGCCCACCTCTCACATATTCCCCCTCCCCTCATTCAATCTTCCACAGCCACAGTGATCTTCCTGCTTCTCAAATAAGTCAAGTACGTTCCAGTTTTAATGCCTGTGTGTTTGCTGTTCTTTCTTCCTGCAATGTACTTACCCTCCTATTTCTCATCCATCAGATATTATCTTAAATATCACGCCCTCTGGGAGCATTTTCCAACCACCTTGTGTAAAATAGGCCACATACTTCCTTACCTGCTATTTTTTATGACATGTCTATTACTTTATTTCACCAGACTTCTTCTAATTCATGATTAATGAATGTGTTTGTTTACTTAATTTCTGTCTCCTCCACTAGACTGTAAGTTCCGGAAGGGCAGACAACATTTTTCTTATTCAACATATATTCCTGTGGCCTAGCACAGTGCCTTGTCCATAATTTTTGAATCAATGAATTTATTCCTGCTCAAACTCTCTTCTCCAGGCTCCCCATCAAACTTCACGGTGGCACCACCATGTCCAATCCACTTTCCCAGGGAATGCAATTCTATCTTCTTCAAATTGTTGTATTCTGGCCCAGCACGGTGGCTCACACCTGTAATCCCAGCACTTTGGGAGGCCAAGGTGGGTGGATCACCTGAGGTCAGCAGTTCAAGACCAGCCTGGCAAACATGGCAAAATCCCGTCTCTACTAAAAATACAAAAATTAGCTGGCGGGATGGCTTGCGCCTGTAGTTCCAGCTACTTGGAAGGCTGAGGCAGGAGAATCGCTTGAACCTGAGAGGTGGAGGTTGCAGTGAGCTGAGACCGTGCCAGTGCACTCCAGCCTGGGCTACAGAGTGAGACTCCGTCAAAAATAAAATAAAGTTATCTTTAGCCCCTTCTCTCCATCTTTTATGCTACTACCTTAATTCAGACACTTGTCATTCCACACTTACACAACTACCACACTCTCCTCATGGGTCTCCCTCGTTCTCCTTTCTTCCTCTCTATCCTCTGTACTCTGTCAGAGTGACCTTTCCAATATGCAAATCACTCCTCATCTTAAAACCTTTCAATGGCTCCCTGTTGCCTACAGAATAAAGTTCAAACTTCTTAGCATGACATGTGAGATACTCTGAGATCTTACCCTGTCTTCCCCTCTGGCTTGATTTCTCCATCTTCTCCAGCAGTCCCCGCTGCACAACCTCTGAACATTTTCCCCTGCCTCTCATCATCCTGTCCATTCTACCTTCTAAATACCTATCCTCAATTTATTCACTGACCTGCATCTTTACAGCTACCAATCTCATTCACCCCTGGCCTGAGCAACCACACATCCTTCTCTCTAACTGCACACTGCTGTGTCCAATCCATTTTCTAAACATCAGCGAGTGAGCTTTTAATCATAGAAATGCGTGCCTCCTCTCCTCCTGGCCTAAAATCCCTCCACGGAAACAGGTTGAGGTTTCTGCAAGATCTGGCCTGTAGGTATTCCTTTAACCTCTCCCAGCACCACTCCCTGCACTCAGACCCACTGTCAAGCTCTTTCTTATCCCAGAGTCTGTATTCCTACTTACCTGGGGACACTTTCTCCCTATGGCTTACCACCCCTTTCGTTTGATAGCTCAATATTCTTTCCACCCCTTTCGTTTCATAGCTCAATATTCTTTCCTAGGCAAGGCCAAGATTCCCTGAATGATGTCTCATAGCTCACTGGATTTTTCTTCAAAGCCTTTATCCACCCATATGTAAGTGTGGGATATGGGAGAAAGAACAAGTTCACAGAAAGGATACAGTGAATTCTGGACCATGAGTTCGGGGAAAGAAGGGTAGGACTGCGTTGCTGGCTGTAGTATTCTGGAGGCTAGTCTTTGGGCTGTGATCACTCTTCATTCTAAAGGAGGTACTGCTGGGATGCTAAAACCATTGTTTTATTTTTTCATAATTTTTAGGGCTTTGGTATATCAGAAGGAGGCTGTAGCATACGACCAACTCAAAGTCTGGAAATAATTTTGATCACGGGATTTTTGTTGTTTATTGTTATGTTTTAATTTTTGATATAAACGTCATCTTTTTTTAACCTGTTAAACAAAGTAATTTCTCATCAACTCCCCTAACCTTCCTAAACTACAGATGCAATTATTCATTCATCCATTCATTTGCTCAGCAAACACTCATTAGATGCCACATCCTTTCCTAGTTGTTGGAAAGGAGTCAGAGGCATGAAGTAGAGTGAGGTCTTAAGACCCTTTGACTCTGGAGTGTGGAAGAAAAAACTGCGTTTGCATCCTGGGTTTTAGAAAGATCGTGAAGCAAAAGAAGGTCAAAATTTTCCAGCCCAGAGTAACAGATAACCAGTAAGAATCACATCTGAAGGGGAAGGTTGGGCAGGGACCAAAGATGCAGTTCCCAGGGACAGAATCATTCAGCTGGAGAGAGCCTCTTGGAGCTATTTCAGCCATGCCAGTAATTTCAAAAGTGTCTCCTTTTGGGCTTGGCAGGTTCCTACAAAGAAAAGCATGAGATCTAGGCCCACTAGATAGTGGCATTTGCTTCTAGGTGAGTATCGTATTCCCAGCCTGATTAAAGTCAATCGCCAAGAATATTGAGACTAGGCCACTGCCAAAGGAGAATGTGGGAAAGGATTAGGTAAGGTGTTAGGACCCCTGCAAAGGTCTAGCTGTGACAAAGGACTAGCCTACCAGACAGCGACACGGGGCAGATTCCCAGATCTGTGGACTTAACCAGCAGGACCTTTGTCTACCAGCAATGCCTAAGACTCACCCCAAACTGGACTGATTATCATCCGTCAATTCCAAGCTCCAAATAGCAAACTGAGACTGTGAATGAGACACTTAGCTTTGAGCCAAATGGGCTCCAGCTGAGGCAAACTGAGGCTGCAATGGAATGGCAGGGAAAATGGAGTTGGCACTGTCTGCATCCTACCGTCCCCTGGCTTTCTCATCTTCCTGCATAACCCCTTGGGGGGAACCACCATCCCTGTGAATCACAGGGCTACTGCCTCCATTTGTTAAGGCCTTCGTTCTGTCCTTTTTAAATATCACTGTTAATACCCCCTCGTGACACTGTCTTGGTCCTTTACCCTTTTATCCAGATATTATTAAAAACTAGTGTCAAAAACGGAATTCTCTGAAGATCTCGTAAAAGTCAGCTGTGAGGCCCTGTTACAGAGGAGCGCGGCCCTGTGACTAGGAGTCACTTCCCGAGTCGTGATTTCTGCATCCCACAGTGTTGCTCTTCAACCCCATGATAGAAAAGCCTAGAGCTTACTCCCCTCACACCCTCACACTGCATCCTTCCTGGGCTTGAAACCATTCTTAAAAGAACTGCACTATTTTTTTTTTAACATTCTATATGCTTCACACTTACTCGTTTCATATTTTTATACATAAAATCCTCCCACTCTCCATCCCAACCTCACTACCTCCCTCCACAAAATGCTTCTTTTACAGACATTTTCAGAACATCAGGGATGTACCCTGCCCTGGGATGCTGATGAATGGCCCCTTTAAGACTCACTGAGACACGTTGGTGCACGGCTCAGAGTGCTCTGAAGGAGTAGTTTTAATTCAGCAGTTTTGATGTGGAAGCAAAAATATATAAAATGGCGTTATATTGCTGGGTAATGTGTTGTAGCACTATGAATTTAATCCACAGCAGCCAGGCACACAAAAGCATTACATTTATTATTTTTTCTTTCTTTAATCTTTTTTTTTTTTAATTCTTTTATTTTAGATTCAGGGGTACACGTGCAGGTTTGTTATATAGATAACTCATGTTACGGGGTTTGACGAACAGATTATTTTGTCACCGAGGTACTAAGCCTAGTACCCAACAGTTATTTTTTCTGTTCCTCTTCCTCCTCTCACCCTACAAATTAAATCTGATTCTAACATGGTTAAGTGAAAAATCAGTCTCTATTATATTTAGTGATCCTTTCATCTCCCCAGAGTCATGAAGTAATAATAATTATCGTAGCTATGTAATTATAGTCAGTTAAGCGTAGTTAACGCATAGCACGCTGTGGTTCAGACACTATCTAAGCGTTTCATCTTTACAAACTCACTTTTCACCTCAACCACCCTAGGAGGTACCATTTTTACCCATTTTATAGATGAAGATGTTGAGGCACAAAGGTCTTCAGTCCAAGCTCACAGGGTACACACAGAAGCTGACATTTGAACCCAGAAGGCTTGTTCTAGAATCTCTGCTCTTAATAACTATGGAAAATAACAATCCTAGCACTTAGAGGTCACCTAGGAAAAGGGAGAAGGGCCTTGTCCTTAATCAAATGTGTCTGCCATAGTTAACCTTAGTCTCCTGATCCATGGGGTGGCTGCTGTGCCTGAATGCCCTTATGGCCTCTGGCCCCTCATGAGTCCTCCCCCTGATCACAGGCTCAACACAGGGGTTTGGCCCACTTCCCTCAAGGCTGTGGGTGTCCAGGTTTCCTTGCATCCCATTGAAATCCTCCATCCAGAGCACCATGTGCAGTTAGGGTATGGATCTCCTGCTCACATGAAAACCCCTCATTACCAACCTTTCCCTAATTCACATACCATCCTTCAAACTGAAGCTTCGGTTCCTCCCATCCTCACTTCTAAGCACCAGTCTCCAGATTCCTTCCCTTTGAGACAATCCAAAGCAATCTCCTCGAGTAAACCTGAAGCATGAACTCTGATTACTTGCTTTCTGCTAGTTGTGAGTTTGGGGAGTGGAGGGTAATGAGCTCTCTGTTTCCTGGAGTGAGATGGAGAAAACACCTGATTTATTCAGCCATGGTGAATGCACAGTACTTTTTCCTCCTCATCTTTAACACTGATGTACATGGAATAGTCCTCTTCGACCCATAGCATACCCCTGATCCCCTCACTGAGCTCTTCCTCTACCTCTCACCTCCATCCTATGCCCATCCCATCCTCACCGAGCCTCCAATCACCCCCCACTGTCCCCTTTTTCCTCGGCTCTTCCCCAGCCCTCACACGCACCCTGTATGTTTGAGAGAACTGCAAGCATAGCTTCATGTCGTTTGAAAACTGAAATAAAGGAAAATGATTAAACAATATTTATTCTGCTTTTTTTGATAAAAATTTTTATTTCAGGTAACCAAGTAGTTGAGGATAAGAAATATCCCTTTAGAGAAGTGTTACAGATTGTAAATGAAGGCAGGATGAGAAAATATCACCACTTTTGTGAACCCTAATGAATGAATCCATCTAAACAATGATCAGGAATGGTTGCCAAAACCACCAAAAAGAGAAAAGGAGATACAAGAAGGCATTCCCTGCTTCCTAGAGAAATCAAACCATTCCCTGCTTCTTGGTCAAACAAAAACAAAACAAAAAAAGCACACAAAAACCCTGAACCTTACAAGTCTCTAAATCGATGCTGTTCAATACAGGAGACCCCAGTCACATGCAGCTATTAGTCACTCGAAATGTGGTTAATTCTGAGAGATACTATAAGTTTAAAATTCACACTGGATTTCTAAGATTTCATACAAAAAAACCCAAACCTCAATGATTATCATGATTGCATGTTAAAATGCTCACACTTTGGATATACTGAGTTAAATGAATTGTATTATTTATAAAATTGCATCTCTCAACCACATCTCATGCCTCCCTTCTGCCTGATCCTGAAGCCTAATTCTGCTTCAGAAGCATGAGTAAGGATCAAATCAAGAAACATTATTACTTAGGATTGGGGTAAAACCTGGCAGCAAGGTGAAGTTCAACATCAGGGTCAGGTTTGATTTTTTTTTTTAAGTTAATAATGTATCAGGTTATTTCAACATGTCCATGCTTCAGAATGGTGACAGACAAATACCGTGTGCTCATAGGCCTTATGATGGGTGGAAGAAGTGGAGACAAAAGGAGAAATCTTGAAGAAAAGCTCCAGGCAACATGAAAAGGCCGATAGGAATGATTTGGACTAGCCAGGCATGGTGGTTCACGCCTGTAATCCCAGCACTTTGGAAGGCTGAGGCGGGCAGATCACTTGAGGTCAGGAGTTTGAGAACAGCTTGGCCAACATACTGAAACCCCATCTCTACTAAAAATACAAAAAAAACAGTCTGGCATGGTGGCGGGCGCCTGTAATCACAGCTACTCGGGAGCCTGAAGCAATGGTGGAACCTGGGAGGCAGAGGGTGACAGAGGAAGACTCTGCCTCCATTCAAAAAAAAAAAAAAAAGAAAAAAAAATGGAGTAGTTTAAACTGTTCAGGCTCTACTGGCATCTGGTCTTCCTGGAAGCCTCAACTAGCTTTGGCCTTGATTTTATCTTCCCACTTCCTCAGCTGTGTTCTGCACCTCTGTCTCCTGCTTGCCCCTGCCATAAGGAATGTTGCTTGGATATTCGTTTCAAGACAACTGTGAAATTCAGAAGGGCCCACAGAGAATTATTGCTTGGTTTGAACATCACAGAGCTAACCCCAGTAGTGGGGTGCAGCTGTCTAGGATTCGACTTTTAGCAGGGAGTGTGTGATGGATGTGCTGCAGCATCACCCAGCCTGGCTCTGGATTCCTTCTCCATTACTTACAGAGTTTCTAAATCAAGTCCTGCATCAGCTTGCCCAGACTTGTGCAGAGGGTAAGTGACGATGACGCCTACGTAATGCCTCCTATAGTCCCTGGCTCAGAGGTGGTTTTACTATGATGCTCATGAAAATTAAGGTTCAGGGACCCTCATAGTACAGTGACTCCTTCCTAGAGCCCTTGGAAAGGATTTTTAGCAAATTTTATTAATGATACGGTATCTTTCTCAGAGGGCTTTTTAAATGTGCTTAAGCTCAACTCTCCCACTCACAAAAAATGGATCTGCAACTACTTTGGCTCATTTGAGTTCTTAATAAATGTTTCTGTGTATTCTGTCCTTGCTCATACCCGCCCCTTTATCTTTCCATATTACTCTTTAGTGCACTTCTGCAGCATCCAAATGTACCTTCGATTCCCATTGTCTGTCTTCCCTAGGTCCTGTTTATGTTAGTGGTAGGCAGAATAATGGACTGTCAAAGATGTCTACACCCTAATCCCCAGAAACTGAATATGTCACCTTACATGACAAAAGAGACACTGCAGGTACGATTAAGTTAAGAATCTTAAGATGAGGTGCATTATTTTAGCTTATTCAGGTGGGCCCAACCTAATCACAAAACCCTAAAGACAGAATTTTCTTGGCTGCCTTTAAAGAAAAATGCTCTGTTGTTAGCTTGAAAGAGTGAGGAAGTGGCCACAAGCCAAGGAATGTGGGCAGCCTCAAGTGGCTGGGAAAGGCAAGGAAAGAGATTCTCCTGGACAGCCTGGAGAAGGAATGTAGCCCTGATGATAACTTATTTCAGCCCATTAGGACCCATGCCGGACTTCTGACCTCCAGAACTGTAAGCTAATTCATTTGTGTTGTTTAACGCCCCTACATTCCCAGTAATTTATTACAGCAGTGATAAGAGACAAATACTGCGTGAAGATCTGTTTTTCTCTTTTCATTTTACTCTTTCTGCTACTTGTTTATTGATCTGCTTGGTGATCTTTTTATTCTTTTGACCTCATTTTATTCTTTTACCTCCTGGTAATTGTATCTTTTCTCTGTAAGTCATGCATAAAAAACCAAACAGGGCTTTCTCGCTGGCACTATCCCTTTCACATAATTTAAGAGACCTCCTCTGAAAGGGATTTGCTTAAAGTCCAATTTAATTAGATTTAGCACCCTGATATATTAAAAATCCTTTACCATGAGGCAGCTCTTGCTTATGGGAATACACCCTGAATACACCTGAGAAGCTCAAGGTGTTAGTCTCAAATTTTCTATTTTATACTCATGTGACCTTTGGCAACTTAACTAACCTCTCTGAGTACAACTTAACTAACCTTTCCTAGAACACAAGACTCACAATATATTCATTTCCATTCCCTTTATTGTGTTTTTGAAAGATATTCGTCCACCCAATGCAAGTGGACACTTGACAAGACCCTGAATTGAAAGCTCTGTTTGTGTTTTCCTCCCTTGTTTATAGCTGGTTTTATGACTCCGTCTTAAATGTGCATGTAAGGCTCGTGTAGATGCCGATGGTGAGTGATGGGGGTCTCTGCCTTTTAAGTAAAGTATGTTTTCCTAGAAGCTCAGAGTAAGATCTAATTAAAGTTTGACGCCTCACAGTGATAGTGACCTGAGGGTTGCATAAGAATACCTATGTCACCAAGTAGTTGCAAAAATTAAATGAGACTTATGGAAATTATAGGGCCTGCACATAGAAGGCTCTCAATGGTGAAATCACAAGTCGAGGAGTAAGCATGTCACTCTTTTTTCTTTTTTCCAGAAACTTGAGTGTATTTGAATATTTACAAAATCATCCCTTTGCTTTTGCACTGGCAAACTGCATTATCTGAATCCACTTAGTGGATACTCTAAATGAGAGTCTGTATGCAAAAGCACTTTGGGAAGGTAACAAATGCTAGATGTTACTGTAAATTCAATTTTTAAATTATATATTCATTTTTGTAAATCTTTCATTCCCAGAATAGAGGCACCCTATTAGTAGAGCGTGAAATGAAATGGTATGACATGCTGGGAAGATAAATGTTTATTTGTGTTGATCAGTTTCTCCCCCATGATATCTGAAGCTCACTCCTGAGATGCCAGGGAAGCTTTAAAGAAAGGTTGAATCAAACTTGCTTCTGTTTTTTGTCTTCCTAAATGAAAAGGAGATGAACAACAGTGAAGTGTTTTGTTATTTTTTTCACTGATGTGTCAGTGACTCGAAGAGTTAATGGTGAGCAATTGTAAATATTGACATCCAGCAGGCCAGGAATCAAACCCCAGACCTATCTCTTGAAAGATAATGGGAACATGGGGTAACAACGTTAGAGCTAAACTTTATTTAACATAAAATGAGAATAGTAGCCATAGAGTTTCAAATGATGTTGAAAGAGTGAAACGAAATAATTTCTGTTAAAAAAGAGGCATGTGGGCTCTGCACAGGGTTGTTCTGTGGATATTATTTTCTTCTTTACTTAAACCTCTCTAGTCAGACTATTCCAACCAATACATTATTTGCCAAGCATCATGGAGACAGGCATGAAGAGAATGCACTTCCTCCAGCCAGTGACAATATAAGCTCAACGTCCAGTGGGAAAAAACAATGAGTAAGCCAACAAATATGGTCTAGTTATATGAACGTTTGATTTGAGGTTTCCTTTGTTATGTCCACCAGGAGATCATTTCCTAGGGAGAGCGCTTGGGGAGATCAGCAGATGAGAGACCAGGGAATCTGACCCCCCCTGAAACAAACTGCAGGGTCATCAGAGACACAATCTCTACAGAGTTTTCTCTGATTTTAGCATCATGATCCTTTCAGCAAGTTCAGAATCACTTGGAGGAAAGAGAAGAAGTTATTGTCCTCAAAACTGACACCATTCCCTGAATTAGTTCATCAAATCTTGTTGCACATTCGCTTCTCTGAAAGAGTTGTATTATAAATTCACTTCTCTGGGCCCCAAAGTGAAAGATCAGCTTTGGTAGTTCATAGTGGTATTCCAGCACCTGCATGTTAAACACCCTC
The DNA here is from genome assembly GCF_009764315.1 of Trachypithecus francoisi. NCBI lineage: Eukaryota > Metazoa > Chordata > Mammalia > Primates > Cercopithecidae > Trachypithecus > Trachypithecus francoisi. The sequence goes on from NW_022681467.1 coordinate 35,803,182, forward strand.
CCCAGGTGATAGTAATGTGCAAGAAAGTTCGAGAGGCTCTGTCTTGAATTCTGCAATATAGATGTGTCAGATTCTTTCATAATCCGCAAAGACATGTGCCTCCTTTCAGCCATTTGTGAAAAAGCATCTTTGCCTTTGTTGAGCAGCACTTGGTACATCTTTGCTGAGTAGCCCTGTGTTTCTGCTCTTGGCTGTGGAGATTACCCAACTGCACTCACAGTTCTCCAGGTTTACACAGTTTCTCCAACTGAGTTGAAGTTTCTGCAAGTACATGTGAAGTTACACAGAGATGTGTCAATTTCCCTGGTTGTATGCAAAGTCATACAGATGTGTACAGTTTTCACCACGTGTGGGTGAGGTTCTCCACCATCTGAATAGGCCCCCAACTGGCCTGTCTCTTCCTCATCAGGATCTTCTCTCACTTGGATTCAGGAACGCATGCAAAGGGTTCCCTTTTATCCTTGCTTTATTGTCTACACCTGCATTTCCCTGCCTGGTGTGTGCCCTTTGTGAAAATAGCTATAGTTCTCACTAATTTCCTTCAGAAAATAAAAGCTAACCCATTGCCTTGCCCTGCCTCAACTGCAGATCAATTCACCTCTGAATTTCCCTGAGGATGCTGTTTTCAGATTGGTGTGCACAAAAGCAGAAAGGGGAGCGCCGAAATGGAGGGGAACCCCCTCCACATTGTTCTGTAGCTATTTGGGTTAGTCACAACCCATAACAAGAGGAAAATGAAAGTCCTGGCTGGGTCTGGGATGCCTCTGTTTACTAGTTTGAGGAGAAAGCAGCAGTTACCCACCCTGCCAGTGAACTGGGAGGGAGAGGGGGTAGTTAAGCCATTGGTCTGGAAAAGCTCTCTGGAAAAGGCGATCACAGGCTATTAATCTGGCAATGGATTGGCAGCGCATGTTCCACCCACTAGCTAAAGTGCCAGAGCTACATTAAGGCCCACAATACTTTCCACTGGCTGAAGTAGGTAGTATTCCAACTGGAACAGAGGAGAATCTAAGCTTAGAAACAATAACAGCTAAAAACAATAAATTGAAACCAGAATAAATAAGATATCCTCAACAGATTGAGATCTGATGTTGGAGCCTCAATGCCCCTGCCTGCCGAGGACTCCCGGCTTTTCAATGAGGCAGGCAGAGCTGAGTTTTCCCAGGAGTCTTAGGAGTTTGCACAGACATAAGGACAGAAGAGGAAAGCAATTGCCATCCTTAGGAGTGATCTACTAATAGTGTTCCAAGATGAGGACAGGGCAGGTTCTTCTGTTTAGCATCTAGAGTCCATAGGAACAGTGAAATGTTTAAATCGTGGATGCCATTTGTTTTTCTAGACAAAGCCTTTTGCTTTCATCCCAGGATTTCAAAGACCCTCACAGCCATTAATTAGTTGTAAGCAATTCAGGCCTGTCAATGTTTCACACCTAATCAAGAGCTGATATATGTCACCCCAAGGGATCTAATCAATAATTCCTCTGCACGCTCTCCTTTCCTATACCCTTCTCCTAGGTCAGTTATTTTTTATTTTTTATACATTTTTTTAAACTTCAAGACTACCTCCCCCTTCTTTTTTCTTTTTTCTTTTTTTTTTTTTTTTTGCCCTTGCAATATCTGACTCCCTTTCCCTTTTCTTACCCTTCCTTTTCTGTCTTTTCTCCCAAGATTTCTTTTTTTGCCTTCTTATTTTCCCTTAATGGAGTTGGGAGGAATCTGCAGACCAAGGGGCTTGAGACCGAGACACAGAAGTCCATGAGTCCCAGGTTTTCACAGAGAAAACCCCAAATGAAGATGGGTTCCTGGCCATGAATTTCTATTTCTCATGGGACATGCTTATTTGTGACTAATTTGTCTCCCTTGGCAGACAAAACCACTGCCAGTGTACTGGCTTTAGTAAAGCTGTTCAGGGCCCTGATTTCCAAGGAAAGTAAAAAAATCCAGCTCTGTGTTTTCAACAGCCTCAAGCCCTCCTCATGCCCTCAATAAGGACAAAATCCTGTTCCACTGGAATAAATCACTTAGAGCAGGAATGGTAAGCCTGCTGCACAGGTCTATCACTCTCATCTCCATGCCCATGCAGACATCACTAATCAAGCATAGCACTTTCCCCCACCCCAGTCCCACCTTCACCTCCCTTCCACAGCTATCTCAGACCCTGAATTCCCCTCAAGAGGAAATGTGAACCCTTCTTGCCATCTCTGATGCAGGGCCTCTCCTACCTTGCTACTTACCACATCCACTGTCCATCCTTCTTTTTTTGTTTATAAATTTTAAGCTTTATTATTTTTTGACTTTTTACTATATATAATATATTTAATATAATGTTTAATGTAAAATACTAATATACTAATATTTTATGTTATTAAGCATAATCATAAAACTAATACCTATTAACTTACTAACCTAAAATAAGAACAAGAATATTACTAATAATTTGCATTTATTGAAATGTTTGTCCCCACCCACACCACTGCCTTCCATCCATGAATGAACACCTATTCTGAATTTTGTGTTTATCATACCCATGCTGGCATATGTGTGTGTGTGTATGTGTGTGTGTGTGTGTGTGTATAATAGGTATACACCACAGGTAGGCACATAGGTACACCAGAAGTATCCATAGGTATACAAGCATATGAATATACAATTTTAGCACATATGTATACATGTACTTGTGCTATATTTTAGTTTAAGAAATTATTTTCTACACAATGGTAAACTAAATCAAAGTAATGTTGTCACTTCTGGAAGAAAGAACATAATAATTGCCAGTGTTGAGCTCTCCAGCCTTGTTTTTCTGCTGCATGGAGAACCCTGAAGGCTTATGTCGAGATGTTAGTGTCAAAAAAAAGTTAAATCTTCCATCAGCCTGTGACCCTGAGTGACATCTACAAAGACTAGAATCCAATCCACTTCCCAGCAACTCAGGTTGGACATATAGTCTGAGTAAGACTTTTTTTTTTATGCCACTGAAATGTGAGGGTTGTTTCCTAATCATAACCTATCCTATCCTGACAGGTATAGTAAATGTCTCAGCACACTTATTGAATTGCTCTTCTCTTTCTCAAGGGTACAGGATGCTTCCTTTCTCACAAATCAACTTTCTGTATGTGTGTGGGTCTGTTTCTGGAATCTTGTTTTGTTCGACCAGCCAAATTGTCTGTCCCTGAACAAATATTATACTACCTTAATTACTATGGTTTCATATTTGTATTTGAAAAAGCAAACCCTCTTATCTTATTCTTGTTCAAGAATTTGCCTTGCTTTGACCCTTTGCTCTTCAAAATAAATCTTGTAGTTTGCCAAATTCCATGACAAATCCCATTAGATTTAATAAGAATATTTCTAGATTTACTTTAAGAAAAATTGATATTTCTGACACTGGCTCTTCCGATCCAGAAACATAGTATGACTCTCCATCTTGTCTATTTTTAGTTATTTCAATAAACTCCTAGACTTTTCCAGACATAGTATACACACTTGTTGTATTTATTTCTATGTGACATATTTTGAGTTGACTTCTAATTTTAATGGTGAATGACAGTTTTAAAACTTACATATTCCAATGGTTTCCTGTTGGTGTATAGAGAAGAAAACAATTTTTATTTTTTATTTTAAAGCCAACTTTTTATCAACTCTCTTATTAGTTCTAATAACTCGTGGATTCTTTTGATTTTCTAAGTAAACAATGATATCATCTGCAGGTGATGCTAGCTTGGTACCTTCCTTTTGAGTTTTTATGTCTTAATTTCTCTTCCCTGTCTTACTGCCCTGGCTAGGACCCCGGAGCCATGTTGAATATAAGTGATGACATTGAACTTCTTATCTTTTCCTGGTCCAAAGAAAATGACTGTCATACTTGACCATTAAGAAAGTTACTTCAATAACAAAAGAAAATCCAAGGATGGAAGCAGAACAGTTTTATTGTTCAATCTGTAATAAGGTAATGAATAAAGGCCTGGGACATCTGTGACCTTTAACATCACAGTAAAGAGAGAACAGACATTATGTGACTCCCAGTAAAAAAAAAAAATAACCCCCTGGAATCTTTCCTGCCAAAAAGATTGGACTTAAATCCCTGTATCCAGCTGCCAATATACAGGAAACGCAAAAGATAAGAAAATGTTGAGCTACACCATGAGGATGCACTCAGCAAAATCCAGGCTATGAATGATTCTATAGGTTAAAGGCCCTGGGTTCTTCTAGAGATAAGTTATAAAGAAAGGAAAAGATGCAGGGGGACCTAGAGATTTTAAAAAGTTAAATGATGTATTATACGTTTTCTTTAAACCAAAGTGTCCAGTATGAGATAACTGTAGCAAGAAGTAAAGATGTACATAGTGATAAAAATTAGAATAAGGGTTATCATTGAGAGGAGAGCAAGGGTTGTTACAGAAACAAGGCACATGGTGGGGCTTCCATGATGGCTAGCAAAGTTATCTTTCTTGAACTAGGGGTGGTGATTGATTACAAGGATGTTTTCCTCATTAAAAAAAGGTCATTAAGTTGTACATCTTGGGTGATTTTCAGTATTTTTATTTTATTCTAAAATATAAAATAAAAAGATATTAATTATTTAAACATAAAATTGCTATGAATAGATTACCTATATCAAGGTGAGGAAGTTCTATCCCTATTTGTAAAGGTTTTTTTCTTTAAATGAAGGATCCACATTTAATTTTTTCATATGTTCTTTGTGTATCTTTTGAAATGGCCATATGACATGTTGTTTTTTCTTACATGTACTGATGGTACATGTAAGTACATGGCACTGATCCATGTACTTACATGGGTTACATGTACTGAAATGCTAATATGTTAAACCATTTTACATTCCTAGAATAAGAAAACAGCCATTTTTTTCTATGAACTACATTATTTAACCACTGCTAGATTCTGTTTGCTAAAATCTGCATTCTTGTGTATGAATGAGGTTATCTTCTACTGGCTTTGGTATAAAGGTAATATCAGCTTTAAAAAATGAGCTAAGAAATCCTCCTCTGTTTCTCTCTAAGACTTTGCATAAGATTGGAATTATCTGTTCCTTGAAAGATTGGTGAATATCACCTCTAAAATCATCAGAGTCAGGGATTTTCATCATGAAAAGATTTTTAACTTATCTTCAATTACTTTAATAGTCTTATGTTAATAGTTATGGTCTAATTAAAGATTTCTTCTTCTTAAATCAATTTTGTTGTTATATTTTCCTAGGAATTTGGGTTTTTTATGTTTTTTGGTGTATTGGCATGCAGCTACTTACAGTATTTTATGACCTCTCTTTAATCTCTTCTGCATCTATAGTGTTCTCCCCTCTACTATTTAATAATAGTGTTCATTTGTGTTTTCTCTCTCTTTTTCTTTGTCTTTACCAGAAATTTGAATTCTTATTAGCTTTGTCATAGAGTGAAACTTTGGTTTTGTTATATTCTCAGTTCTGTATTTGTTTTCAGTTTCATTTATTTCTTCCCTATGTTCATCTTCTTTCTGCTTCATTTAATTTGACTCTATTGCTTCTTTTGTAACTTGATGAGCTAAATATTAAAGTTATTTATGTCAAATTTTTCTCACCAAAAAAAGGTAATACTAGCAAATGTTGCTACATCTCACAATTTTGACATTTAGCATTCTAAGTAATTTCATATTTTTAAAATGATTTTCTTATTGATACATACATTAATAAGTGTGTTTTAAAGTTTATATCTTATTATCGCCTTTTAATGTGATTCTGTTTTTTCTAGAACAATTATGTTAGATATCAATTTTTTGAAATGTTTTAGAATTGTCTTATGGTATAGTACCTTTTAATAAATATTTCCTGTGGGCTTGAGAAAAATTCTTATTCCCTAGTTAGCTGTGAACATTAACAGATGTTTATTGTCCTAATTTTTAAAATTCTATATTTTTATTAAGGTTTTTGTTCATTTTACCTATCAAAAATTGAGTTGAAATCTTCCATTACAGTGATTGGCTTGACTATTTCTTTGTCAAATCTCATCAATTTTCTTGCATATATTTGGGGATCTTTTATTATGTGTGCACTAGTTTAGAATTATTATACTTACTAGTGATTTGAATCATTTCTCATTATAGTATAAACTTTTCTGTTTTTCATCATATGTTTTGTTTTAAACTCTATTTTGTCTTATATTAATGTAAGTACTCTAGGTTTTTTTTGTTGGGGGTCAGTCTACTTTACTTGAAACAATTATGTGTCATCAAGTTTCAGTTGTGTCTCTTGGAAGTAGTACATAATTGGAGTTTTTTTTTTTTTTTTTTTTTTTTTTGAGACGGAGTCTCGCTCTGTCGCCCAGACTGGAGTGCAGTGGCGCAATCTCGGCTCACTGCAAGCTCCGCCTCCCGGGTTCCCGCCATTCTCCAGCCTCAGCCTCCGAGTAGTAGCTGGACTACAGGCGCCCGCCACCGCGCCCGGCTAGTTTTTTGATTTTTAGTAGAGACGGGGGTTTCACGTTTAGCCAGGAGGGTCTCGATCTCCTGACCTCGTAATCCCCCGCCTCGGCCTCCCAAAGTGCTGGGATTAAGGTTGAGCCACCGCCGCCCGGCCATTTTTTTCTTAAACATCCAATCTTAAAATGTCCATTTTAACATAAATGCTTAATATATTTATTTCATTGAAATTCTTGTCATATTTGAACTTTTTCTACCAGTTTGATTTCTTACTGATTCACTTTTTCTATTTTCCTTTGTTTTTTCGTCTCTTTCATTGTATTGGCTTTTATGTCTTTTGCATTTTACTGTATGTATTTTCTTCCTTCTATGTTTACCTACTGGTTTAGAATTTATGAACACTATCTACAGGGGTTTAATGGTTACCCTTGAAGTTTTACATTTTAAATATATTTACATTATATTTAGTTAGATATATTTAAGTATATAAATATTAAAGATAATCAATATATTAAATCCTGTAACTAATAAATATTTAAACCAGTTAAAGTTCAGCTTTAGTTCTTTCAGATTAAATGCTATTCTTGCCCACTATTTAAACTTTGTCTTTTTAAACCTCCAAATTGAGCATTATTTTATAGTTATTTCGTGGGATAATCATATTTGTGTGCATATATTTTATTGGTTTATACTGACATGCATATTTATAATTTTATTTGTTCAGTATTGCTTCTTACTTCACAGACTATCCTCTGGAATATGTATTTTTTTCTAAAGTACATTCTTTATCAGTCTTCTTATTGATAGCCTATCAGCATTAACCTTCCTCAGCAGTGTTTCATGTGTGTGCTTGTTCTTAAAAGTGCCTTTATTTCATATTCATTAGTGGCTGGTGAAAATGCTCACACATGATCAAATTCTAAAGGCAAAAATCAAGGCAGAGCTTGATATTTAAACAAGATAATAGGTGCAATAAAAATAATGCAATTTTAAATATGAAGACAGAGGGACGGTTTAAGTTCTTCTTTTGGCCTTGGATAAATTATTCAGTAATATTCATTAATTTATGTGTGAAATAAACATATGGTGTGTATCTGCTAATTGCTTGGCTCTGTCCTAGGTGTTCATGATTAAAAACATAAGGCATGGTTTCTGGCTACAATGAGCTCAGTCTATAAGGAGATTCAGACACATTAATCAGAAAGTTAAAAGATAATTTTGTAATGGGGACATCTATTTATAGTATCTTAAGAAAACGTCCATGGGAACATCTACCTGGGTTTGGGATGGGGAAGGTTGGTGAGGGTTGGCTTCCTGGAGGTCATGTGAGTAGAAGAGAAAAATGTATGCCTAAAGAGGAAAAACAGAGAGAAGGAAAAGAAAAAAGGAAGAAAAGAGAAAAGTCCCAGTAACAAAAAATCTGAATGCCATGCATAGTTAATTAATAATATGAAGGTGGGGCATACATTTGAGGTCATAAGATGTTAGAGGTTTAAGCATGGGCCAAGTTATGAAGGGTCATAAATACTTTGCCAAACGTTTTGGACTTCATCTCGTAGGTCATGAAAACTCATTAAAGAGATGAAATGATAATGACAAGGTCATATTTATGTTTCAGATTGTTGACTCCAGTGAGTGTGAAGAGGCCAGATGGGGGTTGGAGAGACAGGGCTGGTGTCCTATCTGGCTCTGAAACCATTTTATAACCAGGCAAGACCTGATGAAGACTAAATGAATCAGTGATGTTATTGATGGACAAGAAGAATATAAGAAACAAATTCTGCAGATGTTACTTACCACGTAAGTGGTGAGTAAAGGAGAGAAGAAGTAAAAAATAATTCATTGATTTCTAGCTCTGGTATTGGATAGATGGTATAGCCACTACCCCATCAACAAAAAGAATTTAAGAGGAAATGCAGTTTTAAAGAAAAAAAAAGTTGAGTTTATTTTAGAATATTTTGGATTTTAGATGCCAATGTTCATTAACACTGAAGTCATTGAATCTGAAATTCTGATCTTCAAACTTTAGCTTTCTAACACAGGAAGGCATTTATATAAGCCAACCCTAGGGCATAGCTACAGCATATAACTCCAATAGAAGATTGGGGTTCTAAATTTTTGGTAAAATATACCTCATAACAGGCTCTAGAGTATCCGAAGCCAGGCCTCTCTGCACTCTGAATCCACAGGGCAAGGAAGGAAGCATCATGCTGGCCAATACACATGCAGTATTTTCTCTCTCTCATAGTCTCTGGTCTCTAAAAATTGAAGTTCATTTGGCTTAGATGGCCTAGTTTAAGGTTATTTCCTTTACATACACCAGAGTCTAAGGTGGCACATGCTTTATCAGGTGTTTGTATAGGCAGGGACTTTACCTGTGACCGGTATAATCAGGCTTCATAATGAGTCTTTACCTATCTGCTTAGGAATTATGTGTGGCCCACAAAACATGGCCCACGAATTATTTTAAATTCCTACTTTGGCATTCTCTGCAATGACTATAAACCCTTGTCATCAGAACAAGTCAAGCCATTCTCTCTAAGACATGGAACATACTCTGTAAATCAATCCTACTCATTCATACACTGGGAGTGACCCAGACCCCTCTTAGTTATATAAGCTGTATGCTTATCAGAATTTACCTGAAAGTTTCTCCATGCAAAATTCCTCCCCATAGAGTTATCAAAGACCAAACAATATGGGTTCTATATTTCCCCTGGAGCTGGAATCCGAGTAAATTACGCTTAGATCTTCACTGTCATTGAAGTCTCACCTCTGAAAAAAATCCCTATGTTTCCAAGGTCACCCATGGAAATGTTTTTCTAGAAGAACCAGATATGTGACTCTTTTACCTTTTACCTTTTGGAAACCAGAGCAATGCAATAGGAATGGTAATTTTGATGCCCTAACCAAAGTTTTATCAGACTGGCATTCAATCAAGGATTTAACCACTTAAATATTGTGCTTTGATAAAAGTTCTGCTGAGAATTTGTGATTATTGGAGTTCTTTTACATGGTACTTCATAAGCCATTACATAAGACACTAATTATCCAATATTTCTACCAGCAGGTTCTCTTGTACTAATTAAATTAACATTGAAAACTGCTAACATCATTGATTAAGGGTCCAAAGCAGTGTATATCAGTAACAATTAGGACAACTTCATTTCGGGCAAAAATCAAATCTGCCTTTCCCTTTATCACAAGAGATTAATTATCATCTTTTCCTAAGAAACTAGGCTCTCACCTAACAACAAAGGCTCTTGTGATTTGTCTACATTTTGGCCTCTAATTATGGAGTTTGAGGACGGTAGTCATCAGGTTCATGGAGTGGTTAAGATCAAGAAATTTGACTTCAGATTTGGTTAAACATATTCAAATCTCAGCCTTGACACATAGCAGATATATAATCCTGAGCCAAGTATGACCTTCCATTGGGCTCAGTTTCTTTTTCCATTGTACGGTGATAAAAATAGTCTCTACCTTAAAGGGCTGTGATGATCTCTAACTGAGGACAGCCTCGTAAAAGAGTTAATTATCAGTGTGACACATGAAAAGGGCTAAGTAAATGGTGGTTATTGCCATTAACAACTGTGTTTCTCATTCTCTTGTGCTAATGATTTAAGACACTTCCAATATCTCTTCCAAAAACCTTGAAGTTGGAAGGGGTTGTTGAGAAGATCACCTTAACGAATCTTTAACTTTACTGAAAAGCAAAAGTGCTGACATTAATAGGATCCAAGAGAGACTCCAGTGGCTGATCATTATACCTGGCTATTTCCCTTTCTATAAAAATCACATGAAGAACATCGAATAACAAATAACCATGGAAACTTTATGGTAAAAGATTTCAGAACTACTGTGAAAAGGGGGAAAAAATATGGAATTCCATATTTCCAGCCCAGTCACACTGTGGACAGTCTTTACCTTTCTTTAGAACTTTTGCTCACAAATACAGAGAGCACCTGTGGGTGACTTGGAGCCATTGTTTTTGATAATTATTCTCATAACATCAATTTTTAAAAATATCTGTTTAATCTATCACTCTCTTTGTGCCAGATATCGTGCTAAACATACCTGCATTATCACATTCTGTCTTCATATGAAGGAGGTATTACCATTACCTCCAAGGAAGTATAATTATTCGCATTCTACAGGTTTATAAACTGGACTCAAAGAGGGTAATGGTAATTGACTTTTCCAAGTTCACCCAGATAGTATATGATCAAGGTGGAACTTGAATCCACATTGTTCACTTTCCAGAACCCACAGCCTTAACCACCATGCACACCACCTCCATGGGTAAAGACCCTCTTCTTTCCTGTGGGCATCCTTAGGAGACAGAACACCCAGGACCTCCTGAGTACCATTTTTTTTTTCTGAACACTCTGATGCCTGGGATTTTTGGTGGCAATTCAGCCACCTTTGGATCAGTTTGACATTTTCATAAAATTCCCAGTAGCCCTACTGCAAAACAGTGTAAATGAGCCATCATCCAAATTCCCCAATCCATCCCTGGGCCTCACTCCTTAGAATTTGACTGAGAAGGTAGCCACTACTACTATGTACCCAGAAGTTTGCAAATTAATGTCTTCTTCTGATCCTCCCTCATTCTTTCAGAGACCCTCTCTCCCAAGCCCCAATTATCAAACTTCATCTGAAGCCTCATTTCCAATTCTCTTTTCACTAGAAGTTCCGAGTGTCTCCTAACCCAGCCTTTTCCAAACTGACCTACTCTCTGTAATTCCCAAATCTCCCTTTTCCCTCCACTCTGCATCACACCCTTTGTAGGGCCCACGTTCCTCAGAACTTCTTTCTTGGAGCCCACATTCCACACTTGCATTGCAGCTCAGCCTCTCCTTCTGGGCCTCCCCGTCCACCCCCTTACATGCTCAGGCCCTATAACTAAGCACTCCGTCTAATGGACCTTCTTACTTAGCCTCAATGTTTGCTTTCCGATACATTGAATTTATAGAGTGTTTGCCTGAATTAAAATGAGAAATTTTAGAGCAAACTGAGGCTTCTCAGCTGCTAAGCTCCATCATGTACTTTAAATAAGGAGGAGGGGGAGCATGTGTGGAGTGGTGCCTGATGCATTCACCTACTCCTGAATTACCATCTCGACCCAGGCTGCTCACCTTCCAACCCAGCTGGTGCCTACCTGTCCCTACTCACCTCCCCCAGCTAAATTAACAAAGCAGTTACTGCTCATCTGCCGAGCTCCCTCTAATCGACTCCCAGTGAAATAATATTTGCTTTTCATGCCTACTTTGAATCCCACTCACTTTGTTAAAAGATTGCCTCTGGCTGTCTCTGCTGGCCTAATCTAATAGTTTCTAGTTTGTACAAGCAAAGCATTTTCAACCACCTATATAAATAACTTAAGCAGGAGAGGACACTTGTGCAACCCCAGCACAGGGCTATAGGACATGACAGATCCCACAGTGACTCCTTGGCCAGTCTCCTCGGGCAGCACCACCCGCTGAGTGGGAGCAATTACAATACTGCACGAGGCTGACAGGACAGTCTGTCTGTCTATAGAAAGTCTGATGGGGGAAAACTATTCCTGTCTGGTTGCTCCAGTGCAGGTAACCATCCTAAGTGCCTCGGTCTCCTCTATGCCCCTCTATACTACCTGAGCCGTGGTCTCAGAGGGAACCTGTTCAAAGTAGACAGGAACTAAATCAATCTATTAGTTTTCCTCTAAAAATTGTAATGCAATCAACTTTGCTTTTAAAAAATTGTGGTAACATATACATAAAAGATTACCATAAAAGCTTACCATCTTAGCCCTTTTTAAGTGCACAATTCAGTAATGTTAAGTATATTCATAATGTTGTTCAATCACGCTCCAGAACATTTTTCCTCTTGCAAAACTGAAACTCTGTACCTGTGAAACAACGGTTTCCCATTTTCCCCTCCCCCCAGCCCCAGAGAACCCCCATTTCACTTTCTGTCTGTATAAATTTGACTATTCTATGACCTCATATAGTAAGTCATACAGTCTTTGTAATTCTGTGACTGGCTAATTTCACTTAGTATAATGTCCTCCAGGGTCATCCATTTTGTCACAAATGGGGAATTTCCTTTGATTTTTCAGTTGAATAATATGCCACTGCATGTGTAGACCAATTTGAGCTTCTCATTCATCTGTTGATGGACACTTGAGTTGCTTCTACCTTTTAGCTATTGTGAGTAATGCTACTATAAACATGTGAACATGGCTGAACACATATATCTTTGAGACTCTGCTTTCAAATCTTTTGAATATATACCCAGAAGTGCAATTTGTGAATCATATGGTCCTTCTATTTTTAATTGTTTGAGGAACCACTCTATGGTTTTTCCATAGCTGCACAATTTTACATTCCTACCAACAGTGCAAATGGGTTCCAATTTCTCCACATTTTCTCCAACATTTATTATTCTCTTCCTCCTCCTCCTCCTCCTCCTCCTCCCCCTCCCTCTTCCTTCTCCCTCCTCCCTTCTCCCTCCTCCCTCCTCCTTCTCCTCTCTTCCTGCTCCTCCTACTCCTCCTGCCCCCCTCCTCCTCCTCTTCCTTCTTCTTCTTCTTCTTCTTCTTCTTCTTCCTCTTCTCCTCCTCCTCCTCCTCCTCCTTCTTCTTCTTCTTCTTCCTCTTTTTCTTCTTTTTTGATAGTAGTTATCCTGATGGGTATGAACAAGTTTTTTTTTAAGTAGATTTAAGTAGATTTTAAAATTCAATTTGAAGTATATCAAGACTGAAATAAGAAAAATCAAAAGATGGTCAGGTTGAGGATGGGGTTTCTAATGGGGTTGGGTTGGGTGAAGGATATTTCCCCTTTTGGGTAGCATCATCTTCTAAAACAGGGGTTGGCAAACTACGGGCAGATGCAGGCTGTTTTGGTAAACAAAGTTTTACTGACAACAACTTATTGTGTTTGTACTGTCTATAGCTATATTTACACTAATAGGGCAGAGTTGAAAAATTACCATGGACACTATAGGTGGCCCACGAAGCCTAAAATATTGATATGTGATCCTTTACAGAAAAAAACTTCCCAACATCTGTTCTCAAACATATAAAATTACATCTGGATCCCCGTATCAGGACTCCCATAATACAGTTTCCTAATGCCAGAGGATTAAAACCCAAGTACAACCTCAGAAGAATGGATCCCTCCACATTCATATGTGTGTGTGCAGGGAGTGGGAAGGTGGTGGGGGTGGTGGGAGGGTACATCATTGTGTCCCATTTAGGATCAGAGGAAGTAGAATCAGAGATTTCAGGAAATGCAGAGAGGGGAAATTAGTCTTCGATTGAGGAAGTAGTAAAGACTTCTTGAGAGAGCTGGAGCATGGGCTGGGCTGGGGAAAATATCAGGTTTGGATGGGCAGAGAGAAGAAAGAAAGTCATTTCTGGTGGTAGTAGCAAAAGGAGATTGATGGTCTAGATCAACATGCAGAGGTAGCAGATCTCTCTATATGACAAAAAAACAAAAAACAAAAAACAAAAACCATAGAGAGCTTAGAGAGGGTGTGTCTGGGACATGATAGGGAGAAAATTGCAAACACACAGGGGATCAGATCACAGAGGCCAAATCATGTAGCACTGGCAATTGGCTTTAGCCTTGAGAGTAAGTGATCTATAATATGACCTGATTTTAGCCCCCATCACCTTACCTTTGGAGACTAGAGAGAACGTGGTTTAGACTCCTAGCCATCATCCCTTTTAATTCTTCAGACACCCTTGGGTTGGGAGTTAAGGATGTCTTGATTTTTCCAAGCAGTTTGGACTCTCAGTTCCTGCTTCCACTGAATTAGCTCCTTAATGTTTAATCTATTTTTTCACACAACACCATTCCATTTTGGACACTGTCACTCTCTCAGTGCTTTCACTCCTCAAAATACCATGTGCCCAAGAGAAGTCTGGATGATGATGATAATAACAATAATATTAATATTAATACTGGCATATCTCAGAGATATTACGGGTTTGATTCATATTACCACCGTAAAGCAAGAATCACAACACTGTGAGTCACACAAATTCTTTGGTTTCCCAGTACTTTTAAAGGTTATGTTTACCCTATACTGCAGTGTGCAATAACATATTTCATAGATTATGTGATTCAAGTCCCATCTTCAGGCAACACTTATAATTCTAGTTATCTTGCTACTTCCCCTTCATCTGCAGTTACTTCCTCCACTGAAGCATTGTGTCTAAAAATACAATGTACGGCCAGGCATGGTGGCTCACGCTGTAATCCCAGCACTTTGGGAGGCCGAGGCGGGTGAATCACCTGAGGTCAGGAGTTCAAGACCAACCTGGCCAACATGGCGAAACCCCATCTCTACTAAAAATACAAAAATTGGCCAGGCATGGTGGCGGGTGCCTGTAATCCCAGCTACTTAGGAGGCTGAGACAGGGAGAATTGCTTGAACCCGGGAGGTGGAGGTTGCAGTGAGCCGAGATTGCGCCACTGCACTCCAGCTTGGGTGACAGAGTGAGACTGTCAGAAAAAAAAAAAATGTAATGATTATCTAGGCCTTCAGCAAGTCATCACCTTTTTGCTAGTGCAGGGTCTTGCCTCAGTGTTGTTAGCTGTTGACTGATCAGAGTGATGGTTGCTAAAGGTTGGAGTGAGCATGGCAATTCCTGAAAACAATGAAACTTGCTGCATGAATTGACTTCCTTTCATGGAAGAGTTCTCTGCAACATGTGGCACTGTTTGATAACATTTTACTCACAATAGAACTTCTTTTAAAAGTGGAGTCAATTCTCTCAAACCCTGCTGCTGCTTTATCAACTAAGTGTATGTAATAGTCTAAATCTTTTTTTTACCATTTCAGCAATGTTCACAGCATCTATACCAGAAGTAGACTCCATCTCAAGAAATCACTTTCTTTGCTCATCCATAAGAAGCAACTTACTCATTCAAGTTTTTTCATGATATTGCAACAATTCAAGTCACATCTTCATGCTTATATTCTAGTTATCTTGCTATTTCTACTGCATCTGCAGTTACTTTCCCCCATTGAAGTCTTGAACCTCTCAAAGTCATTTATGAGAGTTAGGATCAACTTCTTCCAAATTTCCATTAATGTTGATGTTTTGACCTCCTCCATGAATCAGGAATGGAGATCTAGCATAGCGAATCCTCTCCAAAAGATGTTCAAATTACTTTGCCCAGATCCATCAGAGAAATCACTATTTGTGTCAGCTACAGCTTTGCAAAATGTATTTCTTAAATAATAAGACTTCAAAGTCAAAATTACTCCTTGGTCCGTGTGCTAAAGAATGAAGGCATGAAAACAACATTAGCCTTGTGCATCTCCATCAAAGCTCTTGGGTGACTAAGTACATTGTCAGTGAGCAGTGAGATTTTAAAAGGCACCTTTCTTTTTTCTGAACAGTAGGTCTCAATAGTGGGCTTAAAATATTCAATAAATCATGCTGTAAACAGCTGTGCTGTCATCCAGGCTTTGCTTTTCCATTATAGAACACAAGCAGAACAAATCTAACATAATTCTGAAGGACTCTAGCATTTTCAGAATGGTAATGAGCATTGGCTTCAACTTAAAGTCACCAGCTCCATTAGCCTCTTATAGGAAAGTCAGCCTGTCCTTTGAAGCATTGAAGCCAGGCATTGACTTCTGCTCCCTATTAATGAAAGTCGTAGATGGCACTTTGTTCTGATGTATTTTACCTACATGAAAAATCTGTTTTTTAATGCAGCCACCTTCATCAATTATATTTCCTGGACTTTCTGTATCACTTGATGTAGCTTCTACATCAACTCTTGCTGCTTTGCCTTGCACTTTCATGTCATGAAGGCAGTTTCTTTCCTTAAACATCATGAACTACCTTTGGCTAGCTTCAGTCTTTTCTTCTGAAGCTTTCTCCTCTCTCTTAGTCTTCCTAGAATTGAAGAGAGTTGGAGCCTTGCTCTGGATTAGGCTTTGGCTTAAGGAAATGTTGTAGCTGGTTTGATCTTCTATCCAGCCCACCCCAACTTTCTCCATTTCAGCAATAAGCCTGTTTTGCTTTCTTATCATTTCTGTGTTCACTGGAGTAGGACTTCTAATTTCCTTCAGGAACTTTTCCTTTGCATTCACAACTTGGCTAACCATTTGGCAAAGAGGCCTAGCATTTAACCTAATTCAGCTTTGGACAGGACTTCTGCACTCAGTTAAATCATTTCTAGCTTTTGATTTAAAATGAGAGATTCTTCCTTTCACTTGAACACTTAGAGGTCATTTAGGGCTATCAATTGACCTAATTTCAATATTATTGTGCCTCAAGGAATAGGGAGGCCTAAAGAGAGAGAGAGAGAGAGAGAGACAGACAGACAGACAGAGAGAGAGAGAGAGAGACGGGGCAATGGTCAGTTAGTGGAGCAGTCAGAATACACACAGTATTGGTCAATTAAGTTCACATGGGTGTAGTTTTGTGCCCTCAAACAGTTACAATAGTAACATCAAAGATGTCTGATCACAGATCACCACAACAGATATAATAATAATGAAAACGTTTGAAATATTGCAAGAATTACCAAAATGTGACACAGAGACACAAAATGAGTGTATGCTATGTAAAAATGGCTCTGGTATGTTTGCTCAATGTAGGGTTGCTACAAAACTTCAATTTGTAATTTAATAATATGAAGCACAATAAAATGAGGTATGCCTGTAATAATAATTGTAATAATATATTCCAGGAACTGTTCCAAGGATTTTGCATACCAACTTACTTTCAACAAATTGGTGTTTGTTGCGTTTATTTTAACAGTGCTGAAAACCACTTAAAATTGGATATTAGACAGGTGGGTCACATTTTCAAGAATAACTTTGCTTCATGCCCGGCAATTTTTCCTAGGTGTCTTCTTTTCTCTTACATTTTCCCCCTCTCCATTCCCCTGTCTCAGAGATTCCCAAAGTCCTGTTTACTTCTCATCAAGGGACTCTTAACCCTTTTTGTATATCACAGTCTTTTTTCAGCATCTTGCCTGTGGTCTTACCTTCTACATCTAAACCAAGATGTCAAATACTCTGTCCTGGATCTCCCAATGTTCCCCTCCATAGGGAAACTCAGAGCCAGCAGAATGATGACAAATATTTCACTCTCCTTTTTATATAGATAAAAGCAAGGCATTAGGTGGCACATTTTCCAGGGTATGCAACATGGATTTCAGGGTAAAAGTAGGGCCACAGGATTCCTATGCCAAAACTGAGAAAGCAAGCACTCAGTTTCTGACAAATGGAGAGGGGTTGGGGAGAAGGAGAAGAATGCAGCAGGTATTGACACCTCACAGTGTGCTCCGGGCTGTGCTGTACTTTATATGATAATTTTACCTTCAGGAAAACTCAACGAAGTTGGTACTACTATCCAAATAGCAGAGCTGAGTAAAATGAAGGTCACAGGAATTAAGCAACTTCCCCGAAGTCACACATTTGGCTAGTAACAGACAAGGGATTTTAAATGTCTACTCTTTCCACTGCATCATGCTATTATACTTTGTCTAGATACGTATGAAAGAAAAGATTGCTTAAACGCTCAATGAGTGGATCTTAATTTGCTGTGGCTATCATTGTGACCTTTAGTGGCAAACACCATGATCTCTTATTCTCTGTGTCTGACTCGTATTTCCACGCACCCTCATCCTCATAGGAGCATGTGCATCAACTCTCCAACAGGACTTAATAGCAACAATTTTCAACAACGTTTTTTTCTAATTTCCCTTTAAAAATCAATAAATGGTTAGTGATGCCGTTAATAGAGTGAAAGCAGATTTCTCTTTATTATCAGAGTTGATATTTGTAGCATTTATCACACATACACACATACACACACACACACACACCAGAAACAATAAAAATAAAGACAGAGAAACCACTGAATTTATAAGATCCTAAATACTTGGGTTGAAATTTTTGCAGCCCAAAGAGAGGGTAATGAAGTAAAGAGTTCTAGCTCACGGGTCAGAACGTCCTGAGTTCAAATTCCAGTGGCATGTCTTCCCACCTCAAAGGATTATATTGAAGATTAATGTGCCAGGGCATTTAGCAAGCAGCACATAGCCCATGGTAGACAGGAGATGCTGTATCGGGGTTAGTCACAGATGCAGGTGAGCTGGTCTCCTGTGACACTTCCATGTTTGGAGGCCCAGGATGTCTCTCCCCTTCTATGCACTTCAACTCCTTTCCAGACCCAAGTTATCCCACTGCTACCCTCTGCCTGGTCAGCAGCCAGTCCCTGGCCCTGATTCTTCCTCCTCCAGTTTGTGACTCACTAGGTGACTTCAGGAAAATCAGTTTCATTCTCTCTAATATTCCTCTCCTTTGATATTTATTATACAATTGTCAGATGTGTCCCAGAAGTGATTTTTAAATGCCCAAATCCAGCTTCTGATCTTTCTGAAACAACCCGATTAAATATGAGTGACTTTCTTTCTTTCTTTCTTTCTTTCTTTCTTTCTTTCTTTCTTTCTTTCTTTCTTTCTTTCTTTTTCTTTTCTTCCTTCCTTCCTTCCTTCCTTCCTTCCTTCCTTTCTTTCTTTTTGAGAAGTCTCACTCTGTCACTTAGGCTGGAGTGCAGTGATGGAATCTTGTCTCACTGCAAACTTCACATCCTGGGTTCAAGCAATTCTCCTGCCTCAGCCTCCCAAGTAGCTAGGATTAAAGGGGTGCATCACCACACTCAGCTAATTTTTGTATTTCTAGTAGAGATGGTGTTTTACCATGTTGGCCAGGCTGGTCTCAAACTCCTGACCCCAAATAATCTGCTCACTTTGGCCTCCCTCACTTGTGCTGGGATTACAAGCCTGAGCCACCACACTCAACCTGAATATGAGAGGCTTTAATTTTAATGATGAGCAAAGAAACACTTTTGGGGAGACTATTTTTGCAGCCTGGTTCTGGGGAAATGCATGACTTCTGATGATATTTCAGAAATACTGAGTATACAACAAATGTCAGATGACTTTGAAGGGCCAAGTTCTCCCTAGTAATAAAGAGCTTACTCAACCATACCTGGAGAAGGCTACACAGATGTCAGAATTTGATCAAATAGTAAGATTATTACTGAATGATCAGACGCGGAGGGTTACTGGGCAAGAAGATCCAGGTGAGATCAGAAGCCACAAACTTTGAAGGATATGCACCATACTAGGGCAGAGAAATAAATAAGAGACAAAGTCAGCCCAGAGTAGAAGGGAGGAATGCAACAGCATTTACATTCTCTTGCTTGCTTTGATTAGAGTGAGGTCTGAGACTCTCCCTCAGGAGTTTCCCTTCTGCTACCCTAAAATTAGGACAGAATACTCCAGGAAAGGACCTAGTGACCTCCAGACACATGCTGAATGAATCTCCTTCCCTGGCTCATTTCCCAGCAATGAAGACACTTTTAAGTTAGAGTCTGCATTCCCAGCTGGAACAAAGTCATGAGGTACCTGCCTTCTTCCCACTCAGAATCTACTATTTTATATGTGTGAGGGAAGGAAATGGGAAAATATCACCCCAGCCCTGCTGGGAGGGATGCTGAACTCACTGAGCTCATGGGATGTACCCATATTAAAGAAAGTCAACTCCAGAAAACCACCACCAAGTGTTAGCAAGCCCCTGTTCCCCAGCAGTGCCACCCCAAATTTCTAGCATTTAAGAGAACCTCCTTCTCCTATATCTTGGTTTCTTGGAAAGGAGTACCAACCCGCCAGATGCCTTTGGCAAGGGAAAAGGAAGAAAGAGATGAACTCCGGGGGACAAACATGGGGAGGTTGGACCTTGGGTATTTGAAGGGCAACATGCAAATGTAATGCAAATGAAGTGGACCCCTAAAAGAGAGGGTGCTGTTGAAGACTTGCTGCACACGTGTTGGAGTGGCACCCAGACATCTCAGCCTCCCCCTCTTTCTATACCTGAACAACTAATTGGAGACAAGTAATTCCAGCAAGATTGTGTCATAGTTCTACTACATGTGGACTAGAGAAAGGAGAGGTTTCCCTTTTCTCAGAAAATGCAGGTCAGTGATTTACTCAAAGAATTTTTATCAAGGAAACCTCTTGACCTGTCAGCTGATAGGGTACACTGAAAAGAGAAATATTTCTGTTCTATGCATTAGCCCCTACCTTAATCATTTCCCCCAAGAATTTGAGTTTTATTAAAATGATTTACTCTGCTATTTATTTATTTAGTTATTTAGTCATTTTTTGAGACGGAATCTTGCTCTGTCACCAGGCTGGAGTGCAGTGGTGTGATCTCAGCTCACTGCAACCTCCGCCTCCTAGATTCAAGCCATTCTCCTGCCTCAGCCTCCTGAGTAGCTGGGACCACAGGTGGGTGCCACCACCCCCAGCTAATTTTCGCAGTTTTAGTAGAGACGAGGTTTCACCATGTTGGCCAGGATGGTCTCAATCTCTTGACCTCAGGATCTGCCTGCCTTGGCCTCCCAAAGTGCTGTAATTACAAGCATGAGCCACCACACCTGGCCTAGCCTGCTATTTCATGAGCCCTTCTTATCAGTCTTGCTAGCCTCTAGAACAACAAGCACTGCAAGAAAGAATCCAGCCCTCGCTCCATGTCCTGAGGCAAGACCTGGCCAAGCTAAGACAAGACCAGCACAGCTCTTGCCCTAGAGCTCCCAGCATAAATGGAGCTGCTGATTCAGTGGGTCATATGGTCCAGTGAGGGTGACACTGGAGCTGTGTATAAGGTATAAAGGACGATATCTGAATTAGGCCATAAAGGAGTAACCATTTAGGTACCGGTGGAGGGGACAGTGGCGGCAGATGTCTGGATGTTTCAATAGAAGAATTGACCCCTGACTTGAGTATTCAATGCTGAGTGTCAGCCAAGCAGAAATAGAGGATTAGTATTTCAGATGAAGCAGAAATATCAGGGAATGACAGAACAGGCTGGGCACATGATGGGAATCCCCAGAAATCAGTCTGCCTAAGGCATGAGAGAGATGAAATTAGAGATGTCGCTGCAAGCTTGATCACACAGGGCCTTTTAACCCAAAGAAAATGATGTGATTCTTGGGACAGTAAAGAACCACTGACAGTTTCAGTAGCAGAAGAACCTGGTAAGAATACTTCACTTGTGATTGCACAGGGACACATCTGGAAGCCAGGAGAACAATTAGGAAGGAAGTGTTGGGTTCCAGGATAAAGATGTTTTGGGTCAGGACCAAGAGGATGGCAGTTATGTTGCAGATGAGATGGGTGAAGAAATGTGAGAAAGAAAAGAGGGGGATCAGTGATTGCTTTGGTATGGGGCTGAAGATGAGAGGGAGTTGATGGTGACTTCCAGATTTCTAATTTGGAGGAAAGAGGATGAGGCAAGGAAGGGACATGGGTACAGGCAAAGAAGGAAAAAAAAAACCCAAGAACTCATCATTATAGTGTCAAGTATTCCTTCTGCCACTCCTTCTCTTCCTCAATCTCTGTCTCCCTCCACACCAGTCTCTTTGCAGGGCTCCAGCCTGTGTGAGGGGCTCTGAATGCTGGTGCTTTCATAACTGATGAGGCTGAGTTAAAGGCAGCTTCTGGCTGAGATAGCTCCAGCTGTGGCCACAGAGACTCATAGGATTGTCCAGAAGGGAGAAGCTCCAGTGAAAGGAGGAAATTCTGCATGCAGTCTCTGACTTTCAGAATCTTCTGGTCCAGAAGTCCTTCTCTCAGGTGGCCTTGGCATGTGCCCAGCCAACCGAGAGCACAGAGATCCCAAGGTTTCCAGAAATCACAAGAAACATCCAAGAAACAGTTCTAGAGAAGTCTGTGGATTGCTGTTCTAGTGGTCAGATCCAGAAGTTGGCTACGAGAGACAAGAATAGGAAGAAGGAAAATTCCTCATCATCAAACCAATGTCATAATCCTGAGGACATGAGCCCAGCAAGGAATGACACCTTCCTCTAGGATCCCTTAAAGGATCTCAGTGTCACTGAGCTGATGACAGTGTCCTTGGGTGGTAAGAACAGACGTTGTGTAGCACTTTGGAGTCAGCAGTTTATATATATATATATATTTTTTTTTTTTTTTCTTTTTTTTTGAGTTGGAGTTGCCCAGGCTGGAGGTGCAATGGTGCAATCTCGGCTCACTGGGACCTCCACTCCCAGGTCCAAGCAGTTCTCCTGCCTCAGCCTTCTGAGTAGCTGGAATTACAGGCGCCCACCACCACACCCAGCTAATTTTTTGTATTTTTAGTAGAGATGTGGTTTCACCATGTTGACCAGGATGGTCTTGAACTCCTGACCTCAGGTCATCCGCCTGCCTTGGCCTCCCATAGTGCTGGGATTAGAGGTGTGAGCCACTGTGCCCCACCCAGTAGTATATATTTTTTAAATCTCATTTCAGACTAGCTCTGTGACTTTAAGCAAGTTGCTTTTCCTTTCTAGGACTAATTGTTTTTACATCTGCAAACTGGTGACGATGATCTTTATTTCACAGAGCAAAGGGTAGGTGAAATGACAATACAAGGCCTGGTCAATATTAGGAGCTCAGTAACTATTCATTCAATCATTCATTCATAACATATTTATTGATTTCTTCTACATGCCAGACATTGTGCTTGGTGCTTGGGAACAAAACAGAGAAATATTTTCACCATGTGCATGTAGGGGAGGATGAAAGAAAGACAACATTCAATAAAGCATAGTATGTAAATTATTTAGTTTGTTAGAAAATGGCAATTGCTATAAAGTGAAGGAAAAGTCAAGCAAGGTAGTGGAAAGGGCAGCAGGAGTGACCTTGAACAAGTCATTTTATTTGCCTGAAGGTTTTGCTTCACTTGTAAGTCAAACACAACAATACCTACCTCGCAAGGCTATTGTGCAGAATAAGTGAGTGCAAGTCACCTAAAATTCTACCTAGACCTTGATAGATGCCCAATAGTAATAGTTATATCATTGTCACCATCATCATTAGGTTGTAATAATAATTGGGTAAATCAGACCTCATTTAGAAGGGGCCATTTGAGTAAAGACTGGAAAATGATGAGGGAGCTGCAAGGTGTAGGGTCTGCATCCCAGGCATGGGACCACTCAATGTCAAGGCCCTAAGACAGGAGCAGGGATTTCAGGAAAGCTGTGCCACCTGACTCCACTGGGGAAATCAGAAGGGGCTCAGAAAATCATCCCCTCTGAAAGAAGTTGAGAAAGGGGAAGAAGTAGTTGGAGGTTGGGTGGCCCCAAGAGAAAAGAACTTTGGAGAACTTGGCTGTTGCTGAAGCAACAAAAATAAAGACATAGAAATTTCTCCCAGCTGCTGTGAACTGACCCTGGAACTTAGAGCCAAACTGGTGGTGATAAAGTCAGCTTCATGTTTGTGTGCCTGGGTTTCTGCATCCTTCATGACCACGTGCATCTTTGTGTACAACTGTGTCTATTTGTTACTTATCTTTCGTGTTTGTGGGAATAGGACTGTGTCTCTGACGTGTGTGTGTGTGTGTGTGTGTGTATGCGTGTGTATGGTAATTTGGAACAAAAAAATTCTTCTCTTTCTAAAGAGATGTACATGCAATAGAGGAAGTAGAGACAGAGTCATCATGCTTCATTTTATATCCATATTTGACTTTCAACATTAAAGTTACTTACCTTTGAGGGTCTGAGGCTTTATCCCATCATCCTCTCACAGGTACAATACTTGTCAAATGTCTAAATGCACCACAGCCTCAGGCCTGCCCGAAATTTAAGTCGTCATATGAGATGGCATTTATGGGGCATTGAGGATAATGAAATCACCCATTCACCCAAAGTTCATATTGCTGTGTGTCTACAGTGCCAGACCCCAGGGTTAGGTTCTGGGAATATAAAAACAAGGGGCCATTGAAGGTTATAGGCTTTGGAAACAGGTTGGAGTTTGAGTTTCAGCTAATTCCCCTTACTGCTTGTGTGACTGTGAGCAAGTCACCTTATTTTTCTAAGGGTTTGCTTCATCTGCAAATCATATACAGCAATACCCACCTCCCATGGGCTATTGTAAAGAATAAATGAGTACAAATTACCTACAAGGTAGCTAAACCCTGATAGATGCTCAAGAGTAATACTGAAGATCATCATGGTCATCACCATTTCCATTATTACCGACCAAAGTTTCTGCCCTCATGTGGCGTGCATATTGGCAGAGATTACAATTCCACTGCCTCAGTCTCTGATCCTAGATCTTTCCAGGGCTTGTTCTCTAGCTTCATTCAGGCTATTATTCATAAAACACTCTTCAGAAGAGTTTCCCTGACCACCCACCAGCCTGCTTTTATTTCTTTACTGAACAAATAATTTCCTGTAATTCTGTTATATGTATTGTTTTTGCATACTTGTTTGTCTCCTTCAGTCAATTAAGCTTCATGGAAGAACAGTGACCTTATCTCTCTAGTTTGCTCTAGACTCAGATGTGAACTTTATCTTCAGTATCTAGGACAGTATCTGGTACAATAAGGTGTTCAATGGGCTTGTGTTGAATGAATGAGTCTATTAATGAATTAGTGAAACTGATTTGTGCCATTACAGAGCCCTGGAAAAAAATGCAACTCATTCTGCTGAAACCAAAGTATTCTTGTAAAAGGCTTCACAGAGCAGAGAGCATTTGAGCAGGGAGCATGGCAAAGGTTCTCCAGCAAATGTATGAAGGGGCATGAGAATAGCTACTAATTGTGACTGTATCTTGTGAAACAAACCAAGATCATCAATTGTGTTCCCAGTCTCCCTGGAGAACACTGCTGAACCTTAACACTTGCCCTAGGAGTGTGTGGAAAAGAAGAAAAACCCCAAATTTATGACTGTGCATAATCCCCTTCAGTCTTCCAGAAGCATAGGTCCAAACTTCATTTGCATATAAATGGTCATAATTTTTTAATCATAGATAAATGCCATTCTGTTTGCTTGTCCTTGTGCCTTCCTTGATAGAGAAACAAGAGTGACTTATGATTCATGAGGAACAGCAATTAAAACACATATACATACAACACTTCCTTACTTCTTGCATCTCTTATCACTCCTTTTCCCTCCGAGTGACAGAAAATATCATCTCAGTTGAGAGCTAGTGGTTACACAGTGGATTCCCATGGTTTCTTTCCAAAGCCTAGGTTCTTCACTCACTTTCTGTGCAATTGCAGACAAGTCATTTCACCTTTCTAGACCTCAGCCACATCATTCATAATGAGTAAAACAAAATAATGAAGGTTTTTTGCATAGCTTAAAAGAACTGGTGCACCTAAAATACTAACATAAAGCAAGCTCTCAAAATGAAAGTTGTGATCATTTTATTAGTATTATCATATTGTATGAAAATACATAGAGATGATTCATTTCAAATCAGCAAGAGAAACCCAAGGTCTTACTCTCAGCAGAGAAGAGAGAGAAATAAAGCCACCATATAGGAATGTTGATACGGATTATACCTCGATGGTGGTCATTTTGAGAATCTCTGTATTTCATCTCAGAGAAATCTTAAGTTGGAAAATAGTGTAGGTACTACTCAAAAGAAGACCTGGTCCCTGAACCTTACTAACATCTGACATTAGGAAGTAGATCAGCACTAGAAAAATCAGTCATCATTGGACAGAGATCTATTTGATGCTTGTTTTAAAGACAACTGTGTTGGTTTCTGTTTCAAGACTTTTACTCTTGCTCTGAGATCATCTGTGGGAGAAAAAGGGCAAAGTGCAAGTGGGGATGGAAGTGACACGTATTGGGTCCTCCTGCAGATGTTTTCTTGCTTTATCTCACCCCATTTTCACACTGCCCTCTGAGACAAGATTTATTATCCCAATTTGCAGATGAGGGATTTGAGGCTTAACAAGGTTAAGTAATTTGCTCACATCTGCTGAAGGAGAGCCTAGACTTGCAGTCAGACATCCAGAATACTTTCATTTATAACACACATCCTGTTTTACATAGATATTGAAGATGTGGGATTATTTTTTAGCCCCAGTTTATGGACATCTCTTGCCAGAGTTATTTTCCTAAGAATCTAGAATAATTTGTTTGACTGTATATCAGGCTTCTGTGGATGCAAAGCCCACTAGCACCACGCACTCAACATTTCCAAAACTAAATTCAACATCTGCCCACTCCCTCATTTCCACAATCTCTCTTCCCAGAGATCTGCTCCTTTTACACTTTTTTCCAAATCATTGTCTTTCCCTATGCATCACTCTAGACTTCTTCTTCAACTCACCTCCTATCATCACATAAGTCACTAAGTCTTATCTAATATTCCTTTGAAGGTATGTCAAGTCCAACCCACCAGCTCCAGCTCCAGTTTCCCTATTAAGTCGATTTATAGCTCACTTGAAGCTGGTAGCTGTAGCCTCCTCTCTGGTGTTCTTGTCCTGCTATTTATCACCCTGGCCCATCCTTTTTGTTTGGCCAAGTTTGCTGTCATAAAAACAAATGTAATCATTGTGCCACTCCTCCACTGCTTCTAAACCTTTGAGTACTCCTTTCTGTTTACATGTTGAAGATCAAACACCTTAGCAAGTCACCTGCAACATGACTCAACATTATGCTCTCGTCTCATCTCTTACCAGCCCCTAGAGAAATGTCTAATTATTCCTCTTAAATGTAATGCACTTTTATTCTCTTGTATTTTTCCCATTTTAAGGAAAATCCTACTCTGATTTCTTGTCTGTTAACAACTGTGTAGTCTCCAAAGCCTATGGTGAATGTCCTGTCAATCTCACCAAACTTCCCCAGACAAATTCAGCTCCCTCCCTTGTCAGTACTTCATGCACACTGCTGTCATTGGCCCTACCCCGTGATCATTTTTACATACACCTGCCTCCCTCAGCATGGAGCTTCTTTGAGATACATTTTTTTACATTTTTCTTTGTCTCCTTAGTATCTAGCCTGAGAAGTTTCTGAGAGTGAGAATTATAATGCAGGTATCATTTTGCATGTTAACACTAAACATATCATAAACATATTCCCACCGAGCTACTCAGTCTTCCTAATTATCCTTTTAATTGCTACATAATATTTCTTCCTGTTTATGTTCTATAATTACCTAAACATTCAATTCAGGTCATTAAATTCAACAAACATTACTAAGTACTTAACATGTGGCAGGTACTATGCTAAATGCTGGAGACACCAAGAGGAGGAAGACATGACCTCTTCCCCCCAAAGACTGTGCATTCCAGTGATCATGTGATAAGGGCTATAATAGAGATATATCAATGAATGGATTGAGAACACTGGGTAGGGGGAGTTTTACTTTTCCTGAAGAAGTTGAGGAATGTAAATTTATAAGTGATATTTTCTTTGAGTTTTAAAAGTTGAATACAAACCTAAGAGAAACGGTAAGAAAACAAAGAGGGAGGGTGAGAGAAAAGATAAAATACTAAGACCTCACAGTTTTTAAGGGGCAGAGCTAGGATTTCAATACAAACGGTTTGATTCTAGGACCCCATTGTTATCCCTTATCTGCTGGTAGATTCCTACCCATCCAACAATGCTTTGCTTTAACCAGCTCCACACTCTTTCTCAGTTGTTATTTATTTATTTATTTATTTATTTATTTAGCTACAGTGTCTCACTCTGTCACCCAGGCTGGAGTGCAGTGGTGTGATCTCAGCTCACTCCATCTGCCAGATTCAAGCAATTCTCCTGCCTCAGCCTCCCGAGTAGCTAGACTACAGGTGCACGCTACCATGCCAAACTAATTTTTTTGTGTCACCATGCCAAACTAAATGTTTGTATTTTTAGTAGAGACGGGGTTTCACCATGTTGGCCAGGCTGATCTCTAACTCCTGTCCTCAGGTGATCCGCCCACCTTAGCCTCCCAAAGTGTTGGGATTACAGGCGTGAGCCACCACGCCCAGCCTCAGTTCTCTTTTTATTCAGCCTTTATGTATTGCACAGAGCTGGGGCATAATAGCAAATTTTCTCCAACCCACATTTTCCTTAAGTTTGATAACTAGAATTTTGCAAAGTAATTTTTTTTGAGTTTTACAAAAGGAGTTCACTAATATGATGCATTCTTATCCTTTGTTCCTGTTTTCTATAGGAATTGCAATGTTACCAAGGAAACAAGATTCTAGAGCAAATTTCTGGTAAATATTAGGTTCTCAAAAGATATTAAATGAAAAAATGATCGACCAATGGCTAAATGTATGAGTTTGGCTGTGTGGAAAGTAGAGAAGAATTAGTAGAATGTGAAAGGCTCATGTATAATGTACTTAAATGTACTTAAGTCATAATGTAGGTTACATTATGACATTTGCAGAAGTAAAATAATAACAAGAATAACAACAACAATAATAACAATAAACAGACATCCTTTAGTATCTTGATACCTTATCAGAAGCATTCCTGCTTATGGAATCAGAAGATCAAAGAGTATTAAGAGCTATGATATCATCCCTACCCTGTGACTCACTATTTAATCTAAGAAACTCATTTAAAAAGGGGAAAACAGCAGATACTATATGAACCATTTTCTGTATTATTAAAAGTCTGGAAACAACCTAAAATGTCCACCAATAGGGAGTGGTTAAGTAAATTACAATATGTGAACTGGAAGGAGTATTATAAAGTCATTAAAATGGTAATTAGAAAGATTATACAGCCACATGGAAAAACATTTACTGTGTAATATTAAGGGGGTGGGGGAAGCTGAATATAAAATTGAAGCCAAGCCATCAATGCAGTTATGGAAAATGTATGCACATGAATTAAGACACCAGGGGAAGAGGCATGCATGTGACCAGCTGTTCTATACTGGCGTATTTTTCCTTGAAACATGTCCTTTAATTTGCTGTGATGTGTATTTTCTGGCCTGGCTTATGCTCTCCAGCCTCTAGGGGGAGCTCAAGGCTTCCCCTACTCAAGCCTCTTCTATCCGCCCCTGGGAAGATAGAGGAGCTCTCCAGGAGCCTGAGGCAGTGAGGTACCCAGGGCTGGGCGGCCATGGGGGACTTGAAGGTATTATGAATAGAACTGAACAGAAGCAAATCTTCCCTCGGCCTTTTTCTCCTGCTCCTTTCTGTGTGTAGTCCTTGACCCCTCTTTTAGAATCAGTTGCTTTCTTGGCGTTTTCCTCTTCAATGAATGTACATATTTCTGTTGCTACTCTCCTTGTCCGCTACATTAAGAAGGATCTAGACAGTCTTCCATCTGGGAAGCAAGGATCACGCATAGCCTGCTTTTTAAAAGAAAAACAGAAACTATTCTATACATTTATTTGCACAAGCAAAATAATAATAGTAAAGATATATTTTTATGGTCCCATAATTTCTAATTTATTTTTTTAAAATGAAACTACCTACGTTTCCATCAATAGTGTACTGGTTAAATAAGTTAAGGTACATCTTTGTAATTAAATACTAGGAAGATATTTTAAAAATAAAACATGCGTATGGATTGATAAAGTTCTTCAAAATACAGTGTTCAGAAGAGAGAAAAGGCAAGATGCAAAATAACCTCTGTGTGTGTGTGTGTGTGTGTGTGTGTGTGTGTATGAGAATAAATTATCCGAATGATCATAATGAAAAACATTTGTCTACATATGCTAGAGTGGATAGGTACTTAATATGTAATAATATGTGAGAAAATGATAAAAATAGTTACCTAAGTGGAATAAAAATTGAGAGAATGACAGAAACTTTTGCTTTTTGCCCCATATTATATTATTTTATTTATTTTCCATGTGTACGTATTAGTTTTTTATTTATTTTTTAATGGAATTAAGGTAAGACCTAAGGGTAAGGAGGCTGAGATAGGTGACTCTGAATCAGCAGATTCTTTATCTCCCAAATATATCACAGTGAGCTGGGCTAGAATATATGTGTGTGTGTGTGTGTATATATATATGTGTGTGTATATGTGTGTGTGTATATATATATATATATAAAATAAGAAATCAGATAGGGATTTGGGCCCAAAGCTAGAACATACACCTACCACTACTAGCACTATTATTAATACTACTAATATTACTAATGAAGTAACAGCAATAAATTTAAAACAATAAATGTATTTAATACTGATAAAGTAAAGCAAAAGAAACAAATATTTAAGGTTGAATACTTAAACAAAAATGTATAAAATACTTTACTGCTTTTTTTAATTGTGAAAGGAGAAATTTCACAAACAAGTCCATTTTAACCAAGTTGCATTTTGACCATTACAAAGGAAATGGAAAGTCCATTTAAAGTAGGACAGGGCTAGTCCCTGCCTGTGGTTTCATATTGGCTTCCTAATAAACTGTGACCCATTACAAATGAGATTGAGCTGGCCTTGTGCTTTGAATTTTCTTTTTTTTTTTCTCAAATGTCTGGTCTCCTTAGATTTTTGAGCCCTGTTTTTCTTTTGCTCTCCATGAGGTTTTGAAGTTCATTGATTTTGCTGTTTTAAAATATTACTTCTGGATAGGGGTGCTTGGGGAGTGAGGACTGACTATGGAAGCCAAAGGCAGAGAGATGAGTGCAGAGACATTTACAGTCAAGGCCAGAGTCCTGATGTGGCCTTGCCCTAAAGCTGTGCCCAGCCTAATCTCTTTTCCATGTGTAGCCTCACTGGGGAACTGTAGCTTCTCAGGCTTTCTGAGGAAGCAGACACTACAGTGAGAACCCAAATCCTATTCTTCCAGCAGAGCTCAATCATTAGAAGAAAATGGAATGTGGAAAGCATGTCACATACCAAACAGGTTTGCCTTGCTTAGGCAGCCACAGCCAAAAGAGTCACATCTTCACATCAGTTTCTTTTTTTTTTTTTTTTTTTTTTTTTTTTTTTTTTTTTTGAGACGGAGTCTTACTCTGCCGCCCAGGCTGGAGTGCAGTGGCCGGCTCTCAGCTCACTGCAAGCTCCGCCTCCCGGGTTCACGCCATTCTCCTGTCTCAGCCTCCCGAGTAGCTGGGACTACAGGCTCCCGCCTCGTCGCCCGCTAGTTTTTTTTTTTGTATTTTTTAGTAGAGACGGGGTTTCGCCGTATTAGCCAGGATGGTCTCGATCTCCTGACCTCGTGATCCGCCCGTCTCGGCCTCCAAAGTGCTGGGATTACAGGCTTGAGCCACCGCGCCCGGCCTCACATCAGTTTCTCTCCTGCATGTGTGGCCCAGGAGTTGCTACTCAGTACCACCCCTGGAGAAGAGTATGGCATGGAACCAGAGCTAATCTAGGTCTTTTGTTTCTTTATTGCCTGCAGATTCCTTCCCTACCCAGGCCTGAGACAGAGTCTGTAGGGATGGAACACAGATGTGAGGGTAAGGGCTCCCATATCCTGGTATACAAAGCTCAGCCTGATGGTCTACATACCATTACTACTCAGTGGTTCCCAGGGCTCCCTCCATAGATGCCATGACAAATGGTTTAGTATAGGGTGATGAATGGTGATATTCCTCTTTA
This sequence comes from Trachypithecus francoisi, assembly GCF_009764315.1. Lineage (NCBI taxonomy): Eukaryota > Metazoa > Chordata > Mammalia > Primates > Cercopithecidae > Trachypithecus > Trachypithecus francoisi. Next base: position 35,834,907 of record NW_022681467.1, read on the forward strand.
TTGGGTTGGTGTTTGAATCTCTTTGTTCAAAAACAAAGTTGGTTCTAACCATATACCAGAAGTCTTCATCCTTCAACATTTCTTATTTGGAATTTAGACCATCTCTTTCCATAAAATTTACACTATTACAAAAGAGGGGTTAGAATCACAGTATAACCCAGAAAAGCAGTTTGAGTTACCGTATTTTATAAATGCATAGCTAGGCATAAACTGCAAGCCTGCAATCAAACAGCCAGTTCAGAAGGTCTAATAATCCCTGTGGTCTAGAACAAAATATTGAATTTTAATGTTCCTTCTGCAAAAATGGGGTTAGTAACATCAACCCTCTGAAACCACTGAGGCAATTAAATCAGTGGATGTACATGAAAGTGCTTGGCCTAGTGCTGGGAGATTGTACCCGAAGTATACTTCTGTGTTGCTTCCAAAAATTCCTAATATACTGAAATGTCATACATACATTTAACTCTAGCTGCTTCTTAAGTGACCAACAAAAAGGCCGTGTTAAGAACACTTTTCGTGCTTGAACCAATTTGCCATAGTAATGTCTTGCAAGCCTCCAGTGCCAACTGATTTATCACTAAGCTTATCCCAGATGAGACTTCGCAATCTCTATTTATAAAATGAATACCTTGCTGCTAATTTATTTTGGGAGGAAACTTCATTTGCTTTCAAATAAATATGCTGTGGGTAATTGCTATATTTCCATTTCCATCACTCTGCAAGTCTCTAGCCAAAAGGCCACATGCTAACTTGGTAACTATATGTTGGGTGGAATACTTGCCCCAGATGATACTAGCACTGGATCTTGGGGCATTTATCCGATGTCTCTGAGCCTCAATTTTCTTTCTATATGAAGAATAACAGTTATTATATTTACTGCAAAGTTCTGTGGAAAGATTAACTCATATGATGCACATACATGCCTGGGCCATATGGCAATTATTACTGTTGTTCTTATTATCTACTATTTCATGAGACTTTATTTTCAGCATCATGAAAGATGTGACTGACTCCTACTATTTGATCATTCTCCTTTGCCATCCATACCAAAGTTAATTGAATAATGCAATTATGAACATTTAAGGTAGATCTTTAAACCAGTACAATATTCAATACAGAGCATTACATGTAGAATTAATGAATATTCGATGACAAGTTGAATAGACGATTCAGTCCATACACCCCTCAGTATTTCTAGTTTTTTCTAGAACATCATTGACAAGGAGTCTTCAGACCTATGTCTGAATACCCCCAGCCTCCAGAAACTTAAAACTACTTCAACTGCATTTATAGTGCGTTTACCAAATGTGTGACTTGTGAAGCCATCTTCTAACCCTACACCTATGGCAGTTTACATGCATTGATAAGGGCACCAAAACAGGACCACAGAATCCTTAGCTCCAGCTAGATTACCAAAAAAAAAATCAGAGTACTCTTCATATTAGAGAAGTCTGCCTCTCAGTGAGTCATCATCTGTTTCTTTCTACTTCTTTTCTTGTGGCCCTAAAAGCCAGACAGAAATAGTCTGATTGTTCTCCTGCATGAGATTGCTTCAGAGAGCTGCAGGCAGCTTCTCGGTGTTTCAGATCCACCCTCAGCAGGAAATACTCTTCTGCAGCCACCACACACATATGCCAGAGATGTGAATAAGAAATAGGGGAGTTCTTCACAATTTAGTCATGAAGAGGGAAAAGGAGTGGCCTCTTGGTCTCTGAGCTGTTATTAAAATAAATATCATTGGCTAAAAGGCCAGCAAAAGTTTTGGGACCACCCAGGCAAATGACACTTTTCCAACTCTACCATATCATCACTAATTGGATATGCTAACACTTTCTGTAGCATTTCATAAAAAATGTTTCAAGACCAAGTGATAAGATGTCTAAACATGCTTATCTTTGAATGCTTGCTCTGGTTAGTTCTGAGGAAATACCTACAACAAAATAGCAAAGGATTTTTCTCTCCTTTAGTCCCAGGTGGGTAATTTTCTCTCTCCACCCACTTCTCTCAGTGTGTGCTTGTGTGTGTGTGTGTGTCTGTGTGTGTGTGTGTGTGTGTCTAACTGCCCCTCAACGGGAACACAGTCAGATTTTGCTATACTTCAGAATCATGAAACCTCTTGAAATAGCCATAGTTCAGGGCTGAAGTGTCAAATCCAGAGAGTTTCACTTGAATTTGCCTTGGATTGAACACTTCCCCAGAGAGATACAAAATTACAAAGATCATGTTTTATGGATTTACGTCGGGTTCAGTCAGAATGTGTTGTAAAAGGTTAAACTTTTTTTTAAAATAGCAATAGTACCCATCTCTCAGAGTCCAGAGACACCCTCTATTTCTACCTCAAGATTTGCCTTCTTGGGGCAGAAATAGAGGGGGTCTCTGGACTTCTGAAAGGCAGATACTATTGCTATCTGTAGGATCATATTTTCAGAAAGAAGTCACATTTGCTCAAATCTGAAAAAAAAATGGACATTTTAATGAAATTGCCAAAGAAAAAAAAAAAGGTGCCTACATATTTTGTCTACATCAAACTATGTGCTCTGTTCTGGAAAACTCAGCTTTCTTGCCTGTAAAAGAGAAACTGTCCATTACATTTATTGTTCCATCAACTTCATCTTACCTATCTAAGGAGATAGACAGCCAATGCTTACACCTTCCATAGCTACTCAAAGCATTTGGCCCTGCAGAGGTGCTGTGTTCATTTCCTGTTTCTGTTCCAACAAATTAACGCAAACTTCATGGCTTAAAGCAACATAACTTGATTATTTTACTATTCTGGAGGTCACAAGCCTGAAATGGATCTCACAGGGCTAACACCATGGTGTCAGTAGTGCTGCATTTCTTCTAGTGGTTTTAAGGGAGAATTGATTTCGTTTCCTATTCCAGCATCTAGAGGTCTCCTATATTCCTTGGCTTGAGACCCCTTGCTTCATCTTCAAAGCCAACAGAACAGCATCTCCAGGCGCTGCTGTGTAACCTCCTTCTTCCACTTGTAAGGACCCTTGAGATTATGTTGGACCCACTGTGGTAATCCGGCGAAATCTTCCATGTCAAGATTCTTAATCACCTCTGCAATGTCTCTTTGGTCATGTAAGATAATATACTCAGGTATATTTGGGGGACAGGTTTAGGGGACTGAGACATGGACATCATTGAAGGACAGCATTGCCACAAATGCTAAGGTAAGATCATGGGCTGGACCTAAATTTAGAAAATAAGGCAGGCAGATGAAGGAGAGAGCCCTTGGCACTGGTGGAGAACTTGCCTTTTGCCTGACTCGTTATTTTGTCATCATAGAGTCCAAGTAAAGTGGGGAGAGGAGTCTCATTTCTAAGATATGAAAACTGAAACTGAGAGAGTTTGCATGATATTTCCGAGACTCACAGTTATTCCAAGGAGATCAAAATTGAAGCTCTTTCCATAGCACTATGCCCCTGGCTACACCACAAATATTACATGGCAGATGTGTTTAGCAAGGTTTTATGATGCAGAGCCAGGGCTGTGCACAAATATTAACTTACAGTTGGTGACTTCTCACAGCTAAAGGTTATTCCTCAAAGGTGAAACTTACTTCACAAAATAGCTTTGCTCTTTAGTGGGAAGTAAGTGAAAACATTTTTGTATTTTTGGCTGAGCCAAAAGAAATGCTGTTTTCAAAGAGTAAGTAGTTTTCACCTGTGCACACTATATTACATTTCAGTACTTTAGAGGTGGTTTCTAAGGAATATCCAAAAAAATCAAAAGGTAAAACGTTTTCTATATGGAAAATTATTTTAAATCTTTTAAATAAGAGGTTAGTCAGGGGTGAGAGAAGCCGTGTAGAGTTAAATAACTGGTATCCTATTCCCCGTGCCTTGCGTTTCTGAGCCAAATTGTATTGAGTTTTAAAAGAAAGAGTCTTGGCATTTCCACAAAATTTGGAAGAAGGGAAAAACATCTCATAGAAATGCTGCTAGAATAAATCATACTTGGAGACTTCTGGCCAGAGAGAGCAGCCCTCTCCATCCACCCCAAATTAGGCTAAGAGGTTTTCTTTGAAATAAAATGGACCTTTGAAATTCTGAATTATTAGAGTAACTGAAACTACATATTTAGAATTCTGAGTAAGGCCAACAATCATTTCAGGCTTTATTTTCATTTTTCTATTATACAATATGGTCTTCTACATCATTCTGGGAAGAGGTGTGGTAGGCAACATTTTATAAAAACTTATTTTGCTTTAAAAGCTTTACATTTTGTTTCAATGCCAAATTCAAATTTGAGCATCTGAGAAAAGCATCTCACTTCTGAAAGTTATTGATGATTTTACAAATAAGTCAATATTTCACTGATTTCAATAATAAGGCTGAAAGCTTGATTGCCACCTGGCCCATTTGCTACACAACATCCAGCTTATTCAAAGGCCAACTACAAATCTCATTAATAAGGAAGAATGCATATTTTAGGTTAGAATAAACTTATGAAAGCATTAGAAAGATTAAACCTGAGGGGCTTATGATCACAATCTATTATGGGAAGGATGAGAGAGAAATTAACATGTTAAAAGTATCTTCTAAGTTCTCTTATTATTTCTGTGACCCTTACAATAATGCTTTGAAATAGACAAAAATAACCCTTTACCTAAAGAAAGTGAGGCTAAGAAAGCTTAAGTGACGTTTCCAAAGACACTTTTGTAAGGAGATGGTCAACTTCGGGAGACCTCAGCTTCCAAAAATATCAAGAGATATTTTTCACTGCCCCAGCACAAATATATTCACTCTACCCTCATCAGAGCTGTGAGGTTAAAATCCATGAAAGTACAAAAGTCTTTTATCAGTTTCTTTTTCTTTTTTTTTTTTTTTTTTGAGACGGAGTCTCACTCTGTCGCCCAGGTTGGAATGCAGTGGTCGGAGCTCAGCTTACTGCAAGCTCTGCCTCCTGGGTTTACACCATTCTCCTGCCTCAGCCTCGTGAGTAGCTGGGACTACAGGCGCCCGCCACCTCGCCCGGCAATTTTTTTTATATTTTTTAGTAGAGACGGGGTTTCACCGTGTTAGCCAGGATGGTCTGGATCTCCTGACCTCGTGATCTGCCCGTCTCCTCCTCCCAAAGTGCTGGGATTACAGGCTTGAGCCACCGCGTCCGGCCTTATCAGTTTCTTTACTTGTTACATTGGAATATTCCGTTTGGATCAGGTATGTTTCCAGGCTGGATGTGAAGCTCATGTGAAAATACAATGATCCGCAGGTCCTCTATGCAAGGGTTCGGCACTCAGCTGTTAGTTAAAGTGCTGTCACTCTCAAATCTTGTGTGGCTTTCCCACATGTACCCATGGTTTCTCCAACACTCTCAGATGCTCCATCTCTAGCATTTGAACTAATATGTTCAAATTAATTGGCCATATGTAATGATCAATTTAGTTAATGTCGAGAACATCAACTAAGAGATTATTTCTATCTGGCGCCAGGTCCACCTTTGAGCATGCTGATGAAAACAAGGAAAGTCCTTCTGTGGAGAGAAAGTAGATCCCAGAATCAGAAACCAGGAACACACATTCCTACATTCCTTATCCTTACGGATCACTGCTATCTCATCATATACATATAAAACTATAATGCATTAGTATTAGGTTATTATGCATAAACAATATATTTTTAATTATACTTTTTAAAACTTCTTTAAGCCATATTATACCTATAGACAGTATATTGATCTATTTGGGCTGGGCTACTATAACAAAATACCAGACTAAGTGGCTTAAACAACAACTTTTTTTTTTTTTTCACAATTTTGGAGGATGAAAGTCCAAGATCAAGTTAACCTCAAGGCTGGCTTCTGGTGAGGCCATGTTTCTGGCTTGTCGATAACCATTCCACCTCTGTGTCCCCACATGACTTGCCGGCTTGTCCTCTCTGCATGTGAAGAGAGAGAGATCTCTGGTTATTTCTTCCTCTTCTTACAAAGCTACTAGTCCTATTGGGTTAGGGATTCCACCTTTATGATTTAATTTAATCTTAATTAATTCCTTAAAGACCTTACCTTCAGTCACATTGAGGGTTAGGACTTCAACATACAAATTGATAAATTTTTGGGTCAGGGGAGGACAATTCGGTCCAAGACAGATAGATAGATAGATAACTAATCCTTATTTGGCTAGCTAGGATGGGTGTCCTACAAAATTTGCTCCATGCCTGGGCATTTTACTTTAAAGGGTACGTGAAATGTGACTAATAACCCCTATTTCTTGGAGTTGTTATGAAGATAAATAGATGTATTTAAATTACTCTTTTTCTGACTGACTGCTACTAATAATTATGATTCAGATAAAGTATCACCTCTTCCAATAAATTTCTCTTGGTTCTTGCCCCTGCCAAACTGGACAAAGCACCTTTTCTTTTCTTTTTTCTTTTTTATTAAGACAGAGTCTCAAGCAATTATCCTGCCTCAGTCTCCCGAGTAGCTGGGATTACAGCCACATGCCACCATACCCAGCTACAAAGCACCTTTTCTGTGCACCCCTCCTCAATACTTACACTACATCATACATCAATTACATCATTAAACTATAAGCTCTTTGAAAGCAGGAATAGTATATAATTAATCTCCAGTTCTTCAGCAATCATTACAGTCTCGAGCACACAGTCCATGTTGAATGAATAAATGCAAAAAAAACCTAGTATTGTACCTTGAATGTAATATTAATGTAATTTTATGTTCAGAAAGCACTAATAATTCAGCGAGCATTAACTACTAAAACTATTTTAGTTACTTCAAGTTATAGAAGGTTTAAAAATGATTAAAACAGTGGGTGTGAAGAATCTTATGTTTCACTTTTATAATGACTTGTTATTTTTGAAATTCACAGCTTGGATAGTAAAAGAAATGAAAGAGTTTCAGTTCCAGTACTTTCCAGGCTCTACCACAACATTGCCTAATGCAGAATTCATTTCAGACAATTCTCCTTTTCCAGAGTTTTCTTGACCTCCCCCCTGGGCAAAAAAAAAGTAAAGGTTATTTTTTCCTATTGTCACTGCTTACTAGTCTTGAAACATTAAACATTATTTTTGGAAATCTAAATGGGAGGTTTTGGCCCACAAAGGCAATGTCCACTGTCCAGCAGGACTGGCTCTAGGAGGTGAGGCCCATGGCTGTGTTCAAATCAGCAATCCAAGCCCAGAAATATTCTCAGCAAAGGGGCAGCTCTGGGCATACCCTCTTAACAATCTGTGTCTTTTCATGGAAAAATCCCCTTTGGATCTTATGATACATTTATTGAATTTTTCTTTCCTTGTGAAGGGATTCCAAATCTTTCAAAGGAATCTGATGGCCTTAAAGGATGTATTCCTACCTGATTTTCCAGAAAGTTCCATAGACTCACTCTTAATAGATATAACCCAGGGAGATTAGGTAACTGACAAGTTCCGAATGTAGTCAGGTTAGCATTTATCCCAGTTGCAAGTCTAGGATCCCATATTCAGAAAAGTGTGTGCCATTTAGCAATGAGAAAATACACCTGCTAGGTTCACTGTGGAATTCTACAGCTTTAAAGTGCAGAAAGTGGAGATTCCCAATCTGGGCTCTAAATTGGTATCATCCAGAGAGATGTGAAAAATATTGATACCACTCCAGAGATTCCTGTTTAATTAGACTAGCAGCCTGGGCATCAAGACGGTACCAACTTTCCAGGTGTTTCTAATCTGCAGCCTAGCCTAATAACCTCTGCTCTGAGGTCTGAAACTCTGTTTTTCATCCCTGGATAAACATTGGAATCTGGGGAACATCCCAATTCTCATCCCTTCCATCTAAGTCAGTGATGCTTATACTTTATGTCAAAATCATCTGGAGGGATTCTTTTGTTTTGTTTTGTTTTGTTTTTGTTTTTTTGAGACGGAGTCTCGCTCTGTCGCCCAGGCTGGAGTGCACAGTGGCGCGATCTCAGCTCACTGCCAGCTCCGCCTCCCGGGTTCATGCCATTCTCCGGCCTCAGCCTCCCAAGCAGCTGGGACTATAGGTGCCCGCCACCGCACCCGGCTAACTTTTTGTATTTTTAGTAGAGACGCGGTTTCACCGTGTTGGCCAGGATGGTCTCAATATCCTGACCTCGTGATCCGCCCGCCTCCGCCTCCCAAAGTGCTGGGATTACAGGCGTGAGCCACCGCGCCCGGCCTGGAGGGATTCTTAAATAGAGATTGCAGGCCCCAACCCCAGAGTTTGTAATTTGGTATATCTGGAATAGGGCCTGGGAATTTGCATTTTTAACAAGTTTGCTTATGGATCTATGGTTACAGGTCCTAGGACCCACTTCCAGAACCGCTGCCAAAGATATGATGTATTTGGTTCAGGGAATTTTGTCTTCCTAGACTGAAAAATATCCAAAATCTATACCTAAGTGCTATTACCAATTACTCAACCCTGGCATTGCAATGCAGATTCGCCATCACTCCAGTTCGAGTAGTGCGCTCCCCCAGGGCTACCCAGGGTAGTGTTGTATAGTGGGCAGAACACAGTACAAACTTGCTTTCCACTCCTGTCTGTGCCCCTTAGTAGTACATAACTGTGAGCACGTTGTTAGCCTTGGGTGATCAATTTGTACTGGTTTATGTAGATCTTTACCAGTTTAAGCACTAAAAGTCTCACATCCTGGGAAATCTCTCAGTTCAGGGAAAACCTAAATGGTTAGTCATTCTATGCTGTTTCCACTGTTGTTTAAACAGTGGTAAGAAAAGCCAAGTTGACTTTGAAGAGTCCCTTCAAGCATTTGAGATAGTACATGCAAACCACCTTGTATAGAGAAGGGGCTTCATTTAAAAAAAAAAAACATGATTATGCCTATGACGTATTTTAAGATGGATTGTGTAGGGAAGGGAACGACATGTTTAATTACCAGTATACATTTGTAGTGAAGATCATGCAAAGCCTTTGGTTTGGCTAATGCTTTTAGAGTAGTGGGTCCTCAACTTTGGCTGCACATTTAGATTACCTGGGGAGATTTCAAACAACCTCCTCCAAATACCCAAACCACAGCCCAGATGATTAAATCAGAATATTTGGTGTTGTAACTCAGACATGAGTATTTTTATGAGCTCCCTAGTGATTTCAACTTGCAACCAAAGTTGAGACCTTCTCAAGGTGTGGTCCCTGACTGGCAGCATCAACATGACCTGGGAACTTGCTAGACATGCACATTTTCAACACTCTCCCCCTCCCTACTAGTATAATTGGGATCTTTGGGGCTGAGGCCCAGAAATCAGTGTTTATCAAGTTCTACCTTGCACACTAGAGATCACAGTTTGAGTAACACTGAAATGACACTTTCTGTTGCTCTACTAATGTGCTTATATTTATTATTGGCATATATTATCTCTTTCTAGCGGTACTAGATAAACCTTTTTTATAGAATTATTTTAATATACTATTTGTTTCTATTTTCAAATTTTTTACTTAGGATTTTTGTATCAATATTTAAAAGTTGTTTTGACTTCTAGTTTTGATTTTGTGCAATCTTTCCCACATCTTAATGTCTATGATATCCTAACTTGATAAACTAATTAGAAACCTTTTCTTCTTATTTTATGTTTTGAACCAGTTTGTATGATTAAAATGATCTGTTCCTCAAAAATTTGGAATTAACTGGTGAAAACACACTTGGCTCTGTCACCATTGTTGGAAGTAGATTTCTTTTCACAGTTTTTGGTCCATAAACATTATTTCTAATGTTATTTTTGGCCACCTTTATTACCTGGAAAACCATCCACCTTGAAATCTTTTTTTTCAAACTGTTGGTTTGGGAAATAATACAATATTTTCTTAAATTTTTAAAAATTATTTTAATATGTGTGTCTACATCTTTTTCCAAACTCTAGAACTGGATGTTTAGTGCATGAATTTAAGTTATGTACTAAATTTATTAGTTTATATGTAAATACCTGAATATATGAATTTTCCTAGGAGAATAGCTATGGCTGACATCCATAAATTTTCATGTTATATCATTATGAATTTTTGCTTTTTAGAAGGTACTGTGATAGATAAGCAAGTTCTAAAGGTTCTTTGGGCAATGGAAAATAAGACATTTCTTTGTTTTCACTGCACAGGAGATTTACATATGAATATACTTCATGTTTATAAGTGAATATATGTATATCGACCTATAAGAAATCCTCTTTCCTTGTCTAATGCTCTAATTTTTAATGTATTTTATTAGTAGAAAAATGATTAGCAAAATTTCTAAACTACAATAAAAATAAAAGAATCCTCCTTTTTTCAATTAAAGCTTTTAAAACCTTTGTTATTTATGTTGCAGAAACACTTGCTTTTTAATTTTAATTTGCATATGTCTGACATGTTGAAATCAAACATCTTGTTATTTACTATTTTAGATAATTATTTTTCCCAAAATTTATGCATGCTATTTGTAGAAAATTTTACAAGTTATATTCATCTGTTTTCATGCTGCCTATAAAGATATACCAAAGACTGGATAATTTGTAAAGAAAAAGAGGTTTAATGGACTCACAGTTCCACATGCCTCGGAAGGCCTCACAATCATGGCAGAAGGCAAAGGAGGGGCAAAATCACATCTTACATGGCAGCAGGCAAGACAGCATGTACAGGGGATCTGCCCTTTATAAAACCATCAGATCTTGTGAGACTTACTCATTATCACTAGAACAGCATGGGAAAGACCCACCCCCGTGATCAATTACTTCCCACGGAGTCCCTCCCATGATATGTGGGAATTACGGGAGCTACAATTCAAGATGAAATTTGGGTGGGGACACAGCCAAACCATATCACAAGTATTTAAAACTATTTTTTGAAAACACCATGGTCCCCACCCATTGATGCCACTACTGTTTGGGATAAACTGTACTTACACTTCTGTAATCTAGGTATCTCTATTTGACTGAACAATGACTCAATAAAAATTCAGAATATTAAGTAAATTTCTCATCACATATTTTTAATCACTTCAGTGCATTTTATATTATGGATGTTGACGTTTTAATCCTGCACATATCATATGTATTGTTTTTAATTTTTTAATATTTTAAATAATGCTGCAATGAGTGTTCTTATGTATTCACATCTGTGTACACACATAATTGTTCTCTTAGAAAAAAATGTCCAAAATGGACAATCACTGGGTTAATGAATACAAAACATATTGATAAATTACTGTACTGAAATATCTTTATTTTAGCTACGTTTCGTTTAAATAGCAAAGAGTTGCAGTTTTATATTGTCCCAGGTTGAAAAACAGTAATTTGCTTTGTAAATATTTTTCCAAAGTACGTTTTTCCTTTTTCCTTTTGTTGTTATTGGTTTCTGACTTTGTTTTCGTTTTAGTGTTTGGTGTTTGCCCATTTTGCATTTTGTTACCTTTCCTTTTTGATTCTGTATTGTTAATTGGACCCTAGACCCTTTTATCCCCTCATAATTCACAATATATTTTATTTCAAGTATTTATCCATTTAAACTGCAGCACTTTACCAGCTCCTAGTCCATACAAGGACCAAGACAGCTGCTGCCCTAGTTCTCAATCTGGCCATGAACTTCTTGCATCACAATCATTTTGGAGGGATTATTAAAAATTCAGGTTCCTAAGCCCAACCATCAAACCAGATGAATCATAGACACTTAGGGAATGTGGCCCAAGAACCTGCATTTTTATAAGTATCCCAAATAAATCTTAGACCCATGGAAGTTTCAGAATTTCCATTTAGGTTTTTTTTTTTTTTTTTCTGGCAGAACAGACAAAGATCACACCGAGGAATTACAGATAAACTCCACTCTAATGGTAAGCAGCATTTTCAGTGGTTCTATTGTGCTCCGATTACTTATCTGAATTAAAATTAGACAGCTATTTGGGGGATGGCTAAATGGAAACTCTGAGCACTGTTTCTTTAGTGGCTTTTAAGGATATTCTGTGTCTTCTTAATGAACCTCTGTGAATGACCTCAGTCCTGAGGAGAATTAGGCTGTTTCAAACCAACCACTTTCCTTACTTTTCCCAAGGACTAAGTAACTATTAGAGCAGACATTAAACCATAACCACCACCAGCTATCCCCAATGACTCAACTCAGGTTATAATTAGGGGAAGGAAACGTCAGTGGGAGGCTGGTGGGGCTCAGAGGAAGGCAGTTTGCTGGAAGGAGGAATGTTTCAGGTCTTCCTGCAAAGGACAGCTGGCCCTCCTCAGCAGTCAGCACAGGTCAGTGTCCACAGGCACTGATGACATCCTTAAGCCACCTGGGCCCCTAAGTATCCAGAAATACCTGAGTCTTAGAAGGACAAACAGAAAGACACCCAGCTACTACAGAGTATTTTTAAGCTGGATGATTGAGACTTGTCCCATACGTAATATCAAAAGGCAGAAGTGATAGACCCAGGATATCCAGTGTTTGAGCAGATTCAGGAAGAATTAGTGGTTTTTAGAGCTAGGAGTAGCCCTAGGATAAGAAGCCCCCAGGTATAGCAGGAACAATTATGGAGTCAAAAACTAGAAAGTGTCTAATTTCTAAGATATTTCATGTTAAATAATGTTAACATAATGTTAACTCATCAGAGATGGGAAGATTGGGAGTTTGGGGTGGGGGATGGCGCAAAAGAAAAGTCCTGGAAAGTCCTTAGCGATATGAAAGGCTTCCATCATCCAACCTCTGCTCATTTCTCCAACTTTAAGTCCCTACAGGCTCTCTCCTCTATAGGGAGAGATCTCTCCCTGTAGGATCTCTGTCTCTAGAAGTTTTCTTGCTGTAGGTTCTCTCCCTAGAAGGTCTCTCTCTATACAACCTCCCCCTATAGGGTCACTCCCTATAGACTGTCTCCCAATAGGATCTCTCGCTATAGGTTCTCTCATTATAGACTCTCTCCCTATGGACTCTCTTCCTAGATATCTCTCTATAAAGTTTCCCCCTATAGAGTCTCTCCCTGTAGACTGTCTCCCTAGAAGCTCTCTCACTGTTGGCTTTCTTCCTAGAGGCTCGCTCCCTCAAAGATTTCTCTCTAGAGGATCTCTCCCCATAGGGCCTTTGCCACAGCCACACTTCCTTAAAGTCCCTGACAACACCTGCTCCCTCTAGCATTATACTCTTTGTTGTACTATTCCTTCAACCTAGGTTATTCTGAGTTTACTTACCATTGTCTCTACCCTGCTTCGAAGACCAACTCTATTATGTATGGAATGCACATGAATGGACGCTTACACCTAGTGTGATGAATATTAGACTCATTAACAAAAAGGTACACAATGTCTCATCATTACATATATGTTTTTGAGACCCACCAAGGATTTTAGTTTGTATCAAGCCATAAAATCCAGTTTTTCCTTTAATCAAAGAGGATGTCCTATCCTCAAATACTATTCTAGGTTTGAATAAGTTCCCCATCACTTTCAGGGGAATGCAGTGGTAATACATTCCCAATGTGAGCTGCCTTGGATGCTGTCATGAGGAAAGAGCCCTGTGCCTTTTAAGGGAGGAGCCAGGATGGACTGGGGACAGTGAACACACAGAGCCGTCTGCCTGGAGTTGGGGCCAAAGCACAGGACCTTCCTTTGTAAATGTGTCTTTATGAATTTGTGTCAACTGTTCCCTGACCCAGAATCACCCAGTTAAACAAACCAGGGATTACCAAAAACCTCACACAAAACCAAACCTGCCAGGCCCTTTATCATCTTTGAGACAGTCTCTACCTGATTACGTTCATTTAGGCTCTGATAAAATGGTAGTGAAAAAAGCCTTCCTTCCAGGACTCTCAGGATGCAGGGATTAGCTCAGTTTTCCCTTCAAAATGACACTTTCCAAACCATATGAGCAAAGTTTCCTTTTCAGCGGCCCATTGAATTGCAAAAGAAACCAACCAATGGTCCATGTCACTCATAAGCTATTCTAACCTCAAATACTTGCCCCCAAAATCATGGCTGGACAAATTTGAAATACCCAAACCTGGATTAAGCCTGTAAGCTTCAATTGACTTCAATTCAAGCCCAGCTCCTTAGTTTTATCATGGATGACATTACATCACTGCATTGCAATGAAACATATAATCAGAAAGCCAGACTCTACTTTCCTCTGGGGTTTTGGAAGAGTAATTCCTTTTTAGGGACAAAAATGTGAGCTGTGACCTTCTTTATATTGTAGGTCAAGTATCAAACCAAGCATTCATCCTTTTAAAGAGAGTTTGCCAGGGAACCAAGTCAATGCCTCACTTGCTGACTTATTCCCCACCACCCAAATAAGTACTTGGGCAGGGTCACTTTGCAGAAACTATCTTGGTGAGCAAACCCCTTTCTTTTCCCATTTAACCTTATTGGAAAGCTCAGGCATGAAGAGATAGACATTGAGAGATCAAGTTTCAGGGACTGTCAAGGTAAATAAAGCATCAGAGGTTGGGAATATAAGAACCCAGTGCCTGGGCAACAAGGGGAATCAGAAATTACCTTTGGGACATACTACCTGGGAACACAGCACAAGTCTCAGATTAGAATACGGACACAGAGAAACCTGTAAGCACAGTACAACAGAACTGAAGTTGGAGGATACAGAGTGAGACCATAATTGGGGAAGAATCAGGTGGTCTAAGGAATGAGGTGAACCACAAACAGACCCTGGGAGATCCAAGCTCTTCTGGATGTGAATTAGCCAACTCCTTCCAGAATCCCAGCTCAGGGCCAAAGCTGGGGTGTGTGCCTGGGCAGGTCTGAGGCCACAGGCTTGAGCATGTAGACCCATGCACAAGGAAGACAGGACTCTAGGGCAGGAAGCCAGGCTCCCAATACAAGCTCAGGCAACAACTGCTCCCTTCCCAAAATGGGCATCATAAAGCCAGGTGAAAACCTGTCATCCCAATAATCCTTCATGATTCGCAAGGAGAGACTGTGTTTCTACGATTTAATATGAAAAGAATGTTTTAAAATATGCAAATAATTCCACTCACAAACAGTTAATAATTTATAATAATCTTTATTTGCTAATAATTTGAATATTATGAACTGCAGCATACTGCAAAGCATACTGATACTCTTCTCTAAGAATTATAGATTTATTCCTCTTGGATTTGTATTTTATTTTACTTCCCAGAAAAGGAGCAACTCAATTAAAGGATGAGAAACCAGCAGCTCCATGTTACAGTTTTTCATGTCAACAGGAGCCGGCAAAGGCTTTCTTATCTGTGAATCTAGTTTAGTTTAAGTCAATAATTAGAGACATATATAATTTAGACCACGTAGTGTGGAGCTGCTAGAAATGTGAGGATGAACTGACGCATTCTCCAGATGGCAAATCATAGCCACTGGCTTGGGCGAATCATTGTTGAACATAGTGGCCTCCATTGTACCTGCCCTCCCTTTGAGAAAAATAGGCATCTTTCCTCACATTGAGACAGGAGCACATTAGCAAGGGAAAACGCTGACATGTATTTACTACATGCCAGGCTCTGTGCTAAGTGCTGTACACACATATTGCCCCACTTCACCTTCATCCCTGTGAAGCAGGTTGCCTTCTGTTTACCATGTTTTTGTCGTTGGTGCCTAGCAGAGAACCTGATCCATAGAAGAGTCAAGAACTATTTTTGCAATAATAAATGAATGAGTAAAATCACAGCATGCCAAACTATTTCTGTATGAAATTTTCAGTCTCTCTCTAACACAGCAAAATTTAACTACTGATTTCCCTATTCAGAAATTTTAGTACCAGGCATGGTGGCTCACACCTGTAATCCCAGTACTTTGGGAGGCCAAAGCTGGAGAATCACTTGAAGCCAGATGTTCAACACCAGCCTGGCCAACATGGTGAAAACCCATCTCTACAAAAAAATACAAAATATTAGCTGGGTGTTTGGCACGTGTCTGTAATCCCGGCTGCTCGAGAGGCTGAGGCATAAGAATCGCTTGAACCTTGGAGGTGGAGGTTGCAGTAAGCAGAGATCACACCACTGCACTCCATCCTGAGCAACAGAATGAAACTCTGTCTCACCAAGAAAAAAAAATTATTTCAAAAGAAATTTTAGTTTGGAGAGAGTGAAAATCTTCACCAAAATTATATATATATGTGTGTGTGTATATATATGTATATATAAAATTATATATGTGTATATATAAAATTATATATGTATAATTACATATAAAATTACATATAAAATTTGTGTATATATACGTATAATTACATATAAAATTATATATATATATATATATATATAATATATATATATATATATTAGATGGTAGGAGTAGAAGTCCTAGTCAGCTTTCCCTCTGTCACCAGGTAAACAAGGCAGTGTATGTGAAGGATTGGAAGTGGAAAACATTGTGTTGCCATCTGTCCTCTCTCTCAGTCCAAATGCAAGCTCATATGAAACTCATTAGACCTACCACTCAATCCAGCAATACCACTAGTGGGTGTCTACCCAAAGGAAAAGAAAGATACCTGCACTCCTATGTTATGATTACAGCAATATTCACAATAGCAAAGATATGGAATCAACCTAAGTTTCCATCAGTGAAAAAATGGATAAAGAAAATGTGGCATATACACATGATAGAATACTAGTCAGGCATAAAAAAGAATAAAAATATGTTTTCTGCAGCAACATGGCTGGAATTGGAGGATCATTATCTCAAGTGAAACAAATCAGGCCTAGAACGACAGACATTGTATGTTCTCACTCATAAGCAGATGCTAAAAAAATAAAAAAGTGTTTTCATGGAGGTAGAGAGTGGAATGATAGATAATGGAGACTCAGAAGGGTGAGGAGGTGGGAGGGAGGACGATGGGTTAATGTAGTACAATGTATATTATTTGGGTGATGGATATCCTAAAAGCCCTGACTTGACAACTACACAGTCTATGCATGTAACAAAATTGCTTATGTACCCCATAAATTTGTAGAAATAAAAAGGAAAAGAAAAATACATAAAGCTCATTCTAGTAACTGCTACCTGTTTGGCACTGTTCTAGGAATTTCACATACTTTCAGAAAAACTAGTAGTTTTGTCTCTCTTATATATATCAGGAACCAGATAGATCTGTTTCCTTTTTCCTTGAGTCCAAAAAAAACACTTATTCCAGCTGCCTTATACATTAAAGAACTTCTTTTGAAAACATTGGCAGGATACATTAGAAGGGGCCAGTCCTCAGCCCATACAACAGTGAAAGATGATGCATGCCTACAGGAGTGCACCATAGGAAAATATAATTAGTACATGCAGGGCACAGAAAATAATAGCGTACAGTGTGCAGACCAATCAGTGAAATGAAGAGGTACCTAGAAGTATTGCTGGGCTGTGATTAGGAATGCAGAGTGTGGGGGTAACCTTTGATGAGGTAAGATCAAGAGGACATATAGCATATGATTGCAGCTATGTTTTATGAAATGTAGGAATTATATTTTACCCTAGATCTCAAAACATACATAAACCAACCACAGGGCTTTCTTGAACATGGTAGAGCCCACAGCCTCTCTATGTTCCCATCTTCCAGCTAGAGGATAGCAATAGCTAAGTTTAAGTAACAGGAGTGTTCTAGCAGAGTTTCCTGGAGGCCAAACCTGGAGAATATGCAGTTTATTTAATTTTTTTTAAATGGGTATTCAAGGAATCTCTTATTGAGCAGTTTAATCTAATGTCATATCTTCCACAGAAATTGATATTTGTAATTCTTACACATCATCAAGAGAAAAACTCATCAATGTGTTGGCTGAATAACTCAAATTATAATATAATTCACTTATATGTTAACAACTGTTAGATGTCAGGCACTGTTCTAGATGCTTTGCACGCATTGGAGTAAGCTAATGACTCCGGCTTTCTTACATGTTGAGTTTGAAGTACCTGTGGATTTCCAGATAAAGATTAATTTGCTATTTTAGCACACACTAATTGTAAACCTAAAATGAGCTAGGCGCTATTCTAGGCACCGGAGAAAAGAGGTAAAAAGAGATGGTTCCTGTAAAAACATGCAATCTAGTAGGAAAGAGAGACCCAAAACTAATTGGAATAACATGGGGTAAGCTCCACTATAATAATAAAAATGACAATGGTGATAACAATTATAAATGCTGTAATTTATTTAGCACTTACTCTAAGATAGACATTTTATGCAAATGAGCTCATTAAATACTATTAAAAACTCTGTGACGTCCACATTCATATTTCCAAATGTATAAATGGAGAAACTGAGGCTTAGATAAAATAAACAACTCCATAAAATCCCTACTGGTCAGTAACGGAACTTGGATCCATTTGACCCCAAGGCTTGTGCTCCCTCTTGCCATCCTGTATTACCCCACCATTCCCACCCCCTTTTGATTTTCCAGAGTTATGAATGCAGTACAGTTAGGGTGCAGAGGATCTGGGGGCCACATGGGTAGGAATAGAAAGGCTTCCTAGGAGGGCAAAATCTGAATCAAGCCTTAAAAAAATAACTTGGCATTTGCGTTTGCTAAGCTGTGAAAGATGGGTACAGGTTGCAATGAAATAGTACGGTAAAGATTTGGGATCAAAAAAAATTCTGCATTGTTTAAGAAACAGGGATTAGCGCAGATGGAATATAGGGTATGTTGAAAGAAATGAGAGAGATATGACCAGAGAAACACATCAGAACCATGTCACCTTTGTCCCAGAGGACCAGCTGTGTTAAAGAGCTGTGATTTTATTTCATAGAGATGATCCACGGCCCCTCCCCTCCCCTCCCCTTCCCTCCCCTCCCCTCTGCTCTCCTCTCCTCTCCTGTCCTCTCTTTCTGAGATGGAGTTTCGCTCTTGTCGCCCAGGCTGGAGTGCAATGGCACCATCTCGCAACCTCCCCCTCCCAAGTTCAAGCAATTCTCCTGCCTCAGCCTCCCGAGTAGCTGGAATTACAGGCATGCGCCACCACCACACCCGTCTAATTTTGTATTTTTAGTAGAGACAGAGTTTCTCTCCCTGTTCGTCAGGCTGGGCTGAAACTCCAGACCTCAGGGGATCCGCCCGCCTCCCCCTCCCAGAGTGCTGGGATTACAGGCATGAGCCACCTCACCCGGCCGAACCATTGGCGCACCCGGCCGAACCATTGGCTCTTTCTAAGCAATGAAATAACAATGGTTCATAACATTTAGAAGATGGGGTTATACACTCATCAATTCTATTTCCCTAGAGCCTATTTCAGTATCTGGTACAGCGTAGATGTTTAATAACCGTTGTTTACTAATAAATATATATTTTTAAATCCATTGTCAGCAATGTGGAAGATACACTAAAGAAGGAAAAGACTGGTGGCAAGATATAAGCCAGGTGGTAAAATCTAAAAGAAAAGTCAGAGATAGAAAAGAAGTTGATATGGGAGAGACATTTGAGGTAGAATTGACAGGTCTTGGAGACAGCATGACTGTGTGATCTCAGAGAGAGAAAGTAGTTGAGAACAACTCCCAGAATTCCTATTTGTGTGTGATCCTCCATGGGGCATACAGAAGGTGGAGTCTAGTTGGGGATTTTGAGTTCGAGTTGCCTTCGGAACATGACTGCACAGATCGCGGCCTGAAAGGAAGCGGCAGAGAAGAAAAATTCAAAATGACTACCAATAGGTTGCCCTCTAGAGGCCTCAGAGTTCCGGGGGCCATGAATGCATGGCCACGCAGGGTGAGCAATTGTGATGACAGAACAGAAAGGAAATCCAGATACGATAACTCAAAGCAGAGATGAGCTAAAAATCAGCAACACGAACCATCACAAGTGGGTAGTTACGCTCGGCAGGAGATCCAGGCAAAGCCAGGGCAAACTTCTTAGCCTTTTCCTGTGGAAAATTTATAAAGCCCAGATTGTAGAAAACGTCCTGATAGTTTTGAAGCTGGCATTTTAAGTTGGAATGTCTTCTCAAAGTAGCACATAACGGTACAATTCAATAACTCTGACCATTGTGGAAAAATGCCATGTGCCAACAGCGATTTTCCATAATTTTGTTCAGAAAATCTGAAAGAAATGCAAAAAATGGATTTGCAGCCCTGGCAGCAGGCAGAGAAACAGTAGCAGAGGGCTGCAGGCCAGTAATTGATGTTTCAAATATCACTGAGTGCTTTGCCTGTAATTTCAGGGGAGAATGATAATAATTAAAAGCACAAACTTACAAGTCATTTCTGAGGAGGAAAATGCTGAATGCACTTAAAGTGAAGGGGGTTTGTTGAAATGCTTAAGTTTTTCCAGCGAGCTTTCAGATATACAATGATTAGTTTTATGTTCACAGAGTGACTTTCTCCTCAAATGTTCCAAAGTGCCACAAAATGGAATAGATTATTAACCCATGGGATTCCCTGGGAGCCAGAGATAAAACTATAGCCATATGATATTCCCACAGGTTCAGACATTACTTGATTGTACTGGCCTTTGTCACAAACAGCACAGTACATTCTTTAAAAGGATGAAATGAAACCTTTCCTCCTTCATCCAACTGACTTGAGACTTTACTATGAGGCAGATTTGAACTTGAGTCTGCATCCACCCTTACTAGCACTGTGACCTTAGGCAGGTCACTCTACTCCTCTCCACTTCCATTTTTTCATCTGAAAAACAGATAGAACAATAGCACTTAACATCTCATAGGGTGAGTATTGAGGATTACCTGAGAGAGTAAAACAATCAATATAATTTCCCACTTATAATCCATGTTCAATAAATATTAGCTATTATTGATACTATTATTACTGCTGAAATGAGAAAGGCACACTTTTTAAATTATTTATTTTTGCTGACAGAATGTGATTTTCTCAACTACAGATTGTCTAAATTTTTCTGACATTGTAAAACAAATAAACAAACAAACCAGCCAGGGACTCAATTGAGCAGCATAACCCTTTCCTGAAAGGAATCCCCCACCGTTAATTAAATTCAGGGATTCAGTTTTCCATATCCCAGACCCTATTACCCATTGTATCACAGGCCCTGGCATGCAGTGAGCACTCTATAAACGTGGAGTACATATATTTCTGAATGGGTAAACAGTTTTATCCCTCCTGAGAGGTAAGGGCCTCTGGTGCCTTACCACTTTCTGATGACTAATATTGTGCTTGTGCCCACACCAGTTAGCTGTGACATCTGGATTTTTTTCATGTGCAAACTCTCTCCTTTCCAAGCACTGACCAAGACTGACTTTCTGCAGCTTGGGTTGACAGATGAAATAACTAACTTAGTCTTTTCAGACAAAGCTGTGGGTTGACAGGGATATTGTAATTAACAAGTAAAGTGAACACATGAAGCACATGCTGTGATTGTAATGCCCACCATTAGCACTGCACTAAATAGTCATTTTGTATTTTTCTTTAGTACCATCGACCTCTTACTGGCCTATCAGAGTGAATTTTGTTCTCTGGACCACGTTGATTCATTCACTTAGGTTTTCACAGATGTGACCTTACCTGTTGGCATGATTCTAAATGTAGACTAGTTACCAGTGGGAGAGGCAGGACGTTTTACTGTTGTTTTTCCTCCTCAAAACAGGATCTTTTATGTCCCCAGAAAGTAATTTACACAAGATAGACATACTACATAAACAGAGAGAAATGTAAGTTAGGCAGGTGGCTTGTGTCAGCCTGAAAGGTGATACTGCCTTAACCAGCATGGCTTGGAGGCAGAATGAGGGGAGTCATGATGAAGTTGTGATGCTGTTTCTCAACTCCTCCCGAACAATATGTTGATAATGTAGTCCCACATAGCTTTTTGTTCAAGACACACCTTTACCCAAATGCAAGACTAAAGTCTCTCAAAGAACCTATGGCATTTTGCTAATTTAAAAACTCTAGATATGGAGTTGGGGGGAAAGGGCTGCATTTTCTCCCTGGAAACTGCAACATGAGTAACTGAGGTTCACTGGAATAAACAGCACATTCAAGGAAGTTGAAGACCTGCCAAGAAACAGTGAGGCAAGAAAAAAAAAGAGGTACCAGACCATCTTGTTGATTTCAATTTGCAAACAATAACAAATAGAATTATTTATTTCTAGTTGAATTTTCCAAGCCAAATTCAATTACTTTGTAATCATAATTTGTGTAAAAATGAAGGTTGACTAACCACCGATGATGAGAAGTTAAGAATTAAGAATGGCAGTATATTTATTTGGAAAAAATGAAATACAGAGCAGAGCTGCAAGAAAACTCTCAGAAAGGTAGGACTCCCTGGTCGGTCTACCTTGGTGACTTGGGTTACCTTAGGAATACTCAAATTAGATTCACATTCCTGGACCAAGGGGTCAGGTGTTTCCAGTTAAGAGTCAAGATCCTTGAGGTCTTCTGTAGACATCTCCTTTAAATGGATGACCTTAGGAGAGGGATTTGTTCAAATCTCCATTTGCTAAAGTTTAAACTACTCCAGACTCTGAAAGACATATACTAATGGAAGGAAGAGAATAAAGTGCAACTTAGATAGAGTTGCCCAAACCTGGTTGATATCAGAGTAACCTTCACATATTATTTAAACAGATTATGAGGACTCATTCAAGACCAAATGGGTACAAATCTCTGTAGGAAGGGCTTAGGAATCTATATATTTATAAAGGTAATTCTGACATGTGGCCAGCCTGCTGTCAGGTTGGTATTTGGGAAAACATTCATTCCCTCTGGTTCTCTCTCCAATACACCAATCGAGTCCTAGAACTATATATTAGTTTACTTTTCCCTGAATGTTATATAAATAGAATGATAGAGCACCTACATTGTCCAGTTTCTTTCACTATGCATACTTATTTTGACACCTATCTGTGTTATATAGAATGTATTAGTGGCTCATTCTTTTTATTAGTAAGTAGTATTCCACTTTATGGATTCCAGTTTGTTTATCCACTTATTTCTTGATGCACATATTGTTTTTTCTCATATTTAAACTACTACAAATAAAGCTTCTATGAACATTTGCATACAAGTCTTTGTATGAACCTATGCTTTCATTTTTCTTGGATAAATAGGAATGGTATGGCAGAATCATGTAATGGATGTATATTTAACTTGTTAAGAACCCCTGTGGTGTTTTCCAAAATGGTTATACTCTTCTTTATTTCCTCCAGCAGTGTATGAAAGTTTCAGTCCTTCCACATTATCACCAGCACATATGTGGCAGCCTTAGAAACATCTTACATGGCAGGATGAGGAGCAAGTGAGAGACAAGAGAGAAGGGCTACACACTTTTAACAACCAGATCTCATGAGAACTCACTCACTATCATGAGAACAGCACCAAGGGGATAGTACTAAACCATTCATGAGAAATCCACCAACACGATCCAATCACCTCCCACCAGACCCCTTCTCTGGGGGATTACATTCAAATGAGATTTGGGTGGGGACACAGATTCAAACCATATCAGGTTTCATATTTAGGTCTATAATCAATTTTGAGGATTTTTTGTATATGGTATGAGGTGTAAATACAATTTTATTTTTGTATATAAACACTCAATTGTTGCAGCATCACTTGCTGAAAATACTATCTTATCTCCACTGAATTGCTTTTGCATATTTTCCAAAAGTAAGTTGTCAATCTTTGCATGGTCTATTTCTGGCTCTCTAGGCAGTGCTATTGATTTATTTGTCTGTTTTTACACCACTGCTGCACTGTGTTGGCTATTGTAGCTTCATAATATATCTTAAAAGCGTATGGTATTAGTGCTTCAAGTTTATTCTTTTTCTGAGTTGTCTTGAACATTTTAGGTGCTTGGCACCTCTGAATGAATTTTAGAATCAGTTTGTCAACGTTTACAAAATGATCCTGCTTGGGATTTTATTAGGATTCCATAAATTCTATAGCTTGGGAAGAATCAACATCTCAACAGTATTGAGACTTCTGACATACGAACACAATATGTCGCTCATTCAGTATGTATAGGTCTTTCACATCTTTTGTCAGATTTACCCCATGTGTGTTATATGTTGAAGGTGATTATTGATATTATTTTATTTTATTTACTTATTTTATTTATAATTGTTTGCTTCTAGTATATAGAAATACAATTGATTCTGACATTGTTCTTGTTTCCTACAATCTTGCTGAACTAATTTATTAGTTCAAGTTACTTTCTGTAGATAGGATTTTCAACATAATCATGATAATTGTGAATAAAAACAATTTTCCTTATTCTTTTCAAATGACTTTCTGTTTGGAATTTTTAAATGTATCTTCATGAGGGATATTGGTCTGTAGTTTTCAGGTATCAGAGTCATGCTGCTTCATAGAATAAGCTGGAAAATGTTCTCTCCCTTTAAATATGACGAAAAAGCTTGTGTAAAATTGGTATTGTTTCTTTCTCAAATATTTGGTAGAATTCACCAGTAATAACATTGTGGTCTAGAGTTTTCTTTGTGAGGATTTTAACTACAATTTAAACAACTTTACTAACTATAGAGATAATTTGGGTTATCTAATTATTTATGAATAACTTTAATAATATGTGTTCTTCAAATAATTTGTACATTTATTGTAATTTTTCAATTTATCATCCTTCTATTATCAGTAGAATCTTCAGCAATGTCATCTTTCTTATTTTTTACATTGGCAATGAAAGTCTTCAATATTTTCTTCTGATTACTCTGGCTAGAATTTTATAAATTTTACTGATCTTATCTAAGAATCAAAGTTTGGTTCTACTGATTTTTCTCTATTGTTTTTCTATGCTCTATTTTGTTTATTTCTGCTATCATATTTATTTATTTATTTACTTATTTATTTATTCATCTGCCTATTCTACATTTAAATGTTCATTTGCCATTTTCTTAGGTTGGAAGCTGAAGTATTGATTTGAGACCTTTCCTCTTTTCTAATATAGGCATGTAATTCTATTACTTTCCCCCAGGTACTTCCATTGTGGCATTCCAAAAATTGTGATATGTTGTGTTTTCATTTTCATTAAGTTTGAAACACATTTTAATTTCCTTTTGATTTCTTCTTTCAGCTTTTTTAGAAGTATGTTATTTTATCTACAAATATTTGGAGATTCTATAAAAATCCTTCTGCTACTGATTTTAGTTTACTTTCATTGTGTTCTGAGAACGTACTTTGTATGACCTAAATCCTTTAAATGTATTGAGACTTGTTTTAGCATAGGATATCTTATTGCGTATTCTGAATGCCCTTAAAAAGAATGTGTATTATGCTACTGTTGAGTAGAGTGCTCTATAAATATCTATGAGGTCAAGTGGCTTGATAGTGTTATTGAAATCTTCTACATACTAATTTCCTGTCTATTTTATTCTATCAATTTGTGAGAGAGTAGTATTATAATCCCCAGCTATCATTGTCAACTTATGAATTTCTCATTGATGTCCTTAATTAGTTTTTATTTCATGTGTTTTGAAGTTATGTTTAAGGGCATAAACATTTAGAATCAGATTCTCTTGATAATTTGGCCACTATATTGCTATAAAATAAAAATTTTGTTTCTGTTAATATTCTTAGTTCTGAAATCTACTTTGACACAAATACAGCCATTCCAGATTTCTTTTTATTAGTGTTAACATGTTATATCTCATTCCATCCTTTTTATTTTAAATATTTGTGTCTTTATATTTAAAGTATATTTATTTGTAAGTAGATTACAGTGAGTTCTTTTTGTCTATCCAATCTGAAAACTACCTTTTAATTGGGATATTTAAATGATTTAAATTTAATTTGATTATTAATATGACTAGGTTCAAAACTATCATATTGTTTTATAGTTGTTTCATATCCTCTTTCTTTCTTTTGTCTACTTTTTCTACTTTCTTAGAATGCATTGAGTGTTTTTTATTATTTTATTTTCTTTCTTTTATTGGATTACCATTAGCTACAACTCTTTTTTTGCTATTTAGAGGTTTCATTAGAGATTATGGTATACATCTTTTAATGTATCACAGTCTACCTTCAAGTGATATCATATCACTGCATGTATGATATGAGTCTTATAAGAGTACATCAAATTTCTCTTCCCAGGTGCTTTAGAATATTGCTGTAATACATTTTACATATATATATACACACACACACACACATATATATATAAAATAAGCCCCCAAATACAGTATTTTTATTTTTGTTTAAACAATCAATTATCTTTTAATAGTTCAAGTTTTACAAAAAAAAACCTCTATCTATCTATACAGGTTCTATTTGGGTCTTTTTTAACATCTTCCATATCTCCTCTTACATTTCTGAACATCTGGAATACAGTTATAGTAACTGTTTTGCTGCCATTTATCTGCTAATACTAGCATTTTGTCAGTTTGGGGTTGGTTTCTAATAAGTTTATTTTCTCATTTTGTTCTTGCTCTTTGAATGCTTGATAATTTTTGAATGAATGCCAGGCATTGTGTGTTTTATGTTGCTGAATGCTAGATATTTTTTGTATTCTCATAAATGTTCTTGAACTTTGCTCTGGGGTGCTTTAAGTTACTTGGAAATTATTTAATCTTTGAGGGTATGGTTTTTAATATATATTATGTGAGACCAGAGCAATGTTCACTGTAGTGATAATTACTCTCCACCACTGAGGCAAGACATTTCTGTGAACTCTGCCAAGTGCCTTATGAATCTTGAGGTTTCTGGTCAGGCTTCTAAGAATAATCAACACTATCAGCTTTCTAATCCCTTTTGGTGGTTCTTTTCCTGACGTCAGGTAGTTTACACACACACACATACACACACACATTCATCCATACTCAGTTTAACACCTGAAGGATGCCTTTTTAGATCTCTGGAGTGCTTGTTCTCTTAACAGCTCTTTCTTCTCCGATATTCTAGCCCTCCTGGCCTCCCTGGAGTCTCTGCTCCATGTCCTCTTCTCAGGGAGCCCACCACACCCTTCAACATGGCGAAACCCCACCTCTACTAAAAATACAAAAATTAGCTGGGCATGATAGCAGGCACCTGTAACCCCAGCTACTCAGCTGGCTGAGGCAGGAAAATTGCTTGAACCCAGGATGTGGAGGTTGCAGTGAGCAGAGATCATGCCACTGTGCTCCAGCCTGGAGGACAGAAGGAGACTCTGTCTCAAAATTTAAAAAAAAAAAAATAGAAAGAAAGAAAAAGAAAAGAAAGGAACAAAGAAGAAAATAAAAGAAAAAAAGAAAAGAAAGGAAAAGAGAAGAAAAGAAAAATTCATAGGAGTTCACAGGAGTGCACTACTGTATACATGTTTGTTTCTATTTTTGTCCTTCTTGACATTAAAAAGTTAGAATTTTCCTTCTCTAGTTTCCCGAGACTTTACTGTGGACATACAAGTTAAGCAACTCTTTAGGAAGCTACTGGTCCCTCTGGTCTCCATTTAGAAAGTTGATGTGGAGTGTTTCTCTCTTTGCTGGTGAAGTTTCTAAAACTACCCATCTTAAAAGTCTTTATTTACTGGTCATTTTTCCAAGTGGCCACCCAATTTGTTTCTCTAAATGAGATTCCCATATTTGTGCTTTTTATCTGTCTGTCCTCATTCAACAACTTTACAGTTCAAACTCATCTTTTTATTTACCCATATCCCTGGAACTACACAAACTGACTTCTGCCAGCATACTTTCATATGAGTCACCTCCCAGTTGCTCACTACCAATGTTAACATATGAAACCAGAGTTACATTATCATTTTCCCCACTCTAGTCACATTTTGTTACAGTCAAATTCACACGTAATTTTATTTTTGGGTTTCCATTGCATCTGTCTCTGGCCTTGACCTTAGAAGGAAAAATAATTATTCTTGATGTGTATTTTGTACCTGCTGTTTCTTTTAATAAAATTTGGAGAAGAGTGAGGAGTAGAGATTAAATAAAGGCAGAGACATCTTCTTTGGATGAGAGTGTTCAATATTAAGAAAAAGACAAAACAAACAAACAAACAAAAAACAAAAACAAGATACAAGATCCAAGCATCAGGGGTTAAAGATTTCTACAGTGAAACAAAGGCACCTTTGGTAAATGGTCTCGTTTAGCAACCATCACTAGGGAATCACACCTTGACTTCACACTTCTCTCCCCCCATTCACTAGGACACTGGGCCATGTACTTATTATGTCCCCAGAGAACAAAGACTTACATACGAAACTGCAAACAACTCAGCAAAGTTGCTAAAAATAATTATACTTCAGTAGATGATACTAACCAGGGAGGGAGAAAAATGTACTTAGCAAAACCAGAAATTTCCAGTAGACACTGGAATAGAACTGAACAAAATTTTGTGTAAAAATAGCATTTGGGTCCCATCTGAATTTAGTGATAAGGACTATAACAATACAATACAAATGTACCTCGTGCAGCATTTGTCATCTGACTCTGGCTCTTGGACACTTTATAGCATTAGATAATGCAGTTACATAGGAGATCTAATAGCAGAGGAACAGGAAAATTAAAAGATTTAAAGTCAGGTAGGCATAGAAGTATGTCAAATAAATTTACAAGAGAATTGGTACACTGACAAGGCCCAGATGAATCAAAAATTCATGTAAGAAAGAGATTGTTTTAGGATGACAGGAGTTAGGTCCAAAAAGCATCAGTAGGAAGAAGGAACAGGAAGAAAGATGAAGATACCACACCTATGTGTGGACCATTCTCTAATCACTTCACACACCCCATCACATTTTGTCTCTACAGATCTCTCTGATATACACATCATCATCTTAACCTTACACAGGCAAAAAAAATTGATGTTCAGGGAGTGAACGCGAATTTCCCAAAAGTCAAATAACAAGTGCCAGAGGCAGGATGCAAGCCAAATCTTCTAACCGATGGTTCTCAAATTTTAGTGCGCATGCGGACACGTGCATGTACACACAGACAGAAACACATATCTCCTGGGGCCTTTCTTAAAAACTGCACCTTTCCAGACACCCCTCCTCAAATATTTTGACTCAGTGGATCCGGGATAGGAGTCTGTAAGAGGATCAAGGGATCTGGGGGCTGATGGGGAAAAAGATATGACCATGAGAGGCAGTAACATACAAGTTTTTTTGGTGGCACTTGCCCAGGATCACATGAGAGGGGAAGTGTCTCATAGCACAAGACTATCAGAGGCTTATAGGGAAGGGGCCATCACCCAGAAGAGAAGGACGGACAGGGTGCTACCTGAAGAGGGGATATCAGAGAGGGGCTTACGTGTCTAAGTTGTGTTGCTTAGCAGCACATCGGTGAGCTTCTGGGACAGAAAACTCCAAAAGGCAATAGTGGATTGGGGGGCCTTGTAAATACTAGGCCCCATTTTATCAAGGTGAGCAATTGCATGAGTTTTCTTGGGTCATGCAAAGCAGGTAAGCTCTAAATAGCTTTAAAAATCTACTTGTTTGGGCTTTAAAAAATAATTAGATGTGTAAAACTCTGGGTTTGGCACTGTCAGGTTTTTGAACTCATTTGTATGACAGAGTGGGACCACATTCGAGGAGATAACTCTGTTGTGGTATGTTCCAGTCACATTTTAAGGAAGAAAATAATATTTCAAACTCCAAGTGCTGGGCTCTCTTCATTGTAGCCCAGCCAACTCAAACAATGGATAAATATGCCAGGAGTCAGTGTCTGTGTGAGCACATGCTGGCCAGGCCTCAGGATCTGGGTTAGGATCACAAACATGTTTTCTTCATCTTCATGAGGACAAATTCTTTTTATACAAGCTGGACTTCTTCAATCATTCTTTATGACCAAAGGGAGAACAGGAAAGCTCTGTTTAATGAACTTCCCAATCCAGTTAGGAGTAAAAAGTAAAATACACACCACATTTGGAGCACTTTATGTTAGGATTCAGCCCAAAATATACCACAGTTGCATGAAACCATAAGTTCACTGGTAGCTGGAACTGGGTTTGTTGGAGGGACCATCATACTCACTGCACCTAAAGCAAGGCCTTTGCAATGACAGTAGTGAGTAAATGAGCACGGACTAAATAAAGAACACAGGAACATCTAAGTTACTGGGCTCTACATATTCAAGTTGTTGCATTGAGAAATCCGCCTGGAGCCATGAACTTCAATCAGTTCTCCCATTGTCCCTGCCAGATGGGACTTCAGTTTCTGTCCTCACCACAGGGCTGAGTCACAAACCCAGGCTGACACTGGGAATGTGGCATTTAAACGGGTGCTTACCAAGCTTATAAGAGTTTCTTTGAGGGACCAGGGAGAAGGGGGTGGTAAGATAAAGAAAACCACTGATTGGAAAAGGGGGCATGAGGAGTCCAGCCCTCAATTCTCGTACAGGTGGGGGTAAATAGGAAAATTCAAGCATTCCCTTAGTATTTTGCTTCCACTGCCCTGTTCCCACCTCATTCTTTGTGACTCAATCAGAACCACCCCTCTCTAAAATCAGTTCCCTGGTACCTAGGAATCACAGCATAGGAGGCTATTTTTTTATCTTGACACAAAATTTGCCACCCCCAATCTCACATTGCTCAACCCACAGCTCCCTCCAAGCCCACCCAGGTTTAATCTCACATAAAACGTTCTCCAAGTCTCAGCATTGTGGTCAGACAGTGCAGCACCTGCTGGCGAGTGTAGGGTTCTACTCATCTCCAGCCCTACCCACCTCCTACCCATGAAAGAGCAATATGAGAGTTCTAATTGCAGTTGCTAATATTGTGTTTCATAATAAAAATGAAAATATAATTTATTTTTGAAAGATGACTTGTAAATTTTGCTTCCCTTTTCCTCAATTTGCCCTTGTGTAAAAACTGTGGTTTGTTGCTGCCCTAGTTAGCTCCTTACTGCGAGAGACAGACCCTATCTTTCACTGTAACAGACACAGGTAATTTAAAGACAGTGTGGATGCTTGCTATTCCTCATGTAACCCATGGAAACATTGCTAATGTGCTTCTTTCTACCAGGTTGCCCTTCTTGTCTCCCTCTATCCTCTGGATAATTCCTGATCATCCTTTTAACATTACTTCCTAAACCCGTTTTTCCAAATGTAGTCCATGCTCCAGCGGCACGAGCATCTCTTGAAAGTGTGTTAAGAAACAGAATCTAAGGCATTACTCCCCAGCTCCTGAATAAGAGTCTTCTTTTTAAATAAGTCTCAGGGGGCTTCATGTGCATGTTAGAGTTTTAGAAGCATAGCCCTAGAAGATATCTTTCTAGAAGGAGTCACATCTCTTTTCTGGCTTCCATTTCCTTGTTCATGCTTCTTATTCTGTTATAATGACTCTAGAAAATTCCTTTTCTAGAGCAAAGGTTTTCAAATTGCACCTAATAAAAATTGTACTAATTGAAAATCGTAACAGGGTAGTGAGGTCAATTTAGTGGGTCATAACCAGATCTTTTAATGAAATGAAATAAAATAAACCACTCCAGAATAGAAAGGAAAACATCACCCAGGTAAGTATAGTTTCATACACCTTTGAAACAATATGTCTATGTGTGTGTCCAGGTATACTGGATTGTCTACATATATTTACTGTGGACGATGATTATAACAATTTGAAACCCTCCCTAAGCTCCTTGGACTGAGGGACTATTTGACCCATTTGTTGTACATGTAACCCCTAACACAGTGATTATAGAGTAGATGCCCAAAATGTATGGAGTGTTGTATGAAAGGCCATAGATCATTGGGAGTGGCATCAATCATTAGTCAACATGACACCCAGTGAGAGGACGACTGACAGCAGAAGGGAGGAAAGTGGCTGGCCTAGCCCAGGGAGTAGGAGGGAAAGAGGAAGGGCTTAACAGATCTGGGTACCTATCTTGAGGCAGATCTGTGTTCAGCACCTGGATGGGATTCATGCTAAGCAGATCATGTGCCCTTTCTAAAACAAAAATTGTATATATTTAAAGTATACAACATCATGTTTTGATATGCACACAATAGTGAAACAAATTACATATATAAGATATACATATATACATCTATAAGATATACAAATTACATATATAAGAGATGCATAAATGTATTTATACAGTCAAACAAATTAACATATCCATTCCTCAAGCAGTTAGTTACCATTGTGTGTGAGTGGTAAGAACCAGCCAATATCTCTGATGAATATCCTCAAATATTAGCAAACTGAATTCAGTAATACATAAAAAAAAATTATACACCATAACCAAGTGGGATTTATCCCTGAGATTCAATGTTGGTTTCACATATGCAAATCAATCAATGTGGTGCATCATATTAAAAAAGAAATGAAAGATAAAAATCACTGGCCGGGAGCAGTGGCTCATGCCTGTAATCTCAGCACTTCGGGAGGCCGAGGCGGGCAGGTCACCTGAGGTCAGGAGCTCGAGACCAGCCTGGTCAACATGGTGAAACCCTGTCTCTACTAAAAATACAAAAAATTAGCCAGGTGTGCGCACCTGTAGTCCCAGCTACTCGGGAGGCTGAGACATGAGAATCGCTTGAACCCGAGAGGCAGAGGTTGCAATTAGCCGAGATCGTGCCACTGCACTCCAGCCTGGGTGACAGAGTAAGACTCTGTCTCAAAAAAAAAAAAAAAACCACACAGGATGCTCTTAATAGATGGAGGCCAAGTCCCTTTTAAGGAGCCTCAGACTTCATCTGGCTATGCATATACCCCTAGGAATGTCAGATAAGGCATGATAGAGAATGGCCACTGGCCTGAACAATACTGACCAAAAGTAGAATTTCAATATGTGAGAAGGAAATTAAGAATTGTGTGGGGAAGATTCAGGTTTGAATCCCAGGTAGAATCTTACATTGTAAGATGGCAAAAGAAAGGTCAGTAAAAGGCTTTCTGGAAACCAAAATCAAATATCCGTCCATGCATCCCATAGTCATTGATGTAACATCTACTATGTGCAGATACTATTCTGGAGACTGGCAATTTAGGTGTAAACAAAATAGATAAAATGGCTCTTCTCATGGAACTGGCATTCTAGTGAAGAAAGGAAAGAAAAAACAAGTAAATATTTCATATTTGTATTTATATTATGTTTATATTATACTATCCCAAATTCTGCATTTTGTGTGTGTGTGTATATATATATATTTATTTATTTATTTATATATAATGTAAATATATAACATGGTGATTTCAGGTGGTCATGCTGGAAGAACTGATGGAAAGTGAGAGACAGTAGCCCATAGACCCCTTCTCTTAGCTCCCTTATCTGTGAGCTAGGAAAGATTAGAATGAGATGAGAGCTACCCCAAGAGGAAAAGATCTAAGACTGATTCAGATTTTACTAACAAGGTTTCACTTTTTGTTGAAATCTGGTAATCTGATATCAGAGATTAGCACTGCAATGCTGTAGAATGGTCGAGTTCAGTGGCATTAAAACTTTGTTCTGTGTAGCCTAAGACATCACAATTGGTGAGTGAGGACAGGCCGGCAAGACTCTGGCTGCCTTACCACAACCTGTCCCTCTAGCACATTGTCACTTACCATCAGCTGCGTTTGGGGAGATGCCACAGGAAGCTGTGTTTTGCAAAGTTGTCCCGCTCCAGAATAGCTCTAATGGAATTCTCTAACAACTTTAGCTTTCAGATTAAGAAACTGAGATTTATCAGAATTAGCTGACTTGATCAAGAGCGCACGTTGAAGAAAAGCTAAGCACAGAATTATGAATCCTGCCTACATTTCCTGATCTTGCTCAATTATAAAACAACAGCCATTCTAAGATTTCTTACTACAGATAGAAGTTTTCTAGGCCTTGTTTCCCTTAGTAGGCAGGAGAGTGTGACACA
Organism: Trachypithecus francoisi; assembly: GCF_009764315.1. Taxonomy (NCBI): domain Eukaryota; kingdom Metazoa; phylum Chordata; class Mammalia; order Primates; family Cercopithecidae; genus Trachypithecus; species Trachypithecus francoisi. The sequence goes on from NW_022681467.1 coordinate 35,868,476, forward strand.
GGCCAAGGCTCATTTGCCCCATTTGACATTGGCATTACAATTCCTTACCTGGCAATGGAACCTAAAGGTACCTCACTAGGAGACTTTCTCACAAGGGAAAACCAATAGGGACTTACCTCATTGGAGTTAACTCTTAAGTCTAACGTAGGATGTCGCATCTATCCTACCTGGATACATCCCCTCTGCTCTAAATCCTGGTCAGTTAAAATCCTGGCATATATTGTTATTTTGTTTGCTTGCTCAAAGGGTTTCCAAACATTTGAACGCCATGCATTCATTCAAATGTACTGCTTTGGACTCCTCCTTCACTCTGATTTCAGCCACCTAGATGATTTTTATTATCTCTTTTCTCTGCCACCTCCAAGGAAAAGTTTTCCTTCTTTGTGTTCAAAGTCATCCATATGTCAGTACTTTCTCTAATGGACTTTGCCTTGGTCCATCCACATGTCTCATACACAAAGAGCCGTGTACACGTTTGTGTGTACCAGCGTTGGTAGGTATCATCTAGCTGGAAGCAGTTCAGCAGGAAATATCCCCAGGCTTTCCTCAGGCTGCTCTTTTTTTCTCCTTTGGTGGTACCTAATTTCCATTGGCCTTTTGTTTATTGGCCTGTGGGTCATCTACTATTACCAAATTGAACTGAGACAATCTGCTGTGTAAAGGGTCTAATCCTTGTCTTTGCATTTACTCTTTTTTTCCCATCTAAGTATTTTAAATACGTAGGAACAGATGGAACAGTTTTTAAACACAGTTGCAGAATTTTTCCTTGCAGAAACACATCTACACATTCTGGTAAACTAGTTGGGTAACCTGCTTAACCCGTTAAAAGCCTCTCTGACAGCCATTTTCCAGTCAATGCAGAGCTAAGATGATTATAGTATGGTCTGTCCCATGTGCACAGAGTTTTCTTACTTTCTCAAACAAAGCATCCTAGCTGAAGCTGTTCCACTGGCTTTTCTGAGGCCAGCCCACAGGAAAGTTTCCCCCAACCACTATCCATAAATTCTATGCAACCACACCAGAGATGGCAGCTGCCCATTTCACAGCCACTCAAGCTAAATCTCTCTTTAATTCTTGTCTCCAAATATTGTCCTCAGCCCTTCTGGGGTTGGAGCTAGAAACATCACACATCCCCAAGGCAGTAACAACATTCGTGTTTACTTTAGAATACATTTTGATAAGCACCCAAGTGCTTCAGCGGAAACTGAAGGGTATTTGTGTGAGGTAGCAGATTGTGGGGAGGTTTTATGTCTCAGCACACTCTGGGGAAAATAAAAGAAAATAGCTTTCTTTCCTGGAAGAAAAGGGAAAAAAAAAAGAAAATAAAAAAGACTAAGAGCCAGTGCATACACAAAAAGACAAGCTAAGGGAACCCCAACAACACAAATTCTGGAAAGAATAGCACCTCCCCTATCCCCCACAAAAGGCTCAGACTCCAGAAAAGCTGTGCTCATGATGTTGGAAAAGCGTGTTGTGTTATTGGGAACTAACTTCCCTTTTTCTGTAGGAGGCAAAACCCAAGAAGTGTAAATGCAAAAAGTTTCTGCTCTTCTGAGTGGAGAAAGTTCCCCAAAATGAGTGTGAAAAGACTCGGAACAACTGAAAATTCCAGCCCACAGTTTCAAGCTTTCCAAAGCCTGTTTGCTTTGGCCAGCTTCTGCCATTCCTTTCTCTCTTTTTTCAGAAGTGTGAAATGGGTTGGTTGCTGGTATTTGTTCTGTGGTCTCTGCTAACTCTTCCATCTGTATAAACTTCGCTCTGCCAATCCAGCAGTTTAGCAGCACTTTCTCTTCAGCTGGCTCAAAAGGACACGAAGGTCCTATTAAGTGGCCCTTTCAAGACTTGCAAATAACTGTACCATGGTGTCTGATTGAAGGCATGAGGCTTATTTATGCTGCCCTTGCAAGGGCTGGCCTTCCTTTTAGGACTTGTAGCTAAACACGATGAAGACAAAGTTAATCCAAGTCTGGTTTTGACCATTCCTCCCCAGGGTCAGGGAAGCAGCTGAGGTAGCTATAATATGCCTATAAGCCTGAGAAACTAGGCCCAGTGCAGTGGTTCATGCCTGTAATCCAGCACTTTGGGGAGGCCTAGGGGGGGTAGATCACTTGAGGTCAGGAGTTCGAGATCAGCCTGGCCAACATGGCGAAACCCCATCTAATACAAAAATTAGCTGGCCTGGTAGCACACCTGTAATTCCAGTTACTCTGGAGGCTGAGGTATGAGAATCACTTGAACCCAGGAGGTGGAGGTTGCAGTGAGCCAAGATTGCACCACTGCACTCTAGCCTGGGTGACAGAGTGAGTCTCTGTCAAAAAAAAAAAAACTAAGAAACTTGGAGATAGGGCATTGTACTTAGTGGTGGTGTCTTCCTCTTTTGCATGAAAATGTTTATTTGAGGATGAAGAGAGCCACGGCAGAATCTACAATCCCATGCTTTCCCACTTTCCTTCTATATTTATCTGTATCTGTGTTGACCCTCTTCATCAAGCTACTATCCTTCAAGAAGCAATAAGCTAACAGGGTGCCCACATGCTTTTATCTATTCTGAATGGAACAACCTAGACTATTAAATTAACTGTTTTTCACTAGTTGCTCTTACAAAGCAAAATATTGTCAAATATGAAAATTTGCCTTAGGTCAGAGACCGAATATGAGTAGAGCTGACGGTTTTTGCCAAGCCCAACAAGTATCTCTGTGAAGTGTAAACAGCTATTAATGAAGAGAGTAGCCACGGTTAAATAAACCAGGAGGTGGAGAACACATGGATCAAGAGAAGAGCTATTTGTTGCACATTTTCTCTGTCTAAGGATGAACCCAGCCTAACGGGGTCCTCAGTGGAGGGTAGCAGAAATTTAAAAATGGACCAGAATAAATAGCCACAAAGAAGAAACGGTGCCCCACTGAAAACTAGAGCCCCATTGTCCACCATGGCATTAAAAAAGGCACCAGTTATGTCAGATTTAAAGCCCATGAGCTCTTCACTGGATTCTCCAAGCTAGAGATGGCAAAGCTTTATCCCAGAGCTTCGTGGAGAAATTTGTCTTCAGTGACTAGGTCTGAGTATACAGTCAGATTCACTAGCCTACTTCAATCCTTTTAGACCTGTCTCCTCCTTATATTTCTGATCGAGATAATTCATTAATCTGCTCATAACCGAGTGAGACTGGACTCCACAAAACTTTTTCCAAAGTTTTGAAAATTTTTCCAAAGTTTTGAAAACTTTTTACATCCATACAAGTGGGCAGGTGACACATAGTTCCCAGGATTGTGTTAAATAAAATGACATTTATAGAATGCACAATGAAATATTAGGAACAAAGTAAGTCCTCAAATAATGATAACTAAAAAAAAAAAAAAAAAATTTAAAGGGCTATGGCGTTACAGTGATCTGGACCCAATGCAATGCTATGAGAAAAAAATACATATTTGTATTTTTAAGGCCAACCTAATACTGTATCAGTAATTCCAAAGAGGCAGACAGAACCTGTAAACACAAAGAGGAATGTCCTTTTCTTGGGAAAGCTCTCCACACCAAAAACCCTTTCTTGTCAAATGAAGGGTACAGATACCTAGGAGGTATTTGCATTTGGGAGTTCGTGTAGTGGAAATTTACCTTGACGAAGTCAGGACAATGGGAATCATTGGGAAATACTCCCATAAGGCCAAGAGAAGCTTATAACTTATGCTTGAAAGGACATATGGTTACTTTTTCAAAGGGCTGTCAGCTTTTTATTCTCTCTGGCTAAGTGAACTCTGGACTGCTGGAGGAAAGAGATTATGTACCCCAGTGTCTGGAATAATTAATAGTGCATAGTTAATGCTTAATAAATCAGGTCAATGACTTGGATTCAAATCTTGACTCTGCCACTTTCTGCCTGTGGTACTTTAGCCTCTCAGAGCCTGAAATTCCTCTTCCATTAAGTACGGAGAGCGATCTTTTATTGTGTTATGAGAATTAAATAACTCTGAGTGTTGCATGCTTAGAGGACTGCCTGACATATAGGAGTAAATCTGTAAATAATATCTGGTATTATTATTGTTGTTAAAGCATAATCTTTTGGTTAGGTATCACTGACCACTCACTCTTCTCTTTCTTGCTAACAGAACTATAATTTGTCAAAATCAAATACGAAAATTCGATTTCCCTTTGACTGAGATCAAGTCTGGTATGTGACTTAGTTCTGGTCAATGACATGTAAGTACAATATCTATCTATAAGATGCTTTCTAGTGAAGGCATCTTGTAAAGATTTTTCTCGCTGAAGAGAGATATATATTCTATATTCTCATGATGATGTGATGACCAGAGCTGCAGTAACCCTCTTAAAGCCATTTTCAACAGTGGTTGGCAGAGTAAAGTATAAAAAGAGCATAGGTAACATGAGACTTGATGGCAGCATGGGACTGCTGCAGCAACCCGTGCTCTCACTATCCATCTCCTGCCATCTTATATGAGCTTCAAGTCTGTTGCTTCCAGCAGAATGCAAGGTAACTTATATGATCCTTGTGTGTGTGGGTATGTATCCACATAAATCTACACACACACATTTGTGTGTAGTGACATGCAAATGTCTACAAGGACCTATGCTGTCCTTTTATTGTTTTAATTTTTATATTTAAATTTTAAAGGATTCAAATATTGACAAATGTACAGCAAATTATATCATAGTCACCTATGTACCTGCTACCAATATTAAACAGATATTAATATTTGACTTCATTTGCTTTAGAAATCTATCTGTCCATCTGTCTCATTTAGGAAATGAAACATTACCAATTAAGATAACGTATCTGTGACCTTAGGAAAACATTACTGTGAAGTAAGTCTATATATTTGTATAGTTATACACCATGTATGCACCTATAGAAAAACATGTGTTTGTATGTTTTATAATTTTATAGAACTGGTGACTTGCTGCATTTATCATTTTTGAAATATGTCTTTACTATGCACTGAGTTTGATCATGTATCCCTGTTTATATAACTGCTTTGTTCATTGGAACTGCTGCACAGTACTCCATATGTAAGGAAAAAATATCTTCAGACAATGTATTTATTTCTTTTATTGAGGAATATTTATTTGCTGTGATATTTTTTATTTCAATTTTGTTCTTTTTTTGTTGATGTCTTGAAACTCATCATATAGTCTAGTTTCTACTTTGTTGTCAGTTATGTGGCTTGCAAATAGCTACTCCTAGTCTATAGCATGACTTTTCAGTTTATGATGGCTTTTCTCTTGCCAATTTTTTTATACTTTAATTATATTTATTAGCCTTTTCCTTGTTGGTTTGGAAATTTTTTCCTTTAAGAATTTCTTCCCTATCCTAATTTGGAAAGAATTTTTAAATGTTTTCTTCTAAAATGGTAAAAGCCTTCTTTTTACTTTTATATGTTTAAACTCTGTAGAATTTATTTTTTGTAAGATAAATACTAGGCATCTGACTTTGTATTTTTCCATACGAATAATCTAACATCTCAGGGCCATGAATGGGATGTCCATTTTTTCACAGTTGATTTGCTTTGTCACCTCTTTCACATACCAAGCTCCTACATACATGGAGGTCTATGTGGTAGTCATTAGCGCTTGTCACAAAATGTTTCTATTTCCTCATCCTCTAGGTACATGGTAAATTTCCATTTTCTGACCCTTTTGTGCACAGTGGGGCCATGTGACTAGTTCTGCATAATGTGTTATGAACAAAAGTGCACATGTAATTGCCAGTAGGAATCCCTCCAGAGATCTCCTTCTCTCTGTTAGTGAGAGATATTTACTTGAGCATCAGGCTGGATACCCAAGTGAGTAAAATGAGCAGAGTCCCTCTAAAAACCTTCATGGACTTGCAGCAGAGGGAAAAAATAAACGTGTTTATTTTACACTTCAGAGATGTGGAGCTGTTTATTACTACGGCATGACCTGGCCCTGTCTGACTGATACAGAAACTGGTACACTCACAGGAAAAACAACCACCAAACATGGCATCAGCTAAAGAGCTGGCACCAGGTGGGAGGGAGCAAGAAATTAGGTTGTCATATAAACTGGAGGGATATTGATCTGTTATCCAAACATGAAACATTTGGCAAACGTTATCCCTGAAATAACTTTCAACTCAGAAATGTATTTAATGAACTTTTAGCTCAAAGAGAATAATTTGGAAAATAGAATGTAAAACAAGTGTGTTAGTTAACACTGGCTTTATTTAACAAAGTGCTGCAAGAGAGAGATGGGCTCAGAAAAGGACCTACTGGATTGCAAACAAGAATGAAAGCCTCAAAGAGAGTCCTTAAGTATAAGGACTTGTAGCATTGAAATAAACAACTGCTTCTTATTCATATTTAATAAAAGATACTGGCCAGGCACGGTGGCTCACGTCTGTAATCCCAGCACTTTCGGTGGCTGAGGCAGGTGGATCACTTGACGTCAGGAGTTCGAGACCAGCCTGGTCAACATGGTGAAACTCCATCTCTACTAAAAACACAAAAATAGCTGGGCGTGATGGTGCACGCCTGTAATCCCAGCTACTCGGAAAACTGAGGCAAGATAATCGCCTGAACTCGAGAGGCAGAGGTTGCAGTGAGCTGAGAGATTACACCACTGCACTCCAGCCTGGGTGACCCAGTGAGACTCTGTCTCGGAGGAGGAAGAGGAGGAGGTGGGGGGGAGGAGGAGGAGGAGGGGGAGGAGGAGGAGGAGGAAGAGGAGAAAACTTTTCAATAATAAGGGCCAACTAGAACTTAGGCTTTATATAAGGATCAAATCGAAAATAGGACCTTTCTTCCCTGGGAATGCTTTCAGTTGCATCAAATGATTCAGGTGAAACACACTAAGAATGTGACTTTACAACTAAAACCTGATGGACCTACCCTTAATTAAACAGACACAAGGAGAAGCGAGAGGAGGAGGAGGGGAAGAAGGAAGAGGAGGAAAGAAGTTATTTTAAAGTCCATGTCCACTAACTGGATGCTGTCTGTAACTGTTTCTATTTCCAGTTGTTTCTCTCTCTTTTTCCTTTCTTTTTTCTTTTTTTTTTTTTTTTTTTTGGTAATGTTGACTTTTTGTTGCCCAGTTATTTTTAATTTAATAACATTCATTATATCTGAAAAATTATAGAAAAAAATACTTGGGATTAATGCTTTCTTTTTCCGAGGAAAAATTATGTTTGCTTCTGATAGGCAGCTAGAAGGACTACCAACCACAGATAATCTTAAAATTCAAGGGATTGAGATCATTTGAAACTAAACTTTAATTTGTACAAGGACCAACTCTTTTTTTCCTGGTTCATTCTTACTGTTAGAGGGTAGTCCTTCTCAATCCCACACCAGACCATGGGGAGATATTATTAGGGGTCCCCATCCTTGACAGGCCCTGGACTCCAAATTGTGTTCTCAGAGTTCCATTAGGCTATTAAAAGATCTGCTCAGTTTTTCAGCCTCTCAGTTGCCTATTCTGGTAGTTCCAAGAGCTACGCCTCTCTGAGTTTCTTTCCTCTCTGGAATGTTAGCCTTGTTATGCTTCATTTTTTAAAAACTGCCCTGTTCAGCTGTTGTAGTTGTTCTCTATAAGAGGTTGACCCACACATTGTAGTCCACTGTCAGCAGAAGTCAACTTTTAATATTCACAAGAACTCAATACAAACACGCTTACAGGATCATTTTTAGATTCAGAGATGTCTGATAAGCGAACTAATATCGAAGTGGAAGCTGAACAGTAGTGGTTTCCAGACAGGAAAAGATAATGGAAGGGAAGAAGAGAAAAGCAAACAAAGAATGAAAGAAGAACGATACAATACTTTTTGGTGTAGGTATTCTTTGTTTTACAATGAGGACACTGTGGTTTATATTAAAAATGAGTTGCTCACAATGTATGGAGATCAGAGGTGCTGAAGTCCCTTTTGAATTCAGGACTGTTTGACTCCAGCCTGTATTCGATTCTCTTCTGCTCAACATGCCTACCTAGCATTAAGCCTTTGACAGTCTTCTAATTCCTGAATGTTGGGAGTTAATCTGAGCTCTTGGATTCAACTGAAAATCTCAGCTATTAAACTTGATTGTTTTATCTCTCTCTATACCTCCCCCTGACTATATAAGATCCCCCTGTTCAAGCAATACTGATCAAGTGAGGCTAACTAGTCTTAGACAATAATCCTTATTGTCTGCTCCCACATTGTTCTCTTCCACAATGCAAATGAATATGAGGAATTTATAGGGTGATAAGGAGGCAGCCTTAAAGATTATTAAGTCAGTGGATGGGCAATTTCTCTGGTCTCTCTATACCACTCTTCCTCCTTCTTCCTTTCTTTACTTCTCTCAGTCTGCCTTTCTTTCTTCTCTTAACAAATATCAACTGAACAAATGTTGTACAATAAGTACTTTACTAAGGACAGAATATGCAGTGGTGAAAAAAAAAGGCGATTTATATTCATCTGGACCTTAGAGGTTAATGATCAGTAGTAGGCATAGGTTGAGGCTGTGTTTTAAAGTTTATCACCCTGGAGCAAAGGTGAGAATCCATAGAAGACCAACGAAGACAAGAAAGAGCCTAGATCTCCAATGGCACATTCTATTAGCACTGGAGCCAGCTATAGCTCTCAGATTTCCTAAGGATGTGCCTGCACCATCAGTGTAAATACAGAGGCCTAGGCATTGCTCCATGCATCCTCATTACCTTCAAGTAACAATGTCACTTTGGGTTGGAGTGACCTTGTATCTGAGACCCCATTCCAAAAGAACCTTTCAGCTCTCCACCTCCCTTGGCCACAACCCAGACTACATAGACATGACAGCTGAAGGAAAGTCTTCCAGTCAGAGGAATCTGCCCTTCAGCATGCCTAGGGGTAGGGAGCCAGAACATTCGACCCAGGAAAGGGATCCACCGAAGACCTTAACAGTGTAGGTACTTTTTAAAAAAAAAAAATTTGAGAACAAGTTAGAGCCAAACTGATTAAATGACAAAGCAAGCATTGAATGTTTTCAAAGGTGTGGATGGAACAAACTGAAACAGTATCTGCCTCCTGTCTCCTCTCCCCTTTAGTCTCCCCAGTGGTAATGTCCACTCTGACCGTGAAGGCACCCGTGAAGGCAAGTTATTTGTGGTTATATATAATTGGTCAACAACCATAGCTTTTAGTCTGATTTAGTCTTAGTGCCAAGGGGCTTCCATTTGCTTTCAAAAAGAATATCTATCCTTTTTCATTTTTCACGCCATTAACTTACCATAGGGCTAAGTGCAATGTAATCATATCTCATTGTAATAATTCTGTTGTCAAAGTGACATCACTGCATTCAACACTATCTTTGATGTCAAACCATCCACTCTGTGTGGGTTTATCTCTTTAATGCAGGCAAGACCTCTATTGCTAGAAGAGAAACTTCAGAGGAAGGATAATATGAATTTGTGGGACAGTTCTCTCCTGGAAGAGAAACAGGATTCTGGGAAGAATTCTGCTTGGGAACATGGGTGGGGCTTGCAAGACTTGTGAAGCAGAGAGGCTGGCTTCCTCAGTCTTTGAGCTGAAATTCACGTCTTTATAACTTGTGTCTATTTGTGGTAGTTGTTCCTTCTGGAATAATGTCAAACAAGTTTTTGTTCCCCCATGACAACCTTTCAGTTAATTGAATACAGATCCCTTGCCCTCCTTTTCTTTCCTTGTGTTTTCTGTTCCTCAGGTTGAACACTTTCCATTCTTTCAACTATTTCTGATACGGCATTTTGGCAGAAGGAAACATGGGTGGAAAATATTGTGGGAATAAATACTCCATGTACGTTTCAGTAAATGGCAACTCTCTCTCTAACCTGAAAGCCAAACATTCTGACACCGGATCAGAGCACAGTTAGAGTGACATGTCAACATTCCAAACCTCCTGCCTGTGAGGGGAAACAAGAAAAACGGGACCAAAATATTTTTGCCCATATTAATTAAGAAATGTTTTTCTTCATTGGTTCTCATAGGGAAATGACATATTTTTGTCACTCCTTGGAAAGATTTGAAGTTTTATATTTTAACCTTTTATTAAAACTTTCCTTAAGATTCATTTGAAATTATTTTAGTATTTGAAATACAACTCTACTAATGTGTTTTAGAGCCTCATGGTCTTTTTATTTATTTTATTTTCTGAAACAAAAATAAACAACTATCCTTAAAAAATGTCTCTATTTTCTGAAACTGTGGAACCAAGACCAAACCGAACATTCAAATAGGCTTCACATCAGGCACAAATTAATATTTTTATTGAATTTTTGGGATAATGTGCAGAACATACGTATTGGCATTTTGTAACTTCTGTTAGCTATAAAAATAACAGCACATCTCTACCTTTCTTTTCTGACTTGTTTAGTCTGAGACAAACCAGAGAAGAAAAGGAATAAATTTAGCCCTTGGCCCACTATTAGGGGGGTTCTGAGATTAATCTTGTAATTAATCTTTTAATCTTAGACCTGTACTCCTCTGTTCATGAAAGGTGAGATTAATACATGTACTAATATTACTACTACTATATCAACACAGAAATAGCTGTAATGCTACTAATTGCATGAGAGTGATTTTAGTGTTCCACTATCAATTATGGTGGTGCCTCTTACTTTAAGATAGATATTTTAAAATCATGTTGAAAATGGCTTTCCAAGTTTTCTATGAAATTGTATGGTGTTAACATTTTTTAAATGTCCCTTCAAATTTTACTGATGTTATTAAATATTAGAAAATAAATACTATTTAATTATTGTTATAATTGCTAGAAGTATATATATATATATTAATTAAAACAATGTTCTGGTGGAGTCTGGGAAGTTGGGAAGTTGGCGGTAATGGTGACATAATTCTTGAATCTACCTGAATCCCACAGAAGCTACATATCAAAAACTTAAGCTCCTGGTAATTATGTATACAGTCATGTACCCAATAAGGACATTTTGGTCAATGATGAACTATATATATGACCATAGCCCCATAAGATTATAGTATTTTATTTTTACTGTATATTTTCTCTGTTAAAATATGTTTCAATATGCAAATACTTCCCATTGTGTTACAACAACTGCCCACAGTGTTCAGGACAGTAACATGCTATACAGGTTTATAACCTAAAAATAATAGGCTTTACCAGATAGCCTAGATGTGTAGTAGGCTATACCAGCTAGGTTTGCGTAAGTACATTCTCCAACACTTGCACAATGACATGGGTGGAAAATATTGTGGGAATAATGCATTTCTCAGGACATGTACCTGTGGTTAAGGAACACACAACTGTACAATAAAATGATGTTTAGGTAACCCCATGAAACTCACCAAAACAAGAATTGGCTGGAACACAGAGAGCTATAGAAACTGAGTGGTATCAACATCAGTGTGAGAAGTAGCAGCTGGAGACATAGGAAATCTGACAAACCAGAAAAGAGGAGAATCCAAAAATGGCCCCAAGGGACTCACTGGAAAGCACAGTATGCTCATTTTATAAAAAATGAGTTTTACTAACTCCAATCATGAGTAAGTACAGAAGTATGAAGAATTCTGGGCACTGTGTACTCTCAAAACTGTCCTAACTCCCTTTGAGGAAAGATGCCTATAGTGATGAAGAGTTGTTGAGCAGATCTGAGACAATTGAGATAAAGAAAACACTAGCTCCAGATAAAAGGATGGAGAGGGACAGGGCTGAGAGATGGATAACAGAAATCAAGCTGACATATTGCATAACAACAGAAATGAGCTTTGTGAAATTAGAGAAACTATCATGACCCATGACTCCCCGTAAAAGTTCAAGAAAAAAAAAAAACTAATTTCACATAAAAGTGAGCAAGAAAAAACCTAAGTGACAACCTAACTCCCTGCAGAAAACATATATACAAAAGGAACAAAAAAAGGACATGACTACAACAAAGACATGCTATTCCTAAATGAGGTAAGCATATTAAAAACATGACACATAAAATGAAAGACCAACATATATAACAATTGGAAAAATATCAGAAACGAAGTGTAACAATTTAGGAAAGAATTCTAAATAAGAGAAAAAATACTTCAAAAATGAAAACTAAAGTAGAAGGCATACAGTTTCAAACAAATACAACAGATAATGGCTTAAGAAAAATATGAAGTGAAAAATAATTTTAAAAATTAAAAAAGAAATTGAAAGACAGATAAAATGATTTATGAAAAAGTAGCAAATATTGAATATAAGCAAAGAAGATTCAATAGATGTATAATAGCAGTCTCTGAAAAGGAAAAACGAAGCAAAGAAACAACAAGCAAAGAAACAACAGATATGACCAAAAATAATTGAGGAAAAGTTTCCTAAATGTTAAAATGTGCAGTTTATTTTATACTAAATTATACAATATAAAATTTAAATTACATATTGAAAAGAAAAAGCACATACCTGAAAAAAAATTAACCCATTGCCTGACTTCAAATTATACTGCAAGGCTATAGTAACTAAAACAGCATGATGGTGGTACAAAAATAGATACATTGATCAATGAAGCAGAATAGAGAATTCAGAAATAAACCCACATACCTAGAACCAACTGATCTTCAATAAAGTCAACACAAACAAACAATGGAGAGAGGACACATTATTCAATAAATGATGCCTGGGAAATTCACTAGCTATATGCAGAAGAATGAAACTGGATCCCTATCTCTCACCATATACAAAAATTAACTCAAGATGGATTAAAGACCTAAACATAAGACCTGAAGCTATAAAAATCCTAGAAGACAACCAAGAAAAAACTCTTCTGGATATTGGCCTAGGCAAAAAATTTATGAGGAAGACCCCAAAAGTAATTGCAACAGAAACAAAGGTAGACTTGGGACTTAATCAAATGGGACTTAATCAAACTAAAAAGCTTCTGCATAGCAAAAGAAGTAACTAACAGAACAAACAATCTACAGAATGGGAGAAAATATTTATATTAATAAATTATAATTACAACAAAGAATTAACATCCCAAATCTATAAGGGACTCAAAATAACTCAACAAGAAAAAATAACCCCACTAACAACTGGGCAAGAGACATAAACAGCATTTCTGAAAAGAAGAAACACAAATGGCCAATAAACACATGAAAAAATGTTCAACATCACAATCATAACAGAAATGCAAATTAAAGCCACACCGAGATACCATCTTACACCAGTCAGAATAGCTTTTATTAAAAAGTCAGAAAACAACATATGTTGCCATGGGTGTGGAGAAAAGGGAACACTCATCTACTATCAGTAGGAATGTAAACTTGCTCAACCTCTATGGAAAGCAGTATGGAAATATCACAAAGAACTAAAAATAGAACTACCATTCGTCCCAGCAATCCTGCTGCTGAGTCTCTACCCAAAGAAAAATAAATTATATAAAAAATACACCTGTACTCCTATGTTGACTGCAGCCTTATTTACAATAGTAGGGTCATAGAACTGACCTAAGTATTCACCAACAGTTGATTAGATGAAGAAAATGTGATAGGTATGCACCATGGAATACTATGCAGCTATAAAAATAAAATGAAATAATGCCTTTGCAGCAGCATGGATGGATCTGGAGGCCATTGTGCTAAGTGAACCAACATAAAAACAGAAAATCAGTATTATGTGTTCTCATATATAAGTGGGAGCAAAACAAAGGGTACATGCAGATATAAATATAGGAAAAAAAATCACTGTTGACTTGAAAGGGAAGAAGGGAGGAGGCAGGGAGGGTTGAAAAGTTGTCTATTGGGTGCAATGTCCCATATTTGGGCCATGGGTACACTAGAAGCCCAACCCCCACCATTAAGTGTGTAATACCAATGTAACAAACAAGCACATGTACCCCCTAAATCTAAATTAAAAATATATTTTTAAAAAAGCTAATTCTAGTAAAATTACTGGGCTTGAAAAAAATAAGCAATCGTTCTTACATCTAGGCAGAAAGACAAAAGACTTATAAAACAAGACTATTAGACTTCTATCAGATTTATCAATGGCAAAGTTTTATGCCAGAAACAAAGATATAGAATAACATATTTAAGACACTGAAGGGGAATAAATGAGCCAAAGAGTTTGTGTCCATCTGAACAAACTAACTCACATATGTAAAGGCTACAGACAAACTTCCCTCACTTTCAAGAAGTCAGGTAATGTTTTCATGCACTCTTGCTGAGAAATCTACTACAAAACAATCTTCAGAAAAGTAAAATTATTTTATTTAAGATATGAAAATAAGGATTGATGGTAAGCATTAAATGTATCATTCCATTTATACCTAAAATTTAAGAACAGCTGAAGAATGTATAATATATAATCATTATAAGCATTGACGATGTAGACAAAGTACCACAATTTTCAGAAATGAGGAAAGAATGGGGGAATAAGCTCAAAAAACTATATAATGATTGCAGTTATCATATGGGTCAAGTAATATGGATATTGTTATTCTGAGACTATTGTGTGTATCATGTGATATAAAGCCAAGGGATAATTATGAAATATTCCACTTCTATCATTCCTTCACTTCTTGAGAACCAGGATTACTTGTATGAAATAAATGACATATAGAAGTAACCTAGAAAGGTGAATTACAATAATCAAAATGAACTCATAACTTCAAAAAAGTTTATGACATTTATAAAAACCAAAATTAATTTCATAATTATATATAATATATTTAACATTAGTGTATGATTGTTCTGTCCACTGAAAAGACCTAGAAATTAAAGAAACCAGCAGCACATACATATATATGTTGTCTACAAATAATGACAGTTTTAATTCTTCCTTTTCAATTCTTATCTCACATTGCCACACACGGTAAGGCCTACATTATCAATGCTAAATAAAAGTGGGAAAGCAGGCATCATTGTCAATATCTCGATCTTAGAATCATAGAAAGATTTTAGCAAGTTACCATTAAGTATGATGTTTGCCCTAAATTTTCTGTGAGGTGGTAATGTTTAATCCACATTTTCATTTAGCAATATCAATGTACTTTTTGCTTTAAAAGATGATAAAACTCTCACTACTAACCTTCTTGTCATCTCATTTCTCCAATCCTCTATTTTTGTTAGATATATTATTCTTTGAATAATGCCAAAGTTTATGGCATTAAATTGTGTGCCATAACACTAATTTCTATGATTATTTTGCTGTAGTTCAGGTTTAAATTGATTCATTACTAATCACCTTGTATTTATTTTGAATTCACTATCCTTTGTTTTCGATTCATATTTGTCTCATGATTGCCTTGATTTTGTCATTGATTTTTTCCGAAGGAGACCAATGGATGTTCTATTTTTAGAGTTATTTTGTATTTGAGATGTATATATGTTGCTTTTATATGTAAATTGTGATATTCTTTGGTCTGGAAATGTGTCAGTAAATGTTTAACAACTAGCTCTCTGAAGGAACAAAAAGACCAGATTTTAGCATTGGCAGTTTTCCTGAGGCAAATAATCTCATCATGGCTGATTTCAAGCTATCAACATGGTGCCACTGAAAGTAGACAGAAAGAGACGCTTGGGAGCACACTATCATCTAACATTATGCAGTATCTCCACTATACAGACATAATAGACATAAGTAACTGCAAAATCATGTGTAATCATAAAATGTAGTAAAATAATTAGGAAGCAATGAATCAAGCATTTATTACAACTGTTTTTTAAAAATAATGTATTTCATCACACATTTCTATAATTTAGTTTTAGATAATGACTCTGTTTAACTATTGGCTGGAAATATTCCTAAAATTTTACCGGTCACTCTTGGAAAGCTAGTACAAGCTGGGTCTAACACCTTTGTCGTACCTTATTTACTTCAGAATGATGTTGACAATGTGCTTTTATATTAATCCATTAAATGCTGCTGTAGAAACTTCTGAAGCTAACGTTTAGCAACATGAGAACTGAACTGATGAACTTTGCCCCACTTCGTACTTTAAGCACATAGAAATTCTGGATAAAATGGTAAATATTAAATAAATCAAAGTAAGACAAGATAAATCTCCATGTGTGAGAAAGGAAAAATGAAATCAATGCCAGAGCAATAATTTGAAACTGATTCCATGACTGCTGCTCTCAGGTGTTGGAGAAGGCATGGATCATAGAGCCCGGTGTTGAGAGTCTAAAGCCCATTCAAGGAGAAGCAGCTAAAATGGAAATGGACTAGAAAAATCTCTGTCCATCATCTCAGAAAAATAGTGAGTATTAGGCCTTAGGTTTTGGATGTAGGGAAGAAAAAGTTACTGGCACAAAAGAAAAACTCCAGACCCACACCACTGATAGACACTTAAATTAGCTGAATACTACATTACCAGTAAACTCAGAAACTAACCAAAAACTAGTGCGGATTATTGAAATCCCTGAGTTTCCAATGAGAATTCTCTCATCATAAACAATCATGAAACCATGTGGTAGCAACCTTTTTATAAGGCAAGACAAAATTTTGACAGAATAATTAATTCTTTCTGAAGACGAACAAGGTATGAAAAAGAAGATAGCAATAAGGAAAAGATTGATGAGATCCAAAGGGCCAAATGATCCAACAAAAAGAAAAATTAACAACCCAAGAACAGAAGAAATGGAATAATATGGAAGTATTCAAATACCAAAGATGAATAAAAGCACTGGATATGATTTTAAGATAACAGACCCTATGGAAAAAGAATAGGTGAATTCAAAAGGAAACCAACTAGAATTTCTAGAAATAAATAATAAATAGTTCACTAGACATTTAAAAATGAATAAGTGGATTAAAGAGGAGGGTAGATGCAGCTGAAAAGAAAACATATAAGGTGGAAAATGGAGAATAAAAAGTATTTTCAAAACTATATGGGACATTTATAAAAGATTTTACAACAAATACCAAAATAACCAGTACCGTAAATCACTTTCCCTGATAATAATGTAATTAAATGAGAAATAAATGTTCAAGAACTGAAACAATTCACATAATTTTTATAGGTTTAAATAAAAGTATCAAAAAAGACACCAGAACGGAAATTGTGAAATAGTTGGATTAAATGACAATGAAGGTAGCACAAATGAAATCTATAAAAAGTAGCTAGAGCAGTGTTGGAGGGAAGTGAAGAGCTTTGAAGACAAATATTAGAAAGATACGCCATGCTTTGGGAGGCTGAAGTGGACAGATCATCTGAGGTCAGGAGTTCAAGACCAGCCTAGTCAACATGGTAAACCCCATCTCCACTAAAAACACAAAATTAGCCAGGCATGGTGGTGCATGCCTGTACTCCCAGCTACTCAGGAGGCTGAGGCAGGAGAATGGCTTGAACCTGGGAGGCAGAGGTTGCTGTGACCTGAGATCATGCCACTGAATTCCAGCCTGGACAACACAGCAAGACACTATCTCAGAAAAACAAAAAAAAAGAAAAGAAAGAAAGATAGGTGGAAAAGTAATGAGCTAAATGTTCAGTGCAATGAATTATAAGAGTACATTAAAACTAAAGAAAATAGAAAGTTGGAATAATGAAAATCAGAGAAGTTAATGACACAGAAAAATAAAACAAGATGAACAGAATTAAAGGCTAAATCTCTGATCAATAAAATAGACAAAGGTCAATCAAAACTGATGAAACAAACAAAATTAAGACACTAATAAACATGTTAAGAAACAAAAAGATAACTACATACACGGCAGAAACTTAAAGAGAATATTACGAATAACTTGGATTCAATAATCTTGAAAAGTTACATAAAATGAACAACTTATTTTATTTTACTTTCTTCATAAGAAAAAGAATGTAAAACCATCTTTTTTTATTGATTGCATATTAAAATGCCAAAATGGCAATATTTCAGACATACTGGGTAAAATAAAATATTAAAGTTAAATTAACTTGTTTCTTTGAACTTTGTATAACGTAACGGCTAGAAAAGTGTAAATTACAGTGAACAACTTAAATTTTCAAATATAATTATAAGAAATATGAATTTCAGTTGATTTTAGAGATGAGTCTCCTTTAAATAATAATGAATCCGTAGATTATATGATCTGTTCTAGTGATAGAAACAAATTTGTTAAAAAATGAGGGACAAGTTCCTGAAATCTGTTTATAAGACAGGTAACTTCAAAATGAAAAATGGGCAAGAAAAACACAAGAAATCATATCAAAATAATGACAGTAGGAGTAATAATAGCTTAAAGTGATTAAGCTCCAGACACTTTCAGAACTGATTTGCACATTTACATGTTCCTCACTATAAATCTATGATTTAGGTAACATGATTGTCCTCATGTTACAGATGAGGAAACCGTGGCAGAAACATCGTGACTAATCTACCCTAGGTCACACAGATAGTACCCTGTGTGCACACCCAAAAGTGAACCAGACAGTCTTGCTTGGGATCCTCTGCTCTTAATCATTCACTTCAAATTTTTTAACAAAACATTAGCAAACCAAACGTAACCATGTATTTTTAGCACAAAATGATCACGTAAGGTTGAGAGAGACATTCAAAGTATTTCTTCTTAGTCACCAATTCACATTCCTAGAATATGCAATCTCCAGTCCATTGTTAGGTGCCCATAAGATTTTATAAATTGACAAACATATCTTCTTTCTCCAAAAACTGTTCAATCTCAGATTTGTTCCTTTTCCATCCATTTCTGTCTGGCTATGTAGGCATAATATTTGATGGTTACATCATCTCCTTCCCACCCCCCATCCTACTTAAAACCATTCAATGATTTTCCATTGTTCTTAACATAATAGGCAAACCTCTCATCATGGCCTCCAAGCTTTGTTCACAGCTGACCTCTCCAGCCTCTTCTAGAATCATATTCTTTCTGGCTTTCTGTACTTCAGCCACACTGGCTGTCTAGAACTTGACCCTGTGTGTTTGCTCATGCTGTTCCCGTGCAAAGAACTCCCCACTCCCCCCTTTTTCTAGCTGTCTTCCACTCTTTCAGGTCTCACCTCAATATCACTTCTCAAGGGAACTCTCCACTGAGCTTCCCCGCTCCTAAGACTACGTCAGTTTCCCTAGTCTAAATTCTCTTAACACTCTATCCCTCTTCTTGGTAGCATTATGCATACTTGTAAACTCACATCTATTTGTGGGATTATTTCATTCACCTTTCTCTTCCCTAACTAGAATGCAGGAGAACAAGGCCCACAGTACACGTACTTTCTTTCTAGCAATGATTAAACACTAGTTAAACACCAGTGTTTAATGCAATACTTTCACTTTGTTGGAATAATTTATGAATTATTAAGAGAAGGGAAGAAAGGAGTGGTAGGTTATTTGAAAAAGATAGCTGCAATTAGTATTCTCATGGATCCATGCCCCTTTCACCTCCTCCCATCAAGAGGTAGGATGTACTTGCCAACCCCCTTGTGATGTCCTTTCCTCAACGGAATGTAGCAGAAGCAATAATGACACAGTGGCATGAATGCTATGTAGGCATCTAAGCCAGAGGAGATCCTGCGAACTTCTGCTGTCACTGTTGAATGATTATGACCAAGGATACCCTAATGGGGGATGCACAGCCACAGAGAGGCACCCAAGCCAAGACCATCCTAGACTAGTCAGCCTCCTACCAAACTTCTGGCTGACCTCTGACACACAAGCAAAGTCAGCTGATATCAACCAATGGAGACTGGCCTACAAAATCAAAACTGTCCCGCTAATCCCTAGACTCAAGAGCAATAATACATGGAGTTTTTTAAGCCACCAAGTTTTGGGGTAAAGAGGAAGAAAACTTAAGGGAGAAAAATGGAGAAAAAGATATAAAGGTATGTGTGTGTAAGTGGATAAAGATTCAATGTTTTAGCTGCAGAAAAAAATGAGTTCACCCAAGAAGTTGTACAAAGAGAGGTCTAGGTTCAAATTAAGGCTAGACTTAATAAAGAGCTGAGTTTTCAACAACAACAAAAAAAGAAATGGGATGAAATCCTTCTTGTGCACCATCCAGTGTTATGAATAAAAACAACAACATGGGATTTTGGAGCTAGAGTTTTAAATCCCAGTTTACTTTACTAGTACTACATATCTAGATAATGTTCTTATCTAAGTGTGTGCAATGCAGCCTACAGTTACTATTCTGCCTCCTGCTTTGGGAGGGTGTGGTGATATTGATGAGACTGTAGTTCTATTGCTACAAGACCTGCCAGTAAATTCTCCACTCACAGGTGAATTCTAGACTCACTTACTGCTCAGACTTGGGCTGACGTTTCTCAAATGGGGCCCCAGATGTCCCTGCACCCATGGGACCACAGATTATCCCTAGACTGTACCACAAGTATCCACTGACATGAATTATCACAGTGTTTCTAACCAGCTGAATTTGGAGCCCGGCTTTGAATTTATTCTCTCTGGACAGGACTCTCACTCTCGTCTGGCTCTTCCAAGCAGTCCTTATATGGATGAGACCCTCAGCCTCATTGCACATGAACTGCCATCTTTATTCTCACGTTTATTGATGTGAGATACCAGCACCATCTTACCTATGAACCTAGACTCTATTCAAATATGTCACTCATGATTCGTCTGGATGCTTTGAACAACAAAGTTAGACCCAACTGATGTTCATTATCCTGAAATGGACTGGACACGATGATTGGGCTGGACTCCTGTCACCCTTTGGAGTCCAGCCCTACATCCAGTCTGTTCCCATAACCCCACCTCTGACAATCACTAATAGACCTTTTTGAGTCTCTTTATATAGTCATAAAGGCTTAGTACACCTCATGAGGAGGTCCCTGAGGGTTAGGCCAGGGACATTGTTTAAAAATATATAAATTATAAAGTACTCTACAAGGACTTAGTATTACCATCATAATTATCTCATGACGATCCAGTTCTTGCTGCCAGAGATGCTGCTATGTAGAATAATGACTTGAGTTGGAGACTGGACTTCTAAGAGCCTTCCATGTTTAATCATCCAAAGTCCTGCAGATGCACTGAATTCCATTTTAAAATTAACAGAATTAACAGAATTGGGCAAATTAGGCAAAATCCTACTTTCTACATGAATTTCAATTATTGTGTGATGTAAACCTTTTTCTTTTCACCTGTGGTGAAAAGAAAACGCTTTTAATCTAAGTGGTAGCAATAAAAAGATGACCCAACTAAAGTTTTGCCAGGTGGGTAGTTCTAAACTCATCAAAATTAAAATGAGTAAACAAAAATGAACACTTGCTTTGTGTCAGACAGGTTTCTAAGTGCTTGATGCTACTCGTTTATTCTCACAACAAACGTATGAGGTAAGTGCTAGGATTATCCCCATTTCACAGATGAGTAAGTCAAGGCATGAAAAGGTTAAGTAACTTACCCAAGGTCATAGGGCCAGCAAATAGAAGGGCAGGAAGTAAGCCCTGAAAATGTAGTCCAGGGGTCTAGGCTCTACAACCCTACATCCTCCATGTGGATGCACAAGTCGCTGCCTCCCCAGTGCCCCTGCCTGGTATTACAGAGATGAAATACAGATCGGTTTCCAGGCCGACTCTCCGTGCAAGTCAGAAACTCCCATCTCCGGTGCCCATGAACCTGGATTTTCCAATTGTGCTTGGCTCTGGCTCCCTGGAGAGAATGTAGCAAATTGGGAAGGCTAGAACTATCTCCTGCCCACTCCTGCTAATTAAACTCCTCCAACTGACACTTTTTGGCTGGTTCCAGGAGGATATTATTTTTAGCATGTGAGGGTTAAAGGGGAAGGGAAGTGTGCCAGATTCAGGTTGTTAGAGAGGGGGAGAAAGAGAAAGGAGCTCGGAGGGATGCATTATGATTACGACTTGTTTTAATAATAAGATGGAGAAAATTGAGAGTCTCAAGGCCTTAAGGAAGGCCCCTAAACTCTGTCAACCTCCTTAATGGTTCTGCCACATTTAAATGGGTGGAATATTTCTCCACTCACACAGTCCCAATGGGACTGCAATTGCAGATTTTAGAAGTATCCAGTTTATTTTATTATTATTATTATTACTATTTCCTGGAATGAAAAGAAGAGTAATGCTTTGCAGGCTGGGGTGAAAAGAGTATTCCATCTTCCCCACCCCTTTTTCTTGCAAGGCTCTTTGACAGCCACACCCTGGCCTGCCCTAAGAGGTAATACATGAGGTACTAACATGACCCTGATTAGGAAGCTGGGAGGTTAATCTGCAGGGCTCCTTCTGATAAAGACCAGGCCAGACCATGCACGGCTCGGCCGATTGATAAACTCTGGGCCTGCATAACCACAGGAGTCCATCTGAGGTGTAGAGTGTGCAGTTCTGCCTCCCAGGACTCCATCTATCTACGTCAGTTTCACACATTCACCCGCAGCCTCCTGCCTTCTCCCCTCCCTCTCTGCTTCTGTTCCAGTGATTAAAGATGCAAGATCCCTAGCTATTTACCCGCAGTTCTGTAAGCTGTCCAAACCCAGGCGACTCAGCCTTGTTAAGCTGAAGCATAAAACCTTGCAGCCCTGTGATACAAACCATGAAATCCTTAAAACTCAATTCACAGGAAAAAGAACTTTTTTCTTGGTCCTGCTCTTCATGTGATTAATAGATGTCATTGTTTAGTCTGACAGCAAAGGCTCCATTGGGCGACAAGCTAACAGTTTTACTCCTGGACAGAGCAAAGAGAGAAAATACCCATGACACTGGGAAGATCATTTTTCTCAGGACTCAGTGCATTGCCATTTTTTAAGAGCACACGGATGGAAATTTCAGCATATGCAATAAACATGTACTGTAGAACTGAATTAATCTGCTTGCACTGAAAGGCAACTAGTGTGTATTGTAAGGGTGACTGGTAATTAAGTGTACTAATTGAGAGGAGGTAAGAGCCGGACCTGGATTGGAATCTCTGCTCACCCACTTACTGCCTAAATGACCTTAGGCAAGTGGTGTCACCCTTTAAGACATAGATCCATCCTTATAAAAGGGGATTAATAACAGTTACCTCATAAAGTTGTATCCAGGATGCCATGAGATGATTCTGTTAATGCTCTCAGCATAGTGCCTGGTGCAGAATGAGTCCTTCCCTAAAATTAGCTGCCATTATTAGGTCATACATGAACATGAAGAACAGGGACAGACCTGGAGCAAGACCAAATCCACAGCATCATCTTTGGCATGAAGTAGTTTTACTTTTCAAGCCTCAATAAACTGGCTGCTTCTAATAATCAATGGGTACGGAACACATAACAGCTGTCATCAGTCCAGAGCAATTGCTCATTGTGATACCAAACTCCTCCTTCAATTAGCAACTGTTTATTTAAAATACGCTCCCCAAAAAAGTAAATAATAAATTCATTTGGAGACACTTTGTAGAGACTGTAATAACTTGGATTTTAATACTGCGAGTTGATTAACATGTGATACATTTTCCAGTAAACTAAATAAGGGTTTTATTCATCTATGCCTCCTAAGAGAATGGGAAAAAAATGCTTTGACGTGAACATTTTGAATGATGCTAAATCAGACAAGTAGTGATCCTTAATCTTGGGTAACTTTGCCCACCCACCCATTCTCCTGGAACATTTGACAATATTTGGAGACATTTTTGGTTATCACAACTAGGGTGAGGGGAGCTGCTACTGGTATCTAGTGGGCAGAGGCCAGGGACTCTGCTAAACATCCTATAAATGCACAGGATGGCCCCCACCACAAAGCATCATCCAACTCTAAATGACACTACTGCTGAGGGTGAAAAACCCTGGCTTAATCAAACCTGTAGTGTGGTGGGAGAAAACTAGATATTGTAATTGAATATTTAATGAAATCTTAATGTGTGAGGAAATTTGCCTAGAATTTAAATTACTACCTTGAATTGAAACAAATTTCACCTAATAACTCATTTGCGAATTATTTGTAAACATTGTGGTTTCTGATTTTATTTTTTGTATTTAAAAAAATTGCCAATTATGAAATACTGTGATCTTCTAGATTATCATTGTTTCAAAAGCTGCTCAAGGTAGTTCTTTTAATTTAGTCTTTTGCAAAAGCCAAGAGAGTCAGAAGCTGAGCTAATGCTGTCTCCATCCTTCATGATGAAAATTGTCCCCACAAGCACTTTCCCCTGTTCCCCCCAAAAAAGAAAAGAAACTCATTGCAAAGATTTCACTTACCTTAACTTCAAGGTAAAGATTTTCCTCCTCCTCTAAATTCACCATGAGCATGGTTCCTAATCCAAGGATAGGATTTCCCCAATGGCTGAGATGGTGGAAATCAAAACATTCAAAAATGTAAGGAACCAGATATAGGGACCACTCACTGTTTAGTTTTCTTGCCTTTCATGCCCACAGAATACAGCATTGCCCATCTGAGAAAGTCATTAGTGAGAGAAGAGTTTTTGTAAGCACTTCCTTGAAAATGGGGTATGTTTGCTGTTTTTGGAAAATATCAGCCTGGAAGAGATAAAGTTCAGTAGAGGGCAAAGCTATCAAAGCCAAAATCACACGATTCTTTGATTTCAGAGGCCCTTGCTTAGAATTTGGCGCTGCCCCACCGCCATTTCCCCCTCTATTCCTGTGGATCAACCAAAACCGTAACACAGCCCTGGGAGCCCAGAGAGGACTAGAGTAAAAGTAGTATTTATTAAATGTGAGTTATGAGCCAGGAACTGTGCAAGGTGCTTTAGAGACATTGGTTCCTCCAGAGGAATTTCAGCAGCCACAACTAGGTTAGTGTAAAAACAGATTTTTAAAGGGTTTGAGCAGATTTAACACAAGCCTAAATCCAGATTGATATACTTTTTTAAAATGTCAGTGCAGCCATGGAGTTATTGTCTTACTGATACACTCTCCATCAGCCTCTTTCCTTCTTTGCAAGGCTGTGATTTCCTTGGAGCATGGCCTCTTAAAGGCAAGTGATTTATCTGCATCTACTTATCCCTATACCTAGAAGAATACCTGGTTTAGAGTAGGTCCTCACTGGTTCCTGCTTAATTATTGTATTTTAATCCCAACATAAGTGAATGTTTTGCATGCTCCCTGGAACATAGTAGAAACTCTTAATATATAATATATTACATTGAATTTATCCACAATACAATGGGTCTAAAAATAGCTATACCATAGTGTGGGTGCCAAAACACAAGTGGACTAACCTTAAGGACAGTGCCTTAGGGTGGTACTTGGTGAATACAGAAGACTCACTTAATGCTTACTAGCATGGCACTGGGACAGGGAGGAGCCTCTTAGAATGCAGAAGCTATATATTTGCACAGAAATCCAGCCAAGGTTTGCTAGCAGTGGTGTCTCTACTCTGAGAAGTAGTGTGGGCTGCAGTATCATGGCCACTGTGGAGTCCTGCACTCCACCTGACCTGTGTGTGACCCTTAAACATGAGAGCTCAGTACTCAGCTGAGAGGAGACCTGCAGGATGTGTACCAGCAGCACCCAGCACAACCAGGTATATGTGATAGGAGGTGTGGCTCAGCTAAATGGTGACCCAGCATCAGGCTCAATCCTGCTGAAGAGGCAGAGGAGATAGTGTTAGGACTATTGAGAATGAACATTTCAAAAGAGAGCAAGAGTGTATGCTCTCTGCAAATCCATACAGCTTTCTGCCACTGATGAACATAGTAGACAGCAGTAGTAGATAGTAGTAGAAAGCAGTAGAGCCTTCTTAAGCAGTAGATGCAAGCTAAACAGCCTATCGCTGCGTGGTGGATCTCCAGAGACCACATTCCTAA
This sequence comes from Trachypithecus francoisi, assembly GCF_009764315.1. Lineage (NCBI taxonomy): Eukaryota > Metazoa > Chordata > Mammalia > Primates > Cercopithecidae > Trachypithecus > Trachypithecus francoisi. The sequence continues at coordinate 35,894,086 of NW_022681467.1, forward strand.
ATCAGGAGACACAGCACCAACATCATTTAGATATTTGAAAAATATGCTCAGCTTTAAAACAAGGATAAAAGTGAATACATAACTTCCCAACTTCCCATGAGTAACTTGTAACATCTGGACATGGCTTCCATTGAGTCCGTAACAGAGACTTCAGTTGAGTGCTCAAAGGTGTACCACACATTGGCCTTCACTTCCTACCTTCTATTTTATTTTTCATTTTTGGTGAGCATTTATCATGCTACTGTGTTGTTTACTAGGGCAAGACACCACCCCTACCTTGGAGGAATGTTTGGGGAAGATATATATTACTTACCAGTACAGCATGATAATGACAATAACAGTAACAATAACAATAGCAATAGCAATAACAGCTAACATTTATTGAGTCCCTATGATATGCCAGGCACTCTCATAGGTGTTTAGAGCTTGGAATAACCCTATGAGGTTGGGCTTCTGGTATCAAAGTCCAATCCCTACTTGATGGATGGGCCATGCTAAGGTGTCCGAAAATGCCATTCAGGGTCTATGTAGGAGTGTGACATGGCTGTATTTATCTTAAGAAGAGATCACCCATGGTGCCATGTGGCTGCTGTCCTAGTCACCCAAATACAAGTGACTATTTGCATTCTAAGAACCTTCCTCTATTCATTTAACTCAGAGGCACTTACTGTGGCCAGGGTATGCTGCCAAACTCTGAGGCTGCCATGGTAAGGTGGACAGAGTCCCTGCCCTCGAGTAGCTTACAGTCTCCTGGGATTTACAGTTCCACAAGTGGAAAATGTATTCCTGGGTTCCTCCACTGGGAAGGTTCAGTATATTCAAGACATAGCCAGGGCTCTAAGCCAGGTACAGAGTGACAGAGGGCTTTCAGGAAGGGGTGACTTCCCAATTGAGACTAGATGGCCATAAGGAGTCACACAGGGGAACAGAAGGAGTCATGGCAAAAGGTGTTTATGGACAATGAAATGTCAGTGGGAACAGGGACCACAGTCCAGCAGGGCAGGTGCAGAGCTTAAGAGTGATCAGGAAGAGGCCAGCGAGGGGACTGGCCCCTACCTGGAGAGGGCTGTGAGCCAGAGGTGGATGTAAGTACAGAGTGCAGCAGTCTACAAAGCAGGGCCTCAGCAAATCCTCATGCAACAGGACTAAAAGCATCTTCCAGGAGAGAATCCAGACACAGGGGAGGATAAGATCAAAGGATTTCTGTGGCTGGCTGGTTGCTTTAGCATTCAAGGTGTTCTTCCTCCAACCACAGCTTTCATCCAGGCCCTCTGGCTCCCTGGCTACTGCGGATAAGCCACTTTCTGCTTCTCAGGAACTCGAAGGTGGTTACTTCCTCCAAACTGAATTTTGGTGGCTTTATGTCAAGTGCCCAGATGGAGAAAGAGAAACTGTGATTGCTGCTGCTTCTCCCAGAGCTGCAGGGGAGCTGTTTGCACAATGTAATGGCCAGTGCCCCATCAGCCCTTCTCCTAGAGAGCTGCACCCAGCACAGCCAGATATGTGTGATGGGTGGCATGGCTCAACTGAATGGGTGACCCAGCAGCAGGCTCAATCCTGCTGAATAGGCAGAGGAGAGAGAGCTAGGACGATTGAGAATGAACATTTCAAAAGACAGCAAGAGCATATGCTCTCTGGAAATCCATAGAGCTTTCTGCCATTGATGAAAGTAGTAGGCAGGCTATTAAGACCAACTTGAGAGCCATTCAGGCCAAGTTCAAATCCTGACACTGCCACTTCCTAGTTCTATGATACTGAGCAAGTTGCTTAACCTTTCTGTCCCTCAGTTCTCTCATCTAAATTGACCCCAAAATGGTATTTAATATGAGGCTGTTATGAGGACCCAGGAAGTTAATAAATATAAGACCCTTCAACCAGTGCACAACATATGATAAATATTCATTAAATGTTAGCTATCATTATTCCCTGTTTGCCAAGGTCTGGAGATTGAGAAATGGACAGAGAGAGACATGTATCATTTATTGATCACCTATTATGTGTCAGGTATTTTGTATATATTAGCTGTAAGGTTATAGAAAACATGCCTGAAAATTTTTTACTATCTCATAACAAGGTGGAGTGCATGTCTCCTAAATGTAATAGAGTGACACAAATTCTGTACTATAGACATATAAGTAATGATTTCTACATAAAGATGAGGCTGCAAGTAATTCTGATTGGGCAGAGGGGTGAAGTGTGGAAGGGTACAAGGATTGCAGTGGAAAGAAATTAGCTGACAATTTGTTGTTCTTCTTTAGTCATATCTTAATAATTTTTTTAGCATCACCTTCCCCACTTTCCTGATACCTATCTAAAATTACATTTGGATTTCCTCTTGGGACTTGACTTACAGGAGCCAGTGGAAACATGGATCCTAAACCTACAGAGTCCTAACGCTAAAAGAGCACCAGCTGTGGATCCCAGACCCACCTCCCAGGGGTGAGGATTTAGGCACCTCACTCAGCTCTTGGCCTTATACCTTCTCTGTACAGTGCAGCATGGCCATATCTACCTTATATGGTTGTTAGGAGAATTAATGGTATTTACAAAGCACATAGTACACTACACTCGGTAATGGCATTTCCCGATTTTCATTTACTCGTTTCCTTATTAATGTCCATGACTGCAAGAGGCATTAAGTATGGTGCTAACCATGCCAGTAACCCCACCTAAACAGAGAAACTTTAGGGAGCTATGTCATGTTACCCTACCTCATCCTGCCCAATAAAACCAGCAGTAGACACTTGCCCCAAGGGTAGCCAAGCCTTGCTGCTTGTTCAGGACCTCTGATGAACTAGGTGCAAAAACCCAAATGGGAAGAGACAGTCCCATAGGATTCCTCTTTGAGTGGCAAATTGGATGACCAACAGAGAATCAGGAGCAGAAGTAAAAGTAAAAGCATGTGATAGTCAAAGCCATGAATGAGGAGAAATGATAGAGTGGTGGGTAAAGCCAACCAGGAGGTGAGTGAAAACCAGGCAGACACTGACGTGAGCAGATTTTAGAGGAAGTCCCGCAGTGAGGATTAAGAGTCTCCTGCTACTGAGCCAGCAATACCTGATTTCACAAAGCCCTTGTAAGACAGGAACCCATGGTCCCTGCCCTTCCTGAGGCCTGGCCATTAACTATTCCCTAGGGTTTATGAGACCCAGCCACACCAAGATGCCTGATTCAGACATCCCCATTTGTAACCTTAGAGCAACGGTTCTCAGCCAGGGGTGATTTTGTTCCCAGAGTTTATCTGGCCATGTGTGGAGACAGTTTTGGCTACCATAACTGAGATGAAGGCACCCTAATAGCATCTAGTGGGTAGAGACCAAGGATGATGCTAAAGAACCTACAATGAACAGAGTGGACCTCCATGACAAAGATTTGCCCATCCCAAATGTCAACAGTGGTGAGACTGAGAAACCCTACCTTAAAGAGTCAACTCCACATGACTTGAAACAACTGCAGGCAGCTCTCTGCCTCTGGAAACCGAAAGAATTTAAGAAATGCAAAGGTTTTTCACTTCTGCCATATTATTAATTCTTGAGGTCATTTCGGGGAACGATAGATTTGCATCCTCCACAGTTCATTGTTTGGGGTCTGTTGCAGAGTAGTCATTTAATAATATAATGAATTCGCCTTGTAATTGAAGACGGGTTTCAACCTCTGATTTAAATCGCATAGACAGCAGCACCCTTGGAAAGCGCTCAAATCACACTTAACACTTCGTATATGCAACATACATGGTTTACGTATAGATAAAGGGCTTGTTTTGTGTTGATTCTTATGTTTGAAAATTTGAAGTTGAAAATGTTGGCTGCACATCAACGTATTGGGAAGGTTCACGTGACAAGCTGTACTAGGAAACTTGGGATGCTCAGATGCAAAAAAAAAAAAAAAAAAAAAAAAAAAAATTGTGATATTGAGATGTCTGTGCAATAAAGACTCCAAAAGGAAAAAAGGCAGATGGGAATCACAGACTTAAAGAAAGAACATAGAGAGACATCATTCTTTTTTTTTTTCTTTTTTGAGACAGAGTCTCGCTCTGTCGCCCAGGCTGGAGTACAGTGGCCAGATCTCAGCTCACTGCAAGCTCTGCCTCCCGGGTTTACGCCATTCTCCTGCCTCAGCCTCCCGAGTAGCTGGGACTACATGCGCCCGCCACCTCACCCGGCTAGTTTTTTGTATTTTTTAGTAGAGACGGGGTTTCATTCTATAAGAATTTATCTCAGAGTAGGACTGTGGGTGATAAATCTGAAGGAGCTGTCTTAAACTAAAATATAAAGATCAGGAAACTGAAAAGAGCAAGACTTTTAAACAAAATAATATCAATGAAAGTTATAATATAATTCTCTTTGACTGTCATATATTTAGTACCCATAAGATCTCAGGATCCAGATTAAGTGTTGTGCATGTCTTATCTCATTTAATACTAAGAAAAGGTGTGTGGGGCTCTTTCTTCCTATCTAAGGTGTCCCACAACCAGTTAGTTGTATAGTGGGGTATGGAGCCTGCATTTTCAGTCCAAAATATTTTTATTTTTTAGGGTAAAGACAGAATTTTTACCCTAAATCTAAGCCTTCTTCTGCTGAGAAAACTTGATGCGAAATTCACCTGTCTCAATGTGTCTGCTAGGACATCTCTGTAAGGAGGAGAAACAAAGATCCCTTTTGCCTCTGCTAAATGATCAGGAAGCCATGAAGAGCATTCTCCAATATTCTTACCACTCTTGGCTGCGGAGCACTCTCTGGCATAAATGTATTTGACCCTGTTCTGCACAGACAATCAGCTACAAAATATTCATATCTAAGCTACTGTCATTGTGATGTCAGTTTAGTGAATGACATGTGGAACTAGATTAAAGTAGGGATAGCTAAATGTGGAGAAAACAAATAAAATACAGAATCAAGAAACACACCTATTTACCAAGGTAATACTTCACCAAAACTAGCCCTAAAGAACTTCTATTACTAGAGATTCCTACCCTTTGTAAGCAATAGCCATGAATTCTTCTCAGCCTGTAAGGGGAAGACACATTGTTGGAAAGGTAGCTTACCCTTTGTTTGTAATAAGGCCCTGAATTTTACCTGTGCTTTTCCAGATATGACCTCCAACCTCAAGTTGTCAAGCTGACTGCTCCTAGCTTCCTGCGAGTTGATGGTCATGCCTCATGATTCCACATTCAGAAATTCAAGCCTTAGGTCAAATTCCATACTTCTGTGCAAATCTATAGAAAACTACCTTCTAAATAACCTGGGATTAATGTTTTAACTCTCAAATGACTGATACTTCCTGCCATATATGGACCAAAAAGAGTGTTTTCTATAATTTCCTGGAATCTTATGTAGTTGGGAGGTTTATTGTATCTTATTCTACTCTATTGTTAAAATATAGTGTGTAATATATAAGCTGTAATATATTAAAATGTGTTCATAATACATTGTATTATTAATGTTATAGTATAAGATGATGATTTTTTTAAAGATTGCTAGGCTTTAGGAAAAGGCTTGGCACACTATGGTCTGCAGGCTAAAGCTATCCCACCACTTGTTTTTATAAATAAAGTTTTATTGGAACACAGCCATATTCATTCATTTACATACCATCTGTGGCTGATTTTGCACTACAATGGCAGAGTTGAGTAGCTGTAACAGAGACCAGATGGTCCACTAAACCTAAAATATTTACAATCTAGTCTTTTACAGAAAAGATTTGCCAAAACTTACCTTAGAATAGCATAAGAACTGCAATTGGGATTCAGTTTTCTTATTAAATGAGAGGTTTCACTGAGAGATGGCTACAATTAAGAATTTTTTTCCATCTTCTCATTATTTGATCAAATACAAATTTGGGGCCTCTCCTGCATGTAGTAGTCCAGTAAAATGTGAAGGCCATGTCCCCAAATATCCTAATATTGCTAATGATGCTTTACGCATGCCTTAACTTCTCTAAGAATTTTGCAAAAGAAATGATGCCTGTTAGGTTATAACTGTTCTATGCTACCTACATATATGCATCTGTTATGACACTTAACTCTATACCTTAAGCCCTTTGTCTACCTCCACTGCCCTCATTCATCTCATGCCTATCTCTTCTTACCCATGTTGGCATTGCAGCCATAAATCCTAACACTCTGGAAAGAGCCAAATGTTTCTGTTTTCTAGCATGTCTACCTCACCAGTAAGCTATGTTTGGTGCGATGTTGTTGCAGCATAGAGCAAACCCAGTGTGTGCAGCATGAATGGGTGGGCCCACTCCATGCCTACACCTTGCTGCCACCCTGAGTCTTCTCCATGGGCGGTGCCACTAGCCTTCCAGCTTTTCTCTGTCTTGGTGACTCATGCTTCTGGTCTTCACCAGCCACGACTCCATTGTGTGGCAGCTTGCAATGTATGCATTTGGTATTTGGACTGTCCCCTCTGACCTCTGGCTTGACCTTGATGATCTGTGCACCTAGACTGTCCGTAGAGCATGGCCTCATCCGACCAAGCCTGTCTCCACTATAGCTCTGTCTCCAGTTGGCATGAGGTAAGCAGTGTGGAACCACTTAGAGGCCACTGGAAGTTGAATGTAGCTAAGCAGAGGCAGGACCCATATGAAATCGAAAGGAAAGGAGCTAATAGGGCAGTAACCTGACTTAGAGAATTGGAAGATGCAATTGTTTAAGTGAACCAACTATGTTCTGCTGAACTCTGTACCTCTCTCCTGGCTTGAGAAAGACAAGGGCCATATGTATTTGAAAGACACGTTTGGCAACATCTGTGCATTTGGGGAAGGAACAGTGATGAGAGGTTGGGGTGGAATTGTGAGAGGCCTAAAATGCCAGACAAAGACATTCCTGAAATGTTTGGCTAACTTGCATAAGAAGCATTGGATCTTCAAACTTTTATATTAAAACAAAAGCCCATGGCTTACATTAATGCTTTACTGCAGAAGTAGCACGGCCTAATGATGAAGCAGATAAACTTGGAGCCAGACTGCCTAGTTTCAAATTCAGGGTCCATCTTTCACCAGGTATAGAAATTGGAGTTTACTTGACTTCTCTGTGCCTCAGTTTCCTCATTTGTAAATCAGAAATAGTAGTAGTGAGCACCACATTTGGTGATCAGGTAAAGTACTAGGTCTTATGCAGTATTTGCCACAGTTGTCCACATAATTGACTTTTCATGATGAGTAGTAATACATAGGAACTAGCAGTATCCCTGTTTTACAGATATGGAGACAGAGGCTCAGAACATTTAAGTAACTTATCAAAGATCAAAAAGTGAGGAAACAGCAAGACCTAGAAGCAAACTTAGATCTGTTCGACTCCCAAGTTAGGTTTTTACATATTCTGCTCTACTGACTTATTTATTGATTTTTAAAAATGTTTGTAGTAAAAGTGATTCTTTCTCTTAACTTTTTAGTTTTTGGGAGGTTTGTTTCTAGAAATCACTATCCATGGCCAAAGACATCAATGCAGATGGTGGAGGCAAGGGCTGAGGCTGGTTTGTATTCAGTTGACATCCTTTTCTTGAAGAAATCATTGCAGATAACAAATAAGCAAGTCTGGAAAATTGTGGAGATCTCTTTTTTGATTTCTTTATTTTTAATGTAGCACTTATCATTATGTATTTTTGTTAGAGTATTTACCCTGTTCATTTTTGCTTCTCCTCTGTTATCTTCTCAGTCCTTTCCCTTCGTAATTTCTGACAATGCCCTTGCAGAATACCAGCTATTGTTTAATGGATGTTTCATGAAGAATAAAATCTAAACAATTCTTGTTAACAGGGATGGCTAAGAACACACACATGCACACACACACACACACACAATTATATAGCACTACATATATACACATATATATAAACACTATGTATATGCATGTATTTGTATTTGTGCAGATATATACAATAATATAGTATATGTATATGCATATGTGTGTGTGTAACTATGCAATTGAAGAAATCTTGTGCTTTAGTCTGAAAGTTGACATAGAACATATTGTTTTTTGTATCCATACTCACCAAAAGCTGGTGCCCATTGGAAAGATTTTGCTATTAGATGATATTGAGAGGAAACAGTCAATTTGTTAATTTACACATACATAGATTCCATTTGATGCTGATAAAGAAGAATGAGGGCATAAGTTACAACCTTAGTAGACTCATTTGAGCTGATTCAAAGGGACCCAAGGCTAGAAAAGAGAGCAAAGAGAAAGGGGCAGGAGGTGAAATGAGAACATTTCTGCTTGAGTTCCTCTGGAAGAGCTTAATTAGAGTCCTTGCTTGGTGTTTGACTCTGTGCTAAGTGCTTTACATTGATTCACATGTCACGTGAACCCTTTGAGCTAGGTATTGCCAATATTGCTATTTTCAAGATAAAAATCTGAGGGTATGAGAGATTCCGTACCTCGTCCCCAGCCATGCTGCTCATACTTGAAGAAGCTGAAACAATCTGATTCCAAGCTCATTTGATTAAGCTCTAAAGCCATCCTGAGGTTGGCAGCTCCTAGAACACAGATTCTCTGAAGTACAAATGTACACTTTTTGGAGTCTCAGCTTAATGAGGATTAGGGCTGGACTAAATGTGTGTGTAAGTGCTTCAGGAACCACATGAGAGTGTGTGCATTTTGGGGAGCCAACCATAGCACTAATGTAAGTATAGTGCTGCACCCTGATCCAAATAATAAAGAGAGAGAGAAGCACAGAGGGAGGGAGGCAGGGAGGAAGGGAGGGAGGGAGAGAGGAAGGAAGGAAGAAAGGAAAGTAGGAAGGAAGGAAAGAAGGAAGGAAGAAAGGAAGGCAGGCAGAAGCAAGGAAGGGAAGGAGGGAGGCAGGCAGGCAGGGAGAGACAGAGGGAAGAGATAAAACACCAGCTTGTGTCAGATGTCACTTGCAGATAAGGTGAGTTTTAAGGACACCTGCAGCTGCAGGTAAAAGAAAACCCAAAGGAGCTCAATAAATAATCCAGAGATAGGGAGACCCTGTGTTTAGTTAATTCAAAGGTTTGATCCTCAACAAAGACCCAAATTCTTTCCATTTATCTGCTCTGCCATCTTCACTTATGAACTTTGCCTTTAAATGATACCCTTCAATGCTAAATCAGTTTGAGAATTCACATCTAGATTTAAATACATTCAGAAAAAGAAGACCGTCTGTTTTGATGTGTTCTTAAGGGTAAGGAAACCTTTCTAGAATCCCCATCAGTTATTGCTTGTATCAACAAAAACAGATCACAGATCTACTTCTAGATCAGTCTCTGGAAAGTGGAAGGGATCCCCGTTGCATATGTTGGCCCTTAGAGATAGATGGGATCCTGGTTAATCATCATGACCCCTCTGCAGCACTTGATCATAACACATTTGTGCCCATGCCAAAGAGGCCATCTCTGCTAAACATAGGAACACATTGACTGCATTACACCTGAGAAAAGGGATCTAATGTCCAACTACCCAAGAGCAGAGGTCCCATGAGAAAGGGTGTGTGGTTTAGGAAAGCACAGCTTTGTGTGCTGTGTGTCAATTTCCCTCAATACCTAGGGGCTTTGCACATTTATTTGTACATTGGAATTAGAGAGGTATCAACAGAGGCAAAGCCTCTGCCCTAAAGGACTTTAAATTCTAATGGAAGTGGGGAAGCAGAGGCAAAAAAAAAAAATAGAACAACCATATAATTTATAAGGTGGCCAACAGTACTATAAAGATAAAATAAAGGGTGACAAGGAAATAGAATATAACAAGAGATATATATCCTTCCTTCTAACTGGAAAGATCTCTTCATCTTCCCAGGCTACTCGCCCACCTAAGTTAGCTTCTGTTCTTCTTCCAGGTGTAGGTTTATGCATCAATCCTTCATGGTCTCTCTGTCTTCTGGATCTCTCCCTTCTCTTAAATGAATTTCTTCTTCTTATTACCAGAATCGCAGTTTCCTAAATGTCCATGTGATTGTTTAGTAGATCCTCTCAAGATCATGAGAACCTTAAGAACCACAAACTCAGTCTATTTGCTCAAGATTCTATCTCCAGCAATGAGCTTATTGTTTAGCACATAAGAGGCACCCAATACATCATTTTTGAGTGATGAAATGAGAAACTAAAAAAAAAAAAAAAAACATGATAGGGTCTTTTGTTGGGGCCACAGAAAATAAATATCGGTCCTAGGGGCCACTGGTTCCTACCTAGTATGACATATTGCATCTCAGGCTGACGCAATTCTAGTTTTCCTGCTCTGGACAAGTTATCCAGATTCACATGTCTTCCCTGCCAATAGATGATTTTAAATATGTAAGCTACATATTATTCTTATATACTGTCCTTAATTGGGTAACAGAAGTGTTTTACTTTTGTGCAGCTTGTACCCCATTGTGACAGCACAGGAAGCACAAAATTCTATCTTTCCCTAGGGACATGATTGAAAAAGACTCTAGAGAATAGAATTGACAGCCAAGACTTTGTAACACCCTCGACCAAGAAAACTATATCCCACACATGGCTTCTTTGTGTATAGCAAGCCAACAGAAAATAATATTGCATATGTGGAAAAATGAACATATTGATTGTGTTTGCTGCTCCCGGATACATTTTGTTTCAGGCATAAAAGACAGAAAGGAAGTTATGGTTCACTGAGTGTCTATGTTGTGCTTGACACTTTTAATGAAAATACTAATGATAGAAAACAAGATTGAGTGCTTGCCTGCAAGATCTCATTCAGTTTTTATAATGCTTTGAGGGCTATCCTACTATGATTCCCATTTTACAGATGAGAAAACAGAGGCTCAAGGATGGGAAGTCACTTGCCTGTGATCACATGACAGATGAGAAATCAGGATGGAATTTAAACCAGGTCAGACTGTTTCCGAAGAGTTTGGTAAATCTCCAAACTTACTCCCTTAGTTTAGGTTCTCCAGGAAACAGACTCAGAAAGAGCTTGAGTGTAGGTAGTTTTTGTGGGGGGTGATCTCTGGAAGCAGGAGTGAAGGAGCTGGGAGAGCAAGGCAAGAAGGTAGGAAACAACAGCATAAGGGTGCTTGCTATGGTTTCAGGTCTCAACTCTGCAAGGTCTCTGAGAGACCACGGCAGTTACTAACCACAGGCTTCAGTCCCTCCCTAGGTGAATGTGCCCCTAAGGGTGTTAATTCAGGATGTGTCTGAAGAGGGCTGAGTAGACTCCAGAGAATCTGAAAAAGACTTTGAGTCAAAAAGCAGAAAGAAATGCAGCAAGTGCATGAAATAGGTGCCATCAGCATGAGTCTCATGAACTGGACTCCACAGCTGCAGCTGAGTGTGTAGGTGGCCTGTGGGATGCGGTGCCGGCCACTGACACCAACAACTCTGTTACACTCATTCTAGCTCAAGTTCTTTTTCTTTCTTCTTCACCACGACCTTGTGAGTTAAGAACTCAGTTTTTAACTTTCCAGCTGGAAAGGTTGAGGCTGTGAATTGTCAATGACTTGCCAGAAGGCACACAGTAAACAGTGCCCTTAGGACCTCTGTTTAGAGGAAGACCTTCACATTTGGCTTGCTTTCTATTGTGACTCACTGTTCAACTAAGTTATGAACAAGGCTCAATGCACAAGGATGAAAGAAATCAGATTCGAGAAAGCCCAGTCTTCACCCATAGACAGCTGAGAAAGGCATGAGACAGGAATATTATAATTCATCTATAAGAAAGTGCTCATCTAAAGAAGAAAATGCTAGCCAGACTTCCTCTGAGACACAGCCAGGTAAGCAGGAGAACATCATTGTCTTTAGAAACAAAGGAGAGCTTACAGTCTCTTTTAACATTTTTTATAATCTTTATATTTATAAATGTATATATTATAAACTTATGTTATAAATTTATATTTGGTATGAATGTATATCTCTATATTATACATTTATTAATTTTTTTAAATTTACATTCATTTATACTATCTTCACAATATAAACTTTGACATCTTATCAGTCCTCAGAGGTCGGCTTGGAGTATTGGAGAAGACACTAGGTGTTTCGTCTGCTTTTTAATCAGTGAATGATCTCCAAATTAATATCTATGTATATGTATATATTTATATTCAGTAAGAGTCATTTGGGGGATGGGCATCCTATGCATAATGTTTGTGGATCTTCATCTCTTTCTCCTTCAAAGAATCTCCAGCTACTGTGCAAAAAAAGATTGAGCAAACCATGGTCCTGTAGGTTTCTAGTTTTGTCTTCACTCTCTGAACAAGGAAAGAAAAGACTTGAGGCAAGTCTCTAGGTTTCAATCATCCAGGAAGCAATTCTGGGTGATAATAAGAGAGACTAGCAAGAAAGGGGAAAGAGGGGAAATTACTGGCTTGGTCAAAGCTTGCAAAATGGCACCAGTGATTAAAACATCTTATGCTGTCCTCGGGCTGCAGAAGCTATCACTGACAAAAGAGCTCATACACACACACACAAAAGGAAAGAAATTAGCCATTAAGAAATATTTCAGCATAATGCAATTATTACAGCTGTATAATTGAATGGGGAAACCATTGATCTGTAGTAGAAAGGAAATTGCTCTTCTCATTGTGTTCCTATGAATATGTGAACATTAATCTCCATCTATAATCAACGTTCATTTCAAATCTGATTGCATGCTACTAAACACCCGTAGCTATGCTAACATTATGTTAATATGGTTCAACATCATAGCTCCCAGCTTCACAGCACAAATATTTTTCTTTGGCAATCAATAGTAATTTCAGCTGAGTGGATGGAAGTCACGTTTTAATGGTAATCTTTCCTCCAAGCCTCCAAGTGGAAACTCAGTTGGTGTCTTAACATGGCTGCAGCATGTTGCATATAATCAGATAAATTAACCTGAAAAGAAATAGAGAGGAAGGAAGGGAGGGGACATGGATCAGAAATAAGGAGGAAGCTCGGCAAAACTCTAACTAATAGATGAAAGTGTACATTAGGTAGAAAAAGAGTGAGGATGAATGGGTAGATGGAACAGAGTCAGTATGTGTTGGGGGGCATGCACGAAGGGAAATGGGGCTGTTAAGAAATGAGACTCTGTTCCTTCTGGCTATAAGTCAATGGGATGGGATGGAGCAGCCAGGTTCCTGTGCAATCTGAATTTTGCCAAAGCAACCAAGATACATGAGGAAGGAGTAGGAAACTTAACAAACATGGGTGGATGGCATACAGAGTCCTCTCTGCTTGGAAGAGATCACTCAGATATCTCTTCCTTCTCATATCCATTCACAAGTTCATTTATAGGCAACAATAGAAAATATAGAAAATTTTATAAATTTCTGTATCTATAAAACATACGGATAATTTTGAAAGTGAAAAAAATTTGTAAAGGAGAATCTACCTTTTATTTTTAAGCACTGCTACTGCTGGACACCAAGAATATGAAGATGAACGAATCTCATCTCTGGGCACTAAGAGTTGACCCAGAGTGGGAGAAGAAAGATAAACAACTCACAGTATCAACCCACATCTCCCAGGAGCCTCCTCCTTCCCCTGGCTATAATAATCCTATCCCTCCACGTTTTTTTGTAAGAAGAGAGAGAATATGGAGAAGTATTTTGGTTACATTCATTCCTCAAGCACTTTTTTCAGCCCTAGAGGCCTAAATGATGGAAATTCTCAGACACAATCATTGGCTCCACTCCCACGTCCAAGGCCAATGCCCTCCACAACCCCTGTTTTTTTACATACCTTGTCTAAGACTGAAATCACAGGCTCCTTCTGTGATAAGAATCAAAGTTACGACCTTTATGTATGCAGGTTGTTTACAATAAGGCAAAGGAAAATAAAACCTAAGTATTCTCAGCCTCTTCACCTGCTCCTTCAAGAGAATTCTGGAGTCGTCGCCTCCCTTCACAGCTCCCCCAACCCCTGGCGCTCTCCTCCCTGAGTCCTGTTTTGGAGATCAGGGGAAGAGAACATTCTTCTAAGGACAGCGGGGTATCCATTGATATAAGAAAAGAAATCGGGAGGTGACGGGACAATGAACCAATGAGACAGCACAAGGAGGACCCTGCAGGACAAAAGAGCATTATTATTATTTCCTTGTTTGAGGAGTTCAGAAACAGGAGAAAAATCGTGAAAGAGAAACTGCCAAGGATATAGAAAATACTGAAAACGATGGTTATAGGGAAACAGATTTGTTTGTTTGTTTGAAACAGATTTTTTTTGTTTTGAGGCTGGAGCTCGGCTCACAGCAGCCTCCGCCTCCCAGGTACAAGCGATTCTCCTGCCTCAGCCTCATGAGTAGCTGGGATTACAGGTGACTGCCACCATGCCCAGCTAATTCTTTTGTATTGTTGGCAAGGCTGGTCTTGAACTCCTGACTGCAAGTGATCTGCCTGCCTCAGCCTCCCAAAGTGCTGGGATTATTGGCGTGAGTCACCACACCAGGCTAGGAAACAGAATTTTAAAAGCTTTTTCTATATATTTTGCAGCTTATCCCACTCTGTCATTCTCTAAAGAGACCTCAGTTAGAAAATTAATATCCTTTTCCTATTTGTTTTCCTCTTTATAATCCCGAAGTGAGTGAAGATTTCCATTGCTTTTCCCTATTTATTTTTTATAATTTCAAAATGTCTTTTGTAGGATGACAGTAATTATGATTATTATCAAATCGAATTTACATAACAATATCAGGAACTATTCAGGTTCCTCTCTCAAACCCATCCCTCCCTTTTTATCCCTAAAACTCTTGCCCACCTTTAATCTTCTAAGTTCTGCTTGAATTATTGCATCTGCCTCCTCTTGTCCTCACTAAACCCAGTGTTACTCCCTTCTCATCTGTCACCTACAAAATAGCCAATAAAGCTAGCACAATTGGGCACAATTTTTAAGACATTTGAAAATTAAGGATCCAGAGCATGAAAACAGGACTATATTTTTTCAGCCATGTTTAAAGTCATGCAATACCTAATGAAGTACTACTTCATGAAATTTTACTAAACTTATTGTTAAATGTGTAGAAGCTTATTTTGAGTTTTATTGCTTATTAGCAAGGCCAGAAAAGAAAAAAAAATCATTGGGGAACTGTTCAATCTTCCAACCATGAGAAAAACAGCTAAAATAAGACACTGAAAACAATATGGCGACAAATAAAAATACATTCCTTTGTCAGCAGATTCTGTTAGAAGATGCAGAGAAAAACCTTGCTAAAGATTTGATGAGTCAAGTGTTAAAAGAAATTATTTGGTGTGTGAGGTTTGCTATCCAGTTGGGTGCAAGTACAGATGTTTCTAACATTTCTTTCCTTATGGTATTTGTCACCTGAACTGCAGAATATTTTTTTCTTTTATACTAAAGAGTACATGTAATGGAGAAGAAATATTTTAGTAATAAATAACTTCATTATGAAAGCAATATTTTATAAAATAACTGGAAGTGGATCTATCAATAGAGTGGCTGATTGACTGGAATTTAGTTTTTAAAAATGTCCAAGTCAGATTACAAAGGTCGCTTTGGACATAAAATTCAAATTGCATTATCATGTCTATAGCCAAAATATTCTTTGAAGCTATAAATGCACAAAAATAATTATATGTTGTCATCAACAGGCTTAATTTTATAAGAGAAGATCTTTAAAAAACAAGAGAATATTTACCTTTATGAGGATGTAGAGTGACATTAAAATTATTTGTTTAATGTAAAGAAGAATTTAAAAGAGCTGCCAGATTTGAAGTTATCTATTTTTCTTTTATAAAATGACAAATATGGCCTGGTGGGGTGGCTCACGCCTGTAATCCCAGCACTTTGGGAGGCTGATGCAGGAGAATCATGAGGTCAGGAGTTTGAGACCAGCCTGGGTGACGTGGTGAAACCCCGTCTCTACTAAAAATACAAAAAATTTGCTGGACATGGTGGTGGGCACCTGCAATCCTAGCTACTCAGGAGGCTGAGGCAGGAGAATTGCTTGAACCTGGGAGGCAAAGGTTTCAGTGAGCCAAGATTGCTCCACTGCACTCCAGCCTGGGTGACAGTGCAAGACTCCATCTCAAAAAAAAAAAAAAAATTGACAAGTATTCCAAGTTTATTGAATATTACTTTCTGCCATGGGAGTGCCTTTCAGTATAATGTCATCTGGCAGATAATTAAATGGTAATAGTAGCAATGATGCTAATAATAGTAAATAATAATAAATATAATCTCTCACTTCAAGATTAAGGTGACATTTTTAAAATGTGGAACAAATATCTGCTATGTAAATGGAGCAGCCTATGGAGAATGTTTCAAAATTGGATATTTAAAAATATTTCCTTTGTTATAAGATTTTATTGCCGAAAACAAAACAAATGCATTAGTTACAAGAACATTCATATATACATTCCTTAACATATATAAACAGCATTGTTTAATCTGCATAAAAGTCTCTAAACAAAACATTGTCATGGAACTTGAAATTTCTCCATTAACATATGGGGAAACACTTTCCTATTCTTTTTTTTTTTTTGAGACGGAGTCTTGCTCTTTGGCCCGGGCTGGAGTGCAGTGGCCGGATCTCAGCTCACTGCAAGCTCCGCCTCCCGGGTTTTACGCCATTCTCCTGCCTCAGCCTCCGGAGTAGCTGGGACTACAGGCGCCCGCCACCTCGCCCGGCTAGTTTTTTTGTATTTTTAGTAGAGACGGGGTTTCACCATGTTAGCCAGGATGGTCTCGATCTCCTGACCTCGTGATCCGCCCGTCTCGGCCTCCCAAAGTGCTGGGATTACAGGCTTGAGCCACCGCGCCCGGCCCACATTCCTATTCTTTATAAAACCACTAATTGACATTACTGAGGATAGATATTTTCTAGATTGCAATAGAAACTGTTGCACAAGAGATGCATAAAAGGAAATGGGAAAAATAATGATGATGATGAGGTAAGCAGAGCCTGGGTGCCTTCTTTTGCGTTTTGGTCTGTGTGCCTATTCCACTGATCTATTGCTTTGTAACAAAGCATGCCTGAACTTTATCATTTTCTCACACAGTCATGGTGTGTGACCTCAGCTTAGCAGTTTTTGCTTTGGGTCTCTGGTGCAGTTGCAATCAATGGGGCTGAAATTATCTGAAAGGCTTAACTGTCTGATGCCTTGTCTGAGTTGACTAAAGTGACTGAAATGTCTGGGTATTCATGGGGCATCTCCCTCTCTCTCTCAGCAGCCTTTCCCTGTGGCTAGCTTGTCTCCCCTAAAGCATGGCCGGTCCAGCACACTCAGACTTCTCCCATGATGGCTGCTTTTCCCTAGAGTGAGAGTTCCAATGAACGGACGCAAATGGGTCTCTGAGGTTCTTTCCTTCCTTCCTTCCTCCTTCCTTCCTTCCTTCCTTCCTTTTGACAGAGTCTCAGTCTGTCCCCAGCTGTGTGATCTCGGCTCACTGTAACCTCTGTCTCCTGGGTTCGAGCGATTCTCTTGCCTCAGCCTCCCAAGTAGCTGGAACTAAAGGTGCACACCACCATGCCCAGCTAATTTTTGTATTTTTGGTAGAGACGGGGTTTCACCATATTGGCCAGGATGGTTTCAATCTCCTGACCTCATGATCTATCTGACTTGGCCTTCGAAAGTGCTGGGATTACAGCTGTGAGCCACCGCGCCAGGCATGAGGTTTCTTATAACATAGACTTGGGAGCCCCAGAAAGTTACCTTCACCGTTCTATTGGTCAAGCTCTCTAGGACCAGTCCAGATATAAGAGAAAGGGAATTAAACTCAAATTCTCATTGCAAGGAGCATCAACAGTACACAGAAAGAAGGAAATGAAGACAGTTATCAACTTCTGTATGAACTGGCTAAAATACCGTATCTAATAGCACCTGCTACTGTTCTAGCATATAATCAGTGTTTCGATAATGTAAAGAACATGCAGTCAAGTATTCTTTAAAACTCAAGCATAGCTTATGTGGTTATGATGACTGATTCCTTTTCCTGTTTGCTTTAAGATGCACAGCCTGACAGGGTTTTTGTTGTTTTCTCTTTGGGGAACAGAATACTAACAGGTCATATTTACTGAGCATTTCTGACATGCTGAGCTCCTTTCACAAATGATCGAATTTGATCCCTTCCACAAACCTTTTAGGTAGGTAATCTGTGTCATTGAATTCTGCAAACAAGAAGAGTAAGGCTTGGAGAATTTTGTGACTTTTCCTGGATTACATAGCATATAAGTAGCAAATGAATGAGAATAAACCAATTTAGCTAATAGCAGTGACTGAGCTCTAAACTGCTATGTACTAGAAAAAAATCTGCAAATATAAATATATTAAATTATATTTTATTACATATTTCATGAATTATAATTTTTAATTTTTACTGATTTTGTATATTTTTATCCTACTTTATTAAATGTTACACATAATAAATTATGGTGTATTCTTTCTATGGAATACACTGTAACTATCACAAAGAATGAGGTAGGTACCTATTTATATTTTGAAAACCAAGTTACAGATATATAGATACATACACACAGGCAAAATATACACACACTAATGTATATACAGAGAAAGAGAAAATTTCCACAATGAGATACATCAGAAACTGTTACATGTAGTTAACACTGGAAAATTGGATTTGAATTTCTTGACAGAACTCCATATTCTTTTTCTTTTTACTTTATTATTTAGTGTCATAGCAGATGCTGTCCCCTCCATGCCCATACTCCCTCAGCTCACCCCTAAGATTCCCTACATCCTTGTCTACAGTTCTAATATACAATATAGGACTTTATATGTATGACTGTGGCTTCTGCCCTCAAGTCCTGCATAGCTTTAATCTCTTTCTCTCTCTCTCTCCCTCACTCACTTGATCTCTGTGTCTCCCTACCCTCTATTACCTCTTGATAGATAGATAGATAGATAGATAGATAGATAGATAGATGATAGATAGATAGATAGATAGATAGAAGATAGATAGATAGATAGATAATAGATAGATTAGATAGATAGATAGATAGATAGATAGATAGATAGATAGAAGATAGATAGATAGATAGATAGATTTATCTTGCTGTGCTGGCTTAGGGCAGATCAGCAGTGCTTGGAAACAAACCTCAACCAATGAGGGACGGCAGTTATGGATACATTCTCTGACCTCTCAGTGTGTCCTCTTCCCAGCATGTCCTCTTCACAGTCTCTCAGGGGCCCCAATGGGATACAGCATCATTTGCCCCCAAAAGTGTCCCTGTCCTTGTGCACCCATCCTTTGCTATTTATGTTCTCTGCCTCACTACCCATTCCCTCACCATGTGCCCTGGGATTACCTCCCAGATACATTGTTACATCAGATCCCTTATCCCAGTATCTGCTTTTGGGAGAATCCAAAACTAAGACAAATGCTATTTGAATTTTTGCAATATGCTCACATAATTTTCATGCCAATAGGCAAGCAACATCAACCCCAGTTTAAATGAATAGGATCATTGAAAAGTACAGTATTTAATGCAGCATGGATTGCCCTTTCCCTGATGCACATTCTGGGTCTGTTGCTGTGGCTCTGAGTAGCCCTTCCGCTCCCACCAATAGAGATGAAGAGATTCTGAGGGCCACAACCGACACAGAGGAAAAGTGGACCCTGCGCAGGAGGTCTTTCCAAAAAGGCTTGGAAAACAGGATTCCACCCACACACACTACCTTGTAAAAAAAGTGCCGTGGTTTTCTTCTCTGTTTCCCAGCCCTATCCCATCCCTAACCATCTTTGGTTGAACACTGCTTCATGCTCATCACTAGGCCGTTACTAAGGAATGCTTGCTTCACACAGGCTCACGGGCTGGGCCAAGAGACTCCGGGGATTCATTGTCTGGGTCTAACACAGTCCTCTGGGCCCTGGCCCAGGGGAACTGAACAAAGTCGTCTCAAGATTACAAGCCATTTCAGCCCTATCAGGGGTTACGGCCCCTACTTTTTAACATCCTGCTTTTATTTGCAGGCTATGAAGTGTAATCGTTCACCATTTTGGTTTAAGTATCACCATAAAAGTCAGTGAGATGGAACAGGCAATAAGTAGTTCTTTTACATAGTGTGGCTGAGGCTGGGAGCTTACGTCTTCATTAACCCACAGAAACGGCTCTGGAATAAAAGGCTGGGGTGGGCGCTCCTTAACGTCAGCATCTGTGGGGAAGAGCCCCCTTCCTTCCAGCTCCGTGTGCCTCACTTTGCCCCTTGCTGGCCTCTGGTGCTGAGGAAGTTGGAAAAACAGAAAGGAAAAGAGCAGATCAATTTCATAAGAGCGATTCGATTCTGAGTGTGTGGATGAAACACCAAGCTTTATGATGGACAGTGAAAAACTCTTCTCAACACAGATGTGTTTGGTTAGTAAGACACCCCCAGCACCATCCTCCAGGCACCAAGTACTCTGAGTAGCTGAAGTTCCCTATCACATAAAATAAGCATTTCCACTAAAATTAGATTAATAAATAATACAAATAATTGTAGGCTTTTGCTGATGGGAAATGTAAGTGCTCATGTCCTCTATCCAGAATCTGTCCTAGAGACATAGAGTCGGTAGGCATAGTACGAAAAGACAACTTTATTTTACTTAGCAGGGTGGCATGATATTTGCTTATATTAGAGTTTCTGGTAAGATTTCCTGCATAACACCCACTCTATGGTTTTATGTGAAAGAAAAAAGTTTCTCAGTGAAACAATTTGAGTGGAAATGTTAACTAAGGATATTTCACTATACAGAATTTAAGATTCAAACAGCTAAACCTATTTGGTATGTATATGTTGGTATGTATAAAAATTTCCTAGTCTTACACTACCAAAGCCATCAAAAGGGGAAGGAAAAGGGAGAACAGCAGCATAAGCAGCTGGCAGAGACAGAGAGACAGAAAGTCAAAGAAGGAAAGACAGAAGGGGAGTCAGAGAGAAAGAGAGACAAAGGAGAAGCTGAAGAGAAAGAGAGATGGAAGTAGTAGAGAAAAACAACGTACCCTATTCCTTTAAAAGCCAGGGTAAAGTTCTGTATACCCAGCCAAGGTATATTATTCTTATGTGGAACATCGACCTATATCTGCCTCCCCACTAACTGGACAGGCACCTGCACCTTAGTCTTTCTAAGCCCCAACATTAACATTGCCCCAGGAAATCAGACCTTATCAGTACCCCTCAAAGCTTGAGTCCGTCAGCACAGAACCATACAACTAATATCCCTACTTATAGGGTTAGGAATGGCTACTGCTACAGGAACTGGAATAGCTGGTTTATCTACTTCATTATCCGACTACCACACACTCTCAAAGGATTTTTCAGACAGTTTGCAAGAAATAACGAAATCTATCCTTACCCTACAATCCCAAATAGACTCTTTAGCAGCAGTGACTCTGCAAAACCGCTGATGCCTGGACCTCCTCACTGCTGAGAAAGCAGGACTCTGTGCCTTCTTAGGGGAAGAGTGTTGTTTTTACACTAACCAGTCAAGGACAGTACGAGATGCCACCTGGTGTTTACAGGAAAAGGTTTCTGAAATCAGACAATGCCTTTCAAATTCTTATACCAACCTCTGGAGTTGGGCAACATGGCTTCTCCCTTTTCTAGGTCCTGTGGCAGCCATCTTGCTGTTACTCGCCTTCGGGCCCTGAATTTTTAACCTTCTTGTCAAATTTATTTCCTTTAGAATCGAGGCCATCAAGCTACAGATGGTCTTACAAACGGAACCTCAAATGAGCTCAACTAACAACTTCTACCAAGGACCCCTGGATGGATCTGCTGGCATGTTCACTGGCCTAGAGAGCTCCCCTCTGGAGGACACTACAACTACAGGGCCCCTTCATCACCCCATCCAGCAGGAAGTAGCTAGAGCAGTCATCGGCCAAATTTCTAACAGCAGTTGGGGTGGCCTGTTTAGAGGGGGGATTAAGAGGTGACAATGTGCTAGCAGTGCTCACTCTCAGGGCCTCCTTGGCCTCAGCATCCACTCTGGCGGCACTTGAGGAGCCCTTCAGCCTGCCAGGGCACTGTGGGAGCCCCTCTCTGGGCTGGCTGAGGCCAGAGCTGCCGCCCTCTGCTTGCGGGAGGTGTGGAGGGAGAGGTGCGGCAGGAACCAGGGCTGTGTGCAGGGCTCGTGGGCCACTGCGAGTTCCCCTAGGCGTGGGTGTGGGCTCCGTGGGCCCTTCACACAAAGCAGCTGGCTGGCACTGCCGGCCCAGGGCAGTGAGGAGCTTAGCACCTGGCCAGCAGCTGCAGAGGTTGTGCCGGGTCCCCCAGCAGTGCTCAAAATCTCCCCGGGTTTACCTGCCTCCCCGTGGGGCAGGGCTCAGGACCTGCAGCCCGCCATGACTGAGCTCCCCCCCTGCGGTGGGTGCCCACACAGTCTGAGCCTCCCAGACGGGCACCGTCCCCTGCTCCATGGCGCCTGGTCCCATCGACAGTCCAAGGGCTCAGGAGTGCAGGTGCAGCTCAGGACTGGTAGGCAGCTCCTCCTGCAGCCCCAGTGCAGGATCCACTCCCTGAAGCCAGCTGGGCTCCTGAGCCAGATGGGGACTTAGAGAACTTTTGTATCTAACCGGAGGATTGTATGTGCACCAATCAGCACTCTGTGTCTAGCTCAGGGTTTGTAAATACACCAATCACTACTCTGTGTCTAGCTCAGGGTTTGTGAATACACCAATCAGTACTCTGTGTCTAGCTCAGGGTTTGTAAATACACCAGTAGGTACTCTGTATCTAGCTAACTCCCTGTCTAGCTAACCTAGTGAGGACTTGGAGAACTTTTCCCTCTAGCACTCTGTGTCTAGCTCAAGGATTGTAAATGCACCAATCGGCACTCTGTCAAAATGTACCAATCAGCTCTCTGTAAAATAGACCAATCAGCTCTCTGCAAAATGGGCCAATCGGCAGGATGTGGGTGGGGTCAGATAAGGGAATAAAAACAGGCTGCCCAAGCTAGCAGTGGCAACATGCTTGGGTCTCCTTCCACTCTGTGGAAGTTTTGTTCTTTCGCTGTGTGCAATAAATCTTGCTGCTGCTCACTCTTTGGGTCCATGCTGCTTTTTTGAGTTGTAACACTCACCGCGAAGGTCTGCAGCTTCATTCCTGACAGCGAGACCATGAACCCACCAGAAGGAAGAAGCTCCAGACACATCTGAAGGAACAAACTCCGGACACACCATCTTTAAGAACCGTAACACTCACTGCGAGGGTCTGCTGCTTCATTCTTGAAGTCAGTGAGACCAAGAACCCACCAATTCCGGACACACTAGGATTTTCACTGAACATTTTCTCAAAGAATATCTCTTGGGGTTCAGGTTTCATGCCTCACTGACATAAGGGAACTGCCCCCCAACACACCATGCATACACATAAGATTGAGAACCTTACCCCATCCACAATAATCTGACATTTGAGCACACCAGAATCAAGCACAAAACTGCATTAAAACACACCACTTAGGTTCCCATCCTAAGGGAACTTTAGAGCTGCTTTCTGATCCCATCCTTCTTGCCCCATTCTCAGCTCGCTACCCCTAAAATAGGATAAGGGTTCATAGCCAATAGATATATTTTATCTCATTTCTTTATTGCTGAGCCATTATTTCCTACAGAATTATTAGTCTACCTCCTTTGTCACTCTCAGCCCCCAATTCCCTATTTCCAATTTTACCCAAAAGATTTTTTTCTAAAAATGAATAGAGCTACCCTTGTTCTACAAAAGAGATGACTGAACATACTTTCTTCCGTGACCAGTACTTAGTAGGTCCTTAGGTTGCATTCAGGACTTTTCTTTCTTTTATATAATCTTTTTAAGCATTAAAACCCTTCAGAGTGATTATCAGATTTAATGGGACCTGAGGACCACATGACCAGAGGACACCGGTGTCATGGAGAAGAGATATATGCAACTCCTTATTTACATATTCATACCAGACAACACTAATGAATCATAGAATAATCTCCTTCCCTTCATTCCTCCACCTCCATATGAATCCAAATGTTTTTCCATGGAAGATAAAACTTATTTTCCCTCTCTATCTTAGCTCTTGTTTTCTGAAAAAAGCCAGTAATCTTGAAAAGTCTTTCGAGTCTTTCTCTTTCTCACCTAGATGAAGTGAGAGCTGTGTGGTTATCTCTCACAAAACATGCATCGCTGGGGCCAGAGGAGTCATTTTTCTATGTCTGGCGAGGTCTTTACAGATATGCCCATGTTGAACAGTATCTTTCAAACTTTCAAACATCTCCCTTTTTGGTCCATAGTTACCCTTCACCTGTATCATGTGTACATCAAGAGGTAATGGAGGAAAAAAGAGCATTATTCTCCAGTTCCAGGGGCCTGAGCCAAGTGACACTGGAGAAGTTTCTGCTCTACTAAGATCATGACTACGAAAAGACTATTCCTTAATAGTGCTAAACTGCAGCAGGACAGTGCAGAAAACCTTGTCTTTGGACACCTAAGAGATAATGCATGTTCTCTCACCAGTAAGTAAATTCATGCCAACCAGAAAGGGGCGAGTCCATTCTTTAATAGCATTAATTGCAAAACCAATCTTAGTTTATCGATAGAGGCAGCTGCTTCTGTATCAGCCCAGAGTCTATTCTCAGCAAGGGGATAACTTGAATTCACTCTTGGGACTCATTGACCACGTGGAGGTAAAGAAGAGAGCTAAGATGGTAACCCCTGTCATCCACACACAGAAAAGTCAAACCTTCAACCCAGTCATGATGACTGAACCCTTGGACTCACCAGAACCAAGCACTCCAAGGCTTGAACATACGCTCATCTTCCCACTTGGTTGCAGCTGTTGCTCACATATGGACTCCTATCTTCTATACCTCCTGGTTTTAAGCTCCCCATAAAAGCAGACCTTTATCATATTTGCTCTGCGTGGCTATATTTCTGATTCACTCTCCTCCACCAATTCATTGCCCTAAATTCCACTTTCCGTCAAATGTCCCAACAATTTTTCATTTTCTCCCATTTTTCGCTTTTACTTTGTTTTCAAATTTTACATTTCTGTACACTTGACTCACTCTCCAGAACTATTCTGATTATTCCATTTAGCTGCGGTGCTTTCATCAGACTTGTGTTGATGCTCCGCTGGGCATTCTCTGGCCTGTACTTGGAGATGAGGAAGTTGTTTCTTTACCAATCATTTATACAATTTCCAGGGATGTTACAGCAGCCCTATTCTTACTGCCACCTTTTTTGTCAAGAATAACATTTCTAATAACTGAATAGCAGCAGATCCTCTCCAGAAAAATATATGGGGCTCTCATCAGAGTACCATCTTATTATCCCTTTTTCCAAAGGGATCCCTTTGTGGGCATCTGTATCACTTACTATTTTTCTTTGCACTTAAGGAAGCTTGGGTTTCTCATCTTTGAATGATTCCTCTGGCACATTTAGATATGCAGCAGGCCTCACATGTGCCGTTAGAATAGTAAATTTTACCGCAGGATGAAGGACTAAATTTGCCACTACACATCCCAGATACATACCCATATGGGCTGGCTTGTCTCCCTCAGTGTAAGACACTGCGAAACACATTGAAGCCCCCCAGATATGAGTGTCTAAGTCTTTTTGTGATGCTATAACAAAATGCTTGAGACTGGGTAGTTTATCAACAACATACATTTATTTCTCACAGCTCTGGAGGCTGGGAACTCCACAACCAAAGTACCCAGAGGTTCAGTGTCTGGTGAGGACTGCTCTCTGCTTCCACAATGGACCCTTGTTTCTGTATCTCCTGGAGGGAATGAATTCTGTGTCCTCAAAAGGGACAAAAGGAGCAGACTTGACTTCCCAAGCCCTTTACGATGCACTAATTCATTCAAGAGCACAGAGACCTCATGGCCTAATCACCTCCTATAGATCCCACCTTTTAAAATTGTTGCATTGGGGATTAAGTTTTAACGTGAGTTTTGGAGGAACACAAATATTCCAGCCATAGCATATGAGTAAGACTTAGCCTGTTCCCAATCCTTCTATGTCACAGCACAACAAATACCTCCTTGAACTTGTGACTGTAATTGTGATCCATTGCCTTGGGCCTCAGACAACAGAACAGAAAACTATCAAGACCATGAAGGCAGGGCAAAGAACAGTGGGTGTCCAGAACTCCCAGCAACCACCATAGTCTTTCTTAGATTAACCTCTTGAGACCTCCCTAGAGAGATTACTTTTGTTCCTAGGACACAGTTATCTTAATGGCATTCTCATAACTGGATTTCCCATCTACACTTCATTTCTTCATTCTGTACAGATATGCCACCCCACCAGAGGTAAATGTCCTACTGCTGATTTGTGGATACTTTATCACTTGATGTGCTTCCATCTGTATCCATCTATTTGTCTATCTCTCCATTTACTAAATGATTTACCTGTGCAGTATTCCAGATGTTTGGAATTGCTGGAAGTTTGAACTCTGATTTACAAGAGGGTATGTTATTTAATTCAACATGATTTAAAGTGTCACACAATCTGTCTATATTTGGAAATATCTACTCTCCTGGCATCATGCAGAACCAGACACAGCCCAAGGCCTTATGTTTCCTGTTTAACTTAACAACCTGCATAAACGTCTCTTTTACATATTATCAATGTGTCTTTAATAGTCTTGCAATTCTTGAAGCAATCTCAATCTGAATAAGCAAAATTTTTGCAGGCTGTGGTATGCAAGGATCCAACTGGCTCACACAACCAAGTAGAATTTCAAAATGCACATACTGGCCCAGAGCAGTATCTTTCATGCCTTTTGAAGAACACCCATTTTTAATTGTTGTATTTGATATGTGTTCAAGAAGAATGGTCTGGTAAGGGATCTTTTTACTTTGTTTTTATGTTCATTTGACATGGGATGGGGTGTGGGGTGTGATTTACTAAGACAACTCAGTGAAATCCTATAACAATAATGCGCTTTCTTTTTTGTGCAATGACATATTGTTCTCCACTCTCTCTCAGTAAAATATCTGCTACAAATAGTTTCTGCAACCCTCCTTGAAGGCTTCCAACAACCACACAGATGTCTCTATGCACAACATTAGCTGTGGAAAGAAAAACTGTGTTAAAGAAGACATTTTCCAGTTACAGGGAAAGACAGAACCACTATCTTAGAGTGAAAGTAATACATGGTGAGTCCCATTGGGGTAGCCTTGGTGACCCTCAAGGCAAGGGATTCAGACTGGTATCAACTGGTATCACGTCATGTCTGCCAAAGGGATGGTTATCAGTGAGCTATAATATTAATCGAACTAGAAAAAAAATAGAACAAAGAAGCAAGATAGTCGGAATTATTCCCCAGAATGAGTAAAAATACCCCTCAAGATCACCTATCCCTACATTCATTGAACAACTTTTTAATAACTGATTCAGTCTTTCCTGCATGTTAATACCATGAAAGAAGTGGAGAAGATGCTTGATAATAAGCAGAAGTAACTTTTACACCCTAAAGGTAGAGGCAACTCTGAAAATCGATTCAATGTTCTCTGGTTTATACATCTATTGTTTATGAGTTTAATTACTATGAATTTGTTCCATGAATTTGATCATCAGAACAAGAACCAATCAAGTCAATTTCAGGACATGCAAAGTTGACGGAGCTGTCAATAAAGGGCTCTTTTCTTTACTCTGGCCAATTGGACTCCCTCTTTGGGGGAATGTGAATCTTGAGCAAAGTAAAAAAGTTCATAAATCATCAGAATGAAGTATTTCTGGAGGCAATCTTTAAGACCTTCCATGAGTTCCTGCCACTGAGATCCCTGAAGATGTCCTGGTTTCTGTCTTTCTCAAAGCCTGGCAGTTCAGCTTTTTTTTTTCTTTCCACTCCTGTGAGATATCTACTATATACTTCATAAACTACATCTTTCTATTTGCTTCCATCAGCCTGGTGTGGATTCTATTTCTTGTAACCCTGAGACCGTAAGTCATTCAGGACCCATAGGCCTTTTCTATTCAGGTAAAAATCAAGGTTCAAGGAAGCCACAATTTATTTAACTAGACTTCAGATGCAGGACAGGATAATTAACCTTTTATTAGGGAAGGTATAAGCCCTGCCTCCTCTTCCCCTGGCAGAGACAAACAATTCTCCACCCAGGCCTGACTGAGCAATATGATTGTTTGAGTCCACATGCATTTGCACAGGAAGGAGCTGCTGGAGCTTGCCCAGGTGGCCAGGCCAGCACTGAGTGCTGGAGGGCCCAGGAGGAGGGCTCCTGCCTCACCCTGGGCGGTCGGGTGGAAATAAACTGTGTCTACCGCCTGGTTCTGGCAGTAAAAGCAGCACCAGCACCAGAGGAGGTTCGGACTCCAGACCCCCCGAAACCAGGAAATTCCAAGCTGGAGCTAAAATTGTAGCTGGCCCTCCCAGTCTTGCTCCCAGCTCAATGCTCTGCAAGCCTCAGCACAGCATGTATCCACACACAAAGTTACCCACGTGGGTTGAATTATGGAGGCACAGAAGTGTTGAGGCCAAGGCCCTCTGTAACTCTCCCACTCTCTGAACCCTGGGGCAAGAAGGATCCTTCACCCTCTGTTTACTTTAATACTTGGACTGAGCTGGCTGTTAATTTTAACCGTGGCATCAGAAACAGAAAACTAGCGTTTGTTATTGTCAGCCAGACACTGAACTAGCGATTTAATGAAAATTATCTATTCACTCTTTCCAGCAATGCTTTGGTCAAAGTAATATTATCCCCATTTTACAGAGGTTGCCCAGGGTTGGTTGATGTATATGTGCCAGGTTTTAAGCTCATATCTTTTGTCTCTAAAAGCCTAGTTAAGTATTTGATATTTTCTAACTGATGGAACAGAGAGAGTTTGCACTGAGATTATTCTCAAGTGGCCTTTAAAAATCATAAAACCAGACTGTACCACTAGACTTTTCTATTGATAGAGCCAGGAAATGCTGTTTTCTAGGCCAGGAGATTTTCCTGTCTGTCCTGGCAAAGTCCACTGTCATTAGTAGGAATGACCAGCTCACAAAGGATATTACTTGAAGGAGAGACTCCTGGATTAAGAAATAGGAATTTAAGCCCAACCCTTAGCGATGTCTGGACAACATGAGTTCTAACACTTATCTCCTTTGTATCCTCAGCCCTTTTGTTTATAAGATGGCATAGCAATGTCTACTGTAACAGCAGTGTGCAGTGTAAATAAGGCAATGACCTACCAAAATCGGGGAGGGAGGCTATTTGCCTTAATGAGATAAGTTTTTATTTCTTACATTGTCAAGACTTTGAAAAAAGGGAGCGATTTCGGTTAGTTTTATTATTGTTTTCAAATCCTCTATGGACAGTGCAACCCTTGTAACCTACAAGCGTGAGATCCTCCCAATTTTTCTACTTCTGCATGGCCCTAGATCAAGAAATTTACCAGAAAACTATAAGGCTACTACTAGAAAGGGACTTATAGACTGTGAACATCAAATTGATCACTTACAAATCCAGAAATTGATACCCTTAAAAGAGAAGTAACTTGTCTAAGATCACATAGCAAATTTGTGGCAGAGTCAAGGCTAAGGCCAATCTTTCTCACAGGAATTACAGTACAAATGTAAGGTGGTATTATACTAATATTGATGGACATAAAAAGAATCCAAATATTTTCTAGAAATCCAAGCACTAAACTCTGGCCCTTGGATGGCATTTACCTTGATGGACAGGACATTGGATTTAAAATCCAAAGACTTGTACTCAAGTCTTTGGGTACTGATAACCTCCTGGGGAAGGAAGACAAGATAGGAATAGTTAATTAATATTGCAAGGTAGAAATGACTGCCCAAGATACCAATGCAAGTCGTTTCAGAAAGCAGCACATGATGAGTTGTCAAGTTAGTGGAGCCAGGAGGTAATGCTCTGAGAAGGCAAAGGAGAACCACTACCTTGCCTCCTCCATGAACTCCCCAGCTCTCCCTGCATTCCTGTGGCTTCCTAAGCCCTTAATCAGTAACCTGAACAAGTGATTTGCTTGATAATTATATGTTTATGAAACATGATATTTGGGGGAAAGAATAAGTGATTTGGAGTCAATATACATGTCTTTACAGCTCATCTTTGCCATCTGCTACTTGAATGACCATGGGCAAGTTCCTTTGCCTTTGAGACTGCACCCTCTTTTCTGCAAAGAGAAAATAATAATCCACACTTCTCATGACTGAGAGTTAAATGAGAAACTAGATAGAAAGCATCAACTATCGTGTTTGCCTCTTGTTGAACGTACTTCTTTGTCTTCAGTTGGACTACAAACTTCTTGAGGGGACGTTCAGGCTTTGTATGACTCAGCATTTTTCATGGCTCCATCACAGTTATATCAAAAACACTTAAAGAATATAATTGGATTGTTTGTAACTCAAAGGATAAATGCTTGAGAAGATGGACACCCTATTCTCCATGACGTGCTTATTTCACATTGCATGCCTGTTTCCACACATCTCATGTATCCCATACATATATATACCTACCATGGACCCAAAAAATTTTTAAATTTAAATTTAAGTAAAGACATTATTGATCTGAACTGACTCAAACACAGTCAGGAGAGAGGAAGAGAGCCTATATTGATTTTTAAAAAAGAAGAAGGTTGGATTGATACTACCTTTCACTGAGTATCAGTCAGAGTGTGAGCTGAGTCTTCTTAACAACTGGTCATAACTTGAGTCCATTGTGGGGCATCATCAGTTTAATGCAGAGTGGTGCCAATAACCTAAGAAAAAATACTTCCCTAAATATCTTGAAACCCAAATGATTTTACTGGTGACTGCTTTAAAGCTTCCATATGATAAGCTCCACAACATATTCGCTTTCACAGGACATGTAAACTGATAGAAAACCACACAAAAATTCAGTAAAATCCTCATGGCAAAACCTGAGTCACCTAAAAGAAAACTAACATTTATCATTATAGACGTGAGTACCCTATAGTAAGATTGGGTACAAGTACTGAATAGCTTATGAAAATAATTATATTTATTATCATAAAAAGAATGCTTTATCATATGCAAACAAAGAGTTCTATATTGGAAGAAACACACACATCATTCACAGATCTCTGTATACAGATATGTGGATAATATTTTCCACATACACATATGTCCCTATATATTTTCCACTTTTTGTACAAGTCCCATCATAACCAGAAAATAAATTCATGCTTATTTTCCCTTTACCAAATCAATCTAGCTAGATAGTTGGCTAGCTACCACTATCTATCTGTAAATTATAGATCATCTTAATAAAGAGAAATAAGCTTGAGTTTATTTTCTGATTATGATGGGAATTATGGAAAATGTGGGGAAAAATGAAATTTTTAAGTTAGGGTCCAAACAGGAGACAAAAACCACACAGCAATTTGAACAGGAAATGTTGAATACAAAGAATTATGCACTATAACATGGAATTACCTACACAAAGGGAAGATAATTCCAAAGAACAAAGGAATGGTAGAAGAGGAAGCAGCTACCCGCTCTAGGACTGAGACAGAGAACCCAAGGAAGGAAGAAATAAGGAAGACACTCCCTTCCCAGAGTTGACATCCACATCTGGATGGTGGCAGTGCTGCTTTGGCCCACTGGATGAGGGAGAAGTTCCCTGAGGTGTGCACCTCTGAGGTGCTGGAGGAAGCCGCCCGTAGGAAAACGTCATGCCCTGGGTGGTAGTGTTGCTGAAACCCCCTGGAGGTGAGTGCCACTGGGTGTTCTGCTGCCCGCCTCCCTCCAGCCAGGGGACCAAGACAGAATGCTGGAACCAGATGAATCCCTCTTCCTAGTCCAGTGTCTCTCCTGCGCCCTCTACTGACAAAGTGTATCCCTGTGTCCGCGGGCAAAGGAAAAGTACTCTTGTCCCAAGCAGGGCGATGAAGGGTGAATGTGAAGCTAAGAGGCAAAAACTGATAATAGCACATACAAAGAAAATATAAAAACAAATAAATAAAGATACCCAACAATCCAAAACCAAAAGTAAAATCTTCTATTGATATTTCAAAAAATCTTCTATAACCTGTATTTACTTGGGAGGCGTAATGTCTTTACATATTTTTTAAACAACTAAGAACATGCGTTAAGTCAATTTACGTTTCTTTTTTATTTGTCTTAAGTTATGTTTTATAACATTAAAAATTCTCTTTCACATGATTTTATTGGGTGCATAATATTCCACAACAGAATACTTATTTAAGTATTGTTCTATTGTTAAGTATTTACATTTTTATTTTTTTCTTTATTACAGATAATGTATATCTTGAATAAATTCTTTAAAATAAAGACCCATAGTAGATTTTTTGATTTAAAGTTTCAACCATATTTAATCATCCTACTATATATTTTTAAATTGCTCTTCATAATTATAAAGTCAACTTACATTTCCACAGAAGCATATGTGAATGTCCATCTCATCACATTCTCATCAGTAAACAGCTGTACCACATTTAAATATGTATTGTTAGATTTTTAAAAATATGTAAGTTAATTCTTACATTTTTAATCACTAGTAAAGTTGGCAATTTTTTACATCTTTAAGTTCCACTTCTGAATATTTGTTTTAGCCATCTTCTTGAATTATTGGTGTTTTTATTTTTAATATGTAAAAAGTAAAAAGCTATTTGTTAAAATACCAATACAAGTAATCAAAATATTACAGTATAGAAGTGGAATGATACTTTTAACTATGATAAAGGGTATTTTTATCACACATAACAAATTGGGTAGTTGTGACAATGATAAAAATAGTTTATTTTACATTTTTAAATTTTTTAATATTTTTCTTATAAACATATTCTTTCTTATAATCAGAAAAGATATATCTTCAAAATACAAGAATTTATTTTTTCCAAGTTATATCCATGATCATATTTCACGCGTAACACTAGAGGTGTATTTGCTAAAAATCAGCAACAAAAGAACAATGCCCACTATTATTGCTAACATTGTTGTAGAAGTTGTGATCAAGGATGAAATACATAAAAAAGAAAGAAGAGGTGTACATAAAGGTAAGGAAGAATGAAATTATTATTCATTCACTATATAATTCCAAATATAACACAGAAGCATTTTTGTCTTGAGAAATATTCTAAGGTCTGTGTGTAAGGATGAATAAGTCACAGTACGATATGGTTTGGCTCTGCGTTTCCACCCAAAATCTCATCTTGAATTGTAATAATCCCCATGTGTCAAGGATGGGACAAGGTAGAGATAATTGAATCATGGGGATGGTTTCCCCCATACTGTTCTTGTGATAGTGAGTGAGTTCTCATGATACCTGATAGTTTTATAAGGGACTTCCCCCAGGCCCTTTGCTCTGCACTCCTTCCTGCCGCCATGTGAAGAAGGATATGTTTACTTTCCCTTCTGCCTTGATTGTAAGTTTCCTGAGGCCTCCCCAGTCCTGTGGAACTGTGAATCATTTAAATCTCTTTCCTTTATAAGTTACGCAGTCTCTGGTATTTCTTCATAGCAGTGTAAGAATTGATTAATACACAATACAAAAGAATATTTGAAAAGAATAACTGATAAGGAGGAGGACTAGGTGGTAAAACAAAGAAAATTCCTCTCCGTATGTACTAAGGTTTAATATCTAACAAAGCACTGCAGATCATTGGGAAGTGAAGAATTATTCCATAAACATTACTAAGGTGACTTAACAGTTAAAATAAACAATTTCAGTCCTCTCATATCATACAGCAAAATACGTTTTAGATGGATTAAGATGTCAATATGAAAAGCAAAACTAAAAACTTGTATAACATAGATTTACTAATTGGTTAAAACCTTGAGGTAAGCCACAAGAAATTGGAAAGCTATAAAGGTAACTGAACAGATTAAATATTTCTATGTATCCTAAATCTGTAAACTTTTAAATGTAGAATGTTATGTATCATGAAAGTATTCTTGAAGCAATATTGCAGATGGAATAGTTTTGCATTTGTTTGGTTAATAACATAGATAAATCAGTAAGAAAAACATAACATCCTTATAGATAAAAGAGCAAAGAACATGAGCAGAGGACTATTCACTAAATAGGAACTAGAGCAATTAAGTAAAGGTGAGGAAATATGCTAAGCCCCATTAATAATCCAAGAAAACTCTTCCTGTGGTGAAAACCAAAACTGAGCATCTGCTTGTCACCAAGCTAGATTTTCTTGTTAGAACCATCTGAGTTACTACTCAAATAAGCTTCAGACAATGGAAAATTCCTAAACTCCAAGTCATGTTTTTCTTCTAATAAGAATGGTTGTAAGTCATAACTCCTCAAGTGTGTGTATGTGTGTGAGGGTGACGTGTCGAGGCCCTAAATAGGTGTCCAGACAGATGGGAACCTTCATTTCTTGACCTTTGTCTCTCCCAGGGTAGCCTCCAACAAGATAGCTTGGATTTGTTTTGAAATGTCTTCTCCAG
Source organism: Trachypithecus francoisi (assembly GCF_009764315.1). NCBI lineage: Eukaryota > Metazoa > Chordata > Mammalia > Primates > Cercopithecidae > Trachypithecus > Trachypithecus francoisi. The sequence continues at coordinate 35,928,321 of NW_022681467.1, forward strand.
AGAAGGATTCCCAAGGGCATCATGTAGACTAAACCTTTGGATCTGCTTGGCACAATGCCTGCTGTGGTCAGGCCCTGGGAAATGCTGAGGAGCCCTGCGGGGGAGGTGAGACTCAAGAGAGAAACCCAGCCCCAAGCCCAGGACTCTTAATTTATGTTTCTGCTCTGGCCTCAGTGCTGTGAACAAAGACACGATGATGGGATTTATTTAGGGAGTTGCCTCTCCCCTCCCCTCAACATCCATCTACCTTCTGGAATAGTGGAAAGAGTGCTAGATTTGGAGAATCCCAGTTCCTTCCGTTCCTGAATGTTGACCTCTTCATCTAGAAAATGGGGTTAATACTTTCTTCCTTCCTGGTGCTGGATTATTGGGGAAAACATGGTTAATTTGTAGTCAATTACACAAAATGGTTCAGCCTTTGAGACAAACCAGACGTTTTGGATTCAAATCTTGTTTCTGCAGCATTGAATTCATGAGAAAATTTGTTTAACTTCTCTGTGCTCAATTTCACCTTCTGTAAAGTTGAGATTATTTCTTGAAGAATTACATAATACATCCAAGCACTGTAGCAAGACCTGGAAATAGTGTTATTATTATTAGTGCTCCCAGTTTAGAAAGTCCTATTCCAGCATTCTTTCCTACATTCTCTTCTTAATTCAACCCTGTCTAACTAACATGCTCTCTTTCACATTGCTGCCAAGCGGCATTTTATATTTTATATATTTTCGATATTTGATGCCATCTGACATAATGAATGACATTTTCCTAGCATAATTGTCATGTATCTGAGGTCCAGGACCACATTCACTCATTCATTCATTCATTCATTTATTCATGCAGCAAACATTTATCTACCATCTACAGTGTCCCAGGCCTTGTCCTAGACCCTTGAATATACTCATGATTTCAACTCAGTCCTAGTCATTTAAATCCTAGTAGTGTTCAAGTTCTAACTTGGAAGTCAGGTCAGTAACCAAATGATTTCAAAACCAAGTCATAAGTAGATAATAGAGTAAAAAACAAATCTTTATGGGAAATAGACCTGGATGGGATTCACTCTTGCTATAAGGATTAGAAATCCTCTGCTGGGTCATCTAACCAGGGATCTGAATGTACCCAGCAGACGAAAGAGAGAAAGAGTACCCCAGACCATGAGAACAGAATGTTAAAAAGCATGAAGGTGTGAATGTGTATGACCTATTTAGGAAAGGTGGTAAAGGCAACTCTGGCAAAAGTACAGGGTATGTGAAAAAAAAAATGGCTGCAAGAAGTCAAATGGAAATAAAATGCAAGGGGCAGAAGAGACTTTAAAAATTGGGTTAAGGAGTTTGGACATTTTCCCAGACATTTAGGGTTTTAAACATGTGGCCACCAGGCAGTCCCGATCTATTCAGGTCTGTGCTTTTCAAGTTTTCATTGAATATAGGACCCGTACTACCTATTTAGCCACAGAAACCCACCAGGCATGTGAATGTATCCAGCACTGACTCCTTTCCGACATGCCCCTGATGGATGTACATTTGCAACCCTGCTTAGTCTTAGTGAGTTGCTAAAGAGTTGATACCAGATGTTGACTTTATCCAGTCCCTTTGAAGACTGGCAAGAGAAGCTATTGTATGTAGTAGGGGTGTGAGACTATAGGAGGAAAGAGCAGCTAAAAAAATTACTGCAATTAAATGAAAATGATAGAAATGATGTTTGCAAGGATGTAGAATAGCTAAAAAAAAAAAAGTCATACATTATAACTTAAGGAATTGTCAATTGGTATAACCACTTTGCAAAACTTGTTAGCAATATTTATTAAGCTAAACATTTGCAGACCTTATGACTTAATAATTTTATTTCCAGTTACATGCCCAACAACTCTGTGTACGTGTATGTACACAAAGTCACGTATAAGACTACACAGCAGCACTAGTCATAATAACTTCAAAGTGGATACTGCCCAAACAGAGAGTAGATGGTGGATAAATACATTTTTGTATGTTACATATAACCTGAGCACTGTATACCTATGAACAACAATATGGGTAAGTCTTGTAACACAGTATTAAGTGAAGGAAGACAAACTGCAAAGGTCACATGCTGAATGAATCTGTGAATACAAGGTACAAAAGCAGGCAAGACTGAAAGTCGCTGTTAAATGATGATTACCCTTGGGCAGGCCCCAGTGTTTGTCTGGAAGAGGGCAGCAAGAGGGCTTCTGGGAAGCTGATAATGTTGTATTTCTTAATTTGAAAACTGGTTTCATGCATGTGCTCAGTTTGTAAAAACGTATTGAGCTAGAATAAGTGCGTTTCTGATATGCATACCTTTCTGAATATACATCAATTACAAAGTTGTTACAAATTTAAACATAAGTTAGAGGTCATCACGAATAATACTATTGCAGTAGACAGTGAGAATTAATGAGACCAGAACCAGGAAAACAAATGTTGTATTTACTCATTTATTTATCTATTCATTCATTCAATTTTTATTAAGAATCTGTTACGGATCAAACATTCTACTAGGTGTTGAGCATATCAAAAGCTACAGTACATGGAGAAGAGAGATATTAAACAATCAACCTCTTAACTACATAGTTTCAGGAAGAAAAAGGCAATTAATAAGCTAAGCAAGGTGATGAGATACAGCAGAAATGGATAGCAGGAGGGGATGTTGGAGAGGAGAGGTTACTTTAGACAAATTAGCCACTATGTTTCCCCCTTCTCAGGCTGCTAGGACTAAGCACTTCTGCACAGTTAGTGGTGTTAAAACTCCTAGGATTCTTGTTCCAATGCCAGCATATTTTTCATCTTGCTGATGGTAAAGCACGATTTTGATAAAGCTTTCTTACAAAGCGTGTCATATGCAATAATGTGGCATGATCAACATGTTACAGCACACAGTACCAGGCTGCTACGACCTGATGATCCAGGGCTCATAAAACCATTATTGGACACTGGGAAGTGTATTTTGCTGTGTCTTGCAAAGTGCTCAGAGAAACACTGTCTACCACCCTTTGACCTGTGTTTTATAGGATCCTTAGTTGTTTGCCTCCAAAGTGGAAAATATGCCATGGGTACCCTGATAGCATATTTAACATGCCTTTTAACTCAACATTTGTTTCCTGGGTTGTTGTTCCATCCAACTCCCTGGCACTTCTGAACATAATTGGTATTCCTTTGTTGCCAAGATTTTTTCAACAAACTTTACTTTAGAAATATGTCTTAAAGCTTTTTTAAATTTTTAATATTCAAATAATTTCAGATTTCACAGTTAGTCCAAACATCGCACTAAGTCTGATATGAGTTAGAGAGCTCATTGGAAGAAAAGGGATAGAACATATATTTTTTAAGAAGGACCAGCATTAAAATAGAAGGTTTTAGCTTTTAATAATATCACTGGAGCCTCTAAAAATAAATGTGCTATGTAAATGTAAAATTCTCGTCACAATTTTTCATGGCAGAACATGCAGTAAAGACAACTTGAAACTATCTCAGCTTTTCGGAAGGAGTTATTGCCAGATTTGATTTTGTTTCACCAACACTGGCCCTCCAGTCCATTCTCGCATCTCCAAAGCCTACATATTGGAGGGACCCAGCTTAGATACTAACACTTGTAGAAAATCTTTCCTGATAACCTTAGCCAAGAGTGCTTTCTGCCAGCTAAACTGCTGTACCTGAAATTTATACCTTTCTCACAATCAACTGTGTGATGGCGTGTCTAGCTCTCTACCTGGCTGCTGGGTGTGAGTGCCTTCATGTGTGTAAGTTATCTCTGTATCTTGCACAACCACAGCATCATCACCATCATCATCACCATCATCACCATCATCGTCATCTTCACCAGAAATACCCACAGAGCACCTACCCTTTGTCAGGACTTAGCTCAGTGCTTTCATAGCCTTATCTTACTTAATTCTCCCAACAACCTTATTACTACTCACTTTTTACAGGTGAAGATATGGGAGCATGGGGAGGCTAAGTAACTTCTTCAGTTTGCTCAGTGTTAGAACTAAAACTCTAGGGAATATGGCTACAGCATAGACTCACACCTGTGGTGCCGCAGTGCTTCTTACCTAGCAAAAACTAGGCATCATGGAAGTTCATGAACACCCGTTCAATCCATTGGCCCCACAGCATGACAGTGGCTGTGAATTAGTTTGGGCAGAAAAACAGAGGAAGTGAGTCAAGCCTCACAAATGTTTTGTGGTGAGTTTGAGAAACACTGAGGGTCTTCATTTCAGGATGACCAGTGGCCTCCTTGCTTAACTGGGATCTATGACAAATACTCTAAGCACCCCATGTTTCCTGTGAGCATGACACCTTTGATCAAATGTTCACAAAGCCGCCGTCTCGTGTAATGCCCACCCAGCTGCTGGTAGAATTCCCCAAGCGGTACACTGTGAAGACAGGTGGGATTCTCGGGATGAAAAGAATACACACTTAAGCAGTTGGCAGAGATTTGCTTTCTCCATTCCCTTTATTAACTCCCATTGACTTCCATTATAAAAATGAAGATGCATTCCCATGGGATAAAACACATGGCCTCACTACTAGACAAAAATGACCTGTACGAAGGAAACAAACCCCTTTCAATCAGCTGTTTAAAGGAAAAATGATAATGGATGAGAGAACTTGAAGGAATAATGATGACGATCTTTAGAAAGCAATGCTAAACTACATAAAGCATGAGGCAGAAAAAAAAAAAAACATACCTTTTGGAAAAAAAAATGTGGAGAAAGTAGTTCCACCAAAAGAATTGAAGCAAATGTGGACATTCATTTATTCATTTACATTTTCTACTCATTTATTGACTTATTCAGAGCATCTCACTGATTTGTGCTGTTTGTGCTCTGCTCTACATAGAGGAGAGAAGGACAAATGAGATACTCAAGAAGTGAGACCAGGAATCCTTGTGTTTGGGTGGATATGAAGGTGTTACAGCACAGTAGTTATGATGCAGATTTTAGCATTTGGGAACCAGCATAGCACAGACTTGGGACTGGAATCCTATTCTCCAGCTTACCAGCTGCTGCCTTTAGTAAGGCATCTAATCTCACTCCACCTCAGTTTCCCTGCCTGCCACGTAGGAAAGATAGTTTCTGACATGAAAAAGTGTTATAAGGATTAAATAAATTCGTATTTACGTTTCACTTAGAACTTAAAGGCAAATGTTCTTTTACCATGTGTTACCTGAATGAGTTGGAGCAAAATTAGTTTATTCATCTGTAAAACAGGCAACTTGTACATCTCAGGATAATGAAAGTTATACACATACATATATACATAAATATATCTCACACACACACTCTGAAGGAATTCAGAACATGTCACCCCAAAATATGTTGCCCTGGCATATTGACTATTTTGAGTTAAAGGCACTTGAAAAACTGCAGAGCCAGGAAGGACACTCTGATCGTCCTTCTTTATCTTAAAAGAGAGAGATGAAGGCCAGGCGCGGTGGCTCATGCCTGTAATCCCAGTACTTTGGGAGGCCGAGGCGAGTGGATCACCTGAGACCAGGAGTTCGAAACCAGCCTGGCCAACACGGAGAAACCCCGTCTCTACTAAAAATACAAAATTAGCCAGGAATGGTGGCGCATGCCTGTAATCTCAGCTACTTAGGAGGCTGAAGCAGGAGAATCGCTTGAACCCAGGAGGCGGAGGTTGCGGTGAGCCAAGATCACACCATTGCACTCCAGCCTGGGCAACAAGAGTGAAACTCCGTCTCAAAAGAAAAGAAAAGAAAAGAAAAAGATGAAATTCCAATTTGAGAACTGTCCCCGCTATACCAGGAGAAAGGAAACATTCTTATCATGGAGGACGGGAAATTGAGACCAAGAGAATTCTGTACAAACAGATCCTTGTTAAAATAACTCTTATCTTCCTTTAGCCTTCCCAGCATTGCCCTTTTGTGTTCAACCTAGTACAAAAGTATTTAGGTTTTGCCAGGTCTTTGGGTCTTCATTTCCTAATGAGGTCTCCCATGTCATATAAAATTTACATTTAAAAATTGGTATGCTTTTATTCTGTTAATCTGTCTTATGCCAAATTAATTCTCAGGCCTAGCCAGAGACCCTAAGACAACAGAGACAACAAAGTTTTGTCTCCCCTACAATATACACCATATATAAATACATATACATATAGAGATGTGTATGTGTCTGTGTGTGTGTGTTTGTGTGTGTGTGTGTAAAATACATTATATAAATGCAGTCATGGGCCGCCTAATGATGTTTCAGTCAACAACAGACTGCATATATGACAGTGGTCCCATAAGATTATAATGAAGCTATTACTGCCCCTGGACAGGAAGACAGTAGTGTTGATGATCTCAAACCAGTGTAGGCCTAGGCTAATGTGGGTGTTTGTGGGTGTTTGTTTGTTTGTTTGTTTAACTTGAGACAGAGTCTCGCTCTGTTGCCCAGGCTGGAGTGCAGTGGCACCATCTTGGCTCACTGCAACCTCTGCCTCCTGAGTTCAAGGAATTCTCCTGCCTCAGCCTCCTGAGTAGCTGGGATTACAGGCAGGCGCCATCACGCCTGGCTACTTTTTGTATTTTTGGTAGAGATGGGGTTTCACGATGTTGATCAGGCTGGCCTCGAACTCCTGACTTCGTGATCCGCCCACTTCAACCTCCCAAAGTGCTGGGATTACAGGCATTAGCCACCACGCCCGGCCTGTATCTTAGTTTTTAATGAAAACTTTAAGTTAATAGAAAAAATCTCATAAAGATCTAAATAAAGTATTTTTGTACAGCTGTACAATCTGTTTGTGTTTTAAACTAAGTGTTCTTACAAAAGAGTCAAAAAATTACAAAATTACAAAAAGTTTATAAAAGTTACAGAAAGCTAAGGTTAATTTATTATTGAATAAAAAATATGATTTTATGAATTCAGTGTAGCCTAAGTGTTCAGTGTTTATATAAAGTGTATACTCGTACACAGCCATGTCCTCGTCTTCCACAGTCACTCACCACCCCCTCACTCAGTGCAACTTCCAGTCCAGTAAGCTCCTTCTATGGTGAGTGCTTCATACAGGTGTACCATATTTTATCTTTTATACGATATTTTTACTGTACCTTTTCTATGTTTGGATGTACTTAGATACATGAATATGTACCATTGTGTGACAATTGCCTACACTATTCAGGAGAGAAAGATGCTGTAGAGATTTGTAGGCTAGGAGCAATAGGTAATGCCATATGGCCTGGCGTGTAGTAAGCTCTGCCATCTAGGTTTGTGTAAGTACACTCCATGACGTTTACACAATGATACAGTCACCTAATGATGCATTTCTCAGAACATATCCCCATTGTTAAGCAACACATGACCACATGTAAAGGGCTTGACGCAGCATCTTACACCCAACAAACACTCAAGTGGCTAAATGTTAAGCACTAAGCCAAGCTCTATCTATACACCTGTGTATGTATCTATCTAATTTATAGAATTTTGTTATTTTATTCATATTTAGTGGGAAATGAGAGAGGAAATAACATATTTTTTACACATTAAAAATAATATTGTGCTAAGTCCCTATCATGTACAAGGCACTGGGGATTCCATAATGAGAAAGACAAATGTGGCCACTGACCTCAAGGGTACTTATAGTCAGTCTTTCTGGGCTGGGCAGATGAAATACAGATATACTCAGATACAGAAGACTGGGGGAAAAGAAACTTGGTGGGAAAATTTATTAGGTCAGTTAGGGGCATATGAGGGTAAGAGGAGGAGTTGACAAGAAGATACTCAGGTTTGAAATTTAGAGTGGGGTAATTGGATTATTATAGATTTGGAGGTTATCAGGAGTTGGATGGTGGAAGATGAAGTCACTCAGATTGAACAAGTGACGTGAGATGCAATTCTAGCTTAAAAATGGAACTCTTGATAACGCTACCATTTTAAAATGCAAATAAAGGATCCAATGATGATACTGAGGGGAAAAAAGTTGAAAATATAAGAGATCCAAGATTCTACAAAAAATACAGAGAGAAGGGCAGAATAATCAGGGTGATGTGGATGCAGCCTAGGAAAGCAAAGACACTTACCCCAGCAGCCAAGAGAGTCACACAGGTTTTGTTACATACGTGATTTTATAGCAATTTAAAAAGCCGGACTTTGAGACACTTCCTATATCACGAGGCTCTTGCTGTCCAGCAGAATCTCATTTCCTGAAATTTGTGCACATTTGGCTCCTAATAACTCCTCACTTTATAGTTTACAAAGAGCTCGCTCACATCTTGTCTAGGCCTCACCACTGAGAGTCAGGCAAGGTCCGATCATTATCTCCATTTACAGATGAGGAGGAAATGGGTTCAGAGAGGCAAAAGCATGTGTCCGAGGTCTTGCAGATTTATTGACATCCTGCAACACACTCGCTATTCTCTCCCTGACCCTGGCCTTGGAGAATTGTGTCTTCTGGAATATACTCTCAGAAATTCTGCTCTATCCCGGATCTTAGAGGGGCATTTTGGATCCACATAACCCATGACATATGGAACATTAACTTCCTTAAATCTTATTGGAAGTGAATAAATAACGAAATGAGTAGAGAATTAAAACAGATATTGGGGCATTTTCACAGTGATGGAGAGACAAAGGCAGATAAACACATCCCTGTGTGTCATTACATCCCATCCTCTCCTCCTACCCCCAAAAGACAGAGCAACTAGACTGAGTTTCCAGGGATTGCCTGGGCCATGGCATGGGCTACGCTCCCTTCCCCATGGGTGCTGCCTGTCTTCCATTCAGTGATCCAGCACAAATGCCTTCTCTTGCAGCTTCACAGACCGCTGCTGCTGACTTAGGGCCTCGGCTCTGACTCTGGTTCCCCTCCTCCTGCCTTTCAGTCAGACCTTCCCATTTCTGAAGTCAACAGCTTCCCTAAAGCATTGGGACACAGGATGTCATAACTCAGACGCCAAACAGCAGGAGCTGGCGGGGAGGGAAGAAAGGAACACAATGGAAATGGGGCTGCAGAGGCTGTGCGGAAGGAGGACTGGAGTGGGAGTCTAGGGGAGATTAAAGCAAGTGCCTGACACTGAGCATTGCCTAGAACAAAAGCCACTGCATTGGGTGTCCAGTTGACATCTCATGTTTAAAGTCCGGGGTGTATGCAAAGAAGGTGGGATTTGGAATCCAGGCAAGCAGACTAGGGGGTTGGAAGAGCTAAAACCAGTCCCTTCCTGGACAGGGATGGTCCAGAGGTGGGCAGAGGCGGGCTCCAAGAGGACACTGGAGTGCGACTCAGTAAACTGAGGCCTAAGCACTTGTGAATGAATGGAGCCCAGAAAAAAAGGCAGGAGATGGGGAAGGGGAGCAGTTTCAGGCTGCACACCAATGCCCTGATGCAAAGGACACCAAGGACCTGGCAGCAGACTCCTTTCTCATTCCACAACCTGGTGGGCCTGTGAGGTTGCTCAGGTTAGGACTGACGAATCTAATCTTGTATCTAGTAGCAGCCAGGTCTCAGCTGGAAGGAGCCACAAGTGAGGAGGCAGGGCCTCAGAGAGGATCAGGGACCAGTCATTCAAGGCACCCAAAGATGCCCTGGAAGGGAGCTGGAGGATCTTTCTGGAACTCCCAGTTCAATGTGTTGAGGTGTCTCAGTCCTGTTTCACAGGACTTTTAAACTAATATGGCAGACATTTGGCTGATTGTAACTGAGCACTTTAAATTACATAGATGACTATATTATTTTTTCACTTAAAAGGTCAGTTCTTTTATAACTTGCCTCATTCTTTCTAAAAAATATTTTCATATACCTGTTAAATAGAATATATAGAAATATATACATAAAGTATATGTATATGCACAAAGACAATCTTCATATAGAAAAGATATAATATTCATTCTTAAGTGTACTCAGCACCCAGATACAGAAATAGAACATACCGACACCCTAGAAGTCCTGATCATACTTAACTCTTAATTAAAAAAAAAAATTATCTCAGCAACTCTGCCAACCCCAAGAAATACCTTTCCAATTTAGGCTGAAAACAAGGAACTGCGATACAGTATGTGGGTTTTCACTCTCTGGCACACTTTCCATAGAGATCTATTCTGCAAAGGGAATTACACCTCATCTCCAGCTCACCCAAGAAAGCCCACGGAGATTCACGTTGATTACACAAAACGGATCCATAGCATTAGCAGTGGCTGTTCTGCTCCAGAGTCTTTCAGAAGTCAGCCCTGCATCTGACTAAACAGCCTAAATCCTTAAGTATAATTGCTATCGTTTACATCTTCCTTCCAAGCTCCGCAGCAGCAGCCAGCGTGAAAGGGGAGATTTCCACTACCAGTACTTATTTCTGTCTATGCAGTTTCCAATGGAAGACTTAGCAGCATTTCCTCCATAGGACAGGGCACCTTGGAATTACTAACAGTCTGCTTCCAGGGTGTTTTGAGCTCAGAGTCTCTGCTGGGGATTGGGATGGGACAGGGAGGGTGTACAAATATTCCTCTGAAGCAGTGCGCAAGATTTTCAGCGTTTTTCGAGGGAGCGTCTCAAAGTTACACAACATCCCCACACCCTGCCCTTCCCCCTAAAAGGTTAAGTACCTCCTTACTTGGCTATGAGTTATCTGAGGACAGAGGCATTGATTGATCTTCTTCAACCTGTATCCACAGTGAGATGTTTTTTTCTACATTACCAGTCATCAGCCTGTGTAACTGAAAAAAACTGGGAATTTGGAGTCAGACACACTGCCATCCTCCTGTGTAACTGAGTAAATTTTCAAACTCTCTGAGCCCTCATTTTTTTCATCAGTAGAGTAACTATAATAATGCCCACTACACTGTAACATTATATATGTTGGCCAGGGTGCTTGGCTCATTAAATAATTTCTGTAAAATCCAGCTATCATATCCCCCTGCCTCTCTGATAAATCCAGAGCATGCTGAAATGGGAAGAAAGGTTGAGCTCATGGTTATCGGTATGTTTCAGACTCACAACCAATATGAAATTGAGGCTGGCCATGAGATGATAACTCCGCTCAGAATACCCACGGAATAGCAGTGAGAGCACTGTGTCCCTTGATGGTCAGCCCATAACTCTTCAAAAGGCCCCTTCTTGGTGGCCCTGATCAATTCTGGCTTGCAGTCTATCAAGTTCTGGATTTGCCACTTTAGCACAGCACCCATGTTTTGAGAGCATGAGCTTGGTCTGATTCTACCGCTGCACAAGGCTAGGCACACTGCAGGTACTGGATAAATGCCAGCTGAATTTAGTTTTTAATAATGAAGTCTATGGCTCAATTTAACCAGAAATTATAAGTAAAATAGCATGTTAAAGCCTATATAGTTCTTTCTGGCCCCCAGAAGAAAGGACAGGTAGCTTCAACAGACTATCAAATGGTGATAAATGTTAATCTATTCCTTAATCATCGCCTTATGTCTTTATATACAAAAAATATCCAATAGGTGTGTGTTTCAGGGAAATCATCAGACCCTCCTGCTCAATGCCTATTGACTTACAGGTGCAAAATACCCAGTAAGCTGCTCTCTGTTCTACTTAACAACCACCTAATTCATCCACTGTTCCAGCACTGGAAAGAGGTGATTCTTGTCCTGAGGTTTTCTCCAACAGAAAGGGAAAAAAGTACATCAGTTAATAACTCCTAGTATTTGATTTAGAGTTTCAAGTCTATAACCATCAAGATAGCAATTCTAAGAGGCAAAGAGGCAAAAAAAAATTAGTCTGTATTAAAAGCAATTATAATGGCCATAATAATATCAATAACATCTACTGTGGATGAACACATTTGAAATGTGAAGTAAAGGACTAATCACAAATCATCTCATTATATGTTCTCAAGAAGCAGTAAAATAAGCATGACTTTTATCTCCATTTCTCAAATGTGGAAACCTGATGGAAGAGGCCAAGTGACTTGGCCAAGAACACAGTCACAAAGCCAAAAGTCAATCCCAGATCTGCCTGATTCCACAGCCTCTGCTGAGAACTGAAACCACAGTCAGGCACCTTGTCACACATCAATATCATTGATGGTGCCAGCAGTAGACTCCATTATTCTGAATTCCTAAATCCAAATTTTGCACATTGAGATGATCTCTAGATTTTCTTCTAGAGCTATATAGATTATCCAATTCTGATTTTTAAGTCAAATCACACAATGACTGGGCAGGCTTCCCCAAATCCTGGCAAAGTTTTCATTGCCCACAAGATGGCGTTGAGGGGTGAATGAAAAACCTCCAGGCATGGATGTCCTATGTGCACCATTCCATCAGAACATAAATGCACTGGCATTTTCCAGCAAGATCTGTTAACAGTTTTGGACCAAGAAAGGAGAAGGGGCCTTGTTAGATCTATCGCTTTCCAGTCATGTACCAAGTCCTGCATTAGTGCTTTGCATCTGTGACTCCAAAGCAAAGTCTCAGAAACTCCCTGGTAGGTGTGGCAAGTACTTGAAAATGTGCTAAACTAAACTGAATTGATTTAACCTCCAGTTCCTTAGGAGTCCTGGGCATACCTTCCTTACTTGAAATTATACTTAACCTAGGTTGGCACACAGTAGGTGCCCCATCTGCTGAAGAATTGATGAATGGTATTTCATTCAATACCTTGAATGTTGGCCTTCTCTGGATAAGGATCGGCTAAATTTTACATCCAGAGGTTAATGAAACTGTCATTGAGAGTTGAGGCTCTGAGGAGGAAAGACTAAGGTCTGCTGGAAAGACACTAGACCGTGAGAAGCCCAGGTGTGCAACTCTAGTTCTGAGCCTTAGAACCTTTGAACAAATCACTGAGTCTCAAGGTCCTCATCTTTAAAATGTTCATGTTTGCCCTGCATAGTTTCTATTGAAATAATCAAATATGGTAAGGAACAAAAATTACTGTACAGAAAAAATGTCACTATTCCAAATGTAAAATTCTATATTCATGAAAAGAGCAGTTACTGCCTTTTAGTAGGTGACACTAAAGTTGGTCATGCATTAAGCATCTGGAGTCAGAGCTAAATCTCGGCACCACCATTTACTAGCAGTGTGACCTTAGGTAAATCATGTACCTCCAGGACCCATAGTCTCTACCTCTATAAAATGGCAGTAATAATAGTATAAGCTTCCTGGAGATTAGGACAGAGGTAAATATAAAGTATTTACCAAAATGCCTAGTACATAGTTACCATCAAAATGGTACTAATCATAATATTAATATTATGTGTACAACTTTTCATTTTTGTCTGTCATGAGTTATGATATTTTAAACATAGCTCTTACAGACTCCCATGAGCCAATTGCGTGCATGTCAACTTTGTGTTCAGCAATATCACACTGGCAGCTTGAAAATGGCTACAGTAGGAGTTATTTACACCAAGGAAATCAGTAAATGCTACAAATCAGAATTGTTGTTTATTGTTGTTTTCATTTTCTTCCAGAGAATCAATTTATCAGTATCAGCCAAGCGTGGTGGCTCACACCTGTAATCCCAGCACTTTGGGAGGCCGGGGCAGGTGGATCACTTGAGGTCAGGAGTTTGAGACGAGCCTGGCCAATATAGAGAAACCCCATCTCTACTAAAAATATAAAAATTAGCTGAGCGTAGTGGTACATGCCTGTAATCCCAGCTACTCGGGAGGCTGAGGCAAGAGAATCACTGGAACCCAGGAGGCAGAGGTTGCAGTGAGCTGAGATGGCACCACTGCACTCCAACCTGGGCAACAGAGAGAATCTCCGTCTAAAAAAAAAAAAAAAAGTAGTATCCTTTTGGTTATGAATATTGAATGTGTCTTAGTTTAGATCTCCTAGAAGCGTTTCCTAAGCTGAGATTCATATGTAATTGAGTTATTGAGGGCATGCTCCCAAATAAAACTTGTAAGACAGTGAGGGAAGCAGTATAGGGCAGAGGAAGAAGCTGGGCAAAGGTGAGGGTACAGCTGAAGTCTAGTCTCAGCCTCATTCCATAGCCAGCTCTGGAGCCTGCATGGAACCACAGAGTTCCCACCTTGAGGCAAGGGTGCCAAACTTTTCTGCCCTTGTGTTAGTTGGCCATTGGCTACTGACAGACTTCTGGAGAGAATGCAGCTTCTCGGGCCATTCTGGGTGGCACAGCTCCTGATCGCGAGTAATTCTCTGAAGGGTCCAGCTGTGAGTCAAGAACATCTAACACTGCTGAGACATGGATGCACCAGTCCAGCAAAGGCGAGCTGAGCAGGGCACCCATGGCACCTACTACAATATGGAAACAGATTTTCATACTAGACGTTTGAACTAGAATAGATTTGGGAAGTCACCTCTCCTATGTGTGTAATCCAATACAGAAGAGTTGCTTATTCAATCAGCAAATATTTATTTAGTGTAAACTACATTCCTGGTAATGGGATTGATACTGGAGATGCAGGGCTGAATGCAATCAGATGTGGGGTCCCAGCACTGAGGGAGTTTACATTCCAGCTATGGAGACAGACATTAACCAAATGCTCCCACAAATAAACAAATATTTACAACTGTGATGGTTACTGTGAAAGGGACAAGAAACACAGTACTTTCGGTAGTCAAGAGAAGGGTTTGATAGACAGGGAGGCCCCAGAGAGCTTCCCTAAAAAAGTAACATCTGAACAGACATCTGAAACATGAGCAGGAGCTCACTAGGTGTGGGAGTAGGATGATCTAGAAGTGGGAGGAGCTGAAGGTAGACAGGAAAGTGAACCTTCCCTTGGATACATCTCTAGAACAAGCTTGCATATGGAGATTTGTCCCTGAGGCCCAAGGAGTGGGATGGCTCCTGGAGAGCACGGGGTGGGGAAATGAGGAAGCAAGGAGAGTTATCTTTGCTCTTCTGAGAACAGTATTTAGAAGGCAGGCCAACCCTTTTCTGTTTCAACTAATATTCTAGAATTCTCTATTTTGAAAACAAGACTATTTTTGTCCTCTTCATATTTTCTCAGATTGGTTACTTTCTGTTTTTCTTTGATGTTTAGAAAAGTGCCTTTTGAAAATCCCTGCCTAATTTAGCCCAAGAAAAGGGGTGGGAGGTGTCCTTACTAAGTCCTGAAGTTAAAAGACAGGAGGATGATAGATCTCCATATTTACATGGGTGTGTTTATTGCACATATATGCATGTGATCCTGTGAGTACATGTGCATGTATGTCTGTGTGTGCATGTGCATGCTTGGGTATGCATATGAGGGCTGCATGGATGCAAATGTGTGTAGCTGGTGCTTGTGTGTACAGTGTGTGTGTGTGTGCACGCACATGTGTGTGTCATGTGTCTGCTTTAGTGATCAGGGCTGGGAGGTAGAGAATGGAGGTGGGGGAGAAGAAAGCAAGCATGCACAGGGCAAGTCCTGGAGGGAGGAGGAGGAGGGGAAGTGCTCATTGCTGCTGCTCAGCCCATTATTAAAGAGAAACAACATTCCCAGCAGGAGGCAGAAGGGCAATAAAACCAGTGGCTCCACAATTTATGATGCTAACTGAGATTCCATAGTTTGAAGCAAGACTATCCCCCCGAGCATCAAGGTCAACAAGCCAGCAATGCCCTAGCTTCCAAAGAGCTCCCCCGTGCCCACCTATTAATCAGCCCATTGCTGAAAGTGCACCAATGAGCTCTGATCTGGAAACATCATTAATAAGCAGGGACAGGCCAAATTGCTAAAAATTCCAGGATAAGGGCAGAAAGGCATGGAAAAAAATATTTATATACACATATGTGCATGTTTGCATATGGGGTGTAGCCTATTATGTATACTGGGCCATCCATTGCAGGGGTCATATATAAGTGTGTCTCTTCATTTTCCATATATTTTATATTATATGAGAAATGTTCAGCCTTTAGAACCTTGCCAGATGGAATTAGAACAATTGTTCTTCTGCCGAGACTTTGGGAAATTAATGAGGTTCGCACACAGAGCTATGAGAAAATAGAAATGTTGTGGCTTTTTCAAAAGAAAGAGAAAAAAAGAAAGAAAAAGCAAGAAAGAAAGCAAGAAAGCAAGAAAGAAAGAGAGAGGAGGGAGGGAGGGAGGGAGGGAGGGAGGAAGGAAGGAAGGAAGGAAGGAAGGAAGGAAGGAAGGAAGGAAGGAAGGAAGGAAGGAAGGAAAGTGCCCCATTTCCAAAAATACAGCAGCCACAATCCCAGAGAGAGCTATCTGTTTAGTGGCTAATCTTGAGGCCCATCAGTTGCCCCAGCGTATCTTCTGGGTTATTGCAATTGTGAATGGAGTTTTAATCAGCTTAGCCCAGCCTGGGCGCCACGGGCCTGCCGGCAAAGGGCATTTTCCTGCAGATCCTCTGGAAACCGTCTCCTCTGCTCTTAATAAATGGATCGTTCTCTCTCTTGGTCCATCCTGCAGTGCAGCACTTAACTTTCTTTTGTGTTCAAGGAAAGAAAAAAAGCAGTGACAGGGAGGAAACCCATGCACTCTGAACCCCAAAGTGAAGGACTGAGCATTTTCTTTATACCAAGACTTCAATATTGTCTAGGAGGTTGGACCCCAAATTGGAAGTGTCATTCCCAAAAATGTGTTTCTGTTTTACTGTTCTATCAACAAAATTTTTCCTGGATTCTCTGTCCCCGTCAGAGACCACCCTGAAGAAGGACTCTGTGCCACTTTTGTCACTCTCCAAGCCCCCCCGGGACAAGCCTTTGGCCAACATGGCGACCTCCCATTCTGATGGCTCCCCTACAGAATGTAAAGGGGTGGGAGGAGAGCCCAGCGCTGGGTCTTCGCCTCATCAGATGAGCAAGCTGGTCCCAAATGAAACCACTGCTGACTTGCCTCCTGCTCTGCTCCATTCTATGCCTCCGGTTTGGAACAGGAAGGGCTTTTTGTCAGCAATTATCCCCAAAGGGTGTTTTCCTATTGCTTAACAGGCCTCCGAACCAGAAATGCTGTGCATTTTCCCAGCTCTTTGGCTCCCTGCAGCCCTGTCTTCTGTTTGGTACTGCCTCAGAGGGAATACAGAAAATGTACAATATGCTGTGTTTGTTCTGAAACAACAGAAAATGGCTCTGAAGTGGAGCTTTAAGAGACTATTCTTGCTAGCAATGTAGGGAAGGGCATATATATTCTTTGGTATATGTATGCATTGAGATGATATGTGGGAGACTTTTTAAGCTGACCTTTTTCTGAGAATGTACTGTATACCAGCAGCATATGTTAAGCATTTATATTCATCATGCAATATCTTTTGATGAAATGGAGACTCAAAATTTTCCAAGGTCCAAGAACTGGTGAGTGTAGGAGTTGGAGTTTTTCATCCAGGTTTGTTTGATCCCGAGTGGGTTCTGTGCCCCCCGAGTCCTGTTCCAGGGTCATCAAATGTCAGAACTTCCAATAGAAAAAGATAAGCTCACTACACAGTGCCCTTTTGCAGATAGACAATTGACTTTGTCAATTACTAAGCAGTAGAAAGGAAACCAGAACCCAAGTAATACAGGGATCTTATTCTGTGTTGCTGTGTGATAAAAAACGGTGAAACGAAATGGGGAGGAAGGGGTCCCTCCCTCTGCACCAGTCTTTGCAGAGAGTCCTTGCCTTCCTCACAGAGTAAACTCAAAAGGCATCTGCTCAACGACCAGGGCTATGAGTGTGAATTCATTCATTCCATTACCCTTAACACACCCTGGGCAAGAGTGATCACCTGATGCTGGGAGGACAGCAGTTGAAGGACCAAAGGCAGTCTCAGTCCAAGAACTAGTCTCAGGGCTCAGCCTGAGAGCAAGTGCCTCATCATTAAGAGTTCCTGAGAGGGCTAAGGCCGGGCGCGGTGGCTCATGCCTGTAATCCCAGCACTTTGGGAGGCTGAGGCAGGCAGATCACGAGTTCAGGAGATCGAGATCATCCTGGTCAACATGGTGAAAGCCCGTCTCTAATAAAAATACAAAAATTAGCTGGGTGTGGTGGTGTGCGCCTGTAGTCCCAGCCACTCGGGAGGCTGAGGCATGAGAATCACTTGAACCTGGGAGGCGGCAATTGCAGTAAGCGGAGATCAGGCCACTGCACTCCAGCCTGGGTGACAGAGTGAGACTCCATCTCAAAGTAAAAAAAAAAAAAAAAGAGTTCCCGAGAGTTCCTGAGAGGGCTGGGTACTCTGCACACACAGGCAAACTGAGCGCAGCTTCCTAGGCTAGGGTCCCCAGAAATGGATTCTGATTCATGAACTCTCCAGAGAGAAGGAGATGCCAAGCTGCAGAGCCAAGGGAGGTGGGGAGGACAGCAGCTGCTATTATTGTTTCTCTTTTGACCTTATTAAGGCAAGGGGAGGACCCATTGTGTTCCTAATGATTGCTGAGATATGAGGTATGTTCACTGAGTGGAAGTATTTTGGTTTTAATTAAAAACACAGACCTTAAGATGAGCTAGAGAAGGAAAAATTCAGGGCCAACCTTCAAAGCAGCTTTTGGGAAACTGAATTTGAGTTCCATCTAAGTTTCATGGTCTTGAATGAGCTATGTCCTTATGCTTTGGTTTTGCCATTATTGTGACTGGCATGTAAGAATTTTTGTTGATCTACATTGTTACAAATACGGAATTTTTCAACCCAGTCTAAGCAGAGGCTTTGCATTCAATGGTATCTTCATTTATTCATATTGCACCTTAAAAGAAAGAGAAAGGAAACTGATAGTCATTGATAATTTACTCTGTACCAGGTACTGTATTAGATACTTTATGAGCATTAATCCAGTTTCATACTCATCTTACATAGTTTCAGCCCCATCAATAGATGAGGATCAGAAAGGTTTCAAATGTTACCTGATCTCACACAGCTTTGAACTGAAGAATTGCTGCTCTGATCCAAGTCTGTCGAATCCTTATCTATACTCAAACTGTCTCTGATGCTTAACATCATGCTTATACATTTTTACATTCTCACCAAAAACCAAGGGATGATTATTTCCATGCTCCTTGGTACTCAGCTTTTCTTGCCCTATATCATTGCCATTTGCAAATGGGCCCTGCTTGTGCATTTGGAACATTTTTTTGCAAATTAACATTTTCACACCCAATTGTTCACCCACCTCTATGCACCTAAGTCAAAAAGACTGCAGGACACTTACATTATCTCCTTCTCACATGAAGCTAATGCCTGAAATCCAACTTGTCCTTGGGTCTATAGCTAAGTCCATGGAGTAGAGGAGGTGCCAGTGATAGTGGCTTGGTGCAGCAAATGAGCATGCCTCACCCCATGTTCCCAATCCACTTCCCCTCTTGACTTCCCATTTAGGGGTCAATAGAATGATATTCTATCATTAGCTGAGGCTTCGGGGCCAGGGCTATGTAAGACCTCCGCTGGCTGGGCCTGGGTCTCACAAGCTGCCCAGATGATCCCAGGGTCACCAATGGGGGTGGCTTAGTAAATACCACAGTTCAGAGCTGCCACAAATTCTGGAAAGGAAAATTAACTCAATGGTTGTATATCAAAAGGCAAGTGGCCATTCGTCAATAAAAGACATTAGTTACTTAGCCTTTCGAGAAAAACGAGCCACCAGTACCTACAGGAGAGAAGCCTAAGAACAAATAACCTCTAAGTCCAGACGGGGCACTTCATCATCCAGCTTCTCCCTCTACCTGTAGATTTCTCATTGGCCTCTCTACCACTTTTATTGCCTCAACTCAAACTTATTTTCATGTAATGGAGAGCCAAGGCTTCAGGGTTTCAGGGCCATGTGTCTATTACTTTACTGTTTACGGAGAGATAACAGCTCAAAGAACTCTTGTATTTTTAGAATTTGATTTCTTTTTTTTCTTTTTTTCTTTTTTCTTTCATAACAGCAGGCTTCTGCTCTGTTTGGCTCTATCCGGTTGTGTCTGGTCATGCTCTGTCCTCTGCAGTAACTTCCCTGCTTTAGTTCTCCTTCTCCTTTCCGGAGCCAGTCCCTTCCAGCTTCTCCTCTGGTTATTCTAGTGGAGCCCCATGATGTCTGCTCCAGCTGTTTATAATTACCTCCCTCAGGCTGCTTGGGGTGAGTGACTCAGCACTCTGCCTTGTTTTTTGTTTCTCTCCTTTTTTTTTTTTTTTTAAAGAAGCCAGATATTTGTTTAACATAGTCCATCCAATATCACAGCCACTGAATGCTCATTTCTGGTTCCCAGATCTAGACAGCACCTATAGTTCTCGAGTCACTTTGTATAAATAGGTTAGATTTTGAAAGTGGAAGTAACTGCACCTGAATGCCACCTCCAGCCTTCGGTGCCAGTCACTTAGCCTCTCTGAGTCTGTTTTCTCATCTCTAAATAGGGGCCATGGCATGTATTCACAAAGTTGTTTTGGAGATAATGTGAGAAAATGAATAGAAAAGGCCGAATGCAGTGTTTGCCCAGTAATTATTATTTTTTCTCCAAACATAAGCATATTATTTCTCTTTTGTTTCAGATATCCACTTAACAATTACATCATATAACTTATTCCTTCTAATCGCCTCTCGTATGCTCCCACTTTTCTTCCATCTCTATTACTCGTATTAAATCAAGGTCATAATGCTTATTTCTGAACTTGTGCAATAACCCCCAAGTGGTTTTGTAGCTTCTGATCTTTGTCTTTTTGACATCAAATTAATCTTCTAAATTGTACATCTTTTATTTTCTTTTTTTTTAAAGACAGGGTCTCACTCTGTCACCCAGGCTGAAGTGCAGTGGCATGATCTCAGCTCACTGCAACCTCTGCCTGCTGATTCAAATGATCGTCCCACCTCAGCCTCCCAAGTAGCTGGGACTACAGGCATGCACCACCATGCCTGGCTCAGTTTTTGTATTTTTTGTTAGAGATGCGTTTTCGCCATGTTGGCCAGATTGGTCTCAAACTCCTGACCTCCAAGTAATCTGTCTGCCTTGGCCTCCCAAAGTGCTGGGATTACAGGCATGAGCCACCACACCAGGCTTGATTGTGCATTCTGTTCCTGCTCCACTATCAGTACCTAGCCTTCCCTGATTACTTTCAGCTGCAGGTCTGAGTTTTGCCCCGTGGATTCAACACTACCTAGCCTGTCCTCTGTGCCAGTTTTGACAAAAGCAGGGAATCTCCTCAGATTCATCCATTTGGCAGATAATTAACTATCACCTCCTAAGTGCCAATTGCTGTTAAGGATCTTGAGGTCAGACATGAATAAGACACAACATATTTCCTCAACATAAGGTTGCCCCATGGCTAAGCACATCTAAGTCACTCTGACAAACACTCTCCATTGCCACGAAGACTTTACTCTGTGTCCATCCTAAACAAAGCAGTCTGAGCCTCACCAGTGAGCTCTCAGATGAATTTTGCACTCCTAGGCCTTGCTTTTACTGCTGCAGCATGCCTTTATCCACTTGGCAGATAATTAACTATCACCTACTAAGGGCCAATTGCTGTTTAGGATCTTGAGGTCAGACATGAATAAGACACAACATATATCCTTTAAAGAATTATAAGATCACACCAGGCATGGTGGCTCACACCTGTAATCCCAGCACTTTGGGAGGCCGAGGCAGGCAGATCACTTGAGGTCAGGAGTTCAAGACCAACCTGGCCAACATGGCAAAACCCCGTCTCTACTAAAAAATACAAAAATTAGACAGGCGTGGTAGCAGGCACCTGTCATCCCAGCTACTAGGGAGGCTGAGGCAGGAAGAATTGCTTCAACCCGGGAGGGGTAGGTTGCAGTGAGCCAGGATCATGCCACTGCACTCCATCACTCCAGCCTGGGCAACAGAGTGAGACTCTGTCTGAAAAAATAAAAGAAAAAAAGAAAAAAAAGAATTATAATGTTAGTGGGAGAAATAAATTCCTTGATAAGAGCTAGAATGATGAGATATATCCTAGCTCTTAGGCTTCTTCTGCCAGTTAGGAGAATCCTCCTAATTCTCACTCATTCTTTCATTCAAGTATTTTTTTGTATTTTTGTTGTTGTTGTTGTTGTTGTTGTTGTTTTTAGCACCTCAGATAATCTAGGCATTGAGGATGTAGCAATAAAAACACAAGCATGGTCTTCATTTTCACAGAGCTTACAGCCTAGTGGGAGATAAAGATAATACATGATTAAATATGTAATTGCAACTTGTGATAAGTTAATTCATTAATTCAACAGATATTTATTGAGTGCCAACAATGTCCTAGCCACTCTTCTAAATACCATACATACAGTAACAAAGCTACATACCTTTCCTGACTTCCTAGATCTTCTACACAGCAGTCAAGAAACAAGCTAAAAAGGTAACACATATTATAGGTTCCTGGTAAATGCTAAGGAGACAAAACATAAAGCAGGAAATAGGGGAAATAAAACACTGGGGGAGGAAAGGGGTTTGAAATTTTGAATGAAGTGGTCAAGGAATGCCTCCCACATAAATGACTTTTGAAAAAGAACCCTGAAGAAGTGAGGGAGCAAGGCATGAGGATATCTGGGAAAAGAGCAATCCCAGAAAAGAGAGTGGCAAGTGGAAAGGTATGGAAGTGGGTGTGTATCTGGGTAAAGAAAAATACAGCCCAGGAACAAAGAAGAGCAAGGGATGTCTACTGCAGTGTTCAGCCAAGGCCTCTGTAAAGAGATGCCCTTAATCTGAGGTGTAAAGGCTGAGACAAGTGTCTACCTGGGTTATATGAGTGTGTGTTCCATTTTGGATTTCTTTTTCTCACTCCAGATGCTTCCAGGGGCTAAAACTTATTTCTGAGAACAAGCCCACTCCAATGACCGCCAGCCCCTTCCAGCTGCCTCCTCCCAGGGGCCTCTAACCTGTACCCTGCTCCAAATTAGAATGATACCCCATTGTTATCACAGCTTAGAGATTCCTGATCTCTCTGCTCACAATACCACTCCCACAATGCCCCACTACAGGGATGAGACTAAGCTGGAACCTCCCGGAATTCTCCACATCCATCTGGACAACTGGAACCCCTCCCTCTATCAGTGGCCAGTTTTCCATCTGGGCAAGTTTCCTCCATATTTATCTCAGTGCCTCTTCCTCTACCAGATGCCTCCTGTCCCTGAGGTCCCAGCATGCCTTGCAGCTTGTCATGGCCAAGTTATGACACATTCACACTTCCCTGAAAAAGAAAAAAGTAGCAGTATAGCTTCTGGAGACTTGATTATTTATGGGGCTTCAGTCTACTTGGAAAACCTACAAAGAAAAACGACAAAGGAACTTGAGCTGCGATGAGTTATGTTCAGTTCTCCTTTGCCATTTACTAGCTGTACGTCTCCAGGAAAGTTAACTTCACTGAGCTTCGGTTTTCTCATTTGTAAACTGGGAATTCCTTTCCTACCTTAAAGCTTTTGAAAGAATCAATAAAATAAATTAATTGAAGTACCTGAAACATAAGTGTTCCAATGAATGTTTATTAAATCTGAAACTTCCATGTCCTCTTTGGTTTATGCTAAGTGCCAGCAAACTACTGCCTATAGGCTGAATCCAACCCATGGCTTGTTTTTCATAAACAAAGCTTTATTGGAACATGGCCACACCGTTAATGTACATATTGTCAATAAATGCTGATTGCCACAGCAGCAGAGTTCAGTAGTTGCCACAGAGACCATATGACCTTAAAGCCTAAAATATTTAATATCTTGCCCTGTATAGAAAAGATATGCAAATCCCTAGTTTATACCATCATGGGACACTAGAATATTGTGGTTGAACACAGGATCTGGAGTCAGGCTTCCTGGGTTTAAATGCACTTTTACCACTTACTAATTATGGAATTCAGAGCAAGTTATTTGATATCTATACCTTAGTTTTCACTTCTGTAAAAAGGGAATACTAGTTTCTTACATTAAGTTGATGAAATAATTAAATAAGCCAATCTGGTGAAGCATCCAGCACACTGTTAGCAAATGGTTAGGGTTAATCAACATAATGGTTATTATTGTGAATATTAAATAATACTACTACATATGCTATCCAAGCACACTCTTTCCATTAACTGGGACATACAGTAACAAAGCTACATACCTTTCCTGACTTCCTAGATCTTCTACACAGCAGTCAAGAAACAAGCTAAAAAGGTAACACATATTATAGGTTCCTGGTAAATGCTAAGGAGACAAAACATAAAGCAGGAAATAGGGGAAATAAAACACTGGGGGAGGAAAGGGGTTTGAAATTTTGAATGAAGTGGTCAAGGAATGCCTCCCACATAAATGACTTTTGAAAAAGAACCCTGAAGAAGTGAGGGAGCAAGGCATGAGGCTTTTATAATAGACGGCTTTTAAAATCAACCTGAAACCCAAAGTTCCTGACTAAAATGGCATTTGGCATATAAACATCCCTCCAGGTGACTTGTTCGAGGATCAGGGCTCAAGGATCTGAACCCACCCCCATCTACTTTTCCTTATGGTCACATCCCTCCTTCTACTTCCTTCTTAGAACCTGCTTGGTAATGTGGCCTGAAGATTCAGGCTCTCTAGATAAGGCTTTCCCTGTAATGCCCTTGGCAGGTGTGGGCATGAGTCACCACCGAGCCCAGACCTTTTGCTAGTGAGGATGCACCTCCCTTCAACAATTGTTGGCATGCACTGCACACCTTACTGGGCCTTGACATTGACCGGAATGAAGGAAGGAGGAGCAACCTCTAGTGACTCCTGTGTGCAGCCGAGGATTTGTTAAGCAGAACTTACAGCTTAAAGTTAAGGGCTAAAGTGATAGCCCAAGTGGAGAGAAGAACTAGGTCAGGGCAGGCAAGGACAGATGCCCGAATGTCTTAGGCAAGGCCACCTCCTGGAAACTAGAAACCTGAGTGTTGGGTGCCCAAAAGTTAAAACACAAGAGCTTCCGTTTAAATAACTTGGACTAGACAGATGTGAGTCAATAGGTCCAAAAGAGTTGAATATACTCAGAGTCACTTGGCAAGAAAGAAAAAAATGAAGGCTGTCCAAGGAGACCAAAAAGAAGAGGAAATGTGTGTGTGTGTGTGCACACATGTGTATAAATATCTATACTCTATAGCCAGTGAGGGATAAGACAGAGCAACAAGGCAGCATGTGTATGTTTGATTCCTCCACAATGCAAGATTTCTAACATTTCTAAAACAGTTGACTCTCATTTTCCTTTTTTGATGACGCTATTTCTTAAGTCAACATAACCTGACAAAATATGTTTAACTTTGGAATAACATGTGTATGAAAAGTCTTAAGAAGTTATACATTCAATCACAAGATTTACATACCATTTTTAAGGACAAAATAGCAGACTCACGATATCAGGTTAGCCCCAGATCTTCTCTGAGACCCATGATTCCCCCATCAATAAGACATATACCTTGAAGCAGCTATCAGTAATTTTTTTTTTTTTTTTTTTGAGACGGAATCTCGCTCTGTTGCCCAGGCTGGATGGAGTACAGTGGCGCGATCTCAGCTCACTGCAAGCTCCGCGTCCCGGGTTTACGCCATTCTCCTGCCTCAGCCTCCCGAGTAGCTGGGACTACAGGCGCCCGCCACCACGCCCGGCTAGTTTTTTGTATTTTTTTAGTAGAAACGGGGTTTCACCGTGTTAGCCAGGATGGTCTCGATCTCCTGACCTCGTGATCCACCCGTCTCGGCCTCCCAAAGTGCTGGGATTACAGGCTTGAGCCTCCGCACCTCGCCTATCAGTAATTTTTAAAGAAGACTTCCCATGTGAATCAAAGGGGCCTGATTCAGAGCCAAGCCACCTGTAGGGAGTGTAGCACAAGCTGCCACCAGCTCACCCTGAACGGATAAAGATATTCATGCTTCAAATCTAGGGCCCCAGCACACACCCCAGGTGTGGCAACATTCAGGAGCAATAGTCCTGTCAAGGAATGCAGATGACTGTTAAATTGGTCTGCTTGAGCCAAGAAATCGTCTTTAGCAAATGAGGACACCTCCTTGAAAAATAAAGACCTCAGTCAAAAGTGCCAGGAACTCTCTTGCTCCCAAAGTAAGGTAACTTTCTATCTTAAATAGCCAGTCCCGGCCCCAGTGAACTTTGCAAGCAGGTAACTAGAGCATTCACTAAGAAAAAATAAAATAATTGCTCACACTGATATGTTCTTTTTCTCGCTTTATTATCATTCCAGGTACAGAACTGAGTGTAGGGGCAAATGAGTCTAAATGAAGGACCTGTCTAGTCCCCAAACAGGGTGTGGTATATAATAGGCTCCCCACAAATTTACAGAGGCTTTCTGATTGACTGTATTCCACTTTGGGCAAATAAACCAAAGTCATTTGTTCATTACCTGATGCTACTTCTGCACACTGTTGTTTCAAGCGCGTTTCTAAAATGTTCTCTTTGCTGACAAGAATTGAATACATCAAAATGTAGTAATATTCTAGTAGATATTTCTTTTTTGATGCTATCTAAACAAATTACCCATTCCAACACAGAGATCAATTAGACCTATGCTTTCATTTCAGCTTGTCTGTGTGTCTGTCTGACAGGCTAGTAGTGTCTTTGTATCATACCAGCCAAATCCACAACAAACCTAGTCATGCCCAAAGGTAGGATTCAATGTGTTCAGGAGCATGAGCTAGGAAACTCAGGATGAGCATAATGGAAGGCGGAAATACTGTGGATAATTTAGCAGACATTTTGGGAAAACATCAGATTTTCCACAAGTGTGGGATTCATCAGCGTTAGAGGAGGAATGCTGGGTGCATCTTTGCACACCCACAGTGCACACAGTTTGAGGCTGGCACTTGCCTTCTCTTATCCCATCAGGCTCTGCAAACACACAGGCTGCAGAGAGAGGAAAGAATGTGCAACCTAAAAGGAGTTTCTCTTCTTTCTCTTGAAGGCATTTAACCCCTTGGCACTTCAGAGATTTTCTGCTTTAGGCCTAAAGCTGAAGATGAGGATGGGTTAGATTGCTGAACAAAATGAGAAATTCTTCTCCCCGAGACAGAAAGATGGGCTGGACCGCCTTTTGAGGTTCGATGGTAGTTGCTTTGAGGAGATGCTGTCTGAAAGATCAACTGCACAAGGGGAGATCTATGAGGCACGTGACCGCAGTGCTTGCCTTCCTGAACAACATGGTCGCTGCCCATTTTCTTCTTCTTGGTGAGTCAAATAGATTGCTCCAAAGTTTGCCATTTGGGAGTAACTGCATTCATGACTGATCACGCCCCCCAAACAAAGTCACTGAGGCAAACCCAGCCCCACAGCATATCTACCCTGGATATAAGAATTTCCCTACCACCTATTGTAAGCTCAGAGCAGTGCTGGGTGATTTCATAGGGAGTCACCAAATATCTCGAGTTCTTTATCTTGATCCTCCTGGCAGCCTTTCACACAGGTACTGCAGGGAAGTCCTTACTAAGTCCAGAGCTAGGTGCTGGGGATACAGAGATGAGCAAAAACCAAAGTGAAGAGCTCAGAATCCAGTTAAGGGAATGGACACTTACCCCAAAATCACATCAAATCAACCAGTGTGCTATTCCACAATGACTGAAGTGCTTGGAAGGGGAGTACCAGGGTCCTAGGCTAGTTCTGGGAAGCATAGCACAGTGGTTAAGGTTAGAGACATCTGCCCAGAGTCCAATCCCAGCTCTGCCAGCTTTGCTATGAGATCTCAGTCAAATCTTTTGATATCTCTGTGCTTTATGTGTAAAACAAGGCTCATAATAGCACCTGCATCATGCAGTCATTATAGGAGTAAGTGAGATATTTGCAAAATGCCTAGAATAGTGCAGTGTACGTATGCAGCTAAGGAACATGCAGCTATGGAGATCTGTGAGGGACAAACCATTATTCTCATTTAGCTGATGAGAAACTGGAGTTCAGGTAGATGATCTGACTACCCCAAGGTCATATACTCTGTGTACTGGGGCAGCTACCTCTGCTGCCCCCCAAATCTGGCAATCCACTCCTTTCACCATGCCACCTCCTGTCTTGGCAAAGGAGCGTGTCAGGGAGCCCCAGCCTCGGGCAGGGCTCAGCTATCACCACCACAGAAGCAGCCTCACTATCATAACACATCTCTGTTTAAGAAACATAAACCACCCTTTGGCAGCTTCTCAAGTACATGTCAGAGCCATTAAAGAGCTCCCTCCCCTCACCCCACTTTTCTGCTTTGACTGTAAGACCTAGCCTTACAGGGAAACACACAAGAGCTTACCCAACAGGTTTCCCCAACAACCACACCAGAGCAGGCAGGCCCCAAGGAGCCCAGGCCTGGGAGGGCCCACCCTCCTGGCTGCCAATGTCCCCTCTGACCCGGGCGCCGGCGGCCTCCCTCTCCTCCTGTCTGAACCTGCTGCCTGGGAAGGGCTGATGTCACTAATCTTGCCCTTGTAGCTGCAGGCCATCTCAGGCTCCCAAACGCGATTACCCACACCACCAGCTTCACGCAGGCCCTGCCTCCTTCCCCCTGGCACCTCTCCAGCCATGGCTGAGAGCCCAGCTTGGTAGAGGGATGGCCTGGCCCGGTGGTGAGTGTCCCGGCCGGGCAACTTGGCGCAAGCCTGACAAGTAGCATCTGTGCTTGTGGAGCCTGGCAGCGAGAGCGGGGCCAAAGAGCTGAGTTCCAAAGCTGGGCCTTCAGAGGACAGAAGAGACTCTGGAAATGAGATGACAGGATCAGAACAGGTCACAAATCTTCAGGGAGTTATTCTAAGAAGAAATCACACCCAGTTCCCAAACTGAGTGTAAATGACTCCTCGGAAAACCGTTAACGGTGCCCACCTTTCCATTTCTAATTAGTAGCCTCCTTGCATCCTGGACTATACTGGGGACATATCATGTTCACATTCTCCTCTGGTGGGAGCTGAGGCCATACCCAGAATTTCCCAAGGGCTCCTGAGGACAGTAAAGGTGGGGAGAAGGCAGGTGCTTGACTCAGAGTTGGCAGAATAGGCAGGGACTCCAGAGGGCAATCAGATTTAGCACAATAAAAAAAACATTAAAATGAAAGCAGTAACAATAGCTCACATTTATCAAGCTCCCACTCTGTCGTGGGATCTATGCAAAATATTTTATGCACATGAGCTCATTGAAACCTCACAACCACTGGGAAGGTGGATATTGATATTTTTCACCTTACAGATGAGGAAGCCTGAATTAATGGAGAAGAAATGACTTGGCCAAGCCTATTCAGATACAAAGTGGCTGAACTGAAATTCAAAATCTGATATGCCTGACCATAGGACAGACCCTTCCGTGAATAATAGGGGACAGGCGTCTCTCTGCTCCTCCTCATGAGCTATTGTGTCATGGTTTTACAAACAGCAGGAACTCATCTCTTTGCTTCTAATTCACCTGGATCTCTGAAGCTTTAAATCCAATAGCAGATAGGTAAATTTGACACATCTTAGGAGGGGTTGCAACTGACCAAATACTAGTCATTGACCAGGTAATGGGCAGCAGAGAAGCTCTGGAGTCAGATGTGGAAATGTTTCCCAACTATGCAATTAATAGTCTGGGTGAACTTGCTTGTGTTCATATACTTCTTTGAGCCAAAGGCTTCTTATCTATAAACCAGGACTAATTATTATTACATTAATAAGCAGGGTAAAGGTGGGGGAAAGATGAAGTAGACATTTGGAATACAATGGCAGACTAGATTGCAAACTCTATGGAGGCAGGAGGCAATTACATCTTGTCCCTACTGTATTTACAGCATCCAGTCCCCTGCCTGGTGGACACTTTGTTCAATAAATTCTTTTGAAGAATCTATTTTACAAAATTACTTGCAAGTTTATGCAAATAGACGTGTAGGTTACATGTACTACCAATAAGAAACAATCCGTATGACCATGGAAGGAGCATAGCTAAACAAATGTGAGTTCTTTCATGAAATCGAATGTGAGATAGTCATTAAAAGGAGTGAGGGAACTCCATCTGTATTCATGTAGAGAGGCAAGAAGGGTATATAAATAGAGTGAAGGGACTGCAGAACAATTTGTATTTATGGCAAAGTGCCTGAAAAAGTGTCAAGGGAAGAATCCATAGTAGTTTACTAAAAGTGGTACTTCCACTTGAAATTAAAATTTCAAGAAGGAAGGGTAAGTGGAGAAGGAGGTGTGGGTGTAGGAATATGTTTACTTTTTGCCCTGTGTACTTTTGCATTTTTTAATTTGTTTTGACAAAGAATCTGATATTTTTGTTATACAAAAATGCAGTCAAAATTATTCATTCATCTTAAATAAGTGAATAGAATAAACATCTTGAATGCCAAACATAAAATAGGTCCCACAAATGTTCATCTTTTTCTCTCCCTTCCCCTAAAGAATATTTATCACATATCTGCATCTCTGTGACCACAATAAGACATTCAAAGATATGCAAAATCTTGCTAAAATTGGTTTTGCCCATCAGTGTGTGTGACCCTGCAAAATCTGATGGCACTCAGCTTTGTGAAGTTTCCTGGCTATGTCTTAAAAGGACGCATGACAGACAGCACAGCCACGGGTTTGCTCCAAAACAGAAACAGAAACTTGGATGCATTGATGAAATTTGAAAAGGGATGGGGTGGGCTCCTGGGACATCTAGCTTAGAAATAATTCTCATCGGAGGCCCTGCCATAACCTCAGTGCCAAGGAATATTCATTATCATGGACTCAGTGTCTTACCAAAGAGTCATAACTCTAATTTAGAAAACCTTAAGGCCCAAGAGAAAAGTGGAGAAGGGCAGAGTGGTAAGACAGGATCATTTCCAGAGCCAGTGAACAGTCACTTGACATAGCCAGGTCCCCTTCCAAAGGAACATGCCGTTGGTTGACTGCATTTGTGTATCTAATTATCAAGAGAAGTGGGCAACTTTTATTTCGAGTCCCTACTCTCTAGATCCAGCCATCTCCAAACAGACCTTGAAAGTGGTGGAGGGGAAGAGAAAGAGCAGAAAGGTCAGAAACAGAAACAAACATTTAGGAGACACTTACTTTGTTTCTAGAACCACTCTACCTGTTTAACATAGAAGGTCTCCTAAGACTTCGAAATACCTTAGGAGGTAAATTAGATTACCCCCATGTCACAGATGGGTCAGAGAGGTTACGTGATGATCCCACAGGGATTTAGTATCAGAACCTGGGAGAAAATTTAGGTTTGTTTCACTCCAAAGCCCATCTTCACCCAATACAACATACCCAAAGCAAGGGAACACACATACATACACACACACCCCTCTTTTTTCACTGTAACTACTTATGCAACTAGACTAGATTATAGAGGGTGATGTTTTCTTCCCAATGTTTCATACTCTCTGGGAAGACTAAAAGACACATTGAACAGAGCGGGAACGTCACACTGTCATACATCATGCTGATATTCACTTCTTAGAAAATACCTTTGATATTATATATGAAGTCTCATAAATATTCATATTTCTAATCTCCTTATACCAACACATGGCACTATTTAACTCTCTGCGTAGAGCTGTGAGCCAGACATTGGCAAGGGATGGATCCCTAATCTCTGCTCCTCCCCAAAAGTTGACAGCCTGGAAGGATGGATATTTGGGTTGTTTTTATTTTGCGGTGAAATATTGCAGTAACAATTCTTGCTTTGCTTCTTCTTAGGTACTGATGGAGTTTAAAAGTTCCTGAAAGAGCATCAGCTCAAACACATCAACTTACAAATGAAGAAAACGCAGACAGAGAAAGGAAGTTATTTCTTAATATTACATAGTAAGTCAGTGGAAGATCCTGGAGTAACTTGTGCTCGGTGGCTCCCTGACTCCAGGTAGTCAAATGTCTTGACAAACAGGGAAGCCTACTCCGTGTGTTTTGTAACCAGATTTATTGACTTCAGTGTATAATTTACATAATGTTGAATTCACTTGTTTTAAGTGTACAGTTAAATGACTCTTTGTAAATCTATAAAATTGTACAATCATCTCCAACATCTAATTTTAGAACCTTTCCATCACCCCAGAAAACACACCATGAGCCCATTTGTTAACAGCCCCTGTTCCCACCCCTATCCCCAGAAAACTGCAATCTACTTTTTGTCTCTATAGATTTGCCTTTTCTGGATATTTTCATATGTAGACACATACAATATATATGTGTCTGTTTCTTTTTCTCTTAGCATAATATTTTAAGGTTCATCCACATTGTTATGTGTATCCACACTCCATTTCTTTTTATTGGCAAATGGTTTTCTATAACATGGATATATCACATTTTGTTTACCCATTTACTATTTAATGGATATTCGAGTTGTTTTCACTGTTTGGCATACTGGATCTTAACACACATGCCTACCCCAAATGACTGATCATGGCTGCCATGTACATGAAGGATTTTGTGGCTACATCTAGACTCAATGGGAAGAGCGCCCTTGATGATTAGTTATTTCCGTCAGTGGAAAGAGAATAGAAAATGCGGGCATGCACACAAAGTATTATTACACTGTTTCCAAAGGGCTCTCTTCTTGTTTTAAATAAAGTAGTCACATTTCTCCCAAGAAAAGAGTTGAAAGAAGGCAAGTCACTGCAATTGGGAAGAACCACGCTCATTTTTGGTGATGAGCATGTCTTTTACATACAATTTACTACTGCACAATCAGTGGCTGGGGCTTCTTCAGCATATTTTTCTGGAAAGGCAATGGAGCCACACGGCCATGCCTCCTTCAGGCCAACTTCTCACCGGGCTCAGGACTGACACCATTTATGTGGCCAAGGGTTGGTGAACTCAACCGCAGATAGCCCCAAGTGACTGATGAGTTAGCATTCCTGGTGATCTTGTCAACAGCCCAGTTGGGTCTTTTTAATTTTTTTTATTTTGTTTTTTTAAGTAAAACTAAGAAGACATATTATTTCCAGTTTTGCCTTGGGAATGGAAGTATTGACTTAACTATTTCAAAACTCAGTAGGCTTGGTGGTGTCTTTGCATTGTCATTCATAAGAAAAGAGATGTGAATTTGAGTGGGCCTGTTGGAAGAATGAGGAAATTGTGGTTTGTGTGAATATATCCCAAGCAAAGAATCCAGTATTACTTTAGGATAATATAAAGAAAACACTGTTGTCAGTGGGAAAAACAGATAGGAAAAGAAAAAGTATTAGAGGATAAAGAAGAGGAAGAAGGCAGAAATTGATAAAGGATAAAATAAATTACAAATATCGCATTGGCTGTTTGTTAGTCAAACCCAGCCTACAACCATGTTGTAATTGTTCCACATCTTTCTGCAAAAGCAAATAAATTTGTTCCAACACTTAAAAATCAGAGCACACTATGTACATTTCTAAGTGCCCTATTTGCTTTGAAAAAAGAAAGAAAGTAGATGACGGGTTGATGGGTGCAGCAAACCACCATGGCACATGTGTATCTATGTAAAAAACCTGCATATTCTGCACATGTACCCCAGAACTTGAAGTATAGTAAAAAGAAGAAAAAAGAAAGAAAGTCTGGTAAACATTTGCTAAAATAGAATAATAGCTGGTCCCTGTGAATGGGGCAAGAACGTAGGTTTATTGTGACACTGTTCACAATAGCAAAGACTTGGAACCAACCCAAACGCCCACCAATGATAGACTGGAAAAAGAAAATGTGGCACA
Organism: Trachypithecus francoisi; assembly: GCF_009764315.1. Classification (NCBI taxonomy): domain Eukaryota; kingdom Metazoa; phylum Chordata; class Mammalia; order Primates; family Cercopithecidae; genus Trachypithecus; species Trachypithecus francoisi. The sequence goes on from NW_022681467.1 coordinate 35,961,688, forward strand.
TATATACCATGGAATACTATGCAGCCATAAAAAGGATGAGTTCATGTCCTTTACAGGAACATGGATGACACTGGAAACCATCATTCTCAGCAAACTAACACAAGAACAGAAAACCAAACACCACATGTTCTCACTCAAAAGTGGGAGTTGATCAAGGAGAACACATGGACGCAGGGAGGGGAACATCACATACCAGGGCCTGTCGAGGGGTGGGGGGCTAGGGGAGGGATAGCATTAGGAGAAATACCTAAAGTAGATGTCAGGTTGATGGGTGCAGCAAACCACCATGGCATGTGTATACCTTTGTAACAAACCTGCACGTTTTGCACATGTACCCCAGAGCTTAAAGTATAATTTTAAAAAAGAAAAAAAGAAAGAAAGTCTGGTAAACATTTGCTATAACAGAATAATAGCTGTTCCCTGTGGATGGGGCAAGAATGCTCCAGTTGGCCAGAGTCTCCACTATACCCTATTGTTTACATTTAGTAGCTTCACAAGTTTACATGACTCTGCATCTGCAACACTGAAACAACTGTGTCCATGTCGTCTCCTGGCCATCCTGCTGGGACCCTGGGTTATCACCACATTTTTCAGAGGGTAAAGTAAATGTTGTAGGGGTTAAATGACTTGCCCAAGGTCACCATCAGTAAGAGTCAAAGCTACTTCTCATTTCCACATATCTGCTGCTTTTTGCAGTCTATCGTCTTGCTTTGATGAGTAGAGAAAATAATTGATTAAATATAAAGCAAAGAATGGAGTAAAAAATAAAGAAAAAACTGAGGAAGAGAGAGTGATGAGAGCTTTTAAAAGAACGGTTTGTCAATTGGTTGAAAATGAAGCTATAGCATGGACTCTGCCAATGAAGGGCCAGACACAAGTTGGTTAGACACATATATTCCTTCCCCAGGTCCTGGAAACAAGTCCGCACATCCCAGGCAGAAAACACTGTTTTCTTGACTCACAGAGACAGCTCTGAAAAGCATCTGGGAATTGGTTTAGGAATAAAATCACTTGTTTAAATTAACAAACATTTTCTAAATATTTATTTAGGAAATAATATTAATATACCTATCACTCACAACTTAATAACATTACCTATCACTTCCAAACTTCAGTGGATTAGCAAGCTCCCCAGGCAGTTCCAGAACTACAGTTTAGGCCAGAGTTACTATCGGGTGGTATAGCCCCTCTCTAAATCAGTCTCTGGAACAGGCCTGACCACTATCTTCTGTCAGAATTTATTGAGGCAGCATAAGATCCTGTTTCTCACTTCTTTGGCCCTTAACAAAAGAACCTGAGATCTCCCCTGAGAGTTACCACGTGTACAGAAACAGAGGAGAGCAGAGAAAACAAGCATTTCTTTTTGCAACTTCACAATCTATTTCTGGGGTTGAACAGAAGCCATTAAAACATTCCCATGACTCTGTGCCAAGCCCCCAAATTACTAATGACAGACATGCTAGCTCAAAGGGAGTCACTGCTGGCAAATATCCCTCTGGTATCTTGTTAACAGTAATAACCCCGAGCCTTTCATTGAAAGATCTCAAAGCACAGTGCAAGCCTTAATTGACTCTCCCCCCAACTCTGTCCCTGAAAAAGGTAATTATCATTATATTCCTCAGACAGTTTACACAGGGGTTAAATGGGCGACGGAGGTTGAATGATTTATCCTTGTTTCATATTCCGAGTTGAAAGGAAAAGTCTAAATAATGTCATAACTTGGGGTGAACTCAGCTGTACGACTTGCTGGAACCAGTGGGACAGCAGAAACAGACAGAACAAGAGCCTGGTGAGGCTGATGCAATGAGAGAGGCCACAGGCCAAGGACTGTGTGCAGAGGTGCTGACCTGAAGTTATTTTAGCCTAAGTACATTATCCATAACTGCCCAGTGCACGTCAGAAGGAGAAGAGAATCTGAGCCAAAGTCCTGGAAGTGGGAGACCCTCAATATCATGCACCTAGCGTCTAAAGCCAGAGTCCATGCTCAGTGACTTAGACAAAATCAGTCTCTATTTCTCTGGTGTGCAGTGAACCAAGAGCTGGATGTATACCTGGGCCCCAAACACATAAGAGGTTCATCTCAGGGGAGAACTTGCATGCCAGGCATGGCATCTGGGACAGTCCCCCAGTCCTAGGGCCTGCACTGTCATGAAGATGAGCACCACTGATCTCACAAACAAATTCCTCATACTACAAATTATCACCTCAGTAAACAGAGCCTCTCCTTACTTAAGAGCCATAACCAAAGTGCAAGGAGTCATCAACTCCATTTATATTTGATACCGAAGTTCAGATGACACAATTATCTTCCAAATCAGGCTTCTTATCACCACCCCTACCACCATTGACTCATTTGAAACCTTATTATATCTTCCCTGGATTATTTTAACAGCCTCCTGACTGTTCCTGTTGCTTTTAGACTTTTCCCAAGCCAAACAATTGGGACTGTCCAAAGGATATTAGACTGTCAAAAGGATATTCCTGGAATGCAAATATAAGCATGGCATTTATAAACTCCCCTGATAAAATTCTTCAAGTTCCCTTCCACAGAGAAAAGTGTAAAATTCAAAAATCAGGGTTAAATTATGTTTCTGATAAATAATACTGAAATAATTCATCACCAGCAGACTTGCACTATAAGAAATATTAAAGGCTGTTCTTCCAGCAGAAGGAAAATGATGCCAGCTGAGAACGTAGCTCTACGTAATAGGCATGAGAAACATTAGAAATGGTATATATAAGTGAGTATATATAAAACACTTTTTCTCATTTTTTATTTATTCAAAAGACAAATGCTTGAAGCAAGAATAATGCTATTTATAACATAGGCATGAATAAAATTGAATGGCAACAAAAGATGGAAGGGGATAAATGAAAGCATATAACGTATATAAGATTCTTACATTATTCATGAAGTGAGATGATATCATTTAAAGGTAGGCTGAAGTTAGTTAAAGGTGTGTGTTATATTCCCTAGAACAACACTAAAAACTAAAGCAAGGGCTAACTAACAAGCCAATAGTGGAAATAATAGAATACTAAAACAATAATTGACAAAAAAAGGATGCAGAAGAAAATAAATAGCAAGATTGTAGATTTAAACTTACTTTATCAATAGCTACATTAAATGTTACTAATCTTGATACTCCAGTTAAAAGACAGACTGTCAGAGAGGATAAAAAGCCAATACCCAAATATAGGCCAACTGTAGAAAGCCCTCTTTAAATATAAAGTCATAATGTTGTTAAAAGTTAAAGGATACAAAATTAAATACCGTGCAAACAAACACTAGACACGGGCTAGAATGTCTGTATTAATATTATATGATGTAGACATCCGGATAAGCAATATTATCAGAAATAATATGAAGCATTTTATAATGAAAAACTGGAAAGTACATCCAGAAGACATAACATTCTCAATCTGTACACACACTTAATGACAGAGCTTCAACAATGCCTGAAACCAAAGATAGAACTGCAAAGGCAGTGAGACAAATTCATAATTACAGTTAAAGATTTCAACATTCCTCACTCAGTATATCAGGACAAGGCAGCAGGTAATTATTAGAACCGGTAGCAAAGGTATAGATGACTTTGATAACATTAAAAACCAACTTGAACGAAGTGAAATGTTTAGAATAGTCCACTCAACAAGAGAATATGTATTCTTTTCAGGTGCACAGGGAAGACTATATAGTGTTATATTATATTGTGGGTTATAAAAGAAGTATCAATAAATCCAAAATATCTAAAATTATTCAGAGTATCTTCCCTGAAAAAAAGTAAATCAAATTATAACCAAGAATACAAATATTCTATGTGAAAGCATCTCCAAAATTTGCAAACTGAACAACACACATCTATATAGACTGTGAGTAAAAGAATAAATCACAAGAAATATTATAAAATATTTTGAAAAGAAGAAAATTTAAAATATAATGTCTATATAATATAATGACATCAAAAATATTAAAACAATTGTGGAAAGGAGATAAATCAGCACGTAGTTGGAAATGTATATTAAGTGCTTATGTTAGAAAACAAAAATCATATAAAATGAGTGACCTGAGCTTTCATTTAAATAATCTATCAAAAAGAGCAAGTTAAACCTGAAGGGAATAGAAGTAAGAAGTAATAAGAGAGGAAACCAATGGAATAAAAATTAGACAAACGAAACAGAAAAATAAATGAAACTGAAGCTGTTTCTGTAGAAATACAAATAAAATTTATATAAACTCTTAAATAGACTAATAGCATTTTTAAAAAAGAAGAAACAATTCCAATAATTGAATGTAAATGGGGACATCACTACAAATCTACAGAAATTTTAAAGAGTAATAAATAAGGAAATATAATAAATGTATGCTAATAAATTTGACAACTTAGCTCAAATGAATAAATTCTTTGAAAGATACAGATTATCAATATTGACTCAAGAAGAAATAGAAAATTTGAATAGTCCCATATCAAGTTTTAAAATAAATCCTTAATTAGAAACATCCACATAAAGAAAACTCCAAGCCCAGAGGACTTCATTGGTGAATTCCAATAAATATTTATAAAATAAATTTTAAAAAAAGAGAGTATGGAGGAAGATTTCTCAAATCATTTCATAAGGTCTCTTTTACCCCTACCCAAAACCAGACAAAATATTATAAGAAAAGCATACTTCAGACTGATATTCTTTATGAAAAAAAGCACAAAAATCCTTAATCCTTAGTAAATTATAATCATCTAGATATAAAAAGGTAGTACATTATAAAAAATAGATTTCAGAGTTTCATGACTGGCTTAACATTTGAAAATTTACTGTATAATCAGAATAAAGAATAAAACATCTAGTCATGTTTCAGTATAAACACATATTCATATGTGTGACAAAATTTAACACTTTTTATGATTTAAAAATCTCATAAAACTAGAACCAGAAGAAAATTGAGAAAATTGCCACAATATTATACAGATTACCTATGAAATAGCTGCAAATAATACCATAATCAATAATGAAAGACTGAATTCTTGTTCTGTAAGTTCTGGAATAAGGAAAGATGTCAGTTCTCACCACTTCTATTTAATATTGTTACTTAAGTCTAATAAAAGTCATACAGGTTACAAAAAATTAAAGCTGCCCTTATTTGGAGACAATATGATCTTGTAAATACAGTGTCCTAAAGAAACTTAAAAAAAAATGTTATTAGAACTAACAAGTGAATTTTAAAAGATTGCAAAATACAAGTTCAACATTCAGAAATCAATTTAAATCTATACCTCACAAAGAAACAATTGAAAAATAAAATTAAAATACTATACCATTTATGCTATCATCTCAAAATATAAAACTCTTAGGACAAATTTAACAAAATATGTACAAGACCTCTAAACATAAAACTGCAATGCAGTGCTGAGAGAAATTAAAGGTCTAAATAAATTGAGAGATATACCATGTCCATGGATTGGTAGACTCAATACTGTTAATGGCAATTCTCCCACAACTGGTCTACATTCAACACCATCCCAATCAAAATTCTGGCAGGCTATTTGTTTAGAAACTGACAAAATATACACTTTAATATAATGAATTTTATTTTTTGTGAGTTATATACCAATAAAGTTGATTTTTGTAAAAATAATATGTATTTTACATAATATATTATATAATATATTTAAATGTATTATAAATATATAAAGTATTATAAATACATATTAATGTATAATAATATATTTATAATGTATTATAAATATACATATTTAAATATAAATAGAAAAATATGTATTACAAATATATATAACAACAACCACTACAAAAGTAAACCCATTAGGAAGTTAGAATAACCACTTTTGGAAGAGAAGAAAGAAGGTCAGAAAAACATTATGAATTTAAAAATTTACCTAAAATAAACTAAACTTGAAAATAGAAATAATGGGTCACCTGAATTAGCAAAATTACATTCCCTGCTACTAGGTAGAAGTGGAAGCTAATGAGCTAAGTTAATTCCAGTACTAAAAGAATTAATGGAAAAGTTACATTTTTGCATACATGAGTATTTTGCCTATGAAACATGATCTCTGGTCCCTTGTTAATGAGGAGGATATCTATTCCTCCCACTTCAAGCATGAATATCACTATGCTATTGGAAGACTTGGTCCCCAAGATTGCTTGAATGACCACGTAAGGAATTGGAGATTGGAGCCAAGATTAAATTCCAATATTAAACCCAGTGCTTCGAAGGACCTAAAAGAGCATTTATGCCTCTGAACTATACAAAATTTCTGACAGAAAATCTGGTAGACTTCAGTAAAACAGGCAGGAGCTTTCTGTTTTGAACAGAAGCCCATTCTATTTTCAGTATGCTTTCTGATGGTTTCTCCATAGACTTGCAGTGTTGAGAAATGAGCATATACATCAAACTTTGGTGCGCCTACGTCAAACATAGGGACTCTTAGCTTCTTTGATCTTGATACTATTTATAATTTATTTTGTCTGAATTTTAGGAGCACTTTAAGCAGTTACATTGCTGTGTATGGAATTAGATATCTCTTTCTGCTGCAAGGTAGGTAAAATGCACCATATTATCATAAATGCAAGGCTGTATCCTTCTACTCACGAACTCTCAAAGTGTTTGTTTTAATCTCTTCTTCTTGACTGACAATATCATGTTTTTAATATGAATTGTTACACAATATCTTAGTGACATCTGATTGTTTTATTCCACACTTGGAGAGATGCAGCCTCTACCTTTGAAGAAATGTCAGCAGGTAAACATGAGAACATTACTTGAAAGCATGAGACAAAGCTTCAAAGCTTCAGGGTGTCTATGGAACAATAAGCAACCACACAATAAGTATTATTGAATTCCAAGATAAAAAGGCTTGCGGAACACCTGAACAAATAGGTAAGGATTCCTGAAGGAAAGTGCACGACAGATTACTTCAGCAGCTGCATCATCCAGAACTTGAGCAATATTTTCTTATATTCAGTCTTCAGGTTGAGCAAAACACAGCTTCCAAACTCACTCTAAACAAGTCTCAGAAGGAAGATGATAGGAAAGAGGTGATCTTTGGTAACATAATCAAGCGGCTCAACTTAGTGCTGGTGAAGCCTCTTTCAAGATGGTTCACTTATATGGCTGGAAGTTGATCATAACTGTTGGTTCAGAGCTCAGCCAAGGCTATAGATCAGTGGGCACTGAGTCCTCCCCATGTGAGCCTCTGCACAGTTGTGTAGGCTTCATCACAATATGTTGGCTGGGTTCTAGGAGCCAGCAACCCTCAAAGAACAAAATTAAAATGCACGGCATTCTTATGATTTAGCCTCAGAAATCACATAGTATCATTTCTACTGGACTCCCTTGGTTGAAGCAGTCGGGAAGACCCACCCAAATTCAAGGAGAACAGACGCAGGCACCACGCCTTGATGGGGGCAGAGTTTAATATTCCAGAAGAGCTTGTGATATGGAAAATACAGTTGCACTCATCTTTGGAAGATAATCTGCCAGATCAAATAACTTTGAGAATTATTCTCCATTTCTCCACCTCTCTATGCACTCTATTGTGTGATTTCTTTTTTACACATGGAATGTAATACTGCACACCATTAGGCATACATGAATAATGTAATGGAAAAAGTAAAAGAGTATTCTCTCTGACCTTGATTACAAAAGTGTTTTATTTTTAATTTTTGTTACGTGGTTTTTGCTTAATACTCTCATTGTATGTGCATAGTCAAAGGTTTTATGAACATCAATTCTCATCATGGATGGGATAAAATAAGTGACAACAGGAATACAAGTATGCAACATCACTTTACTTTACTTACCAATGGCAGATAGTTCTTTCTATGTGAATCCAGATCTTTCCTCAAAATTATTCTCAACATATTTTTCCATAACATCACCACCAATCATTCATGGTTAGCATATGTGAAAAAATGATTTTGCCATCCTAGTTCAGTTTAATAGTGTAGCTGCCTGGACCAAGGTGTTAAAAGCAGGGGAAAAACTGAACCTAGATGGAAGAAGGAGGTAGTAAGGACTTAAAATAATATGTGGAGCCAAAATGAATCACTACATTACCCCCAAATAGTTGGTGAGAGAAGAGCCAGGCTATAATATGACAGATTCAATTCAGATTTAAGATGAGATTGGGGATATCTGTGGAAATACAATGTGAGAAAATCTAGGTGAGGTATAATTAGGGAATTTAAGGGTTGTGCTATAAGGATACCAAATTCAGAGTAAGACTGTGACCAGAATTCTGCTCAAACAGGTGTTGTACTAGCCTCAAGGATGGGTTGATGAGAACCAAGCAGTGGCCAGCACTAGACTTCTAAATGAAGATCACAGGCAAGACTCTCCTTCAGGGATTCCCATGTAGGGAAAGAGAAACCCTGAGCAGGGGCCTTCTCCCGGCAGAACAGGTTCTGTCCTAACTATCATGCCAGGTTTATATGATAATATCCAAATTCTTCTAATACCTAGGTAATGCTGATATTAGGCTCTCCCTCTTCTGCACTAGTGTTTTCCGATTGGGTGCGCATGTCAGACTAATCAAGAAAGCATTAAAAACACACACACACACACACACACACCGAAGACTGATCTCATTTAGGCTTTTGGTTGCACAAGACATCAACAAAATTTGAGTCAACTGAAGTTAGCATTAAAATAGAAGAAACGTTCTAAATAACCAAGGATAAGGTTATTATAGCCAACATACTGTGATGAAGAAAAGTCACATATTGTTGACCAAAATAAATGAAATTGCAAAAGGACATGTTCAGCCTGACACATTTTGTACAGAAGTTTTAAATATACAAAACACTATATATATTGCTATGGACAAATAAATATGCTGTGAAATTAGAGGTTAAAAATGCACAAAACAACACACAACAAGACAGAGCAGCATTTATTATTATTATTATTATTATACTTTAAGTTCTGGGATACATGTGCAGAACGTGCAGGTTTGTTACACAGGTATACATGTGCCATGGTGGTTTGCTGACAGTGCAGCATTTTATAATGTTGCTTACTTTTGAGAGCAGAGGGAAATTTCGGTGGAAAAATGTGCCTGTTTCTATAAACTTTTAGATGTCAATTTAAAAATATTTGAAACATACACAAAAAACAACATGTCAACATTTGATCACTATGTCTATTTTTAATTTTCTCTATGAAATAGTTATTATTTAAATGTAATCAATAAACAGAAAATGATAATGATGGAGAAATGAAGAAGATGAAGTTGAGAAGGAAAGGAAGGGAAGGAAGGAGAAGAAGAGAATGAAAAAGAGAAAGAAGAATAGAATGAGAAGGAGGAGAAGGAGGGAGGGGAGGAGGAAGAGAACAAAGAGGAAGAAAGGAATGAAGTTCCCAAATAGTAAGAAAAAAACCTTTAATTCCACTTGGATCTGTGTTGAAAACTTGACAGCCTGTTTATGATTCATTTAGTCAAAATAAATGCATGAGAATGACCCGAGAATATAAAATAAATGATTAAAAAGGTGAAATCTACCCTATCAGATGTCAAATCATACTATATAGCTATAGTAAATCAAACACAGAACAAAAATAAGACTACAAATTATTTAAAGTGTGGGGAAGGATTATTAAATAAATATGACATGGATGATTGGTTAAATATATGGGAATTATAGCAAGGCAAATATCTTCTCCCTTACCTCATAAAATTTATGTAATTTGATTTAAATTGATCAAAAATTCAAATATTAAAGAATAAGTAGTAAAAGAATTGACAAGAAACAATAATGCATCTGATTCATCTCTCAGGGTAGAGGTGCTCTCATTATAAAAGCAAAGGGAGAATCCATAAAGAAAATGTTAGGGCTGGGCGCGGTGGCTCAAGCCTGTAATCCCAGCATTTTGGGAGGCAGAAGTGAGTGCATCGCTTGAGGTCAGGAGTTCAAGACCACCCTGACCAATGTGGTGAAACTCTGTCTCTAGTTAAAATACAAAAAATTAGTGGGGCATGGTGGCAGGTGCCTGTAGTCCCAGCTACTCGGGAGGCTGAGGCAGGAGAATCACTTGAACCTGGGGGGGGCGGAGGTTGCAGTCACTGCCACTGTACTCCAGCCTGAGAGACGGAGTGAGACTCTGTCTCAAAAAAAAAAAAAAGAAAAAAAGAAAAAAAAAATGTTTGGGAGGTTTTAAAAATTGTAATACCTGGTTCTGATGTGGGTATTGTGAGATGGATACTTTCTTACAATGTTGGTTAGAATAATTGGTAAAACATTTCGGCAACATGGATTAAAACCTTAAATGATAATATTCCCTTCAAGCCATTGGTTCTAGTTCTAAGAATCTAACCTAGTAAATAATAACAAACGCACACAAAGATTTAAGTATATGTATATTCATTATATGATTATTTGCAGTATTCCAAAGTGGTTAACAATTTACACGCCCAATGATAGAGAATGGAGAAGTACTCTCCATACAATGCTAACTGGCAAAAAGGAAACATAAGAATAACATGACATGAATCTAATCACATAAATAGAATGTATGTAGATTGTGAGTCTCTGGAAATTATTCCTGTTTGATTCATTCTTCTTTACAGATGTATGTATTCTACAATTAACATGAATTATTTTATTTTTCATTTTAATAAATTGTAAGTTATTAAATTACGATATACTGATTTTGAGTCAAGAATACATAAAGAAATGTAAACCTACTAAATGCTCTCTTTCAGCCCACCCTCCTATCCCCATGTTCCAGAAGTTTGTCAGTTTCTTGTGTATACTTTCAATGACAACTGTCTTTGGATATGAGCACATATCTGTGTTTGGAAACATCACATAGATATGTGTTCATGTGTACAGTGTGTGTATACATATATACCACACTGAGATACTAAGATAAGCTTCCTGTGTGCCAGGGCATATATGATGATCCCAGCCAATGGTTAATGTGGACACAAACACAGATAATTCTGAGAGGCACTAAAATAAAGGTAGAAAGTTAGAGTCAGGAACTTACAGTTGGGTTTGATCCTTTTTATTCTCATCAGTGTAGATTTTCCTTTTCTTTTTTTGTTTTATTTTATTTTATTTTTTCAGGTTCAGGGCGTACACGTACAGGTTTGTTAAATGGGCATACTATGTGATGCTGAGGTTTGGGTTTCTAATGAGAAAGTGATCTTTCCTAATCATGAGGAATGAGGTTGGAGGTTGGAAGTATAGAAAAGCTTCATATAGGAGCTGGCCCTTGATGTGGACACTGAAAAGAGAGATAGACTCTCCAGGATACATTAATCTCAGGTGGAGATAGAGAAAGGCTATTTCTGACAGATGGAGGAGACTAAGTTAGGGAAGTCGAGAACAAGATCAGGCCTGCTGGGCCCGGAAATTATGAAAATGCGAGTGAAAGCTAAGACAGCGGAGGTTGTTTCAGGGCACATCATAGGGCATCTGGACATGTGATGTGGATTCTGAATACCTGTCTTTTCATGGTAGGAGATCTCTGTGGTTATGATCAGGACGATGCTGCTGCTGAGGGAGACAAGGACAGATTGAAGAGGGCAACCAGGAGGCAGGGAGGTAAATCAGCCAGCTTAATTATTAACGAAATGAGGAAGGCTAGATCTAGGGCATTTTTAGTGTAAAGGGAGGAAAGGGAGAGAAATTCGGAGAGATCATGGAGGGCAAAACACCAGGGTTAGAAAGCTAAGCTGTGCTTGGGACTTCTGATTCCCAGGGGGCATGGTCAGGAAGGATGGAAATGGTAAGAAAGAGGGCTTCCCCCTTCTTACATTTCAGAGATATGTTCAATGTAATTCAAACTTTTTAAAAGACTTCTTGTTACCTTTTAACTTCCCGCGTCAGGTTCTCCATAGTCACCCAAGACAAAGCCTGAAGGAACCCAAGAGACATTTTTAGGAGAAGTTGAAAAATGGTGCCTGGAGTCGCCTCCCGTGGCCTCCAGCTTAGGGGCATTGACTCCTTACTAGAAAGATGTAGGGCTTGCTGGAAAAGCAGTAGGTGTATTAACAGGTCAAATGCCCTTAACCCTGCCAAAGAAAGAAGGGCTGACAATGCAATCCACATAGATGGGGACAGTTCAAGGGCCTATATTTCCTAAGAGTCTTTAGCCTGCACAAGGTTCCATTTGCCCCTTCTGATCTCTGTATTTTTGCCTAGACTCTCCTATGGTGGTGGTCACAGCTGAAGAGGCGAATATTACCATATTTTGATATTGGTAACACAGTAATTAATTATTTTTTTAATGACCTGCTACCATAGTGATTAATAAGCAAAAGCTCTAATACTACTAGACTGCCAGGGAGTTCACACAGTGAGACACTTAGAATAGAGTGGCACGGAGAAAGCACACCATATATATTGGCTATGGTTTGAATTCAGATTAATGAAAACATCACACTTCAGTTCTAAAGGTGTCTGTTTCAACTTCTCTAAGCCTCCAGCCTAGACTCAGTCCTGTATTTGCCCTGAAAACGTAGGTAAGCCTGGAATGACTCTTGCTGTCATAAACTTGGGATCCCCTGCACCCACTATGGGTCTGTCTGCGGCCACTCCAGTCATGATTGTGAGGTCTGGGCTTTGACTCAGGCCTGTCTTGCACTCAGCCAGGCACCTTTTTTAGAACTGAAGCCCTATTCTGACCTCCAGTCCACTTGACTTGGGCCCTGACACCTGTCTGGCCTTAAGAACGTCTCTGCACACACTGATGCCATTCTCCGAACCGGGCAGCCTGACCCAAGCCTGACCTGGCTTGACTGCCACTCCTAGGAGAATTTCTGCTGTCCTCTTCTGCCTCAGATCAGAACCCCTTATATTTTATTTCTGGACTGACTCAAGTCATAGTCACCATGCTTCTTTCTCATTATTTAATACAAGCCCTGTCCCGTCCTGGCTGCCTCCCTTTGCCAGTGAGTGGAGGCTTTTGAATTCCCACTCTTATCCCATTCAAAGCATGAGATGGCGGATCTTAGAAATCCAGACTCCCCATTCTATGAACGAGAAACTGTGGCTCGGAGACGGGAAGTGCATTCCTCCATCTTACACCCTGATTGTAGGACAGATAGAAGGTAAAATCCCAGACCCTGGGAAACATTTGTCTTGGAATATTATCACAATTTCAAAAAGGCTATGGCTTGCTTCCTCCACTTGTTCTCAGCTAACCTCCAAGAGAATTTCTTTCTGAGACCATACTTAGCAGGTAATTCCTTCTTATAAAAGTAGTCAAGGTTCTCAGATTTACAAACACCTTCTCTCCTTCTGGCATTTGGGGGTTCTCAGGATATTTTGTTCTGTCAGTAACTTGTGGTGGCTGAAGCAGAGAAAGAGAAATCATTGGAATCTTTGAAGCAGAAAAAACAACATCAAATATTTCCTCCATGTCCTGTGAGTTGGCAAAACCACAGGTGCAGAACCAAGGTATCCACATGATTATTTCAATTCCCCACAACTTCTTGACTTTTTCACAGAGCATATTAATTGATACACTGAGATATTGGACACATTAGTAGGAATCTCCCTGGCCACTTCCAGTGAACTAAGCAAACACATGGAAAGTCTGACCTCGCAGGTCTATGGTCCACTGGGACTTGGGAGTCCTTCCTATTCCCAGCACGCTGCTGAGACTATCGGGATTATGTTCCCAATCTTTGGCATTTCCATGCATGAACAGATTCTGAATGAAGCCAAAATCAAGTGCTAGAGGATTAAGTCCTGGACTTGCAATAATTTTGAATTCCATCTCCTCCATCTATTGACACATGGTTTCCAATAAATCATACGACCCAGATTGCAGTGCCCAGCTCTTAAAAATTTAAAAACAAACAAAAACAGAAAAGCCTCTGTCTTGCTTTATCCATGGAATTTAACCATCTAGATAGAAGACCAAGTACACAAAGGTGTTTTGCGCATTGTAAAAATGTAACAAAAACATTCCACTTCCTTTTTAATATGCAATGCAAATCTTTCAAGGATATCAGAAAGTAGAGGACGTAAAATGAGGATGGGTAGTTGACATACACAGTCTCAAATGTTGCTCCCTCATCTGTAAAATGGGAGCAAGAGCAGTGCCACTTCATAAGGATGTTTTGAGATTTAGAACATAATGACAGGCATATGATGATGATTTTAAATTTGAGTCGTGTTTGCAAATGAAATCCAGAACATTCTCCGCTGCTCCAGCTGATCTTGGGTGGTATTCCAGCCTCTTTACTGCTCTCCTGAAATGATGAGGCAAAGTCCTTCCCTGGATTCTGTAGTGTTTTAAAGAGAAATTTCAAAGGTTCCAGAAGGCTTTTCTAAAGGGGTTAGGTTAATTGAAGGGAATGAATAGGCAAGAAACAAGCAGCCATGCCACTTAACAAGATGAGGGTGGCTTCCCACCTTCAGCTCATTACACATAGCCTGGGAGCCCCTTCCCAGTTCCCATCACACCTTCCCATTAGGGAGGCCATCTTGAAGCCCTGAAATGCTGCTCTCTCCTCCAAAGGCATCAAGTCTCCTCAAAGTCTGAAACCAAAGTGGAAGGACGAGGAGGCTCCTTGCCAAAGCTTTTAAGATCACATGTTCTGGCTGAGTATGGCCTCCTCCCCAGACATTTAACACTGGGTGTGCCTCCCTCTTTCAGGGAAGGCTGGGCCCACCCACAGGGACATAGATTTACCAAAGAGGCATAAATGAACAGTGATCAACACTCTGTAGCACAGAACAGAGACACACACAATGGAAGAGTGGGAAAAAAATGTTTCCCTAGAGAAGCACCCTATATGCAAATAGCTAGGATCGCTATCCTTCTACTTAGGTATTTTTTATTTTCTCCTCAAGAGACAAAAGTGGCAGAAAATGCCTCCAAAGAAAGAAATCCTAAGCCTCAACAAAAAAGATAAAAGGGAAGAAAAGGTGTTGGAATATAAAAGCTGGAAAAAGAGGTTGGCTCTTCAATTTGGTAGTAAACTATACTCATGGCCCTTAAGAGAGGATGGCCTGTCAGTGAGAAAGAGGAGACTCTGGGAAGACAGAGGCATGGCAGAAAGATCGTTCCAAAATGTGTGAGAATTTCCTCTAACTTCATTTCCTTCTCTCCCTAGCCAGCCTGCCTCCCAGTATATGCATATATGTATGTATATGTCTGTCTGTCTACACTAAGGCAAAATGAAGGGAGAAAAGCCCTCCTGCCACGGGACTTTACCAGCATTCTCGCATAGCATTCATAATAATAACCCCATCGCTCATCAAAGGTACTCTGCAGGCCAGGCCTCGCCGGGCCTGGGCAACGCTCTGATCCCGCAGCCAGCTCAGGCTATAATTGCAAACACCCTGCCCCCGGGAAGTGTCAGGTTATGTGAAGACACTTGGGCTTTGCTGGTGTCTGTAAAATGCAAGTTCAAGGGGACTTTTTAACATCAGAAGCAAAAATATGAGAGTCGAGAGACAGGTCCCTTGTGCCCTGTAGAAGATCACAGTAGAGATAAGAAGTAGGAGGCAATTGCTCTGAAGGTGGGAAAAATAATTTGAAGGCAGCAGAACAGACACAAGGCAATTACCGCTCAGGCACAGCACAGGCAAAGAGGCCCTTGCTTTTAGGGAAACAAGAAGTGAACAGACCAAGCCAGGAGGAGATGCCAGGCCCTTGTGAGTTGGGTAAAATGTCAGTGTTTACTTCCTGATAGGAAGGCAGGGAGAGAGAGAAAATGACCCCCCAAATGCCCTCTCAAACTTAACAATTTTGTGAGCCAAGTTAGGTGTGGGTTTTTCTCAATTTTTTGATTCAGTTTTGGAAGGACAGTGTGCATGTGTATGTGTGTGTGTGTGTGTGTGTGTGCATGTGTAAGTGTGTGTCTGTATGTGTGTGTGTGTTGTGAGCTGAAAAGGACATGAAAACATGAAGGAAAATGGTACAAGAAAGAGACATCAAAAACGCTACCTTGTATCTGATTCTAACTTTAGGACATTCTGGAAAAGGTAAAACTATGGAGAGAGTAAAAACATCAGTAGTTGCCAGGGGTTCAGGGACAGGGAGGGAAGGATGAGTGGGTGAAGCTCAGAGGATTTTTAGAACAGTGAAACTCTTCTGTGTGATACTGTAATGCAGGGTACACGTCATTATACATTGTTCAAAATCCTAGAATGTACAACACAGAGTGAGCCCTAACATAAAGTATGGGCTTGAATTAATAATGATATATTAATATTGACTCATCAGGCCAGGTGCAGTGGTTCATGCCTGTGATCCCAGCACTTCAGGAGGCCGAGGTGGGTGGATCATTGAAGTCAGAAGTTTGAGATCAGTCTGGCCAACATGGTGAAACCTTGTCTCTAGTAAAAATACAAAAAGTAACCAGGCATGGTGGTGCACATCTGTAATCCCAGCTACTCAGGAGGCTGAGGCAGAAGAATTGCTTTAAACCAGAAGGCAGAAGTTTCAGTGAGCCAAGATTGGACCACTGCACTCCAGCCTGGGTGACAGAGCAAGACTGTGTCTCCAAAAATTATATACATATATACACACACACACATACACAAGTCTATATATATATATATCATGTATATTATATATATATCATGTATATTATATATATATAATGTATATTATATATATATAATGTATATTATATATATATAATGTACATTATATATATATAATGTATATTATATATATATAATGTACATTATATATATAATATACATTATATATATATATAATATATAATGTATATATATGGGTTCATTAATTGGAAAGAAAGTACCCTTCTAATGAAGATGTTGATAATGGGGTACTGTGTGTCACAGGGAAAGGGGGAATATGAGAGTGGTCTCTATTTTCCACTCAAATTTTCTGTAAACTTAAAACTGCTCTATTAAAAATAGCATATTAATTTAAGTAAAAGAGAGAGAGAAAAGATGTATGTGCGAATGTGGGATCAAACATTTAAATATCCCCTCACCATCCCAATAAAAAGTTGACAGTTTGGTAATCAGAGGAAAATCCAGTATTGTGGCCCAGAAAAGAGCCTCAGAGTAAAAATCTAGAAGTACCTGGAATGTAGTTTAATTTCATCAAAACCCAGGAAAATAGTTTAAATCATCCTGCCCCAGCAAAGAGAAAATGAAGCCTCTTCCCCATGCGGCTCTGCAGCAGTGCTTCCTGGACTCTCTGATGGAGGGCGGCTTTCATGTTACAGTCATTTGTTTATTTTCATTCCAGTCTGTTGCCCTACTGATACGTTTATAAAATAAAATTGAAATGAGTCACAAGAGAAGAATGACAGTGCACTTGGATATTAAATTCTTGTGAGGTCTTACAAAGGCTTGTTCTCATAAGTAGCACTGCACTGGAGGAGAATCAGTCTACTGAAGACCCTGGCACTGTCCGAACCCAACAGTTAGCAAACACAAAGAAATACAGCGAGAGAATGCGGTAAATATTTCCCAGGAATGTTTCTTGGGGCACCATCTCTTGTCTGAACAATTGTTCTGTTCCCTAGCCTTGCTGTTTTCCAGTATACTCTCCCACAGCCATCAGAGACATCATTCTAAAATACCAATGTTAACTGTGCCACTTTTTGACCTGACACCAGATAGTTTTTTGGGTATCTCAGGATGACCTGTGCATTGTTTAGCACCTTATTCATACAAACTGGCCCCTACTTGCTTCAGTACTGGGTTACCCAAGGAAAGTCCCAACTGGGTTTCTCAGGCTAAGCAGGAAGACTGGGGTTTGACCCAAGTAATCCCCAAGAATTAGCACCCTAGTCCACTAACATACCAGGTGTGGGCGAGTAAGCTGAATGTAAAACCACTGAGTCAAGAGTAGTCACTTAGCAAATTATCATGGTCGGGTGGGGATGGTGAGAAGATCTTAGAATGTCCACCAAAAGAATTTCATTTGAGACAAAAGGCATTCCAGGTAGAGGGGCCAGAATGAACAATGGCATGGAAGCAAGGAATAGTGTGGAATATTCAGGAACCCTCAAGACATCCTACACATTTCAGGTAGGGAAGAGCCTCACAGCTTCTTTTAGTAAAGAGAGTGACAATCATTACTAATTACTGCAGAAATCCTCAAAGTTTACATTTTCTAAGTACCTGGCATGAAGACATCCTCTACTTGCCTCAAATTGGCATATTTGGTATATACTTTAATTCTAAGAACTTGCCAGAGACTGGGGAAAATCTATAGAGGAAAGAGAAGTCAAATGTTCTGAGTTTTAATGTTCACATCAATCCAATGATGTGGGCTTTCTCCCATTTTACAGATGAGGGGACTGAGGCTGAGAGAGGACAGTGATCTCAGACAGTCACACTGAGTAAGCAGCATAACTGAGTTTCAAACTGAGGTCTATGTGCCACTAAAAGCTATTCATTTTGTACAAGTTCACCACTGTTTATGCACGTAGGTGTGTATGGAAGGTGGTTGTTGAGAGGAGAGAGGAGAGTAAAAGGCAAAGAGTGACACATTTTAATCCTGTGTTGGCAAATATACATATATATATATATATATTCATGAATTGAACTAGTTAATAACAATTTATGCATACAGTGTTTATTGTGTCACTAAGTGCTTTGTATGTATCGTCCACTTAATTCCTATGGTAACTCAGTAAGCTTGATGTGGCAGATTGCCTTATATTTTTGTTCCTAACTATTCACTGTCTTCCCTGTAAAACTATTACACACACCTGCCCAATGTTGTATGACTTGTGGTGTTGCTCTGTAGGCAGAATATACTTTCCTACCCTAATGATCAGATACGCCATGTGACTTGCTTGGGCCCATAGCATGAGAACAGATGTGCTGCTTGCCATGTCTTAAGAGAAACTCTCAGAGGCTTGCAAGTTTCTCAGCTCATAGCCTGGGTCTTGGGAGAAGAAATCACATGGAGCAGAGGCATAGCAATCAACCTGCAGCTGAGTGACAAACGCAAGTCATGAGTCAATGAGATCTTGGGGGTGTTTGTTACCGCAGCCAAGCTGATGGACACAAATGAGGTATTTTACAAATGAGGAACTGAAACTGGGGGAGACATCTTTCCCCAGCTCATACCACTTGTAAGTAGTGTCTTGATTTAGATCCATTTCTATTTGACTTAAAAGTCTGTGCCATTTTAATTAGAATTCAAAACCCTTCTGCAAAGTCCAAATTGGTTCAAGTAGATCACATGAGGTCACTTCCCAGACAGGAAATAAAGACACTGACTCTGGAGTCTCGGCATGTTCCACATTTCCTGTGCCTTCTCCATCCTTCCAAGCCCTGACAGATTTCAGCAGATTCCAGCTCGAAGCATCCATTTCGTTACCTTAGTGATTTCGTAAAAGAGAATAAAATCTCTGACCCTACCACCTATTCAAAGCATTCTGTAACAACCGAATAATTGGGCTCTCTCCCCCAAGTTGTCCCCTTAAAGACTTATCCACCCTACAGTTAGGGCGAGCTTTTAAAAATGATCTTGACACTCCCTAGCTTAAAACCTTTTGGTGGCTTCTCACCACTTTCAGAATCAAATCCTAAATGGCCTGTCTCTTTCCAGCCTCCCCTAATACATCTTACAGTGTGCTGTTCCTTGCTTATTATGTGCCAGACATAATAACACCCTTTTAGTCACCAAATGGGCCAAGCTGTTTTTCCCCAGCTCATAGCCTTCCCATGTGGGATTCTTTCTGTCTTGACGACCCTTCCCTCTCCTCTCTACAGCCTCAACTCGAATGTCAGAAATGATACTTCATATAGTGTCTCCCAAATCCTTTTCCATATCCTTCATCTGGGTCACCCAAAAATTGTATTTTTCTGGCCTGTTTAATATTAGATTTGATCATGTGACTAATTCTGGGCTACCAAAGTATAAGTGAAAGTGAGATGCATCCAGCCATCCAGGCTGCACCATCCTCCAGCTCCCTCTTCCCCTGCCTCAGGTCCTGGGCATACCACCTACTTTCATCTCTGTCACGCCACTATCTTTGCTTTACTTACGATATTTGTCACCATCTGGAATTATCTTGTTAATTCATTGGTCCCATATCATTTTCCCTCCACCATGCAGACTTGAAGGCAGCTCTAAGAAGGCAGGGCCTTGTCCATCTGTTCAGTTACATCACAGTGGTTACATATAATGGATGCTCAATTAATATTTATGAAATACATAAATATATGAGGGAATAAATGAATAGAGCTCTTGCAAAAATAAGTTAATTTAGGTAATTAGTACAGTGCCTGATAAAAAGTAAGCACTCAGCAAATGTATCTAATTATGAAGATGAAGAATTCAAACAAAAGATCTTTCATTTCTGTGCTATGGAAAGGAAGGAACAAAGATGAGGTTAGGTCTTGGGACCAAAGGTCTACAAGGGGCAGTCTCAGTCTTGAATATAGAGGTGGCCTGGGAGAACAGTTACTGGGGAGTAGACAGTGAGAGTGGACTCAGCTTCACAAGTCAGAACTTCTTTTCATAAAAGCAATATGATGCTGGAATTATTAGTAAGGGTCTGGTATGCCAGGGCCAGGACATCATATACCTTCTGCATCCACATCACAGAGCCTCTTATAAGAATTGTTCCATACGTTTGGTATACATTTATTGGGCTTAGACTGTGTGCAAAATTTTGGCTGGATTCTGCAATTGAAAGATAAACAAATTACCACCCTTGCCCGTAACAAACCAGAGTGAGAAACAGATATGGAAACAAATAATTAAAACCAAAATATGACTAGTAGTATGATAGCAGGATGGACAAGAGGATACTGGGGTAGAGAGAAAAAAAAAAGAGTGCCTCTGTCTGTGGAGTCAGGAAGGCTGCAAGCGGCGACTTCACAGATGGACCTTAAAAACAAATATAAGTTTCCCGAGAAGACATAGTGGGAAGGGCATTCTAGGAAGAGGGAAACAGTATATGTAAAGCATGGATTCATTATAAAGTCTTCGCAAATCTTGGAAAGGGTAGGAAGTTCTGGTGGTTTAAGCATAAGGTAAATACATCTCACAGGCATTGGAATGTGTGGTTTTGCTTTCTCCATTTGAAAGATATGTGGGAAATAGACACAATAGAAATTATGCACAGGAAAAAATGAATCTATTGGTGAAAAATAAAAGATTTACTGATTGTTTTTGAATATACTGTTTTGTTGTAGTGTGTGTGTTCATTCAAGTTAATAATAGAGATAATTTCTGGCATCCAAACTCTTTCAGGTTCTTTCTTAAATGTATTGCTCAAGCAAGGTTCTACTAGCAAAACTGAAAACTCAAAGTTAGAAAAGAATGACCCAGAATACTAAGAGCCTAATAACCACGTGTTCATATTCCCAAGGCTTCAGTTTGACTGACCCATCCCTTTCTCAGGAGACTGAATCAATGAAAACAGGACCTGACTGCATTTTAACTATGGCAGAACACTGCAGGGACCCCTGAAGGGTATGTATGGAATACCTGTCCCTGGAGAACATCAACTAGAAATTGATTATGTATAAACCTGCCTGAAAGACAGCTGGCCATTGTCCACTCTTGAAGTTGTAGATTTCCAGGATAAGGAGAATCAGTATACATCTCTAGTTCATGGATTCTTTAATCTTGGATTCAGACATATAGGACCCTTCTTGTCTGCTGTGGGTAGAGAAGGGGATGTCCATGGAAAGTGTTTTGGAATCCAGGAGTCACTTGAAATTGTATGCCAAAATTTTTCTAAGTAGACACGTGCATTTTCCAGGGAAAGGGTCCTTTGTTTACTGGAGAGTTTCTGTATGATTTAAGTTTCAAGGTTTTCCTAGTTGTTTTCTGTTTATTTGCCAGATCACATTGAATCAACATGTTTCCAACTTATTGTTCTGAAGCCTGGGAACTGAACAAGCCAGACTCTCAGTTCTTGGCAAAGGATAGATCATTTTCCTAGGCAGTCTTTCAGAAAATCCTGCTATTCCTCCTTCCAAAACACATCTTAAATTTGTCATGTGTCTCCATCTCCATCACCAAGCCCCTGGCCACCAAGCCTCCCCGTCATCTCTCACCAGAACAAATGCCAAAGACTTCAAATAGGTCTCTTTTGTTCACCCTTTCCTTGCTGCATCCTATTTTCACAGAGCATCTTGAATGATGCTTTTTAAAATGAACATTATGTCACCACCACACTGAAAATTCTCCAGCGGTTTTTCATGTTGCCTTCAATATAATCCAAGTTTTTCAGTATCCAAGAACCCTAAAACCCTACATGACCAATTTCCTTTGCACTTTTACAACCTCAGGTGATGCCACCTTCCCTTTTGCTCACTACAATCCAGCTAGGCTGGACTTACTTCTGCTCCTGACCTTGCCCAGCTATTTCTTACCTCCAGGCCCACGTTCATGGAGTTCTGCCTTCTGGAATGTTCTTCTTCTTTCTTCACATGATTAGCTCCTTGCCATCACTTAGGTAAGTCTCAAGGATATCTCCTCCATGAATAGATTTTTTTTTTTTTTGACAGATTCTCATTCTGTCGCCTGCCCAGGTTCACTGCAACCTCTGCCTCCCGGATTCAAGCAATTCTCTGCCTCAAACTCCAGAGTAGCTGGGATTACAGGCACAGGCAATTTTTTTTTATTTTTAGTAGAGACAGGGTTATACCATCTTGACCAGGCTGGTCTTGAACTCCTGACCTCATGATCCACCCGCCTCGGCCTCCCAAAGTGCTGGGATTACAGGAGTGAGCCACCACACTCAGCCAGATAGATCTTTACTGACCATCCTATCTTGGTAGTTTCTCATCCTTATCACATTTAATTTTTCTAATTATAAAAGCCTATTCATTTATCACAACAGGTTTTTTAGAATGTATTTTATAATTGTTTACTTTTTTATCTGTATTCCCTACTAGATAATAACTTTTCTTCTTCACAGTCATATGTCCAGACCATGATACGATACCTGCCACACAGTAGGTTGAATTGTTGGATAAATAGGGTAATAGATGAATGAATGAACGGATGAATGAATGAATGGAATGCACAAATGGATGAATGAAAAAATAAAAAAGAAGGCCTGTAAGCAGTCTTCAGGCTCCATCTTTCTGTATAGAACTAATGCCACCACCCAGGTGTGCTAGGCTGTCAGATATGCTGGGATGGCAGTGGTGGTCAATGGGGATATGAGTTAGAAAGAGTTAAGAAGGGCATGCTGAGGACAATTAATGGCTTCTTGTTAGAGGGTGTGGCCTGCAGTCCAAACCACCCTGTTCTCAAGGGCTTGGTGTGCCTAAGTTTAATTTGAGGCAACGTCTGTATCTTGGACTGTAGTAAGGGAGGCAGGGGAGGGGAGGAGGATTTTCAGACTGAATCTAACACACTAAGGGGCTAAAAGGAAAATTTGGAAGGTCTTCAGGGACCTTTTCTTGATCAAGGAAACCTGAGAGTGGTTTTAGATGAGCAAGAGAAGGGTTGGGATGGAGGTGAGAGGTGACGATGATCTGATATTCAACCAAGGTTCACAACAAATGGCTCAGGGATGGGTGGGACAGAAGGTCACCTTGTCCTCTTCCTCTAGCTAGGCTGACAAACTGTCACACCTCCAGTAACTCCAGTAAAACTCACAAGCATTGCTGCTGTTCATTTCTTACCTTCTTTTTCCCCATTCCTGTCAATGTCTGGCTCAAACTTCCAATCTTATCTGTCTCCCATTCCTGCCCCTACTTGTAAAGCTGAAGGTTTCTTATACTGGATCCCAGGCTCCCTTATATATCCCTAGCCTAGTATGCTCTTATCTTTGGTTCTTCCTCTTGAGATACTTTTTAGGAGGGTTCCTTAACCCAGACTCTGTCCCCTGGAATCAAATAATCTTTGACCTGTGATTCGTACTCTAGTCAGGTCTGCTCAGGTCTGACAGGGGGAATTTGAGGGCCAGTTCCTGTTAACTATTATAACTTTGTATTTAGGGAGGTAGTATAGCTTACTAGTTAAAATCATGGTCTCTTAACCCATGGGTCATCCTATTAATTCAAACCTCAGCAATTCTGCTTAGGTGCAACTTCAACCAAAGTGACTTCTCCTTTCCGAATCTCAGTTTCCTTATCTATTAAGTGGGTACCAAATAGTCTCTTCCTCCTAGGGTTGCTATAAAGATTAAGTGAGATAATGCAATTGATCTTCCACTTAGCCCCTTGAAATTTTAAAAAGCTTCAGCCAATTTCCAGCTCACATAACCTGCATCAGTATGCCTGAATGTATGTTTGTTTGTCTGTTTTAAAATTTTGAGCCATAATTGCAGAAAATCTCATTGCCTCTCTCTCTCTCTCTCTCTCTTCCCCTCTCTCTCTCTCCCTATGTGTGTGTGTGTGTGTGGTGTGTGTGCATGTGTGCACATGCAAACACACAGAAAACCAAAAGTGCAAAGGGGTTACATCACTAGGAGCAGGGTCCGATCAGTGACCATGGTACAACTCCCTCACACTTCAGGTGGGATAATTCCAAAGCATGTGTATTGCACAGTATTCCACAACTTCCTCAGAGAAATTAGTTTTAATCATTACTATGATAGCTGGCTTGATACCACACTCATTATTGCTCCTTTCATTTCCTTGTATAATTTCCCCACTTCCACATCTGCGTTAGACATCCCCAATAAACTATTTGAGCCATAATCTTGGCCTTAGGATCTATTTCATAGAGAACACACCCCAAGACAAAATTCTCAGCATAGTTCCAGGCTCTTTGTAAACCTTCAGTATTCAATGACTGAGCTATTACTATTATGGGAGAAATCTGATCTCATCTCAGCGGGAAAGACCTCGCTCTACGCCACCCAAACACTAACAAAAGGCACATGCTGCCCATCACAGGGAATAATCAGCCTAGGCCTGCCAGCAAATTGCAGTCCTGCCTGCATGGGTCACTAGCCAAGCTGCCTCCTTGTGCTGTGAGCCCAGAAACTACTGAGGGGCAGCACCAAAGTGTTTCTTTCTGGCACAACACCCCAGCCTCCAGCAAAGCAGACTGCAAGACTAGGGAATGAGCCTGTCTCTTCAGGTGGGGTGAGAAGCCTCCCTGACCTGCCCAGAACAGGTCTGGCCAGTGATTGCTCCATTGTTCCACATGCCAATCAAAGGCAAAGCCAGGGCACTTTGTCCAAAAATTGGATTAAGAACCTCAACTGGGCACAAGCAACACCCATAAATCTGTCTGTAGATCTTTTGCCTGTTACCCATTTTGCATCCTCAGAAGTTACTTTCTGTAAAATGTATCTCCCATAAAGAGAGTTTCAGGGGATTACCCCCACCAAAGACCTTTCAATTTTGCAGGTTTATTGCCAAATCCACAAACTAATTCCAGCCCAGACGTCCTGGGAGTACATTCTTCACTCCCTTGGCCATCCCTAAGGCTGCTTCCATGTTGAGTACTTGCAGACACAGCCACTACAGAACCACATAAGTTCTAGGCAAACTCCAGTCTCAGGTCTCCTGGATTTCCCTAATGTTAGTGAAAACAGAGCCACAAAACTCTTTGAGGCAACTGGCTGGCTCTGGTCACTCTGAGCATTTTCAGCTATAAGAGCAAAAGCATTTTCACCGAGTAAAGGAAAAGACTTAGGTACAAAGAAACCTCTTCCATTCCTCTATGATCTAAAGGTATCTCAGCTTTAATTCCGGTAATAAAAAACCTCCTGAAAGCAAAAACCCCTGACACTTTCCTCTCACAGCCAGCTTCCAGATTCTCAACACTCTCTCAGCCACTCCCTCAAGAATGTTCCTTGTCCATTTCTTTGTCTGCCTGCAGACTAACAACATACATTAAACTGGGATCATACTTGACTCACATGAATTTAGCATCCACTACATGTCCAGCAAGGTGTTGCTTGAAGTATCACATAGTCACTAAGAGAGTAGGCTCTGGTGTCAGATTATCTTGCTGCAAATCTGTGCTGTCTCTTTCTAGCTCTGAAATCGTGGCAAGTTAGTTAAACCCTTCTGATGCGGTTTTAAAACATAATTCCAAATAATTTCCTCCTCTCTTGTTCAGAGGTGGAGATTATATTCCCTTCCCTCAAGTCTAAGTGGACTTGTAACTGCTTGAACTGATAAAATTCAGTAGATGGGACACTATGTGACTTCTTCCAAGGCTCAATTACAAAAGGCCATGCAACGTCTGCCTGGTTCTCTGGGAACACTCACACCTGATGTATTAGTCCATTTTCATACTTCTATAAAGAAATACCTGAGACTGGGTACTTTATAAATAAAAGAGGTTTAATTGAATCGCAGTTTTGCATGGCTGGGGAGGCCTCAGGAAACTTACAATCATGACGGAAGGCAAAGCGGAAGCTGGTGCTTTTTTTCACAAGATGGCATGAAAGAGATGGAGGGAGAGCAGGGAAAACTGCCTTATAATACCGTCAGATCTCATGAGAACTTCCACAGTATAACAGCATGGGGAAGACCACCCCCAGGATCCAATCACCTCCCACTGGATCTTTCCCTTGACATGTGGAGATGACAATTTGAGATGAGATTTGGGTGGGGACACAGAACTAAACTATGACACTTGGAGTCCTGGGCCTGTAAGAAGTGTGACTAGCCTGAGACCAGCATGCTGGAGTGGTCATGGGTATGTGCTTCAGCAGCAGCACCAGGTGAGCTAGTCCTTCTGCCGTGCCAGTCCAGACATTAAGCACAGGAGTAAAGAAGTGTCCTACAAATAGTTTCCAACCCAACTGTTCAGGTAATCCCAGCCATTCATGCAATTCCAGCCAAGGCACCAGACATCATACCAGGGGAAAACTGCCCTTCTGTGCCCTTCCCAAGTTCCTGATTCTCCAAATCCATGAGCTTTCTAAAATGGATGTTTTATGCTATTAAGCTGCGTGATTGTTTGTTACACAGCCATAGCCAACTCGAACACTCTCTAAGCCTCAGTTTCTCTATCTGTGAAATGGTGCCAGGAACAGTGTCTGCCCTACAGTGTTTTTTTGAGGAATAAATAATGACTGTGCATCTAGTACACCATAATCACTCAGATTCTGGTGATTATTACTATCATCACCTTCACTTCATTTAATTGAAAAACATATGAGTTAAATCTTTTTGATGAAAATCTCCTAGTTAATTGTTGTGCAAACTGTCTCTTCTAATTAGATGAACAAAAGATATTGATGAAAAAGATGAGCCCAACTTTTAACTAAAAGCAATATGTCTATAAGGTATCAGAATGTCGTCAGTTCTTTAAAAGATGCAAAAACAGGTTTGGTAAGTGTTTCTGTGGTGGAAGGGGGTGGTATCCATGTGCATCTGTGACTTCATGTTTGCTTTACATTCTTTTCCATGCATGTGTTTGCTAAATAATTGACAGAGGCACTACAAGGGGCAAAGGGATCGTGTGTATGTACACATGCCTGCACTCACAGCTTCTGCAGTATGTGAAGTACCCAAAGTGGTAACTGACACTCCCATTAGTCGGCTTCGTCTTTCCCTTGCAAGCCTAAATGCTTTTATTTTCTCATCCACAGATCGATATGGCTGGCAGGTAAGTATCTGTCTGCCACATCAGGACAGTGGGACCCTTGCAGGTCAGATGACCTCAGCCCCTCCTGCGGGTCCTCAAGCCCAGTCACGCTGAGCAGGTGTCTGAGAAGCGGGCCAGACCACACTTGAGCATTGAGCCGCCAGTGTACAAAATCAGATCTGATCGGCCTGCGAAAGATAAATGAGCTGGAGTTCCCCCAGCCCCAGATTTGGTCATCTCTTTATGAGCTCTGAAGGGCCTATTAGCAGATCTGATGAGTGCTGGGGGAGATGAAGTCGGCCTCGAACAACGTTAGCTGGCAGAATCAAATCATTCCCAATCCCCCTAGGGAGAAGGAGACGGGCTGGCTTTCAGAGGCAGCGTCCTCTCGTCTCCATTGCCTATAAGGTTTATATGAACACTCAGTTGGGGGAAGAAAAAACGCTAAGCACTTTTTTTTTTCCGGTAGAATTGACTAAGAATTTCCTCATATATCTAATAGCTTCTCCTCAGGCAATTTGATGTCCCTGCTTAGACAGGTGCTCTCTCATTTTCCCTCTCAGAGTCTCAGCTTAGGAGGGAGCTGCACCACTCAGAAGGGCCAGCTGAAGCCAGCTCCCTTGTCACCCTCTCTGAGCCCTGCATCCCGCTCAGCTAGAAACTGGGCCAGCCTTCTGGGCACCGAGTGGAACGTCTTCTGTGAGGCCGGGCAGCTTGGTGGGAGTCACAGGGCAGGGGATCTGAAGTTCAGCTCTTGGTAGCCGGATGACAGCGGGCAATTAATACTATGGAGCCATAGTGAACTCCTCTGTAAAATGAGACAGCAGATTTTGTCTGGACATGGCAGTGTGAAGACGAAATGGAATCACAGGTATCCAACTGATGAGATGCTCATTCAAGGACTCTTTCCTTTCTCTCGTTCAGCGTTAACAGGCAGTCTGCCTTTCCGGGCCCAAGAAAGGGGTATCCGGAAGAGGCAAATAGCAACCCCAGGGGTTTCAACAGCTTATTAGAAACATGAAAAGGAAGATAATTAAATCTAGGGCAGACTTTGGAGAGAAGGAAACATCTTCCTGAAGAAAAGGAAACTGCAAGCTAATAAATATTTTGTTCCTTACCCCCTCATCTCGGATAACATGAAATAGACCAAAGAAGACTTAGGTGTGAATCCTGACTTAATAGCTGTGTGTCCTCGGCCTGGTCACTTACCGTCTTGGATTCTCAGTTTCTACATCTGTACAATAGGAACAATCAGGCTATTTATGTTGTATGCAAATTGCCTAAAAGAGTACTTGACACCTAGGATCAGGTTCGCTCCAAGTATTAGTTATCTTCTCCTTTCTTATTTGTCTGCACAACTTGCAACTGTTTGCCTACCTGCCTTGCCTCACAGTTCTCTGTCTCTGTCCCTGTGAACCCTCACTTTACCCTTCATCTGTGGTAAGGCTACTCATCTCTGGCTGCCTTCTTGCTCAATATTTTTTCTTCTCTCTATGGCAGGCAGCTGTCGTAATCCTCCTCAATTTTTTTTTCTTTTTTTTTGAGATGGAGTCTCACTCTGTCACCCAGGCTGGGGTGCAGTGGTGCAATCTCGGCCCACGGCAACCTCTGCCTCCTGAGTTCAAGTGATTCTCCTGCCTCAGCCCCCCAAGTAACTGGGATTACGGATGCACGGTACCATGCCAGGCCATTTTTTTTTTTTAAGTAGAGACTGGGTTTCACCATGTTGGCCAGGCTAGTCTTGAACTCCTGACCTCAAGTGATTTGCCTGCCTCGGCCTCCCAAAGTGCTGGGATTACAGACATGAGCCACCTCTTCACATTGTTGTAATTTTTTGTCTGTCTGACTACCTCACCTGACTGTAAGCTCCCTGAAGTTGGGGGCTGTCTGTTACTGATTAAATAACATTTTAATAAAAGTTTTAAATATTTGCTTTTTAAATAAATTGAGAGACCCTTGCACACTAAATACAGTGCCAAGGTATACAACTGAGGAGAGAGAATGGGACAAAAAAAAAAGAAGCTACTCCCTGAGGACCTAAAACCTTCCTTTGTGGGAGATAAAAAACAAAGCCGAAATGTGAGTAAATTATAAGATAATTAACGTCTGTAACGTGTCCTTACAAGGACAGAAACCAACAGGCTGAGATGAGAGAAACTGGAGGAAGTCACTTTAGGCAGGACCAGCTTTCAAAAGAGGCTCCATTCATCGAGACCACTGCATAAGACAAATGGATGACATGAGGAATGAAGATGAACCATCTTTCCTGAAAGTCAGGAGAAGAGAATTTCTTCAGGCAGAGGGAAGAGCACACACAAAGATCCTGAGGCAGGGAAGAGCTTGGGGGGTTTCTGAGCTGAAAAGAAGTCTCTGTATCAGAGGGAAGCCAATGGCAGGAAGAGCCACGTCTGGTAAACACAAGGAATGAGACAAGGGATAGGTCACAGAGCTCAGCAGGACAAAATCAGGTGTTTAGATTAGGTGCCAGCAAACGGTGGCTCTCTGTTTTTATAAATAGTGCCTGTTTTTGTAAATAGTGTTTTATTAGAACACGGCCACACCCATTCGTAGACACATTGTCTGTGGCTGCTTTCAAGGTACCATGGCAGAGCTGAACAGTTGCCACAGACACCTCATGGCCCACAAAACCTAAACTATGTTCTATCTGGCCCTTTACAAAAACAAGTTTGCTGGCCCCTGGTTTAGATTATGCAACAAGAAGTCAGTTTGAAGGGCTTTTAACTGAGGAGAGATGTGATCTGATTAGACACTCAGAACAGTGCCTGGCACACACCAGATTCTCAAATGTGTTCCTTGAATGAATGAGTGGATGCTCAGATGAATAACGCTTCATTATCCACAACCATATAATATTATCCCCTCTGTTAGCACAAATAATCGGAGGGTTTACAGGACTGAGTGGGAGCCTCCCATCCATCCAGGCAAACTACGTTTTCCACAGTGCTAACAGCTGACGGATACTTAGAAAATTGAATGTTTTATGCAGCTTCAGATTGGAAATAGCAGTGTGGTTTTCACCACAGGGAACCCTCTTAATGTAAATCCAACCCAATTACACACACACAGGCAGGCGCCGAATTTGCAGCAAGACTGAGTTTTGCCCAGCAGCAAATGAAGCACAGCTCCAGGGAGGAAAGGGAGGACTGACAGCGAGGGTGTGGGAGCTGCAGAAGGCACCTCAACCCTAAGGGCCACTGCTGTGTGTGACTCATGTGTGGAGGGTGCTGGGTAGCTTACAGAGCCTAAGAGAAAAAGGATGAAGTGGCTTATGCAAATGTACAGCAAGCTGCATTCTGCAATTGCAAAATCATGAATAGGGGAAATTGCTGGAAAATCAAAAACTAACTTTAGCCCCCAGAAGGTCCTTCCTCTGACCAGTTACAGAGATGACCAAAGCCTTAGAGAAAGTTAGAGACTGAACTTTTAAAATAACAACTAATCACAATGAGCTTTGTGAGATATGTGCAAGATTAGATATATGAAATAATGAGGTGGAGAGATCAAACACAAGAATTGGTTAAATTAAACATCTACTTTGGGCCATGCATGGTGACTCATGCCTGTAATCCTAGCATTTTGGGAGGCCGAGGCAGGCAGATCATAAGGCCAGGAGATTGAGACCATCTTGACCAACACGGTGAAACCCCGTCTTGACTTAAATACAAAAAAATTAGCCAGGCGTGGTGGCGTGTACCTGTAGTCCCAGCTACTCAGGAGGCTGAGGCAAGAGAATCGCTTGAACCCAGGAGGTGGAGATTGCAGTGAGCCAAGATTGCACCACTGCACTCCAGCCTGGGCGACAGAGCAAGACGTTATCTCAATTAAAAAAAAAAAAAAATCTGCTTTGTGGTCAGGGTCCCATATCACCACCAACCAACCGTGTAGCTATCCTATCGGGGTAATGGCTCTGAGCACTGGAGGGTCCTCCATTTAACACCCCCTCCCACAATATAGACATGCGGGCATTTGCCACCATTTGCTAGGTATTCAGAGGTCCCTTGAAGTCCAAAATTAAGGTGTGGGCAGGACCATGCTTTCACTCAAGGTTCTCAAGAAAGATCCTTCCTTGTCTTTTTCTAGTTTCTTTGTTTTTTTTTTATTTCTAATTTTTGTGGGTATTGAGTGGGTCTATATATTTACAGGGTGTATGAGATGTTTTGGCACAGGCATGCAATGCGTAATAATCACATCATGAGAAATGGAGTATCCATCACTCCAAACATTTATCCTTTGTGTTACAAACAATTCGATTATACTCTTTTACTTACTTTACAATGTACAATTAACTTATTAGTGTCTATAGCCACCTTGTTGTGCTATCAGATAGTAGATCTTATTTATTCTAACTATATTTTTGTACCCATTCTTTCCCTAGTCTCTAATAGTGGCAGCAATCCTTGGTACTCCTTAGTTTGCAGCCACATCACTCCAACCTCTGTCTCCATCATCATATGTTCTTCTCCCTGCAGATCTCTGTGTCTAAATCACCTCTTCTTGTAAGGATACCAGTCATAGGGTTAGGGTTCGTTCTAGTCCAGTATGATGTCCTCTGAACTTGAATACATCTACAAAGACCCAATTTCCTAATTAAGTCATTTTCACACATGCCATAGGTTAAGATTTCAACATATCTTTTGGGAGCACAAAGTTTTACCCTCAGTAGAGCTGTAAGTTGTGGTCCTGTGGAAGGAAGAACCCACAGCACGGATTTGGCATTGTTCCCGCTGGCTAGAGAGGGCACCTGGAGAAGGCAGCCATACTCTCTCTTGAGTGAAGGCCCTGGGAGTAGGTGATCTAAGTGTCCACTCATAATGAAAACCAGAGCACAGAAGACTGGAAATCTAACCCAATACCACTGCTTGCCACCAAAAACAACCTCTTCCCCAGAGGTCTCTGTGTCAGCCTTCTCCCCCAGCACCTCCCCAGACAAACACCTCCCTCTCTACCTCTTGTCTACTCTGGGTCTGTCATTTGGACTCTGCCCTCTAGATTTCCCTTCTTCTCCAGTCTGCCTGCCTTCCACCCATATCAGAGGCCAATTATCTTTTTTTCCTTCTGTGGCCTTTCGGTCACATGGAAGGCACTACTTAATACTCAAAATCTGAGCCCAAACTGATTCCCCTTCATCAAAGTTAGGAACTGCTGTGCCAATAGTGATGATGATGATGATAATAACTGACTAATCTACATTCCTGGAGTGAAGATATTTTTCTTCCATCTTAGAGAAGGCCCCCTTCTGCCCAAGAAACATCTGACCAAGTTTCTAATATAGCAAATAAAAATAGATTGAAAGTCACAGCAATGGAAGTTGGAGGTTCCTCTGCCCCGCAAACCTTTGTCAATCAGTGTGATCAGTCCCTAATCTCTGTAATGTTGTACTGGCAGGTGGTTTCCTGATAGGCCTATCTTCTAATTTTAAATAAAAAACATTCACTCGACACTAAGGATTCAGAAAAAGTTGTCTGCCCCAACATGTCCCAAACTATAATGTGCATCAGATCACCTGGGGATCTTGTTAAAATGCAGAGTCTGATTCAGTAGGTTCTGGATGGGATTTAAGAGTCTACATTTCTAACAGGGTCCTACATGATGATGCTGATGTTGGTTCCCTTACCACAGCTTGGGTATCAAGGGTCTATATGAGCCCTGTGGAAAGAGGATAATTGCTTATCCAGAATCATGTGTGCTCCAGCCAGAAGACCTGCTCTATTTTAGGCAATGTAGGAAATCATCCAAGACAAGTAAAAATTAACTCTCAAGCCTTCATTGTATTATAGAAAGCTACCTTCTTCATGAACAAAACATAAGGGCTTATAAATATATGTGTGTTCTCCTATATTGGCAGCCATGCCAACCAAGTTTCTGCCCCACATATATCTTTGTGAAAAACTATATTACTAGACAAATAAAGATTTTGTGATTTCATAATAGACCTGACTATGGCAGAAAGTGGAAGAGAGGTTTTATGCAAAGTTTTATGTACATGCAATGGCATTTAACCCTTGCTACAAGTCAACAGGAAAAGTAAAGAAACAGAGGTCCCAGAAAGTTCCCTCCAAAATTGGCCCTGAGCTCCAAAATTATTTCATGAAACACATTGGCCTTCATAGTCTCTGCTGATTGATTCCCCATTGGTTTTTCGTCACTGATGCTAAGGCCCACGTTATCCTTTTAGAGACTCAATATGAGACAAACAAAAATAAGTTTGCATCTTTGCTGTCTCCTTACACCTCAACTTGCTCACATTAAGGCTGAGGATATTGTCCAGACCACTCCACAGAGCTGATGTGAGACTCCACCTAAGAAGAAACTGCCCTGCAGGGGCCCTGGAGGGAGACACTCAATGCCAATTCATTTTCCCTTCACCCTACAGTGGAATCAGAAAGAAGGGATTGCAGAAACCTAAAATCACCCATCCTGGGGTCCCCGGAGATCCACTGCCAACTCATTTCCTGCATGTGCCAACTTCATCTCCACAGAGCCCGGTTACGAGGCTTCTTACCCATGACAGCAGGGCAGGGAGTGGCCAGGGCTGAAATGAAATAGTGACTAACTTCTGAATAAGCCATCGGGTGCCCGGATTGGGACCTCCAAACCATCCCATAAATCCCTGACCTGTTATGGGTGGAGGTGGAGGGGAAATGACCACCAGGAACTGCCTTAAGCATGTCTGAGGTAGCTAAAAATGCTAATTCCTTCAAAACCTGTACATAGCATGGTTTTCTGCTGAAGACCTCAGCTCTGGAACCTGGTTTAGAATTCTGGCACTATCTTTTCCAGGTGTATGACCTGGGGCAAGGTGACCCTCTCTATATTCACTTTCCTCATCTGTAAATCTCATAAAGTTATTATAAGGTACAAATGAATTCATGTTTGAACCTACTTAAGTCTTTGGCTCATAGTAAGCATTCAATAAATAATAGAGAGTACTATTATTTATGTTTTATTATTATCATTGACTGTTCCCCCTACCAACATAGCTTGCCTCCTTTTTCCTCATAACAGGATTTAGAGAATCAGACACTGTTCAACACTATAGTTGTTGTTTCTTCTTTAATCCCCTAGTAAGTACAGTCAGAGTCCCAGGATTTTCAATTGAAATAACCACTGAAAGTAAATTCCCTAGAGCCCTGGAACAGGCCAGTCTTGGACAGAGTAACAAGCAGGTCTGATCTTAAATGCTAAATCTCATGGGAATGTGTATGTTCCAGGATCATGGTGTTGAGAAAGAGTCCAAGGTCCTACTTAGCTTCAATGGCAAAAATAAACAAACAAACAAAGATGTTGTGATTGACTGGTGATGAATGACGTGGCTACATGAGAAATTCGCAACTAATAAAATATGCTACTCACTTTGCTTTCCATGGTGTGGGGGACAGAGAACCAGTCATGGAGTCAAAAGAGTTGGATTCAAATTCTGATTCTGGCCCTTAATGGAAGGTCCAGCATCAGAAAAATAAACTAACATTCTGGGTCTTAATCCACTTATTTTTATGAGCAGTGGCTGCTCTCATTATGTTATGAAAATAAAGCTTTAGACACAGAATAAAGAAAAATGGTATCAACACCTTCTCTCTCCTCCCCACTCTCCCATTCCCCTTCGATCTTTCTTCCTATCTTTTTCTTTCGTCCTTTTCCGTTTCTTCTCACTGGCTACTTTTCCCATTCTTTCTTTCTCTGCTTTCCCTGTTGGCCCATGATCACAAAATTTCCCCTTGGATGGGAGCACTTCAGCCCTTGCCCTAGAGCCCATGTGTTGACCCCCAATTCCAAATCTACAAAATCAAGGAATCATAATAAGAGTGGAATTCCCTAAGCAACTTTGCACCCAAAAATCAATCAATCAATAAATCATTTTGGTAAAGCTTAACTCCTCAAAGCTTCTGGCAGCTATTCTGGAAAAGTGATAAGCCATTTAATCACCACCACTGATTAAGGTCCTTCTATATGCCAGCGCCGTTTTGGTCATTGAGGATACAGAAATGAAAGAGATCATCTTGTGCTGAAAATGTGGAGTAACTAAAGTACCTTAGGGGCTGATAGCAGGATTGCTAGCAGAGGTCACAGCTGAACTGACCCTTAAAATTTATTTCAGTAGAGCAGTGAGATCGTATATGCATGGCACAGGGACGCCCAGGTAGAAAAACATGAAATCTCAGAGGCGTGTGCATTCTACTACCACCAATTCCCCCTTGAAGTGCCTTCTTCCCACTCCTGAGACCAACCTTCCCTTTACCCACACTCCATTTCTTGGAATACCCTCTATGCTTCCATCCCATGATCCAGGATTATGCTCCTCACACTGTTTACCTACCCCAGTATAAGGTACTTAGCCTGTGTCTCCTAATCTCTGGTCTAACTGCCATATAATCCACCAACCCAGCCCAGGGAATTTCAAAGAATAACCCAAAGGGAACATCCATATCAGAATCTCTTAGACGGCTTATTAAAAATGCAGTGGCCAATGCCCCACCCATGATTCTCTGAATCAGAATGGGAAGGAAGGAGTAAAAAAAGAGTCTACATTTCCGCTAGGCCCCTCATTGACTCTACTATACACTCAAGATTAAGAACTACAGATCTCCTTCTTGCTAAGGTGACACTAGCTGATAACAGCCTATCTTTCCTGCGAATTTACTGAGCACCTTCTGTAACTGGGCATTCTGTGAGAACATTTTGCATACATCATCTCTTTGAAAGTGATTGTGTTATTAATTGGTGCACTGGTATAAGCCAACTCCAAATATTTTTAAATTTAATTCTCCCAACAACTACACTAAACAAGAATGAACTCTATAAGGCATTCCTTCTTCCTATAGAGTTTGAAGCTGGAAAGCAACACAAATAGCTCTGTTGTGTACATATCCTGTACCTGAGAGACTGACCCTGTGGATCAATCCATCCAGTATGAACAAAGAGCAGAGAAGAAAGAAATTCACCCACAGTGATGTGGGTTGAGTGGGCACAAAAGGACTCAGATATTATCCCCTGAACTTTCATTTCAGCTTGTGAGCCTGTGTCTTTGACAAATGAAATAGTCAGATAATGAAAGAGAATATTCTTAGCAAACTTCTGCCCCTACGTGTAGGGTATAGGGTATAAGAGTTATGGTACAGGGTTCTTGACTAACACAGACTTAAGTTTAAAACAAACCTCTATCACTGTTTGTATGTGAGATTTTGAGTGTGACAGGAGACATACGGATGATATGGGATCTACCCAAAAGGGCTTTAAAGGAATTCAGGGAGATAGTACATGCAGCCTATTCAACGGGAAGTATCATGAGGATGAGGGTGGGCTTTGTGGCCCCCACTGGAACATTCACACCCAGTCACACTTCTGTCTGTGCTCAAAGAATCCCCAAGCCAAGACACCCTGTGTGTTTTAACAGAACCTCTTCATCTGCTTTCTCTTGTCTCTGTGTTACCCTGAAGCTCAGAATGGCGAACCGCCAGACAAGAGGCCCTCATCCCTTGGGGATCAGCATGAATTGACAGAAATCCCAGGGGAGTGCCCAGCACAGCATTAAGTGGGTTTCAAGAGCTGGAGACAGAACGAGGTGTGATGGGGAGGCAGCTCTCGCTAACGGGCTGCCTTCAGCCTGGCTTTGTGGAAATTACAACACTGAGCATCACAGACCTGGACAAGGGGACTGGTTCTCAGTGAGTGGGTCAGGGAGGGGTTCGGCTGCTTCCACTGTGGATGGGAGAGCCTGGTTGAGCTCAAAAAGGAGCTGAGAGATCTGCCAGAAAGGGACAAAAATGTCCTGGCATTTGCCAGGAAAGCACATCCGCTACCTCCAGCCCCTTCAAACACACAAACACCACCACGGGTTATAAGAGTGATCCTTATCCGTGATGGCAGGGACCTCGCCCACCTCATTTTCCTCTCTAACCATCTCAAAGAATAGTTATTGAATGAATGAATCCATGAATGAACGAATTTAAAGAACCGGAAGGACCATCAGCCTTGTTTTCAGAAGAAACCTCCCAGTTCTGAAATTTCAGATGGGATGGTCTTCTCACATATTGTTGGGAAAAACTAAAGAATATTGATGCCTTCTCTTTGAGTGTCAAGAGCTCCACTAGGACACTTACGCATGTTCTTTCATTTAATCTCCTCCTGACAACTCTATGAGGTGTATATTCCTGCCTTCATTTTGCTCAAAGGGGCCTAACCTGACACAGAGAGGCTAACTGACATGTCTATAATCACACAAGAAGAAGTAACAGGGCTGGGTTCTGAACCCATGATGCTCCGACACCAAGGCTGGTACTTGTTTCCACTCTATCTGGTCAAGGCTCTGTATATTCCTGTGACCGTCTTACAGTCACTGGGATTTATTGTGTCCTTCTCATCTATTCATACCTCAGAGGAAATTAAAAGTATCATGTTTTTCTTTGTACTATTGAACCATTTTCGCCTAATTAAAGCTAGATAAACTCTATCCAATAGAAATATAATGCCAGCTAAACATGCACGTTTAAATTTCCTAGTGGACACATTTAAAAAATTGTAAATATAAACAGGTCACATCAAGTTTAATAATATATTTTATTTAACCCATTGTATTCCAAATATCAAGCAACGCAAAAATCAAATAGTGATGTAATTAACATTATTTTGTGCTGTGTCTTTGAAATTCAGAGTGTGCTTCATACGTACAGCATGTTTCAAGTTAAGCCATATTTCAAGTGCTCATAGGCACGTGGGTGACTGCCATGTTGGACAGAGAACTTTTATAGGGATAAGACATGGGATCCATCAGCATTGAGGAGAGAAAGGAGAATAGCAAGGGGCCTGCAGCACTGCTGCTGGAATTCTGGCCTACTGGCCCCTGCTGCAGTGCCCTTGGGTAGGAAAAAGTCTACTAGGTGGCTGCCACAGTTACAGGCTGCCTGGTATTCATCTTCCTGAAGGAAGATCAGAGAGACTCCAGAGATGACAGGATGCAGGATCACATCCATTTCCCCTCTGGAGTTTCTAATCAACTCAAGAGGCCTATATTCCTGGCTGAGCTCCTGCCTTGGGAGTGCCTAGTTTGTCCCTGTGTAGTATCCCTGTCTCTCCTTCTTCAGGTCTGAGAACCCAGAAGATCCCCCTGAGAACTCAGCAGCATAGGCAGTCAAGTGGCCCCGACTGGCAGGTGGGCTGTGAACTGGGGGTCCTAGGACAAATCCAAGAAGCAAGAACCCCCCTCCACCCTCCATGGGGCACAGTTCTCCTTGCTGGGGCTTTCTGCCAACACTAGTATCCTCGCTGCTCAGGAACAATCATTGGAACTCCACACTGGAAGCTTCTACTTGCTCCTATCACAGGCCTGGCTGGGCCCCACTTTTGAGTGTTCGCAGCTACACGTGGAAGCCTGCCAGGTTCAGCTGAGCTTGGCACATTGAGCCTGGAACCACCCCAGTGCTTTGCTGGAGAAGGGAAGTGCCCAAGGTCCATTTGCTGAACTACCATTCATTCCCACCAGGCACTTGGCAACTGTCAGATTAATAACAGCAACTGAATAATGTTTCCTGAGCACTTATTATAGCCCAGGCCAGAGCAAAGACCTTAACATGGATTACCTGGTTGAAGCCATTCTCCACACAGCAGCCTGTGTGAACTTTATGAAACACAGAACTAATTGTATAACCCCCTTGCTGAAAATACTTCGATGAATTCCCACTGTGCTTGGAATAAACACCCAAATCCTTAATAAGGCTTCTGAGGCTGCCCAGGCCCCTGCAGTCTCTGCAGCCCTGTCTGGCTCACATTTCCCCTTCTCCCTGGTCTCTGACAGTGCTCACCCCTTTGGTGTTACTCGTAATCATTGCCAGCTGATGAGGGGACTTGGCAGGGCTGGGTGTGGGCTTGTGCTCGCTCTGAGACAGTGGCAGAAGTTTGTGGGCCGTCTCTGATATTGACTGGCTGCCCCCACCTCCTTGGTTGTCATCCAGGGTGGAAAACACTCCAAAGTGGCCAATTATTATTCACTGTGACTTCACACACACCACACACCACACAACAGCGCAGACACACACACAGAACACTGCTCTTTCAGCTTTTAAGCTTCTTCAACATTGCTCATGCTGTAAATTACCAGAAATTTGCAGTGGATTCTCCCAATTAGTATATTTCCCATCTACAGGCAGTATCATCACCTTGCTGGTCAATAGAAGAGCCCACCCCTGTGAATTAAAGAGGCTCTAGCTTCCCAGGACCTAGAGGAGCTTGCCCTGGAAAAATTGTAATGATTCCCACTTTCACTTGCACAGACAATGCTTTCACTCCAGCAGCCTCATGAAACAGCCACCTAATCCATAGTCCAATGTAATAACCACCTAACAGATGGGAAAACTGTTGCTCAGAGATAGGTAGCAACTAGTTCTAGGTCATATGGTCAAGAAGCAACAGAATTGTGCTTTGCCTGTATGTTGGCCTTTGAAGGAAAAGTTGGGTCTGTGCTGGAGCAGCTCTATTGTGGGAATGAGGCTGTAAACCTGAGCCCCAGCCTCCTGGAGAGCTGCAAGGGGCTGCAGTGTTCAGGGTCTGAGGATTCACTTCTCAACCTTGGCTACAAGTGAGAGAGCAGGCTCATTCTCCTCTCTAGAAGACTTTTTCTTCTATATCCCAAGCTGTGACTTTAGTGTCCATCTCATCCCACCAAAGACCTCCCAGGCTACACTGAAGAGAAGCTGAGTTCCAGGGTAGGCCTCCCTGAGGGCCTCCAACGCCATCACTAAGCGCTGTCCTCTCCATCTTCAGAACATTTCCCGTCTGATTCTTTCTCCCCTTGCCTTTGCCCTGTGCCCTAGCTCAGGGTTCAGTGTCTTTTACCTGGGCTAGTGTCACAGTCCCTCTCTGGCCTCCCTGCCTTCAGCCTCACCAGCTCCAGTCCACCCTGGATGGAGGTTTCAAGAGAGAAGTTTCTCCTGGTGATTGCTCCTTGTACCTCCCACTCCGACCTTCCCTATTCTCTCCAGCATGTGTCTTTTAAATGAAACCCTTGTAACTGAACCTGCCCCTTCTATCCAGCCCATGGTGACTCCTAACAAAGTTGTAATAATCACCCTGGTGTTCTCATTTGCTCCTCACGTCTGCTAATGCAGGGGCCATGGTCTAGTAAGACCCTAAGACCCCAGACTCTGCTTCCCTACCTGGGAGAGGACAATGTTTGAGCCCTTTCCCTGTACTCACTCCCATACCTGTATCCCTGTGTCTCTTTTCTTCCTCTGATCACCTGTACAGCGTCACCCAGGAGCTGGCGGAAACAAAGATTCCTGGGCCCTGCCCCAGGATGCTTTCTGATGATATATATTTAAGGTGTACAACATAATATTTGATATACATATACAGAGTGAAATGGTTTCTATAGTCCAGTGACTCACCATATCCATCATCCTGCACAGCTATTTTTTAAAAACCTAAAATCTGCTCTCCCAGGAAATGTCCAGTCTATAATATCATATTAACTATAGTGTCCTTATGCTATACATTATCTCTCTAGACTTACTTAGCCTGCATAATTAAACTCTACTCTGTGACCACCATCTCCACATTCCACACCACCCCCAGCCCTTAGCAGCCACTGGTCTGCTCTCTGTTTCTATTTGAGTGTTTTATTGTTGTTGTTGACGTTGCTGTTTTAAGATTCCACATATAAGTAAGATCATGTAATATTTTTCTTTCTTTATCTGGCTTATTTCACTTAAGCACAATGTCCTCTAGTTTCATCCATATTGTTGCAAATGGCACAATTTCCTTTTTAATGGCTGAAAAATATTTCTGTGTATTTGGGGTATATATATTTTTATATATATTCACAGTGTCTTTATACATTCATCCATTAATGGGCACTTACGCTATTTCCCTATCTTAGCTATTGTGAATAATGCTTCAGGGAACATGGGGGCACAGATGTCTTTACAAGGTACTGATTTTATGTATTTTATTTGGGTGTATACCTACAAGATGGATTGCTGGGTTATATGATTCTTTTAGGAACCTCCATATTGTTCTCCATGACAGCTCTACCAATCTACATTCCCACCAACAGTATACAAGGACTGTCTTTTCTCCACATGCTTGTTAAAACTTGTTACCTCTTCTGTTTTTGATAAAGGCCACTCGAACAGGTGTGAGGTGATATCTCATTGTAGTTTCGATTTGTATTCCTAATGATTCAGGAAGCTACATTTTCAACAAACTCACTGGACGATTCACAAGTCCTTGAGATCTATGAAGTCTGAGAATGACTAACCCACAAGCATGATCCACCTTGGGGACTGAGGGCAACTGTCTTCTCCTTATGTGCTCTTGAAAAGCCACTTGAGGCCGGGCGCGGTAGCTCAAGCCTGTAATCCCAGCACTTTGGGAGGCCGAGACGGGCGGATCACGAGGTCAGGAGATCGAGACCATCCTGGCTAACACTGTGAAACCCCATCTCTACTAAAAAATACAAAAAACTAGCTGGGCGAGGTGGCGGGCGCCTGTAGTTCCAGCTACTCAGGAGGCTGAGGCAGGAGAATGGCGTGAACCCAGGAGGCAGAGCTTGCAGTGAGCTGAGATCCGGCCACTGCACTCCAGCCTGGGCGACAGAGTGAGACTCCGTCTCAAAAAAAAAAAAAAAAAAAAAAAAGAAAGGCCACTTGAGCTCTCTGCCCAGGAGCCCTCTCCTCCTTTATCATCTAGGAAATGTTTGCCCTTCCTCCCTGGTGCAGCTTACTTGCCACTTTATCCAAGGAGCCTTCCTGGGCTCCACAAAGATGAGCTGCTCATGCCCTCCTCTGTGTACTTAACAGGAATCTGCTTTTCATTCTGTGATGTGTCCCAGCTTCCTCTGTGACCTGGAGATCTGGA
The DNA here is from genome assembly GCF_009764315.1 of Trachypithecus francoisi. NCBI lineage: Eukaryota > Metazoa > Chordata > Mammalia > Primates > Cercopithecidae > Trachypithecus > Trachypithecus francoisi. The sequence goes on from NW_022681467.1 coordinate 36,004,004, forward strand.
GCCATCCAGACAGGGTCTTCCACTTCAGATGAAATAGAAGGATAGGGAGAAGGGCAAATATTGGCCTGAAAAGAAGGTGGCCCTTCCTGATCATCCACCACACACGTTCACATTCATCAATGACTTTGCTCTTTCCTACTAACCTATGAGGCTGGAGTTGCCATTCAGGTGCTAACAGGTGAGGACATTCAGGCTTGAAAAGCACAATATGGAGGCTGTGCTGCTGCTAAATGGCAGAGCTGGGCCTGCACTTCAGCTCCTCTGGACTGCAGAGACACTGTTAAGGCATCACTTTGAGAGCTGGAGACAGTGGTCATAAAACGGCTGATGACAACCTAAGACCTTGATTCTTCTGCTGTGCATGTTCAGTCCCTGAGCTCCCCTCTCTGCAGGCAGCACATGCGTGACTCTGAGCCAAGCCTTCGACCCAGAGTGATTCTGGTCTGAAGCCCAGTGTCACCATCATAAGTGTGGGAGCCATTCTCCACTTAAATTTACAGACCTGCTTTGTACTCCCACAGAAACGCAGTCAGAAAATGACCCTCACACCACGCATCCATCAGAAATCTGTGTGCAATTTGTCTTTATTACGAGGAAGAAAGGGTTGGCAGAGAGGCGGGTGGGAGGTGGAGGGGGAGAAATTAATTTGATGTCAGGTTTCAATTGTTGAGTTACTAATCTAATCAGTGACAACTTACTCTTTTAGATGTACTGCTTGGCTTTCCAAAAATTAGAAATATCCTCTTTTTCCAAAAGGCTGTTGGAAAGGAGATAATTACTCCAATACAATCTGTGCTTATTCTCAGAGTTGTGTTTTTTTTTTTTTTTCTTTAAACACGACAACATTTCCTACATGTGTTCAGTGAAGCTGAAAATGCTATTTTGATAATGGGCCCACAGAACGTTTAACAGGCCTGGATGACAATGTGAGACTTTCTTAAGGAACGAGGAGGCAATGAAAAGCTATTATAGGAGTCATTAATGGGGACTGGGAGGTCTGCTGGAGACATCACTGCAATTCTCAGTTTTGCTGTTTTCTTAATAAGGCTCTTTGGAGATCAGATCTGAAGCATGATCTTGCCAAAATCCAGAGCCCTCAGCCCTGTCCTTACTCAACCTGACCTTCCCAGCTGCCAAGATTGAACCCTCCTCCCTCAACACCCTCCGCATTTGATAAAGATTGACTGGGTAGCTACCATGAGCCAATTTCCCCATTATGTGCTGGCAATGAGTTGAAAACAGTCTTTGCCCCTACACTTCACAGCCCCGGAAGAAGGCAGATAAAAAAGGAGAGCCACAATCCCACGTCATGGGTTCTGTGATGGGGTAGCTCTGAGAGAGCAGAAAGTGGGGAGCAGCTAAAGTTCCTGGTCTTAAAAGATGAGTAGAATTTTCTCAGTGTGAGAAACTGAGCCTCATTAATCAGGCTTCAGTCCCACACCGATCTCTGAACTGAGACAAGAAGTATGAAATACACTCTGATTGGCCACATGGTCACATACCTAGCCTTGAAAGTGACAGTAGAGTCAACCCCTGGAAAAAATTCATTGACTTAAAATAGGGGAGAGGTGGTTCTCCATAGAATTAGGGGAGAAATTCTGTTCCCAGAAGCAGGGGCAGTAGATACTGAACAGGCTAAACTAGCAGCTGTCCACTAAGCAGGTAGGCACCCGCTACTCCCAACAGAGGTCATACCATCTTTCAGCTCTGCAGCTACAAAAAGTCACAACTCCTGGAACTTGGTTCCAAAAGGAGTTACTTTCTATCAAACTAGTCTCAATAACCCTCCATTTCCAGTTTTCCCCAGAATAATGGGGAGCTTGCACCTCCAAGAGTGTGGACTTGGTTGTCCTTTCAGCAGGAAGAGAGGCTAAAATTACCTTGTCATTCATCCTGGTTTCCTAGAATAACAAAAAAAGAAAAGAAGACAAGATGGAGTATCTCGAGAAACTCTCCACCCAAATTAAACAACAAGCCAGGCAGAACATGTTACTCTGGAGAAGTATCTAAAATTCTAGAAGCCCTGAAAATGGAGCAATTCATTTTGTTAAGAAATGGGTGAAGAATCAAGTAAACTTATGGAGAGGAGGTGATGCTAGGAGCTAGGCTATCATCCTCATAGAAATGAATCCTAGTAAGTGGCCCACATTAAAAAAATTGAGGAGCAATTTGCTTACTCATCTGGTTCTTGAGGGTATGCAAAATACCCATGCACATGTGTCTTTATGTTCCAGAAATGCCCCAGAATTGGGAAAGGTTGCATTTGATAACAAGAAAACCTGTCCCAAGAGATTAAGCAAATTCCAAAGTAGTCTTTAGGGGTGGGAATGTAAACCATAACAAGGGGATCCATTAGTGTTGACTGTATTCAAAGGATCATAATGAGATGGAAACAACTGCATTATCCAACCAGTTGAAGTCAAAATTCCCCTGAGGGAAGGGTTCTCTTTGCATGAGAAAACCATGATAAGTCCCTCTTAGGTCCAGACAGTCCTTAAGGTAGGGGTATTGTCTTTCTGCGGATAAAAGAAAAGTGTACTGATTTCCCTCCCACAACACTGAGGAGGGAAGAAGACAAACTAGAGAAAAAAGAGGGAGAAGGAAAAGTATAGAAGGAGGAAAGAAGAGAAAGCCCAGTGGATCCACAGCTAGTGAAGCTATGCAATGTGTGCCAATCATTTGGAAAATGGGTATCTTTTTATCCCTTTAGATTAGTTTGTTCCTGTGATGGAAACCCTTCCTCCATACTGAGTTTGATTGAAGCACATGGCTGTGTTTTCCTTGTGGTTGTTTTGGTTTGTACGTCAGTTGATTTTGTTTGCTAGAAAGATGTGAAGAAGCTATATCTGACATCTAAATCAGTGTGGCTCAAAACAAAGATTGCATATTAGAGATCAGGAGGCCATGAGTAGGAAAAATTATGAAAACTCAGGGAGATCCTGGAGAAAGGTCACAGAAATGGATATTTGAGACCATCTTATCCCAATCCCAAGGGACAGGGAGGTTGACAACTGGGTTAAAAATCAAAAATTAAGAATGAATGAATTACTTTTATTTCAAGGTCTTTTCCACTGTAATATAAAATATCTTTTGACAAACCTGGGTAACTTCTATTTTTTTTTTTTTTTTTTTTTTAGATACCAGACTTCTTAGCACCTTTAACGTTTTGCCTGTAATCAGACTCTCCAAACACCTTCTTCATTCTGAGACAATTCTCTCTGTCTTACATTATTCTATTTTTTATAGCAGTAGGTTTTCTATAGCAGCATTTTTCAAAAAACTTAGTGTAACATCTCTGACCATTTTGTCTGTGTCCTTATGCCCTACAGACCCGGGGGAAATCAGGAATGTGGAAAGGCCACAGGTGGAGATGGAGAGAGAACGTTAAGAGAGTCTGAGAAGAAAGTGGGAATTTTATTTCACAGAGCATGTGACAGCCTAGCCCCTGAGCTCCAAGTAGGCAGGAATCCTATCTGCCTTATTCATCCTCATCCCTATGACCTCAGGACCCAAGAAAATTGCTGGTGAAATACATAGGTGCTCAATAAATATCTGTCAAATGTATAAGTGAACAAGTGAACTCTTCAGAGCTTCATGAATTAAGTGTATGACCTAAGAATTAAGTATATGACCCTATGATTCATATCAATACAGAAACTAAGCCTCTAAGAAGTCAGGTGGAGTTCTCCACATCACAGAATCACAGGGCCAGGATAGGAATGGAAGAGGTTTTGGCTGCACAGCCTGCATTATTTGCAGCCTCACATACTACTGTCTCTTCCTACTTCAAGAGCTATCCTTCTGATCACCTTTGCCCCCAGCTTTCTGTTTCCAGTGATCTAATCCTCAGCCCATTGCAACACTTAGAACGGTGGTCCTCCACCATTAGAAGGCATTAGAATCACCCAGAGCTGAACAAACATGCAGGTTTTGGGGATTCAACCCTAAGAAATACTGATTTCATAGTCGGCTCCACCCCGCAAAGTACTGATTTCATGGACCTGAATGAGACTTTGGAATCTGACTTAACCTGAGTCCATTGCAGGACTAATCCCTTCATGGAGGGACCATTTTAGTAGCCCACTCAGCTTCATGCAGATCCCTTTCTTATTTTTTGTGTGTCCCTTGGAGCCTATTATTTTTTTAGGGGACCACCTTTGTGCTACTTGAGCCTTGTGCTACTCTGACCACATTTACAAAAATCCAGAAGTTCCTAGGAAATTATGTTCTGCTGGAAACATTTAACTATTGAGATTTAGCGAATTTTTATGGAAACTCAACTCCCTTACTTCAGGTCAGAACACTTCTGAGGTTAAACTTACATTCCAGTTTCCCTGTGGGATCAGGCTGAAGTCAACTTCCACAGGTCTGTGCCTGAGATCATGCCCTTGCTTGGCTTCCAACTCTTCACAGTCTGATTTTCACCTTCCTTACCAGCTTTCCTTTCATAAGTTACCTGCAAATGAATCCTCATCTCAGAATCTGTTTCTGGACAGTTAAACCCAAAACACACTTCCTGTCTTTAGTTTTTCATTGCTTATATCCTACCCTGCCCAACCTTGGTCTTCCAGAAAGTTGAATATGAACAATTCAACTCAAAATCAACACATTTTGAAGCTTAAAAGTAGGTTTTCCCCTCTCCCTAAAGATTATACCTATTTTGAACTGACCATCTTTGAAACTGGTGGAGGCAGGTTAGAGAGTAGAAACAGGTGTGCTTCTCTTCCAAGGGACAAAAATCGTATACCTGATACTAAGAGTCAGAAGACTGGGCTCTTAATTGCCTCTGGAGTCTGATGCAAGACTGAGGCCATCTCCTTCCATAAGAGCTTCCCTTCTATATGACCAACCTGAAGCCAGACCCATCGGCATAGACCTCACTAGGTTTAGCCCCTATTTTCCCTCCTTACCCCTGTAGAAATGCACATTACCTCTTTATGAAGACCCAGAAGTTTATCTGTCATTATTTTTTGCATTTTCAAAAAATAATAGAGAGAATAGAAAAACTATCTATTTATAGGGAACTGCATGACTGTGTGACACATCTCCCTGTTGTGAAATCCAAGCTACTGTCATAAAACATTTAGAAACAAAAAGGGAAGAGAAGAATAAGGTGGTCCAAAGAGGAAGCTCTTGCTATGTATTTGCATTTCTATGGAAACAGTCTTGGGCAGACATGGCTTTGGTCCTCTGTGGTCAGAGGGACACGAAGTCAGGTGCCTGGCAGCTGGTCAGAGGCTGCTGCAGCAGCAATTTGCAGGGGACAGAATGGCATAAGAGAACAGACTCCCAGAGTCCTCCAAATCTCCCAACAACAGGGACCAGGAACTTGTGGGTTTATCTCTCCAAATGCCCAGCTAGTCCTGTGGCAGTCACCCTCCATGTGCACTTGCAAGTGGGCATCCTTGCCATTTTCTCCCTCCCCCTAAACGCACTGTGCAAAAGAACATGAGATGCAGACATCAGAGAGAGAAGACAGATGGACTTCTATAAGACCAGTGGCTAGACGATAAGGAGAATAACATTTTGTGTTTATTATTAATAAATACAACAGGTACAGTTGCCACCAGTAATTAAAGGATGGTTATGCATTAGCAGTCTCAATTATTCAGCTTAATAGGGAAAAAAAAGTAAAAGAAAGATAAAAAAAAAAAGAAAAGAAGACTATTTTGGAAACTGATGAAAAAAACAGATAATGAGAGTCAATATACATTCCTGATTAGGAAACAAAAAGATAAACTAACCTTATTAAAGTAAACATAGGAAAAAATGTTGACTATGATAATGCTACTAGAGTTTGACAACAAAATCATACCTTATTAAAATATAATAAAATCATTCCCAGTGAGACAAAACAGTAGAAAAAGTAGACTGACATCATTATAGTTTATTATTGTTCTACAAGTTCTAGTAATCACAATAGGATAAGGAAAAAAATGTTTATTAACAAAGCAAAACTAAAATTGTCCCTCCTTGCAGATTAATTTTTCTGTATGGAGAAATCAAAAAGACTTAACTAAAAAAATTAATGGGATTTTAAGAAAAGTAGAAAAATATGTGTTTAATATACATATATGTTGAATGCCTACTGCATGCCTTTGAACCATGGCGTATCATTTTAATTCTCATTCACACTGGCAAGATAGGTTTAATCTTCTTTTCCTATAGATGACACAATTCAGATCTGGAGAAATTTAGTACCTTAGTCAGAGACGGTTTCTAACTGCTACAACATGAACCCAGTGATGACTTTCTTACAGCTCACATTTTTCATATACTAGCCCAGTGTGATTATTACTATTAATATGTTACTATATTAACAACATTAATAATAGCTTAAAAGGCACTCTTTAATAAGTACGTTTTATATGCCATGCATTGCACTATGAATGAATGAATAATCTCTTTCCCCCCAAACACCAGCAAATGTTCCTCAAAGTTTCCATGGCCAAAATATACTTCTTCAATAAATAAAATTTTAACACCATCAAATTAATTGCTTTCTTTAAATATTACTAATCATGTATAATCTATGAGCAGACAGACATATTATTTGGAACAAGAAGTGATTCAAAAAATGAAGAAACTAAAATATACAGGGAGAGTGACATCAGCAAGATGACAGAATAGGACTTTCCAGCACTCATCCCTTTGGAGGAACATCAATTTGAACAATTTGTCCTTGCACAAAAATAATTTCATAACAGGTAAGGAAACTCAGGTGAGAGATAACAGCAACTGGAAGTAGCACAGAAATAAGAAATGACACATTGAAGAGGGTAGGAAGGATACCTTCACATTATCTGAGTCACCCCTCCCTTAAGCCTGGACAGCACAACATGGAGAGATAACCTCCACATGTAGGAGGGAAAGTGAAATAAGCACCTGGCTTTGCCACAAACCCCAGCATCAGGCCTGCTTCAATGAAATTCAGCACTAGGCCAGCCTCCACAGCCCCAGACTCTAAGTCAGCACCCATGGATCATACTTCCAGGCCTACCCTACTGTCAGGCCAGCCCCATGGCCCCAGGATCCAGGCGCCATAATGACACCCAAGGACCCACCTTCCAGGACCTCCTCAATGCCAGAGAAACACCTGCAGATGTCAGTTCCAGGCTGGCCCATGAAGCCTCAGACACCTGGCTGGTTCAGCCACCCCAGGCTCTAGGCCAGCTGCCATAACCCCAGACTCTAGGTCAGCCCCTGTAGCCCCAGACTCCAGGCTGGCCTCAGTGGCCCCAGGCACTAGACCAGCAACTGTAGACCCAGAAACCAGGTTCACCCCGGCAGACTCACTTTCTAGGCCCACCACAGTACCAAGTTAGCCCTGAAAGACTCAAGTTCCAGGACTATCTCCATGAACCCAGGTGGCAAGCCTATTCCAACAAAAGGCTTGTTGGAATAGGCCCATATCAGCACCAGATGACTCAGGCTCAAGGCCTATATCAGCACCAGACTGGCTCTTATGGACCCAGGATCCAGGCCCAACTCCCATAGACTCAGCTTTAAGCAGGTCTCTGTTGACCCAGGTACCAGATCTGCCCACATTCTGACCCAGACACCAGGCCAGCCTGCCCTAGGACTCTAGCAGCAAACCCACCACTGGGACTTACAAAATGGTCAACTCAGAATCTCAGAACTCAACTCAGACTGGAGGGTTTTCCCTGCCAAAGCCAATCTGTAAAACCTGGAATAGGTGCCTACTGCTTTGAATGTACAATCATAAGCACATGGCCAGAAGAGTAAAAAATTATCTGTGAAACATGACACCACCAAATGAACAAGATAAAGCACTAGTAACTAACCCTAAAGAAAAGGAGATATATGACTGCTTGACACAGAATTCAAAATAATTGTCTTGAAGTTCAGTGAGCTACAAGAAAACACAGACAACTAAACATAATCATAAAAGCACTACCTCAACAAAATTTGAAGTTCAACAGATAGAAACCATAAAAGTGAACCTAACAAAAATTCTGGTGCTGAAGCATACAGTACCTTAACAGGAAAATTCCATAGACAGCTTCAACAGCAAACTCCATCAAGCAGCAGGAAAAAAAATCAGTGAGATTAAAACAGGTCATTTAAAATTACCTAGTCAGATAAACAAAAAGAAATAAAAGTGAAAAAGAATAAATAAAGCCTACAAAAATTATGAAACACCATCAAGTGAACCAATATACACTTTATAGAATTCTCACAAAGAGCACAGAAAGAGAGAGGGGAAGAGAGCTTATTATATAAAAAAAAAAAAAAGGAAATTTCCCAAACTGAAGAGGGAAATAAATATCTAGAATCTTGAAGCCCAAAAACCCGAAATAAATTAAATATAAAGAGATCTTCACTGAAACATAATCAAATTCTCAGAAGTCGAAGGCAAAGAGAAAAATTGAGAAACAACAAAAGAAAGAAAAATTGTCACATACAAGGGAGTCTTAATAAAATCACCAACAGATTTCTCAGCAGAAACCTTGCAGGCCAGGAGAGAGTGGAATGATATATACAAAGTACTGAAAGAAAACAACTGTCACCCAAGAATACTATACTCAGCAAGTCTTCAGAAATGAAGAGAGATAAGGATGTTTCCAGACAAACAAAAGCTATGAGAGTTCATCATTAGTAGAGCTGCCTTACAAGAAATGTTAAAGCAAGCTCTTCAAAGTGAAACAAAAGGGTGGTAACTAGAAACATGAAATCATTTGAAAATATAAAACTCACTGTAAAAATAAGAATACAGTGGAGTTTAGATTACTCTAATACTGTAAGAGTGATGCATAAATCACTTTTTTAAGTCTAACATAAAAGCTAAAAGATTAAAGTATTAAAAATTGTGGTCATCAAATAATGTGGTAATGGGTACACACCATATAAAAGAGATACATTGTGATATCAGTAACACAAAATGTGGGAAGATGAATAAAGCATAAAGTTTTGTATGTGGTCAAAGTTAAGATGTTATCAGCTTAAAACAGATTATTATAACTACATGATGTTTTATGCAAGCCTTGTGTTAACCGTAAAAAATCCTGTAGTAGATACACAAAAGATAAAGAGAAAGAAATCAAAGGATACCACACAAAAAAATCTATCAACTCTAAAAGGAGGGCAGCAAGAGAGGAGGCATGAAACAAAAGAACTACAAAACAGTCAGAAAACAATTTTAAAAATAACCATAGTAAGTCCTTACCTATCAGTAATTACTTTAAATGTAAATGGGTTAAATTCTCCAATCAAAAAAATATAATGTCTAAATAGATTTTTAAAAGCAAAATTCAACTATATTCTTCCTATAAGAGACTCACTTTAGCATTAAGGAAACATATAGTCTGAATGTAAAGAGATGGAGATAAAATATTCCATACAAACAATCACCAAAAGAGAGCAGAGGTGTCTATATTAATATCAGACAAAATAGATTTTAGTCAAAAGCTGTCACAAGAGACAAAGAAGATAATTGATAAAAAGGTCAAATTATCAAAAGGATATAACAATTGTAAGTATACATATACACATATCTACATATATACACATACATATATACATATGTGTGTGTGTGTATATATATATACATATCCAACATCAGTTTTCTCTGTCTGAAATGCTCTAAGCTGACTTGAACAGACATTTCTCGAAAGAAGACAAATAATTGGCAGGTATATGAAAAAATATTCAACATCATTAATCATTAGAGAAATGCAAATTTAAATCAAAAGGAAATATCACCTCAAACTCATTTGATAATGGCTATTATCAAAGAGACAGAAGATAACAAATGGTGACAAGAATGTGGAGAAAAAGGAACCCTTTATACTCAGTGAGAATGTAAATTAGTATAACCAGCATGGAAAATAGTATAAAGGTTTCTCAAAAAATAAAATAAAAAAGAATTATCATATGACCTAGAAATCCCACTTCTGGATATAAATGCAAAGGAAATAAAATCAGCAAGTTGAGGAGATATCTGCATTCCCATATTCATTCCATATCTTGGCTATTATCCACAACAACCTGCTTATTTTACAGCCCTATGGCCTTGAGTGAACATAGGCAGTAACCAAGTAGTGGTTACAGTGGACTTTGGGTGAGACCTGGTGCTGTGTTGGCTTCCAGTCTAACCTAACCCAGCCCCAGTTGTGGTGGCCACAGGGGCATGAGTATTACTGGGTATTATTGAGTATTATTCATAGTAGCCAAGACATGGAATCAACATTAAGTGTCCACTGATGGATGAATGGGTAAAGAAATCGTAATACGCACACACACACACACACACACACACACACACACACACAATGAGATACTATTCCGCCTTTAAAAAGAAAGAACATTTGTCATTTCAGACAACAGAGGAAACATGGCTAAGCCTGAAGGACATTAGATTATGCTAAGTGAGATAAGCCAAGAACAAAAAAGGCAAATACATGGGCCTTAAGTGAGACTCTGAGATGCTTTGAGGGAAGCATAGCCCATCCCTAGCTGTTGTGGCTATGGAGAAAGATTCCATCTGCTTGAGAAAAGTAAAGGGGCATCTGTCTTGCACCTTAGGTACCAGCTCAGTCACAGCAGGGTAGAGCAACAGACAGTGTCTTGGGGTCCCTAGTTCTAGGCATTGACTCTTGAACGGTATTTCTAGACCTGCTCTGGGCCAGAGGGGAGCCCATCACCCTGAACGGTGAGTCGCAGGCCTGGCAACATTCACCACAAGCTGAGTGAAAAGACCTTGGCCCTTAAGGAAACATCAGTGGAAGCCTGCCTGTATTCCTCATGGACCTGGGTGCTGGTGGCCATGAGGTGAGGCTCCTCTGTCTATAGAAAGGGGAGGGAAGAATGGGAGGGACTGCATCTTGTGGCTTAAGTACCAGCTCAGCAGCAGTACAAGAGAAACCAGGTAGATGTCTAGGATCTTTTTTCTGTAGTCTCCAGACTTTTCTCAAGTCCTGGATGGCATCTATGGACTGATTCAGGGGCAAGGGCAACTCACTGCCATGAAGGGAAGGATACAAGCCTGTCTGTCTTCACCACTTGCTGATTGTACAGCCCTTGGGCCTTGAGTGAACATAGGCGGTAGCCAGGTAGTGGTTACAGTGGAACTTGGGTGAGACCTGGTGCTGTGCTGGCTTTAAGTCTGACCTAGCCCAGCCACAGTGGTGGTGGCCACAGAGGTATGTGTGTCACCCCCACTCCAGTTCCAGGTAGCTCAGCACAGAGAGAAAGAGATGCTGTTTGTATGGGAGAACATAAGGGAAGAGAAGAAGACTTTCTACCTGATAATCCAGAGAATTCTTTTGGATCTTATCCAAGATAATCAAGGCAGTACCACTATGAGTCTGCAAATACCACAGTGTTACTGGGCTTGGGGTTCCCCCTAATGCAGATACAGCTTAGAGCACAACATTCAAGTCCTTTCAAATATCTAGAAAGCTTCCCCAAGAAGGAAAGCTACAAATAAGCCCAGATAGTGAAGACTATCATAAATACCTAACTCTTCAATGCCCAGATACTGATAAACATCTACAAGCATCAGCATCATCCAGGAAAACATGACTTCACCAAACAAACTAAATAAGACAACAGGGACCAGTCCTGGAGAAACAGAGATATGTGACCTTTCAAACAGAGAATTCAAAATAGCTGTTTTGAGGAAATTCCAAGAATTCAGGATAACACAGAGAAGGAATTCAGAATTCTATCAGATACATTTAACAAGCAGATTGAAATAGTTAAAAAGAATCAAGACGAAATTCTGGAGTTGAAAACTGCAACTGACATGCTGAAGAACACATCAGAGTCTTTCAACAGCAGAATTGATAAAGCAGAAGGAACAATTAGTGAGCTTGAAGACAGGCTATTTGAAAATGCACAGTCAGAAAAGACAAAAAGAAATAAAAAAGAATGAAGCAAGCCTACAATATTCAGAAAATAGCCCCAAAAGGTAAAATCTGAGAGTTATTAAAAGGAAGTAGAGAAAGAGATAAGGGTAGAAAGTTTATTCAAAGGGATAATAACAGGGAATTTCTCTAGAGAAAGGTATCAATATCCAAGTAAAAGAAGGTTATAGAACACCAAGCAGATTTAACTCAAAGATGACTACCAGATGCCATTTAATAATCAAATTCTCAAAGGTTAAGGATAAAGAAAGGACCCTAAAAGCAGCAAGAGAAAAGAAACAAATGACATAACAATGAAGCTCCAGTGCAACTGGTAGCAGACTATTCAGCAAAAACCTTATGAAACAGCAGAAAGTGGCATGACATATTTAAAGTGCTGAAGGAAGACATGTTTACCCTAGAATAATATATCTGGTGAAAACATTCTTCAAACATGAAGGAAAAATAAAGACTTTCTCAGAAAACAAAAGCTGAAGAACTTAACCAACACCAGACCTGTTCTACAAGAAATGCTAAAGGGAGTACTTCAATCTGAAATAAAAGGACATTAATGAGCAATAAGAATTTTTCTGGGCTGGGCGCTGTGGCTCACAGCTGTAATCCCAGCACTTTGGGAGGCTGAGGAGGGTAGATCATGAGGTCAAGAGATCAAGACCATGCTGGCTAACACAGTGAAACCCTGTCTCTATTAAAAATACAAAAAATTAGCCAGGCGTGGTGGTGGATGCCTGTAGTCCCAGCTACTTGGGAGTCTGAGGCAGGAGAATGGCATGAACCCAGGAGGTGGAGCTTGCAGTGAGCCGAGATTGCACCACTATACTCCAGCCTGTGTGACAGAGTGAGACTCCGTCTCAAAAAAAAAAAAAGAAGAATTTTTCCAAAAGTACAAAATTCACTGGTAATGTAAGTACATAGAAAAAACACAGAATATTATAACACTGTAACTGTGGTATTTAAACTCATCTTAAGTAGAAACACTAAAAGATGAGTAAATCAAAAATAATAACTATAATACAACAACTTTTCAAGACACAGACACTACAATAAGATAGAAACAGAACAAAAAGTTTAAAAGTGGGGGAACAAAGTTAAGGTGTATAGTTTTTATTAGTTTCCTTTTTGCTTATTTGTTTATGCAAACAGTATAATGTTTTTATCAGATTAAAAAAATGGGTTTTAAGATAGTGTTTGCAAGCCTCATGGCAATTTCAAATACAAAAATAAAACAGATATAGAAAAAATAAAAAGCAAGAAATTAAATCTAACTACCAGAGAAAGTCACCTTCACTCAAAGGAAGAGGAAAGAAAAGAAAAAAAAGAAAAGGAAAGAAAAAAGAAAGGAAAGAAAGAGAGAGAGAAAGGAAAGGAAAAGAAAGAAAGAAGAGAGAGAGAGAGAAAGAAAGAAAGAAAGAAAGAAAAAAAGAAAGACAGACAGAAAGAAAAGGCCACAAAACAATCAGAAAACAAATAACAAAATAATAAAATGTCAGGAGTAAGTCTTTACTTATCAATAATAACATTGAATGTAAATGGACTAAACTCTCCGATCAAAAGACATGGAGTTGCTGAATGGATAAGAAACAAGACCTAGTGATCTGTTGCCTACAAAAAACAGACTTTACCTATAAAGACACACATAGACTGAAATAAAGGGATAGAAAAGGATATTCCATGCTAATGGAAACCAAAAAAGAGCAAACTATAAGAAGAGACAAATAAGGTCACTATATAATGATAAAGGGGTCAATTCAGTGAGATGATATATCAATTGTAAATATGTATGCACCCAACACCAGAGCACCCAGATATATAAAGCAAATATTATTGGCGCTAAAGAGAGAGATAGACCTCAGTACAACAATAGCTGCAGACTTCAAAACCCCACTTTCAGTATTGCACAGATCTTCCAGACAGAAAATCTACAAAGAAACATTGAACTTAATCTGCACTATAGTCCAAATGGACCTAATACATATTTACAGAACATTTTATTTAACTGCTGCAGAATACACATTCTTTTCCTCAGCACATGGATCATTCTCAAGGATAGAACATATGTTAGGTCACAAAACAAGTCTTTTTTTTTTTTTTTTTTTTTTTGAGACGGAGTCTCGCTCTAGCCCGGCTGGAGTGCAGTGGCCAGATCTCAGCTCACTGCAAGCTCCGCCTCCTGGGTTCACGCCATTCTCCTGCCTCAGCCTCTGGAGTAGCTGGGACTACAGGCGCCCGCCACCTCGCCTGGCTATTTTTTGTATTTTTAGTAGAGACGGGGTTTCACCGTGTTAGCCAGGATGGTCTCGATCTCCTGACCTTGTGATCCGCCCGTCTCGGCCTCCCAAAGTGCTGGGATTACAGGCTTGAGCCACCGCGCCCGGCCAACAAGTCTTAACACATTCAAAAAAACTAAGATAATATCGAGCATCTTCTCTGATAACAATGGAATAAAACTAAAAATCAACAAGAGGAATTTTGGAAATGATACAAATACATGAAAATTAAACGATATGATCCTGAATGACCAGTAGGTTAATAAATAATTTAAGAAAGAAACTGAAAAATTTCTTGAAACAAATGACACTGGAAACAACATATCAAAACCTGTGGGATACAGAAAAAGCAGTACTATGAGGGACATTTATAGCTATAAGTGCCTAAATCAAAAAAGAAGAAAAACTTCAAGTAAACAACCTAAGGCTGCATCTTATGGAACCAGAAAAGCAAGAGCAAACCAAACTCAAAATTGGTAGAAGAAAATAAATAATAAAGATCAAAGCAGAAATAAATAAAATTGAAATGAGAAAGAAATACAGAAGATCAACAATACAAAAAGTTGGTTATTTGAAAAGTTAAACAAAAATGACAAGCCTTTAGCCAGACTAACAAGAAAAAAGAGTGTAGATTGAAATAAATAAAATTAGAGATAAGAAAGGACACAATATTCAACTGATAACACAGAAATTCAAAGGATCATTGGTGGCTACTATGGAGAACTATATGCTAATAAACTTGAAAATCTAGAATAAATTGACAAATTTCTAGACACATACAACCTACCAAGATTGAACCATGAAAAAATCAAAAACCTGAACAGACTAATAACAAGTAATGAAACTGAAACAACAATTAAAAAAAAATAATTCCAGCATAGAAAAGACTGTGACTCAACAGTTTCATGGCTGAATCCCACCAAACATTTAAAGAGGAAATAATACCAATTCTACCCAATCTATTCTGAAAACTAGAAGAAAAGGGAATACTTCCAAACTCATTCTATGAGACCAGTATTACCCTGATAACAAAACAAGACAAAGGAACACCAAATAGGAAAACTATAGGCCCATATCACTGATAAATGTCGACGCAAAATTCCTCAACATAATACTAGCAAACTGAATTCAACAACACATTAAAAACATCATTCAACATAATCAAGTGGGATTTATCCCTGGGATGCAAGCATAGTTCAACATACACACAAATCAATCAATGTGATACATCATAACAACAGAATGAAGGACAGAAGCCATATAAATATTTAAATTGATGCTGGGAAAATGTTTGATAAAATTCAACAGCCCTACATTATTATAAAAAACCCTCAAAAAAACTGGGTATAGGAGGACTATACTTCAACATAATAAAAGCCATATATGACAGACCTGCAGCTAGTATTACACTGCATAGGGAAAAATTGAAAGCCTTTCTTCAAAGATTTGGAACACAACAAAGATGCCCATTTTCATCACTGTTATTCAACATAGTATTGGAAGTCCTAGCTAGAGCAATCAGACAAGACAAAGAAACAAAGGGCACCCAGATTGGAAAGAAGTCAAATTATCCTTGTTTACAGATATTATGATCTTATATTTGGAAAAACCTGAAGACTCCACCAAAATAATTGGAAATGATAAACAAATTCAGTAAAGTTGCAGGATACAAAATCAACACACAAAACTTAGTAACATTTTATATGCCAACAGTGAACAATTGGAAAAAGAATTCAAGAAAGTAATCCCATTTATAGCCATAAATAAATTAAATACTTAAGAATTTGTTTAACTGAAGAAGTGAAAGATATCTACAGTGAAAACTATAAAGCATTGATACAAGAAATTAAAGATGACATTAAAAAGCAGAAAGACCTTCCATGTTCCTGGATTAGAAGAATCAATATTGTTAAAATGTCTATACTTCTCAAAGCAATCTACAGAGTTAATGCAATCCCTATCAAAATATCAATGATATTCTTCACAGAAAGAGAAAAAGAAAAAAGAATTTATATGAAACCACAAAAGACCCAGAATAACCAAAGCTATCCTAAGCAAAAATAATGAAACTGAAGGAATAACATTAATACCATTATCTGACTTCAAATTATGTTGCAGAGGTATGGTATCCAAATTAGCATGATATTAGTATAAAAACAGGCACATGGGCCAGTTTAACAGAATAGAGAACCCAGAAATAAATCCATACATCTACAGTGAGCACATTTTCAACAAAAGGACAGTCTCTTCAATAAATGGTGCTGGGGAAACTGGATATCCATATGCAGAAGAATGAAACTAGAACTAGACTCCTATCTCTCGCCATATAAAAAAAAAATCAAATAAAAATGGGTTCAAGACTTAAATTCAAGACCTCAACATATAAAACTACTAAAAGAAAACATGGGGAAACTCCAGGGTATCGAAGTGGGCAAAGAAAACTTCTTGAGTAATAACCCACAGGCACAGGCAACCAAAGCAAAAATGGATAAATGGGATCATATTGAGTTAAAAAGTTTCTACCCAGCAAAGGATGCAATCAACAAAGTGAAGAGATGACCCACAGAATGGGAGAAAATATTTGCAAACTACCCATATGACAAGGGATTAATAACCAGAATATATAAGGAGCTCAAAACAACTCTAGAAAAAAAATTAATCATGTAATTAAAAAATGGACAAAAGATTTGAGTAGCTATTTCTCAAAAGAAGACATACAAATGCCAAACAGGTATATGAACAGGTACTCAACATCATTAATCATCAGAGAAAAAAAATCAAAACTACAATGAGATATCATCTCACTCCAATTAAAATGACTTTCATCCAGAGGACAAGCAATAACAAATGCTGGCAAGGATGTGGAGAAAAGGGAGCCCCCACTGCTGGTGGGAATGTAAATTAGCACAACCACTACGGAGAACGGTTTGGAGTGTCCTCAAAAAACTAAAATAGAGCTACCGTATTATTCAGCAATCCCACTGCTGGGTATATACCCAAAAGAAAAGAAATCAGTGTATCAAAGAGATATCAGCACGCCTATATTTGTTGCAACACTAGTCACAATAGTCATAATTTGGAAACAACCTAATTGTCTATCAACAGATAAATGAATAAAGAAAGTGTGGTACATATACACAATGGAGCACTATTTGACC
Organism: Trachypithecus francoisi; assembly: GCF_009764315.1. Classification (NCBI taxonomy): domain Eukaryota; kingdom Metazoa; phylum Chordata; class Mammalia; order Primates; family Cercopithecidae; genus Trachypithecus; species Trachypithecus francoisi. The sequence continues at coordinate 36,021,317 of NW_022681467.1, forward strand.
ACAAAAAAGAATTAGATCCTGTCATTTGCAACAACATGAATGGAACAACTTTCATTATATTAAGTGAAAAAAGCCAAGCCCAGAAAGACAAACATTGTATATTCTCACTTATTGTGGGAGCTAAAAATTAAAACAATTGAACTCACAGAGACAGAAGGTAGTAGGATGGTTATCAGCAACTGGAAGGTAGTGGGTAGTGGGGTTGAGAAGTAATTGGAGATGGTTAATGGGTACAAAAAATAGAAAGAATTAATAAGACCTAATATTTGTTAGCACAACAGAATGGCCATAGTAAAAAATAATTAAATTGTACATTTAAAAATAACTAAATGAGTATAACTGGACTGTTTGAATCACAAAGGATAAATACCTGAGATGATGAGTGCCCCAAATACCTGAGATGATGTGATTATTATATATTGCATGCCTGTGTGAAAATATTTCATGTACCCTATAAATATATACACCTACTATATACTCACAAAGAATTAAAACTAAAAAAAAATGTTGAAAAAGGCAAACACATTATTATCTCACTTATATGTGAAATCTAAAAAAGTCACACTCAAAGAACCAGAGACAGTAGTGTAGTGGTTTCAGAGGCTGGTAACAGGTCAAAGGGAGCAGAAATGGGGAGATGATTATTAAAGGGTATAAAGTTTTAGTGAGGATAAATACATTCTGGAGATCTGTTGTACAACATGGTGGTTTTAGTTGATAATAATCTATTACATACTTGAGAATTGCTAAGAGTGTAAATTTTAAATGTTCACACCACAAAAAAATAAGCATGTGAAATGATGGATATGTTAATTAACTTTAACCATTTAACAATGTATATATGCATCTATCAAAACATCACATCATACACTGTAAATATACACAATTTTTATTTGTCAATAATGCCTGAATAAACCCAGAACAAAATAAAAATGAAAAAATGTTACCCTAAATAATTTAATCTAATTTAATTTGTAGATGTTTTACCTGATATCCCTAACAAATTTTCAAAATACATATTATTTTTATTGTTAAAATAAAGGAGGTTGAGAAGGATAGGAAGCTTTGCCCAAAATCCCATAGTTAGAAGCAAGATACAACCCCAGATCTGTCTCTCACCTCCTGCTTTCCTTCCATGATTTAGACTTCAGTTTTCTAGTCAATTATTTCAAACTTATCTCACAGGGACATACTCCAGTAGACTCCAGGAACCCATTCACTCCTAGAGTAAAATTGAGTGTTTGGCCGGGAGAAAATGGGAGATCCTTTCTCCACACAAAAACGTAGCTACCCAAAACCACACCATTAGGGCCAAGTGCCATTTATGGAGCACTTACCATGCGTCAGGCACTTTACTAAACAAACTCAATTTATACCCACACAGCAGCCCAAATAAGGAGATACTGTCACTATCCTTTTGCCACTGAGAGAGCTAAAACTAAGAGGAGAATTGATTTGCCCAAGGTCAAACGCTTAGTAAATAGGAGAAGAAAGATTTTCATCTAGAGCTATCTGAAGTCAAACCAATTCATCCAGCTATTCCATTGTAATGTTAAATGCTAGGGTAAATGTGCTCACAATGAACTTCCACCCTGCCTCTAATCCCTGCATCATGTAAATTCTTAAGACTTACCTCCAAGGAGCTCTGATACACAGGGACTCCAAGAGCTTAACAAATACACCCTGTGACTGTTAGATTCATTAACTGTGAGACCCCTAGGCTCTGAGAGTTCTGCTGATTCAGCTAGGATTTAGTCACAAAGACCCACACCCAGACAAAAAGCAAGTTAAGTCCACTTTGCTTTTCTCTGGAAATAACAGACTTTTGGGTTTCCTGTCCATATATGGCCAGATCATGTAGACTGGGGACAAGATTCAGTAGAATGGAGTATCTACTGTGGACTGCCTCTATCTTGGAAGACGGTCTCTCTCAGGAACTAGAGACATGAGCTTGTGCCTGTGAAAGGAAGTGTCTGGTCACTTTTCCTACTCAGCTATGACGGCCAGTGAGACAGTTTAATAAACAGGCAGATCCAAAGAAGTTAGGATAAGAAGAGGAAGGAAATAGCTTTCCCTAGAGCTGGAGTGAGCTACCAGCCTGTATCAAATGTGCCCTATTTATTTGGCAAGTTCTGCTGATAAATAACCTTGTCTGCTCTCTCCTGCTGAGGAATTCCTGATATGAACTGTCAAACATCCACATCCTTCCTGTAATCCACCTCCTGTGTCAAGCAGAGATTTCTTCTGGAAGTAAAGCCAGCCTTGCCATCTTGGCTGCCAGGTTGGCATTAGAATAGTGGAATCTTGTAAGCTGCAACCCCCCCCCCCCCCCGCCCCACAACCAGAGAGATGCCACCACGTTGTGCTGGGTCTGCTGTTTCCAGCAAAATAAGCTCATGTGTGGTTCACTGCCTTCCCTGGAATGTCCGGGAGCAGGAAGAAGGGGTTCTCCTGCCAGACTCCCCAGTTTCACTCACTTCCCTTCTCTGGAAAATTTTATCTCATGGAACCTTGTACCTTGCTTTCAGGATGACCAGGAATAGTCTATGGAAGTGGAAAGTTAAGGAAGATATAATGCATGTTGGTACAGACAATACCAGTCTCTGAATGCCGGACCGTTAAAGCCTTGTGAGTACACAGCATATCTGTAGAAAAGTCTGCAGTGGCAAACGCTTCTTGTTGAACTCTTGTATTTCTAGCTAGTGATGATTTCCAGCTCTGCCCAATTGATCTGTCTAGAGAGGATGGCAGGGCTTCAAATCTAAAAGTTCAGTTAAAAGACTCTGGGATACAACCTCCCCCCCAAAAAAATACATGCCAGATACCTGTATATTGACTTTTTTTATGAGAAGCTGATACCCACAGCACTCTATAACAGTGACTGTCTTCCCAAATAGACCTTGCTTTCAGAGAATCAGGGTTGATAATATATGTCAAGGTGGGTGGAGACCAGATAGAGCCTGTTTGTACAGTGACAGTGTGGCTCATTCATTTATTCATGCAGTTACTCAGGCAGCAAGTATTTATTAAACACCACAGGTGGGCAAGAACATCTATTCAGCACAATGCGGGTGATAATAGGGGATGCAGAATTGTTGCTGGGTCACAGAGGCAGGCATCTAACCTAGCCTAGCTGCTGGGAAGCAGGGATGCCTTCTCCAAGAGAGTAACACCTAAGTTGAGATGTGGAAGATGAGTAAAAGCATGTGCAAAGGCCTAGTAGGTCCTGAATCTGAGGAACGTGAAGAAGTTCAGGGTGACTACAAGGTAGCAATTGCTACATGAAGAAAAGTCTCATTAACTAAGCAAAGTACGTATTACATCAGATTGAGCCCTATGGGGTGTCATTGAGATATTTTTAGAAGGGAATGGTGTGGAGAAAAAAAATGGATGTTTACAAAGGCTCACCTGGCTACAGTGTAAAGAATTGATGGGAGGGGTGATCCAGGTGTCTGGGGAGCCTGTTGAGAAGGCTTTGCAGTGACCTGAGACAACGATAATGAACGGCACATCTATGTGTTGTCATTGGAATAGAGATAACTGGATGGATTGTGACTTATTTAGGAGATATCATGTAAAATAAAACTTGGATATATAAATTATTTCAATTGTAGATGGTGTGGTGCACTGAGTAATGGCCTCCCAAAGATGTCCACATCCTAATTCCTGGAATCTGTGAATACATATTTACGTTATATGGTGGAAGATATCATGAAGATGTTGTTAAATTAAGAACCTTGAGATGGGGATATTACCCTGGATTATCCGGGTTGGCCCAGTCTAATCAGAAGTGTCCTAATAAGGGAAAGAGGAAGGCAAGATAGTCTGGATCAAATGGAGATCAATTTGAAGACGCTTTGCTGCTGGCTTTGAAGATGAAGGAGGTGGGCAGGAATCAAGGAAAGCAGGTGGCTTCCAGAAGTCAGAAAATGCAATGAAACGCTCTCCCCTACAACCTCAGAGAGAACCCAACCCTGTCAATTCATTTCAGACTTGTGACCTCTAGAACCGGAAAATAATGAATTTGTGTTGTTTTAAGCCACTACGTGTGTAGTAATTTGTTATCTTAACAGGAAACCAATACAGATAGGAAGACTAAGTCCTGGCCCCTGATAGACATGTAATAAGTATGTGTTTAGTCAATGCATGAATGAGGCTTAGAGAGGTCTAGTGGATGCTCTAAAGTAACAAGGCTTCCAAGTTCTCAAACTTACATGGAAAGTTGAAAATCCCCCTTACCTGATAATAGTGGTTAACTCAAGATGTGGGACTTGGGGACAGGAGGAGAAGGGAGACTTATTTTTCACTACAGCTTATTATACTATCTGAATTTGTCACCCTGTGCACATATTGCCTATTTAAGAAAAGTTAATGACCCTTGTCTTCAAGTCTGAGGGATAAGACAGGTGTAGAGATCAAAATAGAAAAGAAAATAATCAGTGACCCCATGCCACATTTGAAGGTAGGTATTGTGACAATTCAATATGTTTGGATATGCTCAGTTAATTAAATCTGAATTCCAGTGCCTATCTGCTCAAGCTACCATCCACCCACTCTTTCTCTTCTCCTTCAAAGGTTTCAACTCTAAAAATAGTTTACATCTATACTGCCCTGTCCCTTCTTAGCCCCATGAAGTTTTGCATGTACTCTGCCCCAAGTAAAATGCTAAGCTGCCCATCCTCATAGGGAAATGATATCAACTCGTGGGCAGGGCATGACTTTTGTAGACAAGAGCTAGATTTGAAGCCCAGGCTCCTCATCAGAGTAACCAAGAAAAATCTATTTAAACCTTCTGAGCATCAGGTTTTCTATCTGTGAAATGACATCAGGATATGTTATAAGGATTTGTTGGTTTATTTATCTGTTTGTTTTTAAACAGAATTCAGTCAAGCAATGTATGTAAAGCATTTGGCATGGCATGTGGCACTCAATACATATTAGTTCAGTTTCCCTCTTTATGTATTTTCTTCCCTTTTCCACAGTAGCCAAAGTTTTAATCTTAGCACTTAGCTTCTCCAAACTTCCTGCAGTATAGGACAAAACTGATCTCTCTTTCACCCCTCTCACTTTCTTCTCCCACTTTATTTTTTTCATCCTGTAATTTGTGCAGTAGAAATTTTACAAGGAATATAAAAAGTGCAGACATTCCAGCATTGCGAAATGAAGATGACTTAATCAGACAGTTGTGCTCATGTGGGATCCCTTGGGCCATTATAGGCACCATTTAAGTTCAGAACTCCACACATGCTCAGTATGTTTCAGGTGATATGCATAGTTGTTACATGTAAACCTGTGTTAGGCAGTTCTTGCCACGAAGATGCTATGTAACACACCAGCCCCAAACTCAGTGCCTTCCAACTCCACTTTTATTCTCACGTACATAGATTTACAGGCTGGCTGTGTTCATCTGATCTAGAATTGGTTCCCTTGGGTGGCTCTGCCTGAAGCTGCAGGACAAAGGGGTATGGATCCAGCCTCATCCTGAGATCAGGCTGAAAGGGCAGCAGCCACCTAGGGTATGTTCTTTTCAGGTGGTGGCAGAAATTCAGAGGGAAAGCCCAACCACACAAACACAGTGCCCAGGAATGGCCCAATAAAGTCACAAGGCCAGTGTCAAGAGGTGAGAAGGTACATTCTGCCCACTGTAAGGCCGTAACAAGGGAGTGGCTAGACACTAACACTAGGGAGAGTGAAGCATTGGGAACAGTTATCTAACCTACTACACTCTCAATCCACCTGAAGTAAATAGCAAGTAATCCCCCATTCTTCCCCAGCTCCCTTCCACAAATCCACACCAGGAATTCACATAAGCCATGAAGACTATGACTAATTTCGGTAGTCGGGTTTCTAAATCAGTGTTCAAGAAAAAAAGCTTCATTAAAAGTGCCATTAACCCCTGAAATTGTAAGTATTCACAAGCCTGTGGGTACATACCTTTTCTGTTGAGAGAGTCCAAAACTTTTACCAGATCCTCAGTAAGAATTTAAGAACTACTTCTCTCAGTAGCCTCATATTCACAGCCAGGAGCAGTTCTTTAGCACAGCAGCAAGACACAGCTATAGTATCAAGTTCTGAACCTGGGATATTCAACGGCCTGATTCAGTTTGCGCCACAATCATCCTCCCCAAGAACCTCACTCAGAGCATCTCAGCCTAAACATCATCTCGCCACACCAGCCTTCCCTGATCACTTGAATTGATACAGCTCTTCTCATCCCCAGTTACTTTCCTATTCCATCGCCCATGTTATTTCCTAGGTCTTACCGAATGTATGTGTTAGTTACTTATTTTCTGTCCCCTCCCACTAGAATGCAAGCTCCGTGTCCTTATCTGTCTTGTCCCCAATCTTAACATAGTGTCTAACACATAGTGGAAGCCCCATACGTATGTTTAATTTATGAAATGAATGAATGAATGAATAAATAAATATAAGCATCATTGGGAAATGCTAGATAAAGCTAACAACCTAGCATGGAATTCATGGGTCTCTAGACAACGCTCTCCCCAAGGTGTTTGTGGGAAGTTTTATAAAAGTGTGTGTTAAAATGCACACACATGGTGGATGGGCTGGGAGAGAACTATGGGAGAGAATTAAAGTAGTTTAACCATCTGTGCTTTGTTCTTCACTTGACTTATGAGTGATCAGCTTCTAATGAAAAAGACATTTCTTCACACACACACGAATTCATGCATGCACACACACACACACACACACACACTAGAGTCTCTTATATGTGAGTCTATCTCTTAGACTTGTGGTTCTCAGCCAGAGACAATTTTGTCCCCCAGGAGACATTGTCAAAGTCTGGAAACATTTTAAATTGTCACAACTTGGGGTGGGAGAGCTACTGGCATCCAATAGGTAGAGGCCAGGAATGTTGCTAAATATCTTGCAATACATCCCACTTTATCACCCACTACAAAGAGTGTTCCAGCCCAATATGTCAATAATACCAAGATTGAAAATTCTTGTTCTATAACCAGAAACTTAAAGATGTTTACACACACATCCATGGCATGGTAGGATCCAAAGACCATCTTAGCTAGTCAACTCTCTAATCTCTGATCATGGTGTCTAGATACCAGGCTTTAATCTCATTCTTGAAATCTCTGTCTTTCTAAAGTTTCGACAAATATTTACCAGAAAACCTCTTATGAAGCCATCACTTTCATATCTATTCTCTCATTTGGGGAGTATTGCAAAATCCCGTTTTACTAATGAGGAAGCTGAGACTCAGAGAAGTTAAGTCATTTGTCAAAGTTACGCAGCTAGAAATTGCAGAGTCAGGGTTCAAGCACCTATTTCACTGAATCGTGCTCAGATGTCTTTCTTCTGGCCACCAGCACTTCACTTCATGTTCTTTTTGAAATAGTTTTGTTTTACATTAGTTTTCTCTGTATGGAGAGCCCCAAGCTGACTTGCTGCATATCAGTGCTCCAAAGAACCCTCTTGTTTAGTCAACTTCCCTATGAAAAGATACAGTGAGCACCACCCAAGATGCATAGATATTTGCTGCTGCTGCTGCTGCTGCTGCTGCTGCTGCAGAAGCTTCTATCACTCAGTTCATCTTTATTCCTTCTTTTTATTTGTACTTGCACAATTTGGAGAAGTTCCAGGCCTTTTCTCTCAATCCCAATGTCTGCCAGCCTGGAAAGTGTCAACTGAACCCCTCCTAGATTCAGGAGAAGACTTTCCTGGGTTGGCATCCATAGAAGAATCCCTCACACAGGGTCACCAACAACCCAGCACCTTCCCAGGGGTGTTCCCTTGGTTCTACAGCAAGACAGCTACACTGTAGCTATAGTGACATCCAAAAATTAACGCCATTAATGCTCCCAGTGCCACTGAGTAAATTTTTAACCCTTTCCTGCCTGCATGTTCAAGTTACACAGTCAATACACAGCACATGATAAGTGCACAGTTCATCTTTCAGATTAATCTTGACAATAAGCAAACAAACAATAAATGAAAAATATGTAGATACATAAAAATAACCTGAAAGTGTTGTTATTCTTGTCGTACTTGGCGTTTTAATGCAGAACTTTTTATTTAGTTTATCTATTCATTCAACAAATAGTTACTGAGCTTCTTTGAAGCTCTAAACCCTGTGCTAGATGCTAAAGAAAAAAGTATAAACAAAGATAGGCAAGGCCTTGTCGTCAGAGCGCTTACATCCCAGTGGCAGGTCTGGACTTTGGTCATGGCCTTTTTAATGCATAATTATGAAACAGAATAAGTGATCTGAGGAAATAGTGTGAGGGCTCTGAGAATGCTTATCAGGAGAATTTCACTGAATCTGGCCAGGGCTGGGCAGAGAAATCTTTCCTAAGGAAAGATCCTGAAGGGCCCTAATCTTAAAGGAAGATTCTGCAGTGTGAGAGTGTTCATGATCTGAAGCAACTGATAAGTATGGCATTGGGAGTAGGATATGCCACCCTCCTGGGGTGTCACACATTCCACATGTGCTAGGTGACACCCTTTGCCAAGAAGCAGAGCTGGGTTGAATGCTCAGTTTTCTAGGAGAAGCAGCTGAATGCAGTAATCTTTAGACTTTCCATTTGCTTATTCACCAAAATAACTTCTAAAATGTGGTGCCTCCTAGCAAAGGATATCATTTTTAATATGGCGAATATTGAAATTGTTAAGCAAAACTGTCAAACACTCTTTAAAATGTAATCAATAGTAAGCATAGTAATTTCATACCCACCATCACCCATTTAAAAAATGAACATGCTCTCCTGTAACAGTCAGATATTTTACATCCCTCACAGACTTTTAAGCTCATGTAACATATTTTGATGCTTGAAAATCTTTGATTGTTCATTTTTATGGCTGCATAGTATTTCATGGTGCATATGTACCACAATTTCTTTATCCGGTCAATCATTGATGGGAATTTAGGTTGATTCCATGTCTTTGCTATTATGAATCATGCTGCAATGAGCATACGTATGCATGTGAAGAGGATCAGGAAAAATAACTAATGGGTATAGGCTTAATACCTGGGTGATAAAATAATCTGTACAGCAAATCCTCATGACACAAGTTTACCAATAGAACAACCCTGCACATGTACTCTTGAACTTAAAATTAAAATTTAAAAAAAATCTTTAATTGATCATACCTATCTGCTACAACAATATGCAAATAAACTGACTTTTAAATTTTGCTTGTAATACCTAGGACTATATGCTTCAAGTATTAAAAAGAATTTCTTCTATATGAATATGTCATTATTATTATTAAGACATGAATTAAGGCAAGATATATACATTATACATTTTGATAAATATTTGTTAAGCAGAAAGAAATCAATTGTATTGGAAATTCCTCTATTAGTGGGGATGATTATGACAAATTACATGAAAGAAAGAGGATTCAGTATTGATTCTATTTCTTTTTTGTGTTTATACACATTAAATGCCCAGAAAATTTGTTCACAGAATAGCTACATAGAAATGGAAGCTTCTTTTTTAAACATTGTTATTCAAATCATTATTGCAACTGAGTTATGGAAAAAAAAATCAAAAATATTTTCTTAATGTTTTGAATTATCCTTTTGGTATCCTGGAAGTTGTTTGTGATAGTCCAATGCACAGTGGTGAGACTCTCAATGATATGGTATTTTGTGTTTCTTATGAGAAATGGGAGATTATTGAATAATGAGGAGAATTTTTAGTGTTCTTATCTTGACCAAATTTAAGAAAAGTTCATATGGAAGTTGATAATCCAAAACCAAAGTTTTTCATATGTCTCTCAGAAAATACTTATAAATCTTCAGGGTACATATACCCCAGTTTGAAGGCTTTGAGAATTTTATCAGCCTTTAATCAACTCTAAAGACTGACAATATCCTTGGTTTTTGTTCAACATGTTGACCCTCCCCAACGTGGGAGAGAGGCCATCTCGATGGCTGCTATGAACAGCCTCATCCTCCTTCAGAGTGAAGGGCTCCCTTCTGGATTTTTCATACTATATGCCAGTACAGGGTGGATTCTCCTGTTGAGAATTAAACACCAGGAAGAGAACAGAGAGGATGGAATGAGAATGGGTAGCACAACTTGATCAAGAAACACTTAACTGGAACAGTGACATCTGACTGAGGTACAAAAGATTAGTAGAAGTCAACTGGACCAGGAGGATAAGTAGGAGAGGGAGAATATTTCAGGCAGAGAGCATGGCACATGGGAAAGAAATGAAGAGAAGGGCATGAGGGGTCTTATAAGCTCAGAGGAAGAGAGTACAATTTATTCTTCATGCAATGGGAAGCCGTTGAATGGTTTTAAAGGAGGAACTCACATGGTCAGATGTATACTTCTCTACAGTCACTCTGGAAACTGCTGATGACCAAGCCTCTGAAGCATAAGTCCAGAAGAGGGATGAACAAGCTAGCCTAGAGTAAAATAGGACTGCCACCGCCTCCATTCTAGACAGCAGAATGCAACCTATGATCATTATTTGGCTCTTTGCAGCCCCTTCACAGTGTACCCCAGACACTGATGTCTCCTTCCATCTCCACGCTGTTGAGTCACTTCTCTCAAACCCTGTTAGTGAACATTTGGCTTGCAAGTACCAGCATAAGACTGCACAGTTCTTCATTCTCTCTCTTTCCAAACCAAATTACTGATGTGTTCCTTTGTTAAATTGCTTTGGTGCCTGATGACCTATATATTTAGGTGTGATCTTCTCCCCCAGAAACTTCTCCATATCTTTTTATTTCCTAAACAGAATGCTGGTGCAAGCTGTTAATGAATATTTTCACCCCATTACACATGATATGATCATATGAGTTGATATGGTACCTATGGTATATCTTATAGTATAACATAACACAACCTAATATATTTGAGAGTTAGTCATAATGAGTTCATTGTGAATGATTTATAGCCTCAAGTAAATATGTACATAATTAATAATAATTGTCATTATGAAATGCATATTTGATTACTGAAAGCCTTTTTTAGATGGTGTAAAGTTCCATGTTAAACTATTTCTTTGTTTTACAAAATAAGATGAGAAAAATACCAAATTCATAACTATGAATAAATATTAAGTGACAAAATAATATATTGTAGAATAAGTCTGAGATGCCCTGGGTTCTGGTAGGTGGAGAGGAGATGTAATTCATTTTGTTTCCTACAAAACTTCTTAGAGTCCTTATTGTGTCATGCAAGTCTTTTTTATAAATTTCCATGATATGATATACAAGGTTTCCCAAACACATTTGACCACAGAGCGCTTGTACACAGAGCACCCTCCTGACTGGCATTCTGCAGAACATGCTGCATAAAACACAGCAGCTGGAGAATGTCTCAAGCTGTCTTCATTTCTTAGTGCCCTGGGATTCTTAGACCCTACTTAAACCTGTTGCCAAATCCTATTTCTTAGCCAGAACACTCCTCATCCCCTCTTCTACCCTCAAGTCATCTTCTCTTGCCACCTTCAGTGCAAAATAATTTTTTTCCAAGTTTCAGTTTGGATCATTTGATTTCCTTATGGTCAAGAATCAAGTCTTACTCAACTTCGTATATTATAGTTGCCAGTTTATGGTAAGCACTTATTAAATAGTTGTTAAGGAATGAATAGTAACCAGCATACAGCATACTTTATAAACTGTGACTCTTTTCACCCTTCTCCTAAAACAGAATATAAGAGATTACATAAGTATGTATAGTGTATTTCAGGGACTCATTGTATGGAACTTACTGCAAATATTCACTGTGTTTGTGGTCTTCATGGATCGTGAAGCCAGTCTTTGCATTTTGTCAACCTCATAGTTGTATGGAGCAATATTATGATACTTCCACCACTCGCTGGTTTCTTAGAAGTTAAACAGATCTTCAACTATTTTACACTCAGTCCAAGTTCTAGGTAAATGATTCAGGATAATCCTTCTCATTTTTTGTTTTCACAAGCTCATGACCAATTAGATGAGGAGATTGAGAGCTGAACTGGGGAAGTAAAAATGTAACTTGAACATCTGAAGAAAACCACTCTAGTTTCTAAATGCATTGACTTTCCTTGAGTTACAGTAAAAAGTGAGAAAAGCCACATCTCAGAAACTGCTGTGTGCACACATTTGTACATTAAAGCCCTCCACCCCAAGAAAACCATGCAAAGCATGCAATACATTTCCCAGAAAAGGCAGCATGATGAAACAGATCCTCCTGAGCCACTGCTGTGTGCTTCCTTCCAGCTCTGCAGCTGGGTGCTGGACTTTCTTCTTTTCTGGTTTGCTCAGAAAGGCATTTTGTTCTTGAACAAAAAATACCTGGGCAGGGATTCTCTGTCATAACTGCTTAATGCCTGGTCTTGGGGGCAGAGATGGAGATCACTGTCACTTCCCCAGTGTGGTATCCAGGAAGGACGGCAGCTCTGGAAAGCCAAGCCATGCCTTCAAAGGATCTGTACTCATCTTTGGTCATCTTTGACCAATTTTCTATAGTCATACTCACAGGAGATTGTAAGAGGAAAAAAATACAAATGCTTCCTTGAGGATATCAAGCCTTCTTACTGCCCAAAGGAGGCTGTTGAGAATTGAACCTACTCTTCAGATCCACTGGACCTAGGCTTCTTTCCCCTCTATCTCTATCTGAGAAGCAATATACAAGAACATATATTTTGGCGAAGCAAATCTTTCTTCTAGTACAGATTCCACCCTTTTATAGGACTGAAATGTTTCAGATGCAGTGACCAGCCCTAAGTTTACAAAGATCGCCCTGCTCTTGTACTGCTTCCAGTCTGGTGAGAGAGAAAGGGATGTGGGAGAATGTTTATGATATATTGTAATAAGGACATTCCCAAGGGAGACATTAATTTGGGTTAACCTCATCTGTGGTACTCAGGAGAGCTAGACAGAGACAGGACTGCCTTAAGTAGAGGTTGAAGTATGAGCAAATGTTAACATTAAGGCAGGCTATATTATTCTATAGGAATACAAATTATCTGTATCTAAAAGGATAAACACAATCAAAGTTTATTTCCTGCTTATGTAAAGTCTAATTCAGATGTTCATAGTGAGACAGCTCTACTGAGTAGCTCTTGTTCACGCAGTGATTTAGTATCCTCATCCATGTCAATTTAGGGGTTCTACTATTCCTTAGGACCTCAGAATTCTTCTTCTGGATCTTCAATGGATTGTCTTCATTTTCACAAGGAGGAATGACACAGAATATAGATCTCTCAAGAGGTTTTAAGAGTCAACCAATAATTGCCTTATGTCATTGCTATGCACATCACACTAGCCAGAAATAGTCATGTGGCTCCACTAAATGGTAAAGGAAGCTAGGAAATGTAATTTTTCTGTATTTCCAAAGGGGTAGGGAAGTGTGTTTGATTATAGTATTGGTTATACCACAATAGGATTTACCAAGGAGCAAGAGAAAGGCATTTCATGGGAAAGGAATGGGGATCTAGCTTTGAAAGTACACGGTGGCCTTTTCCTCATTGGGAGCACCAGGAAGAACAGAGCCTTTCAAGAAAAATATATTTGGAAATCAGACAGGAAAACTAATGGCAGACTAAGATATTTGTGGAAGAGGGTTGCAAAGAGTAAAGTTGGAAAGTTGATCTTGGGGTCAGCTGGGGTATAACCTGGACTATTCCACTGGGACTAGTTCTTTCCTAAATAGTACACACTTGGTCTCCATTCCCTGCAAAAGGGAAAAGTCCCCAGAGAAGTTTCTACAAAGGATGATTTGACCTATTTAAAAACATGAGTTGGTCTTTCCATTTCTATTTTTATGTCCAGAGCGATCCCAATGTCAGAGACCTAAAGATCTTCAAGTGAATCCAGGGTTTACTCTTCAATGCTGGAGCTTTCACCACCAGCCTAAGCCTCATGCAGACTGCTCCCTTAGTGTGCACCTGGAAGGCTTGAAATACACAGTCCATGAGTCAAGAGCACAGGTAATTTGCAAGCAAATCCTAAATGTTGGGTTCAGAGAAGGGAGGTTTTGAGTCCTATAGAGGCATGGTCTAAAATGTAGATTGGAGGCCTTCACAGAGAACTCTTTAGAAGAAGATGCAGGCCATCACAACTAGACTTCATGTCTACACCCTGTCTTCTCAGTCACCTTTGTAGGCTGCGAGATCAAATGTGTTGACTGATTCTAACTTCCAGTCTGTCAAAAAGCATGGTTTATTTTTTTAAGTTTAAATAATTATTGACTTCAATTTCTTTTGATTGTAAACTTATTACAAAAATTATGTGATATTGAAAAGGAGAAAAAATTACCCAAAATCTTACCCAAAAATTGAGCACTGAGCAAACATTTTTCTAGAACATTCTTTATATTTAAGATGGAAGGAAGGAAGGAAGGGTGACAGAGGATAAGGTATTACAATGATATTATACATCCTGGCATAGTACTTTTATGATTTAACAGAAGCAGTGATATTTATTAAAAATTCAAAAGACAAAAATGAAGCTTCAGAAAAACTGTCTTCAACTGATCCCTCATGTTAGTAAGAATGCCTTCGCTTAAAATTCTTCTTAAACTACTCACTGGGGCTACTCTGCCAGCTATCACTTTTTAGTCTTTCTTGATTTCTTCATTGACCAAATATTTATTGAGGGCCTACCCTGAGCCAAGCAAGCACTAGGCTAATACAGGGAATTAGAGGGAGCAAGACTGATGTAGTTCCCAACCTCAGACAACTTAGATAGAGAAGAGTGTTTCTAGAAAAATGGCTCAATATGCCAGAGAGTCTGGCTTCATCATTATAGTGTGAGGCCCAAGAACCTACATTTTCAACAGCTCTCCAGGTGACTTAGATGCACATTGCAATTTGAGAACCACTGTGCTAGCAGAGCTTTTATGTCAAAAAAAGATGGATAACTCATTGCCCAGAAAAAGCATGGCAGGTAAATGATTGTCTCAAGTCAGGAATCCAGGTCAGGAGTGAGCAATGGTCCAGTATGATGGAGCTAGACTGATCATTACGCACAATCCCGTGGTGTAATTATGGGTCTTCCCTGATTCATGTGTGGATCTGCATTATCACTGAAATGCTGAGGACATTTCCTTTACAGAAAGCAGCATCTTTACAGGTAATGGATTTTGGCAGATGTTGATAGCAGGATATGTCCTTTGGGTAATCTACTAGATCCGTTTTCAAGATTTTTGATGCAGGAATGTTAACCCCAACTTCTATGAATATCTGCCAGCAGTGACTTCTGTGTGCCCTGGAAAATGTCACGAGGACTTAGACTCTTAGTACAAAGATTCCCAGAAAGAGACTGTGAACTGCTGAGGATTAGGGTCAACTCAGCTACAAGCTGAGTCCTTGTCTTAAAATATGCAACTAAAATAATTGTTTTTCTTTCTCTGAATGGTTGAAAGAAGATCAAACTTAAATGTGCAAAAGAAGCTAAGATCTAACGTGTATCCTGAGAGCGTACTCAAGAAAGGTCTAGGTGAGAGAGAACTGTGCTTTCACCATTTAAATAACACTGCTTAGCATGATTACATGAAGCCAGGTGGAAATCCACTGATCTATTTATGCAATTATGAAAATGGAATGAATATGCTGCTTGGAGGATATATAATATTCAGATGGAAACCTTCAGGATTTTGTTTTTGTTTTTTTTTTGAGACGGAGTTTCGCTCTTGTTGCCCAGGCTGGAGTGCAATAGCGTGATCTTGGCTCACCACAACCTCCGCTTCCCTGGTTCAAGCAATTCTCCTGCCTCAGCCTCCCGAGTAGCTGGGATTACAGGCATGTGTCACCACGCCCAGCTAATTTTGTATGTTTAGTAGAGACGGGGTTTCTACATGTTGGTCACGCTGGTCTCGAACTTCCGACCTCAGGTAATCCTCCTGCCTCCACCTCCCAAAGTGGTGGGATTACAGGTGTGAGCCACTGTGCCTGGCCTAACCTTCAGACTTTAATCACCCTCTAACCCTTTAAAGCCCTTTAAAGACATATCTTTAAAGATATGTGTTTCTAATGACTAATTATAAGTATTATTTTATTAAATTCTGAAGCTGTAGAGGTCTACATAAACATCTGTTAGATAATAATATTTATCATTTGAATGAGTGAGTGAATGAATGCTTGAGAAAATAAAAGACTAGAAATTTGTTTTAAAAATCTCTGAGGCCGGGCGCGGTGGCTCAAGCCTGTAATCCCAGCACTTTGGGAGGCCGAGACGGGCGGATCACGAGGTCAGAAGATCGAGACCATCCTGGCTAATACGGTGAAACCCCGTCTCTACTAAAAAATACAAAAAACTAGCCGGGCGACGAGGCGGGCGCCTGTAGTCCCAGCTACTCGGGAGGCTGAGACAGGAGAATGGCGTGAACCCGGGAGGCGGAGCTTGCAGTGAGCTGAGAGCACGCCACTGCACTCCAGCCTGGGCGGCAGAGCAAGACTCCGTCTCAAAAAAAAAAAAAAAAAAAAAAAAAATCTCTGAAATGCTAAATAATTATCACAAACTCAGTATTTTTTCCATGCTAGCTTATAAACTTTGTTTATAAATATTTTTAGCAATATTCAGATCTCATTTTTTTTTTACTGACATCAGTTTAGGCAAGAGAAAAGTTTAGTGTTTCTAGACTTTGGGAAAATAAATATTGATTGCCATGAGCAGATTTAACTGATAGCCTTATAATTTAAAAACACAATTTTAAAAAGTCAGATTCAAAATTCTAAAATCACAAATGACTGGTGGCATACAGATAGGCCGTAACACCCCAAGTACCTTTGAGGACATCACATATTGCAATAATTGACATTCATACTAATGACTTCCGGTGATCAAGAAATGTTTATGTTAGGCCTGTATAATCTATTTAAAAGACTTGGCGGCGTATAGTACAATTAAAAATTTTCTCCATGACTAGTTTTTGATATTTTATGGGATTGGCTTTTATCATGGGTAGAATTCACTTGGGCAGAAAGCTTCTTTCCCCAATGACTAGACTTGTCAGATATAGCAAATAAAAAATGCAGGATGCCCAGTTAAATTTGAATTTCAGCAAAACAACTAATTAATCACTTTTCAGTATAAATATATCACATTCAATATTTGGAACACACTTATGCCCCATGCAATATTTGGGACACAATTATACTAAAAAATTGTTTTTGAAATTTAAATTTAACTTGGTGCCCTGTATTTTATTTGGTAACCCTACCAGTGACTAAAAAGAAATCTATATCTCAGAATTAGTACATTCTGGAATTGTTGCACTTAAGAAATCTAGCTAATTCTATGAGTCAGCTCCACAGGGCTTTTCGGAAAACTCTATAAACTTGAGAACAAAATAACCTTCTAATGTAAACTACCATCTTTCCTCTGAAAGTCGCAAGTCAAGTGAGATGAAAACTTGAGACAAACCTGCAGGAAGAATGCAAATAAAGACTATAAGCTCTAGGAGAGTTGATTTCAAGGAGCAAATTAACTCACTAAGGCCCCTTGTGAAATCACCTCCATTGAAATGAGTTCTATGGTGAGGGCTAAGACTTTTATTGAAGACAAAGCATCATGACACTCATTATTAAAATTTCCATGTAATGTTACTGGGAATCCTGCAGTTTGTTTCTCTCACTCAGTCTTGACCTACCTGGAAGTCTTGTCTAACTCTCCCCTACCTGGTTAGCTGCTTCTTTCTCTGCATTTTACTTCTAATTCCATGATTCTGTAATTGTCTGTTTATCTGTAGAGCTCTTCCACTAGATTCTTTGAAGGACAGGGCTGTATTTTCTGGGTTTGTATTCCCAGTGGTAGAACAGTGCCTGGTATACAGTGAATATACAATGGGTGTTTGAATGGATGGAAGAGAGGGAGGAAGGATGGATGGATGGATGGATGATATGGTTGAAAATATTATGTTGTACTTATGGAAAGGCAAAAAGTTGGCTCTTATACTTGTGTAAGAATAGTCATAGTCACTTTATTCATATTTGCTACAGCTTAAAAAAGCCAACTTATCCACAATAGAAAAATGGATAAACAAACTGGTATATTAACCCAATGGAATTCTATCTAGCAATAAAAAGGAACAAACTACTGATGTCGTATGCACAACATGGATAAACTTCAAAAATGCTGTGCTGAGCAACAGAAGACATGCAAGAGTACATAATATATGACTCATGGTTTTGTGAACATCTAAACATACAAAACTTACTTGGGGTAGAAAAACTTAAAAACAAAGTTTTTCTGGGAAGTGGAAGGTGCTGGGAATTTACTGGGAAGGGGCATGAGAGAACTTTCTGGGTGATGACATTGTTCTGTATCGATAGTAATTTAGGTTGGATAAGCGCATACCTTCATCAAAAGTCAATAAACACACACTTGAGATTCATGTGTTTCATTGTAAGCAAACTTTACCCCTTAAGAGGAAAAAAAATGTAAACAAATACTGAACTCTGTCTACATGGAGTAGTATGTAGAGGTAATGTAATGATGTCTTCAATTTGCCTTGAAATGCATCCAAAAAATAAAATGGATTGATGGCTGGACAGAGAGATACATTGATACAAGATAAAGCAGGTATAGTAAAATGTTACTGGTAGAATCCAGGTGATGAGTATACAAGTGTTTACTGTAAATTCCTCTCAATTTTGCTGTATTAGAAATTTTACATAACAAAATGCTGAGGTGAAAAGGAGCTTCTGGTTCACATAACTATCAGAGGGCTGCACACTAGAAAGGACTCTGAGGTTCCCTGAGGATATTTAAGACCTTTCTCAGGGTGTGCAAATTACCTCTGAGGCTTTCTAGGGAAACAATTCATCTATCACCAGACTCCCAAAAACCATTTGGCCAAACTAGATACAACCAGAGAGAATTCTACTCAGGGTATTTTTCATTACCCCAGCTGTCCCAGTACTTTCTCTCTTTCTTGCCATTTTTTAAAAGTGAGAATAAAACCCCATCTCCAGGACCCCAGCTCCTTCTCTTGCACCCATTGGTCTCTGTTTATTAAGGTCTGACTGAGCGAGGCCATGTCAGAGTCGATAACAGGTCAATGGGAGATGATTGACTCCGGGGGTTCACGCCAGGCTCAGCTGCTCTCTTCTGCAGAAGTGTGTGCCTGAAGATCACTCTCCCTGACACAATCCTGCAGCTGCTGAGGGAGAGGATTTACTCGGATGAAATTTAGGCCCAAGGGGAACTCGAGCATCATGCCCACAATTAGAAGTGACATGTGACCCAGGAGCGAAAATCTGGCTGCCAGAGAAAGGAGTGAGCTGATTCTTTTGAGTTGCTCTGGTTTAAGAAAACTGCCTTTGTAATTCCTCCACAAAGGGCCCAGAAAGTTTTCTGTTTGGTCAGTTAAAATACAAAATAATAATAATATTGAAGGTAATAAATCCCTTTTAAGAATGAAAAATGTCACAGGCATCTTAGGGAAGAGAAAGGGCTGAAGAGTTCAACCACGTACTGCTGGAAATATCTGAGCCTTGTGGTCTTCTACTCAGAGACATTTAGATTCTCTCCGCCAACAGACAGTCGAGTAGTGCATTCCTCATCGCTGGAGGTATGCAAACAGACAGTGGACGAGAATGTGAGAGGTCCCTAAAGATGATTAAAGAATAGAGTGGTGTATGGACTGAATTGTGTCCCCCCTAAAATTCATATGCTGAAGTCCTGATCCCCCAGTATCGAAATGTAACCATATATGAAGATAAGGTCTTTAAAGAAGTGATTATGCTAAAATGAGAAACTTAGGTTGGAGCCCTAGTCCAATATGACTGATGTGTTTATAAGAAGAAAAACAGGTAGTAGGAGTGAGCATGCACAGAGGGCTGACCATGAGAAAAGGCAGCGAAGGAGCCGCCATCTGCAAACCAATGAGAGAAGCCTCGAAGGAAACCAATCCTGCCTCTAGAACTATGAGGAAGTAAATTATTGACGCCACCCAATCTGTGATATTTTGTTAGAGCAGCCTTAGCAAACTAATGCACTCTCTGAAAATTTCTGGGCAGTGCACTATCCATCTTTTTGACATTGAAGCTCTACTAGCACAGTGATTCTCAAACTGCATTGTGCATCCAAATCATCTGAAGAACAGTTGAAATGCAGGTTCCCAAACTTCACACTATAACCGTGAGGACAGTCTTCCTGGCATATTGAACCATGCTTTCAGGAGCATTCTTTTGCACTCAAGTTCAGTGAGGATGAGGACTCTGTCAGTCTTGCTCCCTTTGATTACCTGTACTAGCCTAGTGCTTGGCCTAGGCTGGGTCTTCGGTAACTATGCACAAGTGGGGCTTGAAGTAGATGGTTTTCCAAATTCCATCTTTGAAGGTAAGCTGCCTGGGGGAAAGATCTTCAATTTGTTCATAACATAGAGGATTTCTCTGCATTATTCCAGACACGTATTATAGTCCTTGACAGATGGTAGGCATTCAATAAGTAGTTGTTGAATGAGTGAATCTTATAAGATGTTCTAAAGAGCTCTGCGTTAGTGAAATTGCAGTGTGAAGAACAGAATCTTTTAAACTTCTATGTTGGATGTTGATATAGTTTTATTATATCTATTATTTCATCTAATTATTTTATGGTTTGATTTTAGATATTTGGAAAATACAGGCATTGAGAGAGAACATTAAAGTCTCCTGAAATCTCAACCCTAAAATATAACTATGGTGAATATTTTAGTTCATTTTCTTCATTCATAAAAATATATATTTAGATAAGTTCAAAATAAATTGCAAATACAATAATTTATCTTTTTTCCAAATATTGTATTTTCCCATTTTGCTACACATTTTCTGAAATAAGATCTTTAACAAATGCATAATATTCCATCATGAGGATGTAATATTTAATCATCTAAAATTTGACTTAAATATAATAGAAAAGAAGAAAATGACTATGCATGTCCAAAAAAACGTTAATTTTGGAAGTTGCATTTAGGGAGGTGAAATGTGTTTCCATGTTTTATTAGGTTGGTGCAAAAGTAATTGTGGTTTTTACCACCACTTTCATTGGCAAAACCTCAATTACTTTTGCACCAACCTGAAATTGGCTATTTGGATATCTCCTTCTTTTCGTGATTTTTTTTTTTATTGTTTTATGCTTAGAAAATCTTTTTCCACACTCAAATCAGTTAATGAATAACTTCCACTTTCTTTAGAGGTATTTCCATAACCGAAATAATACACGCTCTTGATGCAAGTTTTGAAAATATATGAAACCTAAAAGAACTTAGAAAGTTGTCTCTAATATTCTGAACTTCTGTTGTATTCCTTCCCATCAATCTTCAGTGTATATTTTTATGTATTTGTTATTATATAGTACCTATAAAATTTTATATACTAATTTTAAGTTTATTTGTATGATTATAAAATGAACATCTGATCACTGTATAAAATCTGGAAACTACACAGTACTACGTGGAGAAAATAAAAACAACTAAAACCCAAACCCCCAGGCAAAATCACTGTTACATTTGGTATACAATACTTCCTTCCAGTTTTTTTTGGTTATATATATATTTTACCTAATTGCAGATGTGCAATATTCACAAAATTACACTAATTTTAATCATTTATTATTTTGTATCTGGAATTTATACTCATAGAAAATTACATATCTAAAAATATAAAATGGAAAATTAAAATCAGTAATAGTAGTAATTCAAAAAAATATTTTAATAACTTTGTATATTACCTTACAGAGTAGTATTGATGTCATCTTTGAAAGGTAGTCGGAGAATATACATCTAATATTATGCATATATGTATATACATATATATCACATAATACATATGATGCAATACTTGCACTTGTATTCACAAGTTTTCTATGTAAGGTAATATAAACAGAAGACTAATGACCGATGTGTACTCATTAAGTCATTCAATCTTTTTTCCTTTCTTCTATATTTTGAAAGTCTCTCAACCTTGCCCTTCAAGTACCGCCTTGATTTTCTGCAGAGAAATTCTACCCTCTACTCCCTCCAATGATGATTTTAATTATCTCCTTGAAAATTAGCTTCCTTATGTCAGTTTGGTCTTTGCCAGTTTTTTCCTCCATCTATTATTGTCTTACGGCTTTCTGTTTACCATTCAGAATTTGTACTGTTTATCGGGTTTCAGTTTGTAAATTTTTTTTTACTTTCTTTTTTGTTTTTGGTTAAACTTTTTATATATAATTGTAGATCACATGCAGTTTTAAGAAACAATACAGAGAAACTGTGGTAATCTTTACCCAGTTTTCCCCAGAATTTTAATGTTAACATCTTGCAAAATCATCGTACAATTTTCACAACCAGGTTATTGACATTGATATAGTCAAGATACAGAAAAGTTCTGTATACTTCTTGTTGTTCTTTTGATACTCACGCTCACCTCTGTCCCCCTCCTTTGGCCTCCCCTTGTACCTGATCCCTGGAAACCATTAATCTGTTCTGTATTTCTATAATGTTGTCATCATAGGAATGTTTTATATATGGAATAATACATTACACACATTTTGACTTTTTTTTCATTCAGCATATCCTAGAAATTCAAATAAGTTACTGGTTTTATTTTTATGTTTTGACACATTTATATAAATGATACATGTAATTGTGAGGGACAGACTTTAAAGTGATTTCCATGATCAAGACTTTCTGGTATTTATACATTTGTGTAATCCTTTCCCCTTGAGTGTGAACAGGACCTCTAATTTTCTTCTGATTCATGCAATGAGGCAAATGCCATGTATGTGATTTGTTCTTGTGATTATGTTAAGCATGTATCATAATCTTGCTAAAATCTCTTTCTCCCTTACTGATTTTGAAGAAGCAATATGCCATGAAGGAAGTAGTCATATTAGAAAATTTCATGTGGCAAGGAATTTTGAGTAGTCTCTAGGAGCTGCAGAAGATTTCTTGAAAGAAACTAGAGCTTTCAGTTGTGCAGCCATAAGAACATAATTATCCCAACAGACTGAGGGATATTTGAAGTAATTCCTTCCCCAGTGGTGCTTCTGATGAGACCACAACCCTGACTGTCACCTGGAATGTAGCTTGGTAAGATGCTGAAGCACAGAGTCCATTTAAGCCATGCTAAGATTTCTGACCTACAGAAACTGTGATATAATAAATATGTGTTATTTTAAGTCATCAAGTTTTTGATAAAACCAATACAGTAATCTACTGCAACTTCCTTTTTCCACTCAATGTCATATTTTTGAGATTTGATATATTATTTAATTGTTTTACAGTATTTCAATGTCTATACGAACCACAACTTCTCTATTCTACCACTAATAAAGGGTGTGTTTCTGCTTCTTAGACATTAGAAAGCAAGTATTTTAGAGAATGTCCTTATACCTACTCAGGACATATACAATAGTTTCTCTACAAAATACATTTCAAAGTGAAAGTACAAGTATACGTGCATGTTCAACATTACTACATATTGCCACTTTGCTCTCAAAAGTGGTTGCATAAATTTTGTACAGAAGAATTCTTGATTCTCCACATTGTGACCAACACTTGGTATGATCAAACTAAGTAATTTTGCTACTGTGATCCATGTGAAATGACAGCTTTTTGTTCTCTATTATTGATTACTGATGAAATTGAGCATTTCATATGTTAATTGGTCCCTTGGGTTTCCTCTTACATGTAAATTACCTATTCATGTCCTTTGCCCATTTTTCTATTGATGACCTTTTATTTTGTTATTGATTCATAAGGGGCTCTTTTATATTCTGGATTTTTATCCTTTATTGATTACAAGTTGCCAAAAAGTTCCTCCAATTTGTAAATGATCTTTCATTTAACTTATGGTAATTTGTCTATTTTTTTCAAAATTTTGAAGTCAAGTACATCTATCATTTTCTTTATCATTTGCATATTTTATGTCCTATTTAAGAAATGTTTCCTTCCCCCAAAGCCATAAAGGTATTCTTCTACATTGCTTCTAAATCATTTCAAGTTTGCTTCCCTGCTTGGGTCTTAAGGACTTAGAATTTATACTTTTACAGTGAAGTCAGAATTTACTTTTACTTTTCCTCATGGTTAAGCAATTGTCCCAGCTTCATAAATTGAGTAGCTCATTTTTTATTGACATAAATGCTGCTTCTGTCAAACACCAGTTTGTCTTTATACATGTGGATCTATTTTCAGATCATTTATTGGTTACATTTATCTAATATGTCTATCTGTGAGACAAAACCACATTATTTTAATTACTACATTTTATAAGTACTAAATATTCAATAATTACTAAATTTCTATAATCAACCTGGTAAGGTTGATTCCAGGAATTATCTTTCTTAAAATTGAACTTTATTATTTTTGAATCTTTACTTTCATATAAATTTTAGGGTCAGTTTGTCAAGTTCAATAAAAGAAACAAATTAAAAACCCTGTTGGGATTGGGATCTTCATTGAAATCATATTTAACCTATGAATTAATTTGTGGAAAATTGCCAGTACTATGATACTGATTCTTCCTAACTTATGCATGGGAATTTTATCAAATATGTTCTTCATTATGTCAGTTGAGGGTATAATTTCAAACCCTGTATTTTTATTTTTAAAAATTTTATTTGATTCTATTTCAATTTAGTCTATTCTTTTACTCAGTGCCTTAATCTTAATAGTGTATTTGTTCCTATACTACATATACTTTTAGTTATCTTATACATGCGTATTTTACATTTCTGTCACTCTATTATTTGATTATCTCAGTTTGTGCCTCTGTAATATTATTTGTTACACATCATTTTTATAATTTTTGATACTGTAGCTATCTTTAGATAGATTTTCATCACAGTAATCCTGCCCTTTGATTTTAGGGAGGTCCTTTCTATTGTGTTTCTGTACAGTAGAATAGGGGTATGGTCATTCAAACCAATTTTTATAGACTTTTTTAACTTAGTGGATCTAGAGCCACACAAAATTCTGTGAAAAGCACATATTTATAGATTTTATTTTTCATGAGAAACTTTTTCATTTTACCTTTAATTCTTTTGTTTTAGTTTTCTTGTTATTTATTCAGTTTATTCAGTAATATGAGTGTATTCTTTTCATGCAGATATAACTTACAGAATACACAAATCTTAAGTGCATGACTCAATGAATTCTTACATGTGTATGCACGTAACTACCACACAAATCAAGTCGAACTTTTCAGCACTCCAGAGGGCTCCCCTGTGCTTTCACCCAACTGGTCTATGATTTGGAGTATCTTTCAGATTTCCAAAGATAACCACTATGCTGACTTACAGCATCATTCATCCGTTTCATATGTCTTTAAAGTTTCTGTAAATAAAATTACACTGTAAATACCTTTTTGAGTTTTTTTTTTTTTTTTTTTTTGAGACCGAGTCTCACTCTGTTGCCCAGGCTCACTGCAACCTCCATCTCCCAGATTCAAGCAATTCTCCTGCCTCAGCCTCCCAAGTAGCTGGGACTCCAGGCATGCGCCACCATACCCAGCTAATTTTTCTATAATTTTAGTAGAGACAGGATTTCACTATGTTGACCAGGATGGTCTCAATCTCTTGACCTCGTGATCCGCCCACCTTGGCCTCCCAAAGTGTTGGAATTACAGGCGTGAGCCATGGTGCCCTGACTTGTACTTTATTGTATTCAAAATTATGTCTGAGAGATTAATCGATGTTGTTGCATTCATTATGGTCTTTGCTACCTGTATTCCATTGTGTGTATGTACCACAATGCATCCACCCCTTCTACTGTTACTGGACATTTGAGTCATTTTTAGGCTTTGACTCTTATGAACAAAGCTGCTATGAGAATTTTTGTGTATGCCTTGTGGTATGATGTAAACTTATTCTAATTGTAAATATTCTCAAAGAGCAAAAGTCCCATTTGACAGCTGTTTTCCCTCCTTCATCTCCCTAGAGATAAGCACTCTTTCCAATTTAGTGTGTATCTTTCCAAATCACCATTTTTAAAAATTCTAGACATGCATTTTATTGTATTTTAACATAACAGCCATCATGTGAAACATATTACTATAAATCTTATTGTCTTTGCCATTTAAAATATGTATTAAAGACCTTTCTATGTTTGTATATAGAGCTCTCATTCATTGTTTTTATTTACTACATTGAATTCCATTCTATAATTGTTAAGTAGAATTGTCATTTTCTTCAAATATGGAGTTCATCCCTCAAAACAGATTTAACAGTATCTCATAAGCTTTAAAACATGGTATTTTTTTAATTTTGTAAATAGTTTTTACTTCAATTTTATGACTGTGCACTGAAATTTCTGCAGCATATGGTTGTTTTTCCTTATTTAAGTTTCCAATTATTTTGGAGGGAGGTTGGATGGGAAGATATGTTTAAATTCAAACAATTAATTTCAATTTTTTGTGCATTATAATCCAAAAAATAGCCTACAGGCTTCTTCTGTGAGGAATTTAGAGGCATGTATTTTGATATAATATAGAATAATTATTGTGTTTGAAAAGAGCATTCTATGTGAGATATTAAAAATTATATATGGAGAGAGATGAATATACATATTTACATGTGCTGTATCATGACAATTATTACTGCCCTTCTTTATTTTTGCACACGTGGTCTGTTTTTTTGCTAATGTCTATTTAAATGGGTGCTAGATATGTATTATATTACCAAGTTCTTTATCATTATAAAATAATTCCTTTTCTTGTTCACTGCATTTTGACTTGGACCTTAATTTGTCTGAAATTAATTTGTCATTCCTTTTTTATTCCTGATAGCTTCCTCTTTTTTCTGCTTTTTTAAAATTATACAAATTGTACTTTGTTTATCTTTATCTAATCAGGTAATTGTGAAGGTATTTTTGATACTTTCATTGATCAAAATGTTGTCTTTCATTAATATTTATCCAAAAATCTTATTTAAAATACAACTTTCCATATAATTAAAGTCGGTTTTGCCAGTTACTTTGTGATAACCTCTGTGAATGGACTAATCATATAAACTTATCATCCAAACAGGGACATTTGACAGAGAAAGGAGGCATTAGGAATGAGTAGTTACTATATGTATAAAACAAGAGAACTGTAGCATGTTCTCATGTCTCTTTTAGTTATACCAAACTTTTATTTAGATAATCTAAGTAATGTCTCAGATTACTGTTATAACATTATTTTCATATGTTCATAGACAGCTTAAATGATTTTATATGTTCTGTTCTATCTTACATGTAAGTCTTTGCCCAATAAGAAAAGTATTCCTTCTTTCTGTAATAAATCTCATTAGTACATTTATTATTATTTCTTTTGCCAAATATTTCAAACATTGGGAACTTGGATCTTTGTTCTCTTACCACCATAACTATTTTCTTTTACCACATTCAGTGGCCAAAAAAACTTTTTTTCTAAAGAACCAGAGAGTAAACAGTTTAGGCTTTGTGGATCATATAGGGTCTGTTACAACCATTAAATTTGCCAGTGTAGCATGAATTAGCCACAAGTGATACTTAAAGCAATCACTGTGATGGTGTTCCAATAAGATTTTATTTATAAAAGCAGGTGGGAGTCATATTTATCTGGAGGGCTGTCATTGCTGACCTCTGAGCCAATTTGTCAATTTGTCTTTTTCTTCTTATGTTTAGTTATTCTTAGGGAGATCTTTTTCATGATTTTTGCACATTGATTATATTTTTACTGCCTCCCATGATAATTTTGACTACAAGATGAATTTTTTTCATAAACATTCTTGGCATTTTTTAAATCAACTCTTTTTGTCTTTCTTCCTGCTTTTTTTTGGTCTCAGCATAGTTTACCTTTTAATGCTTTCTACTTTTATTTAACAGAATCAATATTTCTTTATATTCTACGAAAGACACCCCCAAATTTCCTATGGTCTATCATTTCCCAAAATTTTAAACACACACACACACACATATATATATTGTTTGCTTGATAGTTGTTCTAGTTTATTATCACTGAAGAAGTAAAAAAAAAAAAAAAGAATTTCACAATTACATTTTGTAACAGTCAGAACTACACCTCAGCTCTCGACCTGCCCAAAGTCTCCTTGATTGTGAAA
This sequence comes from Trachypithecus francoisi, assembly GCF_009764315.1. Taxonomy (NCBI): domain Eukaryota; kingdom Metazoa; phylum Chordata; class Mammalia; order Primates; family Cercopithecidae; genus Trachypithecus; species Trachypithecus francoisi. The sequence continues at coordinate 36,049,284 of NW_022681467.1, forward strand.
AGATCAAATTATTAGTTCTGTAGTAGAAGAGCATTAGCCCAGTTCTAAAGGCCTAACAAGCACCAAAACCATGTGGCTCTCCTAGATTACGAGTGATTTTTTTCCTGTTCTCCACTGCCTGATTCTTCAATACTCTGGACCAATGGAACTAATGGAAAAATAGTAAGACTGCCAGCATGGGCCTCCACCCTGAGTCTCCTTCCCTGTGTGACTATACATTTACATCCTAAATTCCTCCACCAACAATTAGTTGTTGAGAGCCTTCCAGGAGCCAAACATTTCCCTGAGTACTAAGGATTCATTGGCTAAGGATATTATATATCCAGCCAATGTGTTAGTTACAAATGAACTAATTTCAAAGAGGTGATCTTGAAGGAAAGACCAATGATATAGCTGCTGAGATGAGATCTAAATGATTAGAAGGAGCCACCATGTGAAAATTTAGGGAAAGAACTGACCAACTGCAGGGAACAAAAAGTGCAAATGTCCTAAAGTGGACATTTATATATATTATATATTCAAGGATCAGAGAGGCCAGTGTGGCTGCAGTATGCAGGATGGTGGGAGACAAAGCCAAATAAATAAGAAGGAATCACCTGGGCACGGTGGCTCATGCCTGTAATCCCAGTACTTTGGGAGGCCAAGGCGGGCGGATAACCTGAGGTCAGGAGTCTGAGACCAGCCTGGCCAACATGGTGAAACCCCGTCTCTACTAAAAATAAAAAATAAAATAAAAAAATAAAAAGTCAGCCAGGCATGGTGGCAGGTGCCTGTAGTCCCAGCTACTCAGGAGGCTGAGGCAGGAGAATCACTTGAACCCAGGAGGTGGAGGTTGCAGTGAGCCAAGATAGAGCCATTGCACTCCAGCCTGAGTGACAATATTGAAACTCCATCTCAAGAAAAAAAAAAAAGAAGGAATCAGATGACAATAGACTTTGTAAGCCATGGTCAGGAGTTTGGCTTATGTCAGAAGTACATAAGGAGCACTGGGAGGGTTTTAACATAGAAAGATCCATGATCTGATTTATGGTTTTGAAAGATCAAGAGACCAACAGGAAGGCTATTGTAGTAATCTAAGTAAAAGATAATTGCGATATGGTTTGCAGTGTAGTAGTAGTGAAGAAAGAGAGAAATAAATGGATTTGAGTTTATAGCCTAATGACAGTGCCAATAGATTCATATGAAGGTTGAAGAGAATCAAGGAACCAAGAATATTGACTATATTTAGGCTTAAGTAACGAGAGGAGGGATTTATTGCTATTTACTGAGGTGTAAAAACTTGGAATCAAGCAGGAGATAGTAAAAATCAAGATTTTTACCTTTGTCTATTAGACATCTAAGCGAAGGCAGTCTCCCAGTTTCCAAAATTGAACTCCGAGGCTATTTCCTCTATGCATTTCCAGTGCCTTTTAGAAGTTGTTGAATCCAAATTGATGTAATTGATAGTACTACCGAATACCTGTGTGTGACCACCTTAAAGAGTCATGTAACATGTAACATAGGAGTCAAGGAGAAGGTCAAGGCTGAGGTTTCTACTTTATTTCAGTCGTGAGATTTTCTGTGTTGTAAGTAGGTAAAGGTGGGCTGCCTGTTGGTTATGATTCTCAAGTTGGTGTCACGGTTCCATAGTTAACTAAATCTTCTCCTGGATTTTGGCAATAGATTCATTGGCACAGCAGATTTTTGTCAATGCCTGGCTCATATTCTCTTGATACTCAATGTTATTCATACCACAAACACCTAAAATTCAATATTTGCCTAAGGACTTTTCTGGCTGCAGAAGCAGGCTTGATCTGTACATAGAGAAAGCCAGAAGTGCTTTCCCTGTTTATCTGCTGGACAAAGACCCCATCTTCCTGACCTAGGATGGTACAACTCTATGGTGTGTTCTACACCATTTTTCAGAGGTTCCCAGAAATAAACCCCAGTTTCCCATGGAGGTAACCTATTCATTCATACACCTTGTATTGGCTTTCTTCCCTTCTCTCTCATTTTCCTACTTTTCCTGTTAGTACTTCCTAGATTTAATTCCCAAATAAACTACTTGTACCTAGTCTCAGAGTCAACTCTTGGGGTAACCAAAGTAAAACAGCTATTATCTTTATTATTGTTTTATGGTTATATGTTTTATGGTATTCTTTGATTTCATCAGTATTTTAATTAATAGCATTTGGCCTGATTTAAAAAAAAAAAAAAAATCCTAGAATATTTTCAAAATACAGAAAAAGCCAAAAATAAAAAATAAAAATCACCTTGTAAGCCACAGTTAACATTTTGATATTTGTGGTATATTTTTTCTCCAGTCTTTCTGCTCTCTCTTGTCCTTCTTTTTCCTATTTTCAAGACAAGTGAAAAGAGACTATGTCAGGAACAATTCCTTAAATGCCGTTTATTCCAGACACAGTCCTTTGCTATTTGGCATAAGGCTGTTTTGTGTGTGCACAAGCTTTACTATAGATACTGTGGTGTAATTTCATGAATCTGGAGAATCCAGTGGCGTACTACGCTCATTGAATTGTTTTACATAGCATAATCATTGACTACTCCCCAAATTGCTTTTAAAAAGAGAGATCAGAAGTTTTGCCTCCATTTTATAGATGGTAAAACAGACCAGGCATGGCTTTCATACGTGGAAGCCATTTCAAAGGTCATTTCCTTCACTCCTTGACCTTATTGGCTCATTTCTGCTTTGCTTTTTGAAAAGTCAGTCTTCTTCATGACCTTACAGAATTATCTGACAATGAGTTAATGCTGCCTAGCTGGCAACTTGAAATGGAGTCATTTTAAAACCTGCATTGTAATAACGGGAGTCCCCTCATTTCTGAGCCTATAACTAATTCAAAAGCAATTGAAATCTCCCAAGGAGATCATACTGTAGTGGGAAGCAATCCCCCAGAATGAGACCATGAGAGAGGCTAAGTCCATCAGGCAGTTATGCAGGCAGGCAAGCAGACTCCAGGAAGAGGGAGAACCCAAAATAGAATGGGGATGCACAGTTGATCATCCCATAGTCAGTCTACTTGATTGACTCCCTTAAAAGTCCGTGTTCTCACAAAGCAAACTAATCATGATGCATTGCGCTGACTGTAAACAGAGCTCATATATTTGTGCATAAGTCTGTCAATCAACAAACATTATTAGACACCATGTAAGTGCAGAGTGCTATGCCCTGGAGAACACAAGGGAACAAAACTGCACTCTACCATTTTGAACAGCTCACAGTGCTTTCTTTAAACATTTACTGAGTGACTTCAATTGTGTTTGTATCCGTGTTAAGCATGCTTCTGCTAACAATCTTGAGATTTGGTGAGTTATAAATCTAAAATAATGATTAGAAGTAAGTGTCATTAATAAGATATATGGAAAGGAATGAGAAAAATTTGCTCTATCAAAGTAAATGTGTGTGACGACTTAGAGAAAAGTGAAATACTATTTGAATGAGATAATTTTTTAAAGCTATGAAAGGGGGTGAAATGTCAATTGATTTGGGAATTCAGACCATCTCTATGCTGGCTTACAGCTCCAAAGAAAGGAAAGGTAGCCTTCAATGCTCAGCTCTGAGTTTTAATCTAGACTTATAAGTCCACAGAAAATAGTCTTCAGAGCAAGGCTTTCAAGGGAGAGAAAAGGATCTTCTCAGACCTCATTAAACTCTATGTTTCCATTTAGGAAGTGAAGCTTAGAAAAAATAATCATAGACCAGGACAGATGTGGATATGTAGAAGGACAGTGTCTGCACACAGGAAGGGTTAAACCATCCCTTGCTGGAGGACACAAAAGAAAGTAGAGCAAGGGTTAAAGACTAGCACCTCCCTCTCCAGTTCTAGTGGCATAGAGTTGCCCCCCACGCCACAAGTGGGTTAAACACTGAAATGAGTACACCAGCTGTCACTCTCCCAGTACCACAAGGATGCATAAACTCTCCACTGCATCCATATGCTATCCAAGCAAGGAAGTGAGGTAGGAGGAGTAAAACACTGGATGTAAGGAGGAAAAAAAGGATGTCTGAGGCGTTAACCAGAGAGACAGAAAAAGAGAGAGAGAGAGAGAGATTAGGGTTTAAACAGATTATGTAATTTTAATATCTTTAGATGACAAGATTGAGCGTTTTTCACCAAAACAGTGCCTGCAGATTAGAAGCAAGAGGTAGAAAATAAAGATAGTTGCATTCACTTAATGAAATGAGTTACTTAAAAACCATCCTAGGATATTAGAGAGGTTGGTAAAATAGGGAGCTCTTTGGTGGCATTATGGAGAGGGAAGCTTAAAGTATTTGGATACTTAACCTGACAAAACATATCTTCCTTTAGGTTCACTAATTAGCAGGAGTGCTTGGAACCATAGCAGTACATAGGAAACACACTTTATGCTGAGACTTTCCTTCAAACTACAAAATGGCGAACTATATTAGTCTGTGCTGAATCAGGTAGATAAAACTTTATTAGAGATGATTAACTCCAATTGGTTTCACGCCTAAACGCGTCACTAGGATACCAAAAAATAAAAGTGATCAGTACACTTGAGAATGTCCAAGAGAATGTTCATCAGTCCCTAGTGCCTAATGCTGAGTTAGTACAGGGTGGATAGAGGCAGAGGTCTTCTCTGGCTACCAGGTAAGAGGCAGAGAAAGAGAAGTCTTTGAGGGTGAGAACACCAAGCTTCTTCTCATATAAAGATATCAGATGGGTCCTACCAAAAACTCCTAATGTAGATAAGTGTGAGAAAGCCGTGCCCACTTGCTCTACCTCATTTCATGCACGATGATTCCATGCACCATTGTTTCCAAAGATAACCCCAACAATTCATCCTGTGTGGTTACTATATGAATGTGAGGTTCCTCCTATCAAGAGGTGAAGTATATTTCCCCTACCCTTGAGTAAGGCTGGCTTTGTGATGGCTTTGACCAATAGAATGGTGATGGAAATGATAGTGTATGTGATCGTGATCCCAGCCCAAGTTTCAATGGGCCTTGTGTTTTCTGGCTTTGTGATTTGGGACCACCACCATGAGACCACCACATAGACCACAACGCTAGCCTACTAGAGTTAAGAGTCCACATGGAGGTAAACCAAGGCATACCAGATGGCAGTTGACACCAACTCTTCCAGACTTAAGAACGTTACTTTTTTTTTTTGATGGAGTTCACTCTTTTTGCCCAGGCTGGAGTGCAATGGCACAATCTTGGCTCACTGCAACCTCTGCCTCCCGGGTTCAAGCAATTCTCTTGCTTCAGTCTCCCAAGTAGCTGAGATTATAGGCGCCTGCCAACACGCCTGGCTAATTGTGAGATGGGGTCTCACCATGTTACCCAGGCTGATCTTGAACTCCTGACCTCCAGTAATGCACCCACCTTGGACTCCCAAAATGCTGGGATTACAGGTGTGAGCCACTGTGCCTGGCCAGAATGTTCCATCTTGTATCTCCCAGCCCAGTTGACCCTGCAGCCAAAGCAGCCACTTGTGTGAGTTTAGTTGAAGCCAGCAGAGGAACTGACCAGCCAACCCACAGAATCATAACAAAAATAAATTATGGTTGTTTTAAGTCACCAAGTTTTAAGGTGGTTTGTTATGCAGGAATAGATAAATAAAGCAACTAACAAACATGACGTGTTTCTCGCTTCTGACCCATGTGATTAGCAGCCTGGATTCCAGGGAATGATAGCGGGGGCACCAATAGAAGTGCGGAGATGGATGGGGTAAGATCTAGCAGGGAGAGTTTCAAGATTCCATTGAAACCACTCATGATCAACTGGGTTTGGCATTAGAGCAATAGCTCCATTTTTCCTTTCCACTTTGCTTGTTGGAGAGTGCAGAGAAAGAGACACTAGCCTGGGAGTCAGGACATGCGTGTTCTAATTATTCACCTTGACCTTTAGATGGCTTAAGCCACCCATGCCTCAAAATGCTCAACTGCCCTGCCTATCTCACAGCAAGGGCTATTGTGTGGACTTAAAGAGATAAACAACTTTGGAAGCTCTGAAGCTTGTTGCAAACATGAGACATTGCTATAAATTAGATCCAATGCTATTAATTAGATCCATTGCTATTTATTGAATCCACAACCTCCTCAAATTATTAGATGGGATAAAAGGAAACATTTTATGGCTGGAAGTCATCAGTACTACCATCTCGCAAATGCAGACCTTGACAGAAAAGGTGTGTCCAGCATTGGAACCCAGAGCACAAAGAGCAAGTTGTCCCAGAATGATCCCTAAGCCACAGAAAAGAAGAAAATCTATAAAAACATGAATCATCTGAGCCTTCTGTCCTCATTTTCAGACCTACAAAACTAGAAAATGTACAGCAGTATTTACAGAACTCTCCATGTGCTCTGGGGATGGAAAATGAATAGAACTAGCCATAACTCATCACCTGTCATATGCCAGATACTCTGTGAAGATATTGTCTATGTGTAATCTTCATTATTCCCTTCAACTGTCCTGTAGGATGATAGCAAACTGATATTCCAGAAGATAAGGGATATTATAAGGTTCAAAAGAGGAAGGTGATGGGATTGGAAAAGTTTCTATGGATGACAGAGAATATGAGTTGGTTTCAAAGGATAAGTAAAATTTTAAGTGGAAAAAATAGGAAAAACTAATACTGTAAAATAAACAAGTATGAGGTAGAAAATGATAAAACAGGATGCTCATGGGGCACAATTTGGCTGGAGCAGAGCCATGTATGTAGAGAGTAGTAGGAGATAGATGACATTAGAATGTGGGGCTGAGACTCTATCAGCAGGGATTCAACCAAAGAGTAGAACCAGTAGGAAATATATGGGCTTGCTACATGGAAGCAACTTTACACAATTGTGGAAGCTGGTTAAGCAGTCTCTGTAAGGCTGTTGTTCTTTGCATCTGATGCTGGAGCTCAAATCCTCCAAGGCAGGCAGTTAGGAAAGGAAGAAGAAGAGTGGGCTAGAGCTCTTAGAACTCAATGATAAAAGAACAAATAACACAGTTTTTAAGTGGGTAAATTATCTGAGTCGACATCTCTCCAAAGAGGATAAATAAATAATCAATAAGCACATGAAGAGATGATCACCACTAGTAGCCACTAGGTGATGCAAATCGAAACCACAATGAGATACCCCTCCATACCCACCGGGATGTCAATAATCAAAAACGCAGATAACAACCAGTGTTGGAAAGGTTGTAGACCCATTAGAATCCTATTGCCTTGCTTATCAGGCACTTTGAAAAGCATTTGGCAGTTTCTCAAAATGTGTTATCATATGACCCAGCAATTCCACTCCCGGGTATATATCGAAGAGAAATGAAAACACATTTACACACAAAAACTTCTACACAGATGTTCACAGCACTGTTATTCATAATAGCCAAAAAGTAGAAACCATGCAAATGAAAGAGTAAACAAAATGTGGCATATTCATATACTGGGGCATTATTCGACAATAAAAAGGAATCAAGCACTGATACATGCTACAATAGGGATAAACTTTGAAAAACTGCTAAGACAAAGAAGCCAGATAGCAAAGGCTACATACTGTATGATTCCATTTATATAAAATGTTCAGAAAAAACAAATCCATAGAAGAAACAGAAAATAGACTGAGAGCTGCCTAGGACTGGGGGTGGGGAAGGGATGGGAGAGGGGATAGAAAAAGGGAATGACTGTTAATGGGTATGAAGTTTCCTTTTGGGGTGATGAAATGTTCTAAATTTGATTGTGGTAATAGTTGCACAACTCTGAATATACTAAAGACTAATAAACTATACATTTTACATGTGCAAAATGTATGGTTATGTGGGTTATATCAAAATACTGGGGTTTTTTTAAATTAAAAATAAGAGCAGAAATGAGCTGGAACCCCATGAAGGCAGGCTAAAATCCTTGCCTATTTTTGTCGCTTCTGACCTTGGTGATGAAGGAGTCCTGCAGAAGTGGGGTCTCTTTATCAGGGAGCTAAGTGCACATTCCAGTCTAGGAGCCAGAGAAGCTAAAGGAGGATCCAGGGGCAAGTAGAGCAATTCATGCCCAAATGCTGCTTAATGTCAACAAGGTGAATCAGCAGATTCCCAATCATGCATGCTGCAAAATGGCTGCCACTTTCCTTCTGCCCTCCCGGTCTCACAAGAATTTCCCTTGTGGCTCACCCTAACTGGAAACATAAAAAAGAGGACCCTAGGAAATGTAGTCGAGCCTAGCCAAGTTGACACATTGCAAAGTCATTACAGACTCTTGCTGGTAGGTTTGAAGGCAGGAGGAGACATTCCTCAGTGGGAATCTACAAAGTGTTAAAAACAGGGAAGTAAAATATTCTAACCTGAGCTTTGGGGAAATAATCTGGCAGCAGGATGGAAAACAGTTTGTAGACACAGGAAGATCATCTAAGAGTCTGTTGAATAAGTGAGAGTTGGTGAAAGTCTGAAAGGAGGGACATGGGAAGGTAAGAGGAGAGAGAGAGACAGAAAGGAGGTGGATTAGTTCTACTTCTTAGTGTCATCTGGGTGCTGTGTTAATATATTGGAAATAAGGGATAAGGTAAAGAAAGAAATGAGACATAAGTGAATTTTTAAAGCTTCAAGGCTGAGAAGATGGAGTTACCATTAACAGAGACAGCAGTTCAGGAAAAGGAGCAGATCTGGGCAACAGAAATGAACTTTCAGGTGTGATGGTGTGACCTATCTGGAAGATAAAAACTTAGAAGGAAAATCAGAGGTTTGAGATACAGTCTCTGTATCAGTCTCCACAGTGGTCATGGACCAGTGGTTCAGATCAACCAGAGGGAAAGGATGTAGACAGAGTGGAGAAGGGTCATGGAAAGCCTGAGAGAAGCACTCAGAGAAACAGCAGGATAATCAGGAATGTTAGACTTCCAGAAATCAGACGGTAATGTTTCGGGAAGAGGTAGGTAATTACTTCCAAAACTGAAGTCAGGACTAGGTATACGCTGTGGTCACAACACCAACCAGATTGGAGTCAAGAAATGCTGTAGAATAAGACGTGGAATTTTTGATCAATGTTTCTATTAAAGAGTTGAGCTTTCAGATCCATAAATACAGAATGGTAGATAAAGTGAGCAAGCTAGGGCATGTACTAGTCCAAAAGCAGAGGAAAATATGTTGCAAGAGGTGATTTTGTTGATGTTATTTATCGGCCATGCTTTCCCTGTCTGAGGTTTTTGAAGGCCACTTAGTGACAGATCCAGAGCCAGTTTTTGACAACAATGATGACAGCAACTTTGAAGACATTTGACAGAAAACAAAAGTAGGAGGGACAGTATGTTGAGTCTTAAAGTACTGCAAGGTGGTCTTGTTGGATGGAGGAAGTTTGGACATATTGGCAGGAATTAGAATGAGTGGAACTCAGCACAAAGCTAGGATGATGTAGTGAAACATCATGGACTCACTGGAAAAGCTGATGAGATTACAAAGGTGTGAAACCCTGGAAAAGTGTCAGGTATGTGGGATTCCTGCCTGCACTCCATTCATCTTGATGGTACAACTCACCCGCTGGTCAAGAGAGCTTGAAATCATTTCCTCAAGAGAAGGCCATATTGCTGAGGAAACCATCCCTCCCTGGAAATGTCTGATCCTGATTCCCCTCGTTTCTCTAGAAATGATATCTTAATTGATTTTTAATCATTTTCATTTCTCAAAGTTAATTACCCTCTGAAGGTGCCATTATGGCCTAATTCACTCTGCCTGCCTACATATGTGTGTGTATGTGTGCATGTGTGTATGTGTGCGGGTGTTGGTGTGCATGTATACACACAACTGTGATCATCTGATTGTCCTTCTTGGTGAAAAATAACATTGTTACAATCTTGATACTACGTGTAAATACAGTTGATAACAAGCCTTTCAATACAGAAGAAAACAACGGCAAACAAACAAACAAACAAAAAAATCCTGGAAAGTGTCTTCATGTTAATGTCTAGGTTATAATTTCTCACATTTTTTCAGTTTCTTACACACTTAGTGTCTCAGTACTATTCTCCTGGCAAGCCTAGGAATCAAAACCTGATCCTTTTATTAGCGATTTAGGTCCAAAACACTCAGTATTTATGTCTTAACAGCTATTGAAAAGAGTCACTCACATACATTCAAATAAATTCTCCAATCACCTGGTCTCCAATCAGTCTCATTTTTGCTTTCCACACCTCTCTACCTGAAACATCCTCCCAGATCTGTCCCTACCCACAGCTCCTGTCCTCATCACACAGCTCAAGAATCCACCTGCCTGTCATGGCCTCCCTCTACTCTCCAAGAGAATTGCTCACGCCTTCCTCTGTGCTTACAGAGGACTCTGTCCCTGTCCTTAACATGCAGCATCGCAGTTATTCACCAGTGAGAGACTGCATACCTTCAAGTGAGGGAACATGTTTAATTCATGGCTCTTTCCTCAGCTCCTAATGGGATCTGCCACCTTCTAGGTGCTTACTCCATGTATATTCATTGAATGAACGATCGATGTCACCAAACTCACCAAGCAAGAAGTGAAAATGTAACAGAACTGTAGGTGCCAGCCTACATAGAAATGCACAGCCACATATACATGTGCAATTCTACATATATGCATACATTTATATGCATGCTAATGTAAACATCTGCCTACATCCCAGTAGCCTGAATAGTAGTTCTGGATCCTCTCCCTGGGAAGAACACAGAGAAATTAAATAATTTGCTCTGGGTGGGTCACATGGCTAGTATATTGCAGAATTAGGATTCAAACTCAGGCAGATGAACTCCAAAGTTCATGTTCTTGACCAATATGCTCTCTGCTTCTCATTCCTCCTAGCAAAAGGTCTTAGGGATGTATATACAACCAAGAAGTCTTTCCCAAAATAAATGAAGTAACATAATTATACTTTGCCCCTATCCTCACTCCTGCTGCCCAATTCTCCCTCTGACTACTCATCATTATAAAAATGTATGAATTCAACAAATTTAGCAAGTGGGCATTTATGACTCTCATCTTTTCCGCCCATTGGGATACTGATCTGAGCAAAATGTGGCCTTTGTCATGAATGAGAAGGAAAGACAGAGACATTGAGGGCTGTAAGAGGACAATGCACAAAGTATTGGAGGAGCATTAAATAGGAGGGAGTAACTCAAGCTGCGAAAAAGATCACAAAGGCCTCAGAGGAGTAGGATACCAGGGCCCTAAAAACCAGGGTTCTCATTCAAAACAGCCAGATAAAACTTATTCCAAAAGATGTAGCCAATTCCTGAATGATGCAGATGTATTTGAGGCAGGAAACCAGGAGTCTTCCCAGATGTGCTAAAGCCTTGAGCAAGTCATTCCTCAACCCTGGGCCTCAGTTTCCTCCTCTGCAGATGCTCTATGGGGCATGCTGGATTAAACTATCTTTAGTCCTAAAACCTCACCTCATCCTTCATTAGATTCCATATATATAATAAAGTATTCATAACAGTGCTCCAAAAATAAGAAGAAAGCAAAGAATTTAAAGTAAATAGTTATTTTAATCTTGGGCAAAATAACCCAGAGACCTAAGGGAAGAGACCAATGGCCACAGAACCCACAGGTCTTCGTCATCTCCCTTCTGTAATTGCAGAGCAGGAGCACTTCATGCTCCCTGCTGTTCCTCATACTCTGAAACTTACCCCCAGTGAGCACTGATGAATATCACCTAGCCCCTGCCCTGTGCCTGTAGCTGTGCTAGACCTTCAATGCCTACGTTGCCTTGTTTCATCTTCTCAACAACACTGTAAGACAGGATTATGATCTCATGCTGAGAAAACAAACTCAGAGAAATTCAGTCTCTGGTGTAAAGTCACACAACAAAAGTCAGTTGAGAATCCAGATTAGTATTATTTTCCATTTAACCTTCCTTCTGCTGTCGCACATAACCAGCTTTGACAGTGGGCAATAGAAAAGGGATGCAGAATAAGAAATGAGTCTGGAACAAGGGATGTCTACAGAGACAAAGCCCAGGGAACCTGAAGCTTTCGTTAGCTCAAAGCTTTCCCAACATATCCATCCTCTGCTAAAAGCACAGAGTAGAGACTGGGCACAGTGGTTTACACCTGTAATCTCTGCACTTTGGGAGGCTAGGAATTCAAGACCAGACTGGGCAATGTGGTAAGATACCATCTCTACAAGGAAAAAAGCACAGCCTGTAAACTCTTGGATCATTTAAATTAATTTAAAAGGAGGTGTCTTGAATTACTATTTTCTTTCCATGACTGTTTGCTGCTGTCTTCCCTTCTCTCAAGTGCTCCCCATAGCTGGTTGTTGTCCTTTCCCATCCTTCAAATTTGCTCAAGAAAATGCCTCCACTGGAAACAAATCCTGAGAAGGGCAGCTCCTGGACTTTTCTGAACATGGGACAAAGTAGAGTCAAGCATCACACATACTCTAGTTTGCCAACCCAGCCATCCAACGGCCCAGACATTGTGCATCAGTTTAGGTCTTCTGAGAAGTGGGAGCCAAAATGGAAATAGATGTACAAGAGATTTATTGGGCAAAGGACCTGTAAAGGATAAAAGGGAGAGAAAGCAGAAGATTGGAGATAACCTTTGGACTGCCATGCAGGTCTGACACTTGACACCAGGCCTGACACCTCTGAAGACAGAGGAGGAAAGAAAGAAGAAGTGGATCACAAATTTGCAGCAATTGGCATCTGTCAGCTCACTACACCCCTCACAGCAGATTCTTTCTTGAAAGGAAATATGGGAAGCACATTTATGTGGCTGCCACACAGTTTGATCTTCTCCAAAGGCTTTTGCAATTCGAGTAGATTCCTGCACCTTGAGGGGAGTGATCAACTCTCTGGAAAAAGTGGTTACATTTTGCAGGGTCAGTTCCAAAAGGCACTGGAGGTTATTCTGGCATCTCAGTTTATTTAAAAAGATACACGTCTGTCTCTTGTATTAATGCCATATAGTATTGAAAGAATGGTAGAAAAGGGGTTCTGTTACCTCTAATGAGTGTGATTCAGCAAAACATAAAGAACAGGGAGAAAAAGAAAATCCACCAGAAGAACAGATCTGTGGCGAATCATTATCTGTCACAGAATTCTTCACATGTAAAATGCTCACAGTATGTGCTGAGTGAACCATGTCCATATTTCAGCTAGTGACCTCTACTTTAATGTCTTCTGGTGGAGACCATTCATTCTTCAAGCATATATGTGCACCTACTATGTGCCAGACATTATACTCAGTGTTGCAAATGCTGAGATAAATATATATGGTTCCTGCCTTTAAGAGATGAATACTTCAATGGGAAAATATTCAGAGTAAATGGAAACATAAGCAAATATTTATTTTTAAGTGCTCCTATAGAAAGATACACAAGACACTTTGATGATTGCTATGATTAGCATGTAATCTTGCAAGGAACATAAAACCCAATTCAAATTGGTTTAAATAGGGGGATATTGCTTCTCGTAAGTGGTCTCTTGGAACACAGTTGTATTTTCTTCTCTTTCCGTGTTCAGGAAAGTCTTCTGCAGCCTAAACATTTCTCTTTCTTACAGAACCTTCATATTCATGCATGAATACTCCTATTTTTTCTACCAAGTCTCCTAATGCTGCAGCCTTGATGATCCCTTTCCCAAGGTATATGGGCAGTTGACTAACCACCTGGAGTCCTCTGTGGTGCCCTTGTGCCACCTCAACCAATTCCATACTTCAGGGTTTGTTACTAACAATGTCCCACTTTCTGGAATCAAACTATCTATCGTATGAGATACCTTAAGTTGTAAATAATGAACAAATTTAACTCAAAGTAGTATTTACTAAAAAGAGGATATCTGAGTGAATAACAAAGGCTTGATGTAGGAAAGTATTGGTTTGATTCAGCATTTCAACACTGTCATCATTGCTCTCTCTCTTCTGTTTGCCGTAGTGTTAATTTCACCCTAAGGCTGGTTGTACTTCACGATTATGATGTCTGCTAACAACCATGAAAGGTCCACACTTCCTCAGGCCATGTCAAGAGATGGGAAGAACAAGTTATTATGAAAAGCTGTCTAAGAAAAATGAGGAAGTGCAATTCCAAAAACTCCTAGAAATCCTACCTTCACATTTTATGGGCCCACATGGGACCATGTGCTCAGCCCTGAACCAATCACTGTAGCCAAAAAATGTGTTTTTTCTAATGAAAATAGCCCTGAACCATGTACAAGAGTTCAGTCTTCTTCTCACAAAATACATGAATTTGAATTGGGGAGGTGTTGATCTAAAGAACAAATTAAAGTTTTTATAAAAATAGACGTTGGAGAGACAGCCACAGTTTCCACTACAATGATGATAATGATGACAGCAAACATTTCCTGAAAGCTTCTATGCACAAGACCCGGCTCACAGGTTAAGATTCCTGGAATGGACATATCTCTGCTCACAGCATGCCTCCAAGAAATTCAGCCAGAGAATCATGAGTCAAGCCCTTCTACAAGCCCCAGCTGAAACAAAAACCCAATCCAGCTCAACTGAGTCTCCTCTCACCCCTTCCCTTATCTCTAAACACACTTATCCTACTGCTGTGTTTGCTTAAAGCATGGGGCAGACATAATTACTGAATTTAGGCAAGATCTGGAAAGAACCCCAAAGCTATTTTTACTCAAACAGAAATCATTTGTTCTAATGAGCCCACCCGTCACCTCCTGACCTTGGAGCTTAATTAATTTTACACAAGAAAAGTACTGGGTGCCCCTGACCCCTGTTGTTGAAGACATTCCCATTAAGAAGGTTACTGCCTCCCTCAGCAGGGACCCAGCTGAAACTAGCTATAAGAGCTCTGTAAATCTGGCCCTTGTCGGGGCAGGAAAACTGAGTTTTCTGAGGCAACTGGAGAGGAAATAAAAAGTAAGTCTCACCTCAGCCAGAGTGGCCTTCTTGGTTCAGAACTGCCATTGTCACTAGAGTTTTCAAAGAAGCCACATGAAAAGCACCTGCCTGAGACTCCCTGATCTCCACCTCCTTTCACTGAGCTGACTCTTTGATCCTTCTGTACTCACCTTGGCTGCTCCTCCTTGGGGAAGTGTTCTTGGCTCTTCCTTCAACCTTGCAGATTGTGTAGGCTACAACCCTCTGCGTTTGTCACACCCACAGCCCTTTTTCTCTCCACCATGCATCGAACCCAACTGAGCAAAATGGCTTGCTTACTTACCGATGACCCCCTCTAGATCATGGGTGCCTTAAGAATAAGAACAGAGTGTATTTAACTTTCAACTATATCCTTAACCTCTTAAAGTCTCAATAATTACCATGGAAAGAAGGAATAGAAGGGGATAAATAGGTAGACAGACGTCCAGGAGATGAGTGTCTTGTTCATCCTGTTCTCATAGCTCCACAGACCTCATCAGAGAATCTTCATGACATAAACTTGGAGCTGTCTGCTTTCCTACCCTGCAAACCTTGATGATGATGCAGTATTATTTCTGCTTTTCTTCTCCAGCCCATAATCTGGGGGCTCAAGGGAATGGCTGGCAGAGGAAGCCTGAAGGAGATGGTGCAATTTCAAATTTCAACTAGAAAAACCAGATGTTCTACTCTTGGAGGTGTGGTGTGCAGGTGAGGAACTGCCTGTCACCCCTCATTACTAATGAGCTCTTCTTCTCACCTTTCCCACAAAGTGAGGCATTTAGGGGGAAAAAATCTTTTCTGCCAAATTCAACTGCAGAAACACTGGCTTCAATAAATGTAAAGTGGTTCCTTTAATGGAGAATTTATTAGAATTTCAGATAATTGTGTGATACGAAACTGCAGGGTACGGACATAAGGGTCAAAAATTCTTTTTTTTTCTATAATTAGTAACCAACTGGATATTTTGTTGTTTATTTAGGGGTCTAACTTATTGAATTACTGTCATATGGAATAGTGTTTCACAAATTTATTTGTGGCATAAAACAAGTTTTTTAAAGAGATTTGGAGGGTTTAATTTTTTTCTTAGAGACAAGATCTCACTCTGTCACCCAGGCTCAAGTATAATAACGTGATCCTAGTTCACTCTAACCTGGGACCAGGCTCAAGGAATCCTCCTGCCTCAGACTCCTGAGTAGCTAGGATCACAGGTAGGTGCCACCACTCCTGGCTTTTTTTTTTTTTTTTTTTTTTTTAATAGAGATGGGGTCTCATTTTGTTGCCAAGCTGGTCACGAACCCTTAGCCTCAAGTGATCCTTCCACTTCGGCCTCCCAAAGTGCTGGAATTACAGGCGTGAATCCCCATACCCAGCCCTGTTTGTTTCGTAATTTAGAATTTGCCATGGACCAACAGGCAGTCTTTTTCTCCACAACTAGTGCACAGCTCATGCTGCATGTCATCAACCTCTTTTTTCTCCCTCAACCCCAGTCTCTCTCTTTCTCCCTGTCTCTCTCTCCCAGAGAAAGAGAGCATAACTGGAAAGTGATCTGGTACACTAAAGCATCACCACCATCTGTCCATTTCCCACACTAGCAGATGCCTCTGTATTACCCAGTCCTATGGCAGAGCTTCCGGAGAGGGAAACAGACTTCCTTTGCCCCTTCAGTTGAAGAATGAACATCAGGACCAGAGCTGTGACTCCAATGCAGGGTGGCCTGGTCTAGTGGCAACTGAGAGCCTCTTTTTTCTTGAGCTCTGCTTGAAGAAGCTATGTCAGACCAAAGATGCTGTGCAGGTAGGAACTGGCTTTGGAGGTGAGATCTCGCATCACCACCATCCACCAGGCACTCTTACTCTAATTTGCCTTAGCCATCCAACAGCCCACCTCCCACTGTGCTGGCTTGAAGACCACCTGGGAATCCTTTGTCCATTCCCCAACTCTAATGACAGTGACTCTATGTAAGAGGGAGACAAAGTGATCGAGTGAAATAAATGTCAATCAAGCAAAAAGCTCCTTGTCTTTTCTGGGCTACCCACCTCTGAGCCCTCTGGCTTGCATGGCCTACTTCTCAGTGAACTGAGACCTCAGCCCCACCAGAAGGGATCAGTTTCATAAATATCTTCACCAAAAAACACCTCCTTTGCTCCCAGAACAGGAATGCCCCAGTGCCCCATACTAAATAGTTAGATTTTCAATCCTTGTTCCCCTCCCTGACTGCCCCCTCTAGTTGTCCCTGGTGTCTAGTGTTGCCATTTTTTTTTTTTTTTTTTTTTTTTTTTGAGGCGGAGTCTCGCTCTGTCGCCCGGGCTGGAGTGCAGTGACCAGATCTCAGCTCACTGCAAGCTCCGCCTCCCGGGTTCACGCCATTCTCCTGCCTCAGCCTCCCAAGTAGCTGGGACTACAGGCGCCCGCCATCTCGCCCGGCTAGTTTTTGTATTTTTAGTAGAGACGGGGTTTCACTGTGTTAGCCAGGATGGTCTCGATCTCCTGACCTCGTGATCCGCCCGTCTGTCCATGTGTACCCAATGTTTAACTCCCATTTACAAATGAGAACATGTAGTATTTGACTTTCTGTTCTTGTGTTAATTCACTTAGGATAGTGACCTCCAGCACCATCCATGTTGCTACAAAGGACATGACTTTATTCTTTTTTGTGGCTGTGTAATATTCCATGGTATATATGTACCACATTTTCTTTATCCAATTAACCATGGATGGGCACCTAGGTGGATTCCATGTCTTTGCTGTTGTGAATGGTGTTGCAGTAAACATGTGAGTGCATGTGTCTGTTTGGTAGAACAATTTGTTTTCTTTTGCATATATGCCCACTAATGAGATTACTGGGTTGAATAGCAGTTCTGTTTTAAGTTCTTTGAGAAATCTCCAAACTGCTTTCCACAGTGGCTGAACTAGTTTATATTCCCACCAACAGCGTATAAGCATTCCCTTTTCTCTGCAGCCCTACCAGTATCATTTGTTTTTGACTTTTTAATAATACAAGCTTTGTTTCTGATCTGAGTCAGTATGCAAAAGCCAGAATAGATCTTTCTCACACCAGTCATCAGTTTGGACATACATTGGAAATTCAGGGAGCAAGTTTCTCTCCAGGCCACTTTTTTTCTGTATATTTCCTCTTCTTAAGTGATGTAAGGCCCCACACTTATGTAGGTGTCAAGTGGCCAACAAGAATATCAGTAATAACCATAGCTATAGGATAGCAATGAGTTAGGTACTCGATATGGTCTGGCTCTTTGCCACCATACAAATCTCATCTTGAATTGTAATCCAAATTATAATTCCTATGAGTCTGGGGAGGAACCTAGTGGGAGGTAGTAGGAGCAGGGAGGCAGTTGCCCCATGCTGTTCTCATGATACAAAGTGAATTGTCATGAGATCTGATGGTGTTCTAAGGACCTTGTCCCTTTTTAATCTGCACTTCTCTTTCCTGCCACCTTGTGAAGAAGGACGTGTTTGCTTCTCCTTCCACCATGATTGTAAGTTTCCTGAGGCCTCCCCAGCCATCCAAAACTGTGAGTCAATTAAACCTCTTTCCTTTATAAATTATCCAGTCTTGGGTATTTCTTCATAGCAGTGTGAAAATGGGCTAACACAGTACTACACTAAGTACTTGGCATATATAATCTCATTTAATCCACATATCGACCTGGGAGGAAATAGATACAAGTATCCTTATCTCAAAGATGAGGAAATCAAGGCTCAAGAAAGCCATAGTAGTTGCCCAAAGTCTGCATCACTCCAAGTTCAGTACTTTAAATCAATGTGTTATATTATCTCTGACTCCTGTACTGAGCCTAAAGAGACAAGGGGATGGAAGACCCAGATCATCCCATGGGATGAAAGACTGAACAAAGCATTCTGCCCCTCACATCCAGACTTATTTGACAGATGAAAATGGGCACCAAGGTCAACTTTGAAAAGAAAAGTAATGCTAAAAGACAGCCTAGTTTGAAAGGGGTGACTAAGACATCAGGATATAAATGTTTTCTTGATGTAAATATAATGTATGAACAGTGTTCTTATTTCTGAGCCCTGAGGTTTTTTGGCATCAGCCAGACTCACAACCACAGCACTGTAGGGTAGCTGGGGTGGAAGAAATCAATGGTCAGCCAAAGACTCCTGTTCTCCTTCTGTATCAATAAATGACAGCTGAAGAGCTCTTACTCAGCAAGGGACTACATTTCCCAGGCTCCTTTGTACCCATCCATGGCACCAAGTTGTGGAATGTAGGTAGAAATAATCTGTTCTACTTTCAGGCCTATTGGAACCTTACACACTGCCCTCAGTTCTCTCCCTCTTTCAATATAATTGTTAATGTCAATGCCCAAATGACCTAATTACCCATGAAGAGCTCACCTTCTGCCACCAATTAGACTTTATGTGAGTAAGAAATTTATTTCTTTTATGTCACATGAGTGAGATTTTGGGTTTTCTCCATCATGGCAACTAGCAATACCTTAACTAGTACAGAGACCACACTGGCTTGATGGGCTTGGGCTCCACCACACTGAAAGGACCAGTTTTCTCTCAAGATGGAAGTGACCTTGAGGACCTCAGCCTGGACCCATATCTCGATGGGTTATAGACTAGGTCCCTAACCCTAACACATCCTGTCTTACTCTTAAGCCCCATCTTACTCTCTCAACAAATGTCTTCCTGTTGTAGACAGGAGCTAGCAGTCCCTGAACCCAGATAACTTCCTCTTCAGATCTCCACAAGGCCTAAAGGATCTTTCAATTGCATGAATTCAAACTCACTATCCACATATTCCCCTCATACTCACACCCACTCCCAGCAAATGGCTCCTTCACTACTCTAAGTAGAATCTCTATTACATTAAGCCATAGGTATACCTTAACTTAATGTTTTATAAATTGTGGAATGCTATCTAGTATTGTGATGGTAAGTTAAGATTAATCAAAAATTTCAAAAAATGAAACAGAAGAGAATACAAAATATCAAAATGCATTGCACATAGCAAAAGTACATTTTGCTTTGATATCAGGATATAAATGTTTTCTTGATGTAAACATAATTTATAAAAAGTGTTCTTATTTTTCTTATTTCTCAACAGATACAGATACTTCTGTATCTGTTTTGTTATACTTCTGTATCTATCTATGTGTCTATCTGTCTGTTAAACCTGTTAGTCTGTCCATTCATTTATTTATTCATCTATCCACCCATTCTTACACCCATCTGTCCATCTACCCATCCATCTATTTATCTATCTATCCACTTATCTACCTATACACACACATATATACACACATAATATATGTATAATAAGTCACAATGTAAAATATATGTCTTACTAATTATTTCAGTCAAAAAAGTTTGAAATCTCTTTCCTGAACAATATGTCCCCTCACTCTAATGAATTCAAGTCCTTCCATTTAGGGGTTTCTTCAGCTAAGATTGAGTTTCCCCAGGGTCATTATCAGGGATACTACATATACTTTCCTACATCAAATCAGCTGAAAGCTTTAATGTCGCATATACTTTCCTTTTTCTTTCTTTTTTTTTTTTTAATTTGAGATGGGGTCTTATTCTGTCACCCAGGTTGGAGTGCAGTGGCATGATCTCAGCCCACTGCAATCTCCACCTCCTGGGTTCAAGTGATTCTCCTGCCTCAGCCTCCCGAGTAGCTGAGATTACAGGTGTGTGCCACCACACCCAGCTAATTTTTTGTATTTTTAGTAGAGATGGGGTTTCACCATGTTAGCCAGAACAGTCTCGAACTCCTGACCTCATGATCCGTGTGATGTGGCCTCTCAAGGTGCTGGGATTACAGGTGTGAGCCACTGCGTCCAGCCATACTTTTGTTTTTCAAGCCAGCTCAAAGCTTTAAATAATTTTAAAATTTGGACATTCAGTTAATTTATGATCCCTAAAATTTTGTTCTTTTCTTCTTTCCTGTCTTTAAAGTGTGTTGCATCTTCTTTATCTCTGTCTGGAGAAAATTGGTCCCAGCCAAGTTGTAGGGTTACTACTTCAAATACACACATTCCTATCTATATAATGCTGTGTGTATCCCTTGTGTCCAAAAGCATACACCCCAGGATGATCCACTTGGCTAATCAAGAGTTTGACTCACATATTTTTGATAAGAAAATATTGGAAAAAGTCTAAATTATTTATAAACTAGGATTATGTGATTAAAAGCTAATTCAATATACATGTCTATTAACAAATATTTATTGAGCAACTATTGTGCAGCAGGATGAAGATAAAATGGTATAAGAAGAGATTCCTATTTTTCATGGATCTTGTGGTTTAGTTATTAGAAAGTTGTTTTACTGCCAATAAATATAAGGGAGAAAAAAATGCAAAATTATCAAAGTTTTTAACAGGGACTAACTCACCAATGACTTCAACCTTTAATGAGGCCAAAACTCAGTATTTGGATTCCTTTGATGCTAGTATCAAGGATGTTGATTTTTTTTGCCCTCCTGGTAAAGGGAAACTGAATATGCTGAAAGCTCCTTGGCATGAAAAGCCAAGATAAAGATGGTAATGCAATCATGGTGCACTCAAGTCATCACCAACAGGGCAGCAAAGGTTAGAGGCATCCAATTATGGGGAGCCCCTGACTCATGCTTCCTCCTGGTTCCCTGTCTCAGAGGCAGCTGAGAGGCTGGTCTTGGAAGTATGTCTGTAAAGATGGTTGATGTCTAATTAACAAGGGACCCAATAACGTCTTTCTGAAAGTCCCAATTTGATCATATTCTCTTCCAACCAGTTGTATCACTTCAGAGGCTTCTCACTGCTATTGGGCAGAAGACTGAAATCCTTAAGCAGCCCTATAAATTCTTCCACAATCTGGATGCTATCTGCTTGTCTCCTGCATCTTCTCCTCATTTTCTGGAGAATTCAATTGCACACACCATATACCTTCTTACATTGGCCATTTGAACATCCATGTCATTTACCTGAAATAATCTCTCGTTTCTATCCTTTCCTTTGTTTCATCTAGTTAATGCACTCATCTTCCAGAAGCTCAGGGATCATTGCCTTAGTTAAGCCTTCGTTTACCTTCCTGGACTGAGTCAATTCCTGTTATTATTTACTTTAATGGCACCATGTATAACTTCTCCATAGCACTTTAACTTAATTATAATGTTGTGTCTTTGATTACTAGCTGCCTGAGGGTAGGAATAATGTGTTTTCTATTTCCTTTCATTATTTCCTTTCTTTCATTGATTCCTTTGGGTCCTAGAGCTGTGCCTGGCATTGAGTGGATTCTCAATAGCAGGCTGTTGAATAAATGCACGAATAAGAATAGTAGTGTATTGCTCACATCTGGAACAGCATAGCCTAGCACGTTAGGCGGCCTAAAATTTCATTTGGGGAGGAAAACTAAATAGGACTTCAGGATACGTGTCTAGTCGACTACACAAAAGAAACAGAATCTGAAAACAGATAGTGAGGATGAAGATCACTCCCTCTTGAATAGGTAGAGAGCCTCTTCTCCAAACATAAAAGTTAGAGTGACATTTCCTGGGTTCCATTCTGGGTGATGCAAGGGAATGTTTGCAGTACATGGTTACTTCTCTTAAACATATTCCAGTAATGTCCTAAGGTTAGGAAAGCTACAAGTAGGTTGAGTGAGGCAGGCTATATTTTTTGAAAATTAGTCAGAGAAGGGTAAGATCAGTGATAAAAGATCTCTTACACTTTGAGGAGACCCATTTTGCTAGTGACATTGGAGTCATGGTCACATGGGTCCCTTCCAGGGTGCTATGGCACAGGACTGCTGGGCTGAGAGGCCGACTGGAAAAGCTTGGATTTCATGAGTAGATTAAAGAGAAAGACCTTTGTGGATCTCAGGTGGGAAGACAAGAGTTCCCACTCATGCATAATAATCATAGTGATATTAAATACTACTTACTAAACATCTGTTATGTGTTAGGTACTTTAAAACTTTACTTTTAATGTTTATAACAGTTCTGAAAGTTCAATTTTATAATCTCTATGTTATAAATAAGAAAACAGAGGCTTGGGCCAATTAAGTGACTTGCCCAGCTGCTACATGATAGAACTAAGACTCAAAAGTGGCTTGTGGTTGTGGCCATGCTTCTTCACTCACAGAACTGGCCCTGAGGTCTGCCCATAAAGACCAATGAACTTTTGCATAGTGTCCCTAAATAAAAGTAAATTACATGGACATTGCAACCTACTTTTCACCAGGTATCAAAGGCCTGGGGTACATTCCCAACACAGTGTGCTTTCTTCTTCCTCAATTCCCTTTGAAGTTAGTGGGAAGTCAGCACCTGGAGGCTGCAGAGAATCACAGTGGGGCTGAGTGTCCATCTTGATTTCACAGTATCCATATTTTTAATAAAATAATCCAGAATCAATCTCTATCTACTAATCTACATATCTATCTTTTCCCAATTTAATACGGTAGAACAAAATAATTTTCTAATTCCATGATAAAAATTAAACTTTCTATATGTAAAGTAGGTCAAAAATAGCTGCTTTAATTATTTAAGTAATATCCAAAGAGGCAAACATCAAAAGAAGCTCAAGTTGCAACACAAAGAAAGAAAAAAATCTTTAGAATCAGCAACTTTTCAAAGGCAAACAAGATGATCTCAGACACATGAACACGCTAAGTTTAGGACTTTCTCTTTAAAAAAAAAAAACCGCAATTTCGTCGATGATAAGATCATTAATAATACTACAACATGTCCACAGCATATTCTTATTCAACCCAGCATTCTGGTCATATTTACATACAGGCTATTTATTACTATGGGGTTTCAATGAGGAAAAATAAATTAATTAAAAGCCTAGAAATTAATAGGAAGGACTGAGATACTGATGAGATTCCTCCATTCTAAACATGACTGGCTGTACTAACAGCTCCTTTGGAATGCCTGGCCCTCTAGAATGTAGCCAGAAAGCCAGGTGAGCTTTTTCCTCACTAAATGCTAACTCCCTACATTCTGCATCATTTTGTCAGCATAAAGTCTCTTCTCTGACTTCCCTTCTTTAAAACATGAGCATCTCTTTGGCCCTAGAAGCCCATTCTTAATTCATACCTTTTCTACCTCACATGTAATTTTTTTTTTTTCTCTCCTCAACTAAATCTCTCTGAAGCATCAGGCACTGTACTGGGCACCAAGGAATAAGAACACAAGGAGAACAGTGTCAAAGATCTCATAGAACCCAAACAACCATGGCATAATCAATGAAATATTAGATGCATATCCAGGGCTTCAAGAATACAGGAAAACTGAAGGCTTCACAGAGGACATCACATTTGAGCTTGGGTCTTATGAGGGAAAAATAAACTAGAATTTGCAGTAAGAAAGAAGGCATCTCTGGCACTGGAGGCACTCTATGCCAAAACATGGAGAAATGAGAATGGCATGTTCCTGCAAGAAAATGCTGAGAGGGAATAAGGCTATCTCCTAGGGGTGGCCAGAAATGTAACTGGACAGGTATATTGGGGCCTTCTACATCATCTGGGACTTGGTTTTATCTAGAGGGCCTGTGTTGACAAGGATTAACTGGCCATTGCTCCATAAAGTCTCGTATAGCAGAAATTTGAGTTCTGTTCTTTATTATGACTTACTATATAACTAAGACAAATTCCTTCCCCTCTCTGAGAACATCCACTGCAAATCTTAAATGCCTCCCCAGAATTCTTCCCCAGCAGCTCCTGTCTCCCAAATTGTGTTGTCACTGATGGGTGGGCCAGCCACTTTCCCTGGGAATGCTGAGCCCTGGGCCTGGGCCAACTAGCCACACGCCCAGAGTTCTGGCTCCTCCTCCACTTCCAGATGTAGCAGGAACACCAGTCTGCCTTGGAGGCATCTGGCAAACAAAACAAACACCAAAAGGGTCAGGTGACATGTCCCAGAAATCAGGGAATTAAGTGTCCATGGGCTGAATCTTGACTAATGGGAAAAAGGAGATGGAAGGGAGCCAAGCAGGTAACATTTTCCCTTTCCTGTCCTGTAGACTACTCCATTTCTTCTGCAGCCAGTCCACCCAGGTTCTTCCTCTGAGGTGACCTGGCCTATTGTGAAGGAGCACCTATGAGGACACCTCACTTCCCATTGCTTCCCAGGATTTCTTGACCTACTTTTCTTTCCTCCCTTTCTCCTTGGTCTGATCTGCACCTTCCAAGTCATAAGACCCTCAGTTCTTGCCTCAGGCTCTGTTTTCTCAAGAGCACAAGCTCAGCCTGTTTTTGTTTTCAAAATAAGAGAGATGACCAAGCACCCTCAAAGTTACTTCTGGGTCTGAGATTCTGAAGTCTTAGTTCTAGTTCAACAGAACCTTGACAAAGTGTTTTCACAAAGCAGACAACTCATGTCCATCATGAAGTATGCAAGTCAGGGTACCACTTTCTGCATTGGGAAATGTTTCTAAGAGGCTTCCAGAATTACCCTCACTTTACGTATGGGGGAACTGCGGCTCAGAAAGTTTAACTCACTTGCCCAATGCCATGTAACTAAAAAGAAGCAAAATTCAGACTCAGACAGTCTGATCCTTGAGCTTGTGGTCTTTGTCACTACTGAATACTGTGTCTCTTAGACTCTTCTGGATTTACTCTTCAAAACTGATTAAATTTTCCATTTCTTAAAAACTAGAAAAAAACTCAAAATGGAATTATGGGAGAGAAAAGCAAAATGACGTCTCCTGGGTTGCACCAAAAATACGAGGGAGAAGGGCAAGAACAGTATGCCCTATCATTTAAGGAGCCAAGGTCATATATTCAACAACCAGTTGGTTGTCCCACATTTTAGCATTATCTCCCTTAACTTTTCCTTGTAAGACAAATCTGTAAGCCAGAAAAACATTCTTAACAAGAAAAACTAAAGCTCTGATTTGGGTTACGAAAATGTAGCTGCTGTAAACCCAAAGATAACATGCCAGTTCACCTCCACCTAAGATGGTTTTATGCCCTAGTATAAATTCTAACATAAGCTTCAGGAATGGTATGTGAATCTTGTTTTTGTTGTTGTTGTTGTTGTTTTTCTTTCTTTTTTTTCAAATTCATGAATCTCTTGAAGAGTTAGTCATCCTAGCCTATTAATAATTTTAATCTTAATTTCTCTCCCACTTCTCCTACTCTCTCCAAGAATGAAAAAAAATCAGATCTTAGTCATTTGTTTCCCAAAACCATGGAGCCTGTTTCATGACTATTAGGAGCAGATGTTAACATACATCCCCCAAGAGTCAGTGCAGGTTGGAAACCATAACAGGAGCAGACAACTTTACCTCCAGCAAGGCAACGGGTCAGAGAGATACAAAACAGGTATTCCCACTGGCTGCCCTTCCCCTGAAATGCCTGCCCTTCCATCCATAATCCCAGCCTTGCACAGGGCTCATCATCCTTCACAAATGACCCCCGATCTTCTCCAAGTAAATGACTTGAGTTCTCTCATACTTTCCCAATGCATGTGACAGTTTAAGGGAGGTTACCAAGAAAAATTCTTCCATACACAAGACAATTCTCCCACTCGCATTTCCACACAAGCATACAAACGACCTCATGGTTTTTGAGGAAGTTCAGCTCCTGTTTTGTAGTCTAATAACGCCTAAAGCAAGAGCAAGGAGGGGTGTTGTGGCTGTCAGAGGTATGGGAAACCACAACTTGTTCAGGAATCCTGAAAGGGTATGGGCTGGAGCTTTTCAGGATTGAGGACCAGAATCCACATTGTCAAAGACAATCTCAATTTTGTATATTTTTGTAGCTTTAGGGTTTTGAATACTTTAGCTTCCCAGGAAAATATATGAGATGAAAGCTTCGCAACAAGCATTGAATGAATTAATGTATGAAATGAATGAATTCAATTGTCTCCCCATCCATGATACATACAAATTACTTCTTCCTTGAAGCCAACCTGATGTTGATTTTTGAGGTCAGGCAGCCCCTTTATCATTTACAAACAAGTGACTTTAATCTCGAATTTGTCTTCCTTATCAGCACAAAGAGCCTTATAGTCTCTATCTCAAAGAACATTGTGAATATTGAAGGTGCTCTATACATAAAAGCTACCTAACACACAGAGGGGCTCAGTTGTTGCTAGATTACTTTCCCTCTTTGTCTCTTCCACGTTTTCTGAATTCCCTAGTCCATAATGCCTGGATCCACCAAGCCAAAGTCAGTGCCTTGGGGTCCTGCGCCAATTTCTGACCAGGAAACACTATATCACAGAGTCCTCCAGATCACAGACTCTGA
This sequence comes from Trachypithecus francoisi, assembly GCF_009764315.1. Classification (NCBI taxonomy): domain Eukaryota; kingdom Metazoa; phylum Chordata; class Mammalia; order Primates; family Cercopithecidae; genus Trachypithecus; species Trachypithecus francoisi. The sequence goes on from NW_022681467.1 coordinate 36,076,304, forward strand.
AAGCCAACTTTCTTTTCACTTGAATACCAGCGCTATCCTTACTAGCTGTGTAACCTTAGGTAAGTTACTTCAGCTCTCTGAACACCTGCTGCTTCTCCATCTTTCAGATGGGGACAATAATAGTATTTACTTTGAGAGAACTTTGTGGACACATGTAGAGTTTAGAATCCTGTCTGAGTTGAGAACTGCTCAAAAAGTGTAATTGGTATTGTGTCATCTATGTAAGTCTACTCTACGTGAAATGTGAACTTCTCAAGCCAAGAACCGAGGTTTCAATCCCTCAGGCCCGCAGCAGATACTCTGTCATCTAGCCTGACTCCCTAGGCACTTTCTGCTATTTGGGCTAAGGCTAGCTTGCTCTCCCTACTCTGTACTGCCCACCATCTCATCTTTCCAAACCTCAGAGAACCTGGGAACTTTCTGAGCAGGCCCAGGAATTTGGGAAGTGCAGCATCATTGGAGCACATAGCAAGCCTCTGAGGCCCCTCTTCAGAGTCCCGGGGCCTTAGGGAAGCACACAGTGAGGCCTTCCTGCAACACACTCTCCTCCTGTTAATGAACCCTTTAGGTTGGGTCAGGTTTCATGTGGAATTCAGGACATTTTTAGCTTCATGACAATACCTGAACCTCACCTCCACCCCACCCCATTTTTCTGTGTGTGTGTGGTTTTTTTTTAGGTGAATGGGTACATGAAGAGCATGTTAAGGTTTATTAAGTGAGAGACAGAAATGCTTGCAAACTTTTAGTGCTCCTGCCAGGCCTATAAACAGTTCCTCAATCCTTCTTTGCAAGGTAATAAAACCTGGAGGGAGGTGAGCTCTGGGACCCCTGGAGTAAGGGTGGGTTTGCTTTCAGTGAGCCCATGCAGCCTCCTTCCCTGCTCCATCCTCAATGGGAGGGAAGTAAACAGGGAACCCGTAGAACTGAGCTGCTGGAAACCCAAAAAGCCTGCACCCCCTCAACTTGTATGTAAAAAGCAGAGAAGTGCAGATCTCAAAGAGGCTAGAGGTACCCTGGGGACCCAAGAGGAACCTTGGGAAGTTCTGCATGCAAGTCCTATACTGACTCTTGGGGGATGTATGTTAACATCTGCTCCCAATAGTCATGAAACAGGCTCCATGTTTTTGGGAAACAAATGGCTAAGGTCTGATTTTTTTTTTTCATTCTTGGAGAGAGTAGGAGAAATGGGAGAGAAATTAAGATTAAAAAAGGAAAAAGGCAGTACAGAACAGGGGAGAGGCCACAAAAAATGAGCCAGAGTGCTGTGTCCTGACATGGGCTCTGACGCTTACTGGTTAAGGGGCCCTGAACAAATGCCCTGACCTCTCTCAGCCTGTTTCCTCATCTGTACATGAGAATAATGAGATACTGGGATGCATGCCTGAGGTCATCAATGCAAAGCAACTCACACTCTGCCAAAAAGGACCCAGGAGAATGGCATGGCAAATCATTACATAAAGAGTGAGTTGAACACACAAGTCCTGAAGGATTATCGACATGAAGCTGTGTGGAGTTAATGATAGCAACCAGAGAGGTTACCCGCCACATGTATGTCTTAGTGATAGGCTTGCCATCTTCTCAGAGAGCCCAGAAGAAGGCATAACCAGGCAAAGCCCTCAAGGATGTTGGCAGACATCAGGGGTACTCAGAAGATGGGCTAGAAGCTCTCCAGGGGTTGGCACCTGAGGAGTCCACCTATCATTGCACCACCAGCTTCCTCTTCTGGCTTGTGCCCAGAATCAGGGGGCCCTGATTTTGCCCAGTGATCAGCCCAAGCCCAGAGCCAGCAGTGCCTGGCCAGGATGGACTTTTGACCTGTAACCCTGTAACAGCATATGATGATGCACTGTAGCAAGGAGGGATATAGAAGTCCATGTCTGGACTCAAAAACACATAGGCACAAATAGAAAATGAGAGCTGTGTTTTACGAGTCACACTCATAGGCCAGGTGCAGTGGCTCAAGCCTGTAATCCCAGCACTCTGAGAGGCTGAGCCAGGCAGATCACGAGGTCAGGAGATGGAGACCATCCTGGCTAACATGGTGAAACCCCGTCTCTACTAAAAAATACAAAAAACTAGCCGGGCCTGGTGGCGGGCGCCTGTAGTCCCAGCTACTCAGAATGCTGAGACAGGAGAATCGCTTGAACCTGGGAGGCAGAGGTTGCAGTGAGCCATGATTATGCCGCTTCACTCCAGCCTGGGTGACAAAGCGAGACTCTGTCTCAAGAAAAAAGAGTCACACTCATAGTAAAGTGTCAAGGCTTCTAGTCATCAGTTATTTATTTTATGACCCTTGACTGAGTTAGGTTTTTCACCTTCAATCAGTTAGATCTCCATTTGTGAGGCATGTTAACAAAACCACATTTCATTTCAAACATTCAAGGGATTCTCTAATAGATCATTGGCGTCTTCCTTTTGGAAAAGTTACAAGAATGTGCACTCCACCCAGTTGAAAGATGACGCTAAAACCAGAACTAAAAAATGATGTAAAAAGTCTGCTAGGGAGCACTGAAATCAATTAAAATACAGGTAAGATTAAATCGTTATTTTAATCTTTGTAGTAAAATCATGTGCCAGAGTCAATACTTTGGAGAAAGTCAGTATTTAAAGTAAATAACAACAAAACAACAGCAGCAATACTAATTATATCCCAATATTTTGTATCTAAAATTACAGAACCTATTAAAATACTGCAACATGGAAGAGGAAAATGGGAGAGAAGAAAGTAAAAGTATGATAAAATTCTCAAGCAGGAAGAGCTGAGTTTAATGCTGGAACATAAATTATAAAATAATAATAATAATAATAATAAAGAATATAAAGGTATTAAAAACACCCCATAAAAAGCAAGAAAACCAAGGAAAAGGTAAGGACATGTTAAAATAAATTTTTAATCAAGGTGATAGAAGAGTGAACATGAGTTATAATTTTAGATATATCTGTAAAATATCTGAAAACAAAGATTCTTAAATTTAATCAGAATAAAAACTTAAACAGTCCTCAAAATTTTTTAAACTGAATTATCAGTTAAAATTAAAAAGTAAATAATAGTAACACTACTTCTATCAGATAAAGATTGAATTGGATAGAAAAGCCCAGTTTCAAATAATAAAAGCTCAATCCACAAAGAAAAAATGAGGAAAAGATGTAAGGAATAATAATAATAAAAAGTTAAGTGCTCATCTCTCAGTTTTTAAATTATAGAAGAGTTTAATTTCTTTGTTTGGTTTATCTGCATTTTCTACATTTTCTTCAGTGTACACAGCAGAAAAAGAGTTATAACTTTCCCTTTATTACCCTCCCCATTTCCAAATAAGCAAAGGCAACTCAGGTGTCATCTTGTCCTGGAAAAGCCCCTGACATTACCACCCCACTCCTAAATGAGCCCTATGAGGTACCCTTCTCAGAGATGTGCTAATCCAGCCCCCGTAAACTAGAGAGCAGGGTATGCACACCTCTTGCCAGCTCCATGTGCAGCCACGTCAGTTCAGTAGCCTGAAATCTGCCAAGGTGGAAGCATTTACACCATGGGAATCAGCAGATGCTACAAATCAAGATCTCTCCCAATTACAGCCAGTTAAGAATTTATTAGCACACCACTGTTTATGTTTCTAGAAATCTGTGCATATCCTTCCATAATTTTTATCATCTTGCAGTACAATGTTTAACTTGCTTCTTTCCACCACAAGTTCATGAACACCTAAGAGGCAGGACATTTCCTATGTTATCTCTTACCCACACCATGTCACCTAGTGCATAGCTGGTGCAAGGAAAGAGAGAAAAAAGAAGGGAGGGAGAAGCCAAAGGGAGGAAGAGAGAGATAAGGTAACTGCTTTCTTCCTTCAAATGTAATAAAATTGGCTAATTATTTATAAGTATCAACCACAGCCCATTCTTTGGAGCATGAAATCTTCCAACTATCACCAAGAGAAAGATCTAGGTTTGCTCGCTCCTGATTTCTAAGAAGAAAGGGGCCTTGCAAAGCAGCCCCTTACCTCTGGAACTTCCAGCCAGACTGGAAGGTAGAATGGGGTTATTATTGAAAAGACATTCCTGAATACAAATTAGCATAGCAAATCCCAGTTTTGCTTAGGACATTTCCTGGGGATTAACAATTTCAAATCTGTTTCCTCATTCAGCACATGGGAAACATGAGAACTCTCCCCCCACTATACCTTCTGTCATTTCATTGAGGACCAAGTATTCAGAAAGGGCACCATAACCATAAAGTACTTGAAAGGTGTACCTATTTGATTCCTCCTCACTTTCAAAATGTTTTGGAATCTCTTTCCAGAAAAAAAAAAAAAAAGAAGAAGAATCATTTTGCTATTATACCCTACTAAGTATCTTTTTGGTAGTAGCTTGTTCATGCTTATTAAGATTAGGTATTATAATATCATCATTAATATAAACTCCTCTTCTCCATGAATATGCAGACCCATAACAGAAGAAGCATCAGAGGCTAAGAAACCTCATGAAATTAAACAAAGCAAACCGTAAAACAGTGGCAAGCTCAACCGGCTTAGCCAGTTTTTCTGATACATACTACATATAACCACTGAGCTGTTATTTCCATTGTCCTATTCAAGTTCCTTCAGGTTATGTGTGCCAGTGTGTGTGTATGGCAGTGCTGCATAGAGGAGAGAAGGAAATGGAAACCACTAATTATTGAGTAGCTACTGTACTCAATAATTATTTGTTGAGCTACTGGCTCAACAAATATTGACTGAGAGATGTGCCAGCACTGGTTCAGCCCCTGGGGATACAGATGAATGTGACAAACTTTTAGAGTGTGCAATCCATTGGAGAAATGGGACAGAGCCATAATAAGAAACACGTAAGCAACATAATTACAGATTTTAATAAGTTATAGTAAGAAGTGAAACAAAGTGTTGCGATGCATTGTAAAGAGAGAGGGGTGTAGTATTTAGAAGGAACAGGAGAGAGTTCTCTGAAGAGGTGACATATAAGCAAATACATCAATTAAAGGGTAACAAGAAGGTGGTTAAGCAAAGGTCCAGGAAAGAAGCATTCCCAGCAAAGGAAACAGCAAAGGCAAAGACCTTAAGGTATAAAAGAACAGTGCACATGCAAAGAACATAAATGAGGTCAGTATGGCTAGAGAGGCTGAGCAAGACTGAGTGTGGGAAATAAAGTTAGACAGGCATTCAGGTACTAAACATACAGGACATTATAAAGAGTTTAGATTTAAATGTAAGTGCATTTGAAGCAGCAAAAAGATATGGGCTGGATTCAATAAAAGTTTTCTTCTGTATATTACATGAAGAGTGGAGTAGAGGGGGCTTAGGTAAGAGCTGGGAGACTGATTAAACTGCTGTATGGACTTCCTTTCATCATATTCTGGGATTCAGCAGCAAAAAAAGAATTTAGTGCATGTTTGCTGAATCCACTGTAAAGTTTTCAAATTTGAATCCATTTGTCCAAAGGAAACATTCAGTATCTTCGCACCTTTCTCATATGTCTGGCTGTGAAATCTTGGGCAAATTACATCACCTCTCAGAACCAGTGTCTTCATTTGTAAAAGTAGTTTAGCTGAATCTTCCAGAGTATCCAGTAAATGTTATACTCCTTAATTTCTTGGAAAGGAAAATGACTCAGATCTGCTGGAAACAGACCAGGTAGCTCCAGGCAGTTCCCTGGGCCAGGACACAGCCAAGCTTGGGTGGAGCCTCAAAGGGACCAGGGTGGAGACCCAGATAGGCCTAGATACCTGGTTGTGCATGCAAAGTCCCACATCCTAGACACAAACCTTCAGCTCCGGAATGTGGCTTAGGTGGGGCTTGCTAGTGATGGAAACAGCAGAGAGAAAACCAGGAGGCACTAGAAGGAAAAAAACAAATTAATATTTAAATAATTGTAGGGTGGAGAGACATTGCTAAATTAGCAAGCAAAGGCAGAAAGCATGAAGGCAAAGGCTGATAGAATTTATTTCATGAAACCAAGGCTATCTTACAAATCAAAAATAAAATCATGAATAACCCAATTAAAAATGGGAAAAAGACATGAACAGGCATTTCCTAAAAGACTGAGTGTTTCTGTTACTCTGGAGAACCCAGTCTAATGCATGAACAACAAAACAGTGTGTTAGAACCAAGGATCATGATTAATCAATTCTGTGCACCTGAGATCTGAACAAGAAGAAAAAATAAGAAAGAGGAAAAGATAAACCCTTGCCAAATTGTTAAACAGTGTTAATAATTAGGAAAATACAATTCAAGACAACTATGATCTACAATTTTACATACCCTCAACTGGCAAAAATTGAAAGTTTACAATACTAACTTATGGAGGGGATTTAGGTCTACAGAATTTCTTACACACTGCTGGTGGAGCATGACATGGTATTACCACTTTGGAAGACAATTGAGTAGTATCTTCTAATATTAAACATTTTTATTGTCTATGAGCTAGCAACTCTACTCCTAGATGCAATAATACACACATATCAAGACACATAGCCAGGAATATTTAGAGCTACAATGTTTGCAATAGCAAAAATCCTAGAAACCACTCAAATATCCATTAATAGATATCCACAAATGACAGATGCATGATATATGACATGTAAAAATGGTATATTTAGCCAGGTGCAGTGGCATCATACCTGTTTTCCCAGCACTTTGGAAGACCAAGGCAGGTAGATCATTTGAGGTCAAGAGTTAGAGACCAGACTGGCCAACATGGTGAAACCCCATCTCTACTAAAACTACAAAAAAAATTAGCTGGGTGTGGTGGTGCACACCTGTAATCCCAGATACTAGGGAGGCTGCGACAGGAGAATTGTATAAACCCAGGAGACAGAGGTTGCAGTGAGCTGAGATTGCACCAATGCACTCCAGCCTGGGCGACAAAGTGAGACTCCATCTTCAAAACAAACAAACAAAATGCTATATTTATATATTATATATCACGCATCTGTCAAAATAAATGAAGTACAAGGATGTTACAAGTAACCATGTGATAAATTTTAGCAAAATTACATTAAATGAAAAGAGTACCAAAGATTGCACACAAGTTCTTTAGGTTACTGGGAAAGTTATATTTTTGTATCAGAAGTAGTTATACGGGTTTTATGTAAGTAAAAATTCATTGAACTGCACACATAATGTTTTGTATATGTTATTTGTATGTACATTATAAATCAATTCTAGTTGTGTTTTAAAGAATTGCATACCCTTTTTTTTTGGTGGGTGGGTGATGGAGTCTCACTCTGTGGCCAGGCTGAGGTGCAGTGGCACGATCTCAGCGCACTGCAACCTCCACCTCCCAGGTTCACGCAGTTCTCCTACCTCAGCCTCCTGAGTAGCTGGGACTAGAGATGTGTGCCACCACACCCAGCTAATTGTTGTATTTTTAGTAGAGACAGAGTTTCACCATGTTCGCCCTGGTGGTCTTGATTTCTTGACTTGATCCACCTGCCTCGGCCTCCCAAAGTGCTGGGATTACAGGCGTAAGCCACTGCACCCAGCCCCCTTTTTTATGAATTTATGAACCACCATTTTTTAAACCTATCTTGTAGTACTAAACTCCACTTTTATTTAATAAAACTAAATAAAAATGGATTCAGGATGATGATGACCTCAGAAGAGAGAAGGTGAGAATGGATTGAAAGAGGAGGACCCACCATGTTTATATGTAGCTTCTTGTGAAGAGACTAGCTGAATTGGGGAAGGAACTTCACAGATGTCTATTTAATAATGTAATAACATGATTAAAATTGCTAAGTTAAACACAATTACAAATACAGGCAAAACCACTAAATAAAAGGAGGCTTGGGTAGTTGATTAGGAGGCTGTGATAGTTAATTTTATGAATCAGTTTGACCAGGCCATGGGATGCCCAGATATTTTGTTAAATATTACTTCTGGGTATGTCTGTGATGCTGTTTCTGGATGAGATTAACATTTGAATTAGTAGGCTGTAAAGAAGACTGCCACCCTCAATGTTAGGTGGACCTCATCTAATTCGTTGAAGGCCTGAATAAAGTTTTGAGTAAGAAAGTATTTTCCCTGTGCCTCCCTGACCTCAAGCAAAGACATTAGTGTTCTACCTTCAGACCCAGACTGAACCACATCATCAGCTCTCCTGGGTCATCAGCTTACCAGCTGCAGGTCCTAGGACTTCTCAGCTCCCATAATCTTTTGAGCCAATTTCTTATTTTAGATAGATAGATAGATAGATAGATAGATAGATAGATAGATAGATCAATAGATAGAAAAATTGAAATACATGTATCTTAATATATATAGCAATAGATGGATATATAGGCTATATAAATAGGCATAAATAGACATGAAGATAGATGCAAAGATACACACAGATATGTGTGTGTGTATTTGTATATATATGTGTGTGTATATGTGTGTATGTATATATACATAAACACAACCACAAACATATCCTATTGTTTCTATTTATCTGGAAATTCCAGACTAATACAAAGACCATGTATGAACAACAAAACTATGTGTTAGAACCAGGGATTATAATTAATCAATTCTGCATTCTGAAAAAATAATAAGAAAGAAAAAAATATGTTTTACTATGGGAAACAAAAACAGAATAAAAATTCCAAATCAAGTGATAAACTTAGAAGAAACATTTTGGTATCTATACATGTCACAGAAAAAAGTTAATAATTTGAACATATAATGAGGAATCCAAATTGAAAAGGAAAAAACAAACACTTCAATTGATAAAATGTGTAAATGTGTAAAACACTTGATCAGAAATTTTTTTAAGTAAAATGTAAAAGGCAAAGACAAAATGTTAAAGTTTACTTAGAAACAAAACAAAAATACCTTTTTTACATATATCTAAATATTAGGAGCCAGATTTTTCATTATTATAGAAGTTTACAAACATAAAAATGATAATATTAGTGTTTGTACACCTAAAAGTCCTCTATACCCACAGTATTCAGATCTTGGCTTCTAAATACTATTCTCCTTTAAAAGTATTGAGGACTTGTTGGAAAATAGGCAGATTTCAGGGATGAAGCAGAAAAAAATAGAAAGTAACTATGAAACATCATGTTGCATGAGGAAAGAAGAAAGTGTTCAAAGAATGATAGGTACGTATCACAAAGATATGGACGCCAGCTTGAACAGACTCCCACTAGCAACATCTGGGACAATTTGAGCATCAAAAGTGGATGATAATTCAGTCAATAAAATAAGAATCTATGAGTCTGTGATAATGTAAATAATCAATTTGAATGAAGAAGAAAGTCTTCCTTACAGAATATTGCCAACTTATAAATATAGGAAGAACAATAAAGTTAGAAAATTATTTATAAATGCTAGATCTAGGGGTTGAATGTTTGATGAGAAACAGTGTATTGTATAGTCTCAAATAATTTACCTACAAAGGGAGCCCCACCCCAGTGGAAAACCAGTAACCTCATAATGGAGAATCAGACAGACACCTACTGAACCAAGAGACCAAAATTAATACCTCTAAAAATGGGCAAATAAATATCATCACAACATTACTCGTTTAGTTTTTCTGCCAGAAAAATGCATAATCTGAATCTAACTATGAAGAAACATCAGACAAACCCCATTTTAGGGACATTCTACAAAATGTCTGACTTGTACCCTTCATAAACATCAAGGTCAAGAAAGGCAAATAAACTGTTTCAGAATAAAAAAGACCAAAGAGACATGAAGACTGATGCAGTGTGTGATTCAAGATTAAATCCTGGATGAGAAAAACAAATCATTAAAAAGAATATTAGATGATTGATGGAATATGAGCATGGACTACAGGTTAGATAACAGTATTGTATTAATAATGTTCATGGTTAGGTAAGAGGATGTCCTGTGCATTCTCAAGTATTTAGTAAAGGGGCACAGTGTTTCTAAATTTTCTTTCATACAATTCAGGAAAAAATTATATAAATAAGACAGAGTTAGAAATATCAGTGTATGTGTGTAGAAAGAGACAGGCATGTGTAATAATTACACACACATACATATACAACAAGTGAAGACAAATGTGAAAAGGAAGCATTGATGAATCTGTACAAAAGATATTCGAGGGTTTCTTATGCTCTTATTGCAAAATAAACAGTTGCTTTACAATATATACATACACATACATGTAAACAACTATACTCTAAGTAGGTGGGAATTCAAGGAAGTAGGTACTATAATATACTGCCAGTGGGGAACATGTAAGTGGGTATTGCTTTTCTGAATGTGGAGAGTTGGCAATATAAATCAAAACCAACAACTTTGGCATGGCAAAATAGAATTATGAAGATGGATGTGCATAAATCCAGAGCTACAATTCTCTTAATACTGGAAATCTAGGAAGTCTAGGGTTAACACAAATGACCAATAAGAGGAAACCAATTGAGCAAATTGTGGAACATCCATTTAGTGGAATAAGGATACAATCCTTAAAAGTTTTAGTGCAAAAACCTATTTTATTACATGGGAATTTTTATACACTATAGTAAGTGAAAAAAACTAGCAGTGAAAAAGAAGGATGTGTAATTTGAACCAATTGTGCAAAAAAAAAAAGTACATATTAAGGTAGAAGACATTATTGACCCTAGTTCTAAACTTCTTTCTGGATCTACAGCCTTTGCCATTGACTTTGAAGTCAATCATGGGTCTTGCTTTGACCGACAGAATGGGGCTGAAGTGTGTGTGCACCAGTCCCAATCCTAGGTCATAAGTGCCCTCACACATTCCCACTCATTCTCTTGCATTTCTGCCCATCTCCATGAGAAAAACATAACTGGACTGGTGGCTTTCGTTCCCAGGAGGAAAATGAGAGCCACGTGGAGCAGAGCAGACCTACACAGCCAAGTCCAGCCTAGGTCAGTTAACCCCTAGCTGCCCCTTAGGTTCATGAGATTAAGTGGCTGCTGCATTAAGGCTGGAGATGGCAGCATTTTCTGAAAATAGCTGATTGCTGTATACGTGAAGTACACACCTCAAAGGCTTTTTAAGGACTACCTCTGGGTTGCATAATTACAGATTATTTCTACTTGTTATATGATTTATCTATATTTTCCAAATATTTGAACTGCATATGTATCGTTCTTGGAAATTAAAAAAAAATGACCTACAAAATGATGACAAAAGTAATTCTAATGAGCTCAAATTCAGTGGATCTCAAAGGATTCCTGGAAAATGAAACACTCAAAGAAATAGATAGCTTCAATTTATTAAATGTCCATTTTAACCCAGGCACTTTAATAAGTGCACCTCTTTTTTTTTTGGAGAGGTTTGCTTCACTATTCACAAAGCAATAAAGTTATATAAAATTATTTCCGTTTTAGAATTGAGAAAACTGTGATCATATAAGTTGAGTCAGATGCCTAAAGTTATTCAACTATAAAGTTTCAGAGCTGGAATTCAAACACAGGTGTGCCTGATGTGAATTCACCATCCCTGATTAATACAGAGACCTCTCAGTTCCCTGGTCCAGCCAGAATTCTGCTGTTGAGCTTAATAACTTAGCCCTCCATGTGGTCCTGCTGTTACTGTGAAATTACCCACACTGTACACCCACCTCCCATAAGGTGGGGTAGTAGGTTAAGAAAGCTGCAAATTCTTTGCCACTTTTCCCATTCATAGGTGGAATCTAATTCTCCTCCCTTTGAATGTGGGCTGGCCTTAGTGACTCGCTTTACCAACAGAATGCTGCAGAAATGAAGACCTGGGCTTCTGTGATGTCCTAAAAAGATTTTGAGCTTCCACCTGACCACTTGGAACACCATCCCCTAACTCTGAGGAAGTCCAAGCCACCCTTTGAAGAAGCTCACATGAAGAGAATTGAGTCCCCCAGCAGACAGCCTCTGATACAGCTTCCAGCACCGAAGTGTCAGTCCTGTGAGTGAACCATCTTGGAAGTGAATCCTTCAGCCCAAGCCCCAGTTAAGTTACCCCAGTTCATAGCACGAAGTAGAGAGGAACTGACTCACCAAACCTTGCCTCAATTGCTGATGCATGAGCAAAATGAAAAATTACTGTTGTTTGAAACCACTGAGTTTGGTATAGTTTGTTGTGTAGCAATATATGACTGAAATAGTGAGTATCCTTTTTTTAAGTGATGAAGGTAGGGAGGAACAAAGGAAAGGGGGGAGGAAAAGAGGAAGGGAGGAAGGCAAGAAGTCTTTGTCACATCATTCCATGGAGAAAATTGCATAAATAAGTAAAATTCTTAGTAAGCAAATACACCCTGACTCCTGAGCCTCAGTGAAGGGTACAGTTTTAGCTCAGCATCAGGCTCCTCTGAGGCTGCTCTCCTTGTTGTCAGCAAGATCAGATTGGTAAAAAGGCTGAAGTTACTGATGCAAACCCGCATTTCTTCAGGCAACTACAAGAGCAATGTCCACAGTAGAGAGTCAAAAGCTGTACTTATGCACTTTCCTGTGTATTTATTTATCCTGGCAAAAGCATTTTCAAGCTTGTCATTTTAAACCCAAGGAATTTTTCATCCATTTTGGAATTTCAGTCACCATGTTACTGAATAGAGGAGATGATGTAGGGGCAGCCAAGCTCTTCTGAGTGGCACAAATCCCATGGCCTCGGCCTCCAGGTAAACTAGTCCCTGGTGACCTGCTGCCCAAAAGCATTCAACCAAAGGAAGATGGACCCTGGCCATGAAGTGGCATTCTTGTGCAGGATGCTAATCTGAATGGCAGCATGCTTCTTGCCCTTGAATTGTGATTAAATCTGGATAGAATAGACTCTTCTCTTGGGGTCTGTAATTTCTAGAGTGGTAAACAGCACCTAAAAGTCCATCTGGTCCAGACACCCGACTCTAGGCTGAGAAATAAATAAATGTTCCAGGACAACTTGTACACCAGTCATTTGCCTGTTTGTTCTCAGATCTCAGACTCTTCCTCTGCTCAGCTCTATATTGTATATGGCTGAGTTATTAAAATTACATTCTCCAAATCTCTCAAAACTGGCTTATGATTAGGGTTGGCCCACCCTAATCAGAGCTACTGGTGGGAGACTGAAGAAGAGGAGGAAGGGAGAAGCCAGAGTATCTTCCCCATCATTCTTTGGCTTAGGCCAGTGACTGGAACTCTCCATGGCTCCCATTGATGCAGGATGGATTTAGCTCCCATGCTCCCAGGCTCTGTTAGCGCCACCTCCTCCCCTCTGCACACACATCCCAAGTTTAAGCTATTGATTTCTTACTACTGATATTCTGGTGCCAATAATCATGTTTCTACCACTGATGTCTTAGCTTCTTCTACTCCAGATTAAATGTTTCAAATTCCATCCCATACTTCAAAACTGCTGAGATATCTTACAGGATAAAGAAATCCTCATCAGTCTACCCTCCTTCAACCTGGTACAATTATGGATCCTTCGTATCCATGAGCCCAGCTCGTCCACTGAAACCCATGAGGTCATCAGGGCTTGGATCTGAGTTCCTTGGGTTAGTATGTACTTAGCCCTCAAAATGCTCCATTGTAGAGTTAAGTCTTCTTCTGTGGGTAAGCAGCTCCAGGTCAACTTACATAAGTCCCTGAAGGTTTTGGACTGTGCTGTGTATGTATTTTTATTAGCAGCACTCTGCCACCATCAGGCATAGAAGGAAAGTCCCGGTCCCATTCACTCTTCCCCCTCTCAACCATTCATTCATCCAACCATTTATCCACCTTTCCTTCATCCCATCCAATCATCCATCCATCCATTCATCCATCTGACCCCTCACTGATTGAAAGGATCTTACAAATTAAATGTAGAGGTTTTGGAAATAGAAAGAATGAGAACTAAAATACACTTCACCACCTTTTACTTAACTGTGTGGTCTTGGCAAATTATTTACATTTCTGAGTCTTAGTGTGCCCACTTTACAGAATATGAACTAAGAATGGAATAAATCATTTAGCTACTCCAAGCCCCAGTTTTCTACTCTGTAAAATGGGATCAGTAATGATACCTACCCATTGGTAGATATTGTGAGGAATAAGTCAGACAGTCCCTATAAAGTGCCTAACATAGGACCTGGAACATAGTGAACACCAAATAAGTGTTTGTTGTGATGATGATGATGAGGAGGAGGAGGAGGAGGAGAAGGAGGAGGGAGAGGAGAAGGAGGAAGGGAAGGAGAAGGAGGAGGAGAAGGATGGAGATGGAAGAGGGGAATAAGGAGAAGAAGGAAACAAAGGAGGAAGAGGAGGCAAGGAAGATGATGCTATTCCCAGGAGCAATTCACAGGTCCCTCCACCTGGAAGTGAGTCCTTATTAACTTTGAAAATTCCTGTGAAGTGTTCTGTCCATCTCCTGTGGTCTAAGCACTGCCAAAGACCCATATGGATCAGAATCCATGAGGATAGACATGGAGACCAAAGTCATATGAAGTTGAACAAGTCACTGATGGACCACCAGTAGAGGATGCCAACCCTCTGTATATGAGTGCCAAGATATAGCCCTCTCAGAATCTCAGACCTCTCTATGAAAAGGCAAAGCTACCACAGGCCAGACCCAACTTACGGTAACACAGGAAGACTGGATTAGATCATGTCTACAAAGCACTTTGGACTCCTTGGAGGACAGTCGTCTATAAATAGCAGGTGGTGGTATTATTATTAATCAGGCCAACCCTTTCTTGAAGCTAATTGCTACTGATGCCAATGAGACATTTATCTGGGTGTAGCCAAAGAATCAGGCTCTATAGCAGTGATCCATTATTTATTCATCATTAGATTAGCGGCCAAAAAAGAAATGCATCTTATAAAAAGCAATGGTATTTATTGTCTACCAGAAGCCCAAAAGAGAAAAAAATATCATCTGTTTTTCTGGTCATAAAGACTTGGGTTCCAGTGCCACTTCTGGCTGTGATTGGGTATATGATAATAAGGTGAATTCCTTAACATTTCTGAGCCTTTATTTCCTCTACTTCAGGGGTTGTGAAGATGAAATTAGGTGATGAATACTTAGTCCCAAGCCCACTGCCAGGTGTGAGGTAAAGGCGTGGCAGCTTCCAAGGCCCATTACTTTTTTTTTTTTTTGAGACAGAGTCTCACTCTGTCACCAGGCTGGAGTGCAGTGGCGTAATCTCTGTCCACTGCAACCTCTGCCTCCCAGGTTTAAGCGATTCTCCTGCCTCAGCCTTCCGAGTAACTGGGACTACAGGCACCCACCACCACGCCCAGCTAATGTTTCATATTTTTAGTAGAGACAGGGCTTCACTGTGTTAGCCAGGATGGTCTTGACCTCCTGACCTCGTGATCCGCCCACCTCGGCCTCCCAAAGTGGTGGGATTACAGGTGTGAGACACCGCGCCTGACCCTAAGACCCATTTCTAATGCTTAGGACTCATCATTTGTTACCATAAACTAAACTGTCTTGTCCACACCATCCTTTGCCTCATCAAGTCTGGGCTTTTATTACCAAGGAAATGGGTCCAGCTCTGGGGGTCAAAGAAAGAGCAGGGAGATGTGTCAACAGAAATCCAAGGTAATGTGTGCGTTACGCCACTAGGCCTTACTCTTCTTTGAATAACGTTGACTCTCCACTCCTTAATTCCCTGTCCACCTATGACTACAACCAATGAAGAATGACTGTGGCCAATGCTATGCTTTCCTGCTGCCTGAAGTCTAGCCAACAGCTGCCTTCCTCACCCATCTCTTGCTTGCTGGTGATTGGAGGGAAGAAAAAAATGGCTCACATGTTTGAACTGACCAATGAGTGAGAGACAAAAGCCACAATGATAGATTACCTTCTAGGTCTGCATAAACCATAAAGCTGCCCCCCAAATAAACACTGTTGACCCATCCTCTGTGAAGAATCATGGGTTGCCACATCACCACATTGTTTGACAATCTCCCTGGGGCTCAGCAGAGAATAGCTGACAAAAAAAAAAAAGAAGAAGAAGAAGAAGAAGACGGAGTCAAGATCAGCCTGGGCAGCAGAGCGAGATTCATCTCTATGAAATGTTAAAAAAAAAAAAATAAATAGCCAGGCATGGTGGCACACACCTGTAGTTCCAGATACTTGAGAGGCTGAGGTGGGAGGATCACTTGAGCCCAGAAATTTGAGGTTGCAGTGAGTTGTGATGGCACCAATGGACTCCAGCCTAGATGA
The DNA here is from genome assembly GCF_009764315.1 of Trachypithecus francoisi. Taxonomy (NCBI): domain Eukaryota; kingdom Metazoa; phylum Chordata; class Mammalia; order Primates; family Cercopithecidae; genus Trachypithecus; species Trachypithecus francoisi. The sequence goes on from NW_022681467.1 coordinate 36,092,392, forward strand.
CAGAGCAAGACCATGTCTCTTAAAAAAAGAAGAAAGAGAAGGAAGAGGAGGGGAAGGAGGAGGCAGAACAGGAGAAGGTAAAGGAAAAGAAAAGAGAAAATAAACAACAAAGTGTCAGTTTCCTGCTAACAAAAGCTTTAAATTTAGTGACTTGAAAATACATATTTAAGCGGCTGGGCGCGGTGGCTCAAGCCTGTAATCCCAGCACTTTGGGAGGCCGAGACGGGCGGATCACGAGGTCAGGAGATCGAGACCATCCTGGCTAACACGGTGAAACCTCGTCTCTACTAAAAAATACAAAAAACTAGCCGGGCGAGGTGGCGGGTGCCTGTAGTCCCAGCTGCTCGGGAGGCTGAGGCAGGAGAATGGCGTGAACCCGGGAGGCAGAGCTTGCAGTGAGCTGAGATCCGGCCACTGCACTCCAGCCTGGGCGACAGTGCGAGACTCCGTCTCAAAAAAAAAAAAAAAAGAAAATACATATTTAATATCTTACAGTTCTGTAGGTTAGAAGTCTAACACAGATATCACCGGGCTGAAACTGAAGCGTCAGCAGGGCTGTGCTCTTTTCTAGAAGCTTTATGTGAGAATCCATTTCCTTCTCTTTTCCAGCTTCTGGAGGCCACCCACATGCCTTGACTCATGGACTCCTTCCGTCTTCAAAGCCAGCAGCATCACATCTTTCTGAATCCTCTTCCCTCAACACATCTCTTCCTGACCACAGCCAGGAAAGTTTTTCCATTTTTAAGTGTTCATTTGCTCATACTGGGCTCATGAAGACAATCTAGGGTAATCTCATTTTAAAGTCAACTGATTAGCAAGCTTAATTGCATCTGTAACTTTAATCTTATTTTGCCAAATAAGGTAACATTTTTACAGGTCCTAGGATTAGGACGTGGGCCACAATCACTAACCAATTGTCTCTAAATTGTGCTCCCTGGGCTATTTTTCCTCTGAATTATCAGGAAAAGGTTGATAAGCATGGAGAGTCAAAGGCCACACCCAAGACCTTCCAAATCTGATTTTTTTTTATTTTTTTTATTTTTATTTTTGGACAGAGTTTTTCTCTTGTTGCCCAGGCTAGAGTACAGTGGTGTGATCTTGGCTCACCCCCACCTCCTGGTCTGAAGTGATTCTCCTGTCTCAGCCTCTCGAGTAGCTTGTATTACAGGTGACTGCCACCATGGCGGGCTAATATTTGTATTTTTAGTAGAGACAGGGTGTCATCATGTTGGCCAGGCTGGTCCTGAGCTCCTGACCTCAGTTGATCCACCCATCTTGGCCTCCCAAAGTGCTGGGATTAGAGCACTTTGCTAGGCCACCGCCCCAGCCAAGAATTTGACTTTTTAGGGATGGTGTCTGGGCATAGTAGATGTCAACAAGTTCCCCAGATATTTTCTATGAACACTCAAGACTGAGAACCTCTTCAAAACAGTCCTCCAACAAGGCCATTATCTTCCATTGACAAATTAAGAAGTTTCTGCATTTGTGTTTGCTTTGTTTGAAGCTGTTTCTCTAATCAATTGATGAGGCTGCTTGTAATTAGAACAAAAGATTCCAATTTTAGATAGAATGTCAAAAGTGTATCAAGCAACTAAAGTATGTACTCTGAAGAAGCTGGCACCAATTTTAGTTCAATAAAAATACCATCTATAATCACTAAAGAATTTCTGTGATTTGTGTTTCTTTATACCTCGATCTTTTATCAAAACCTTTTTGTGGGGTAAATCCTGTGCTTGCTGTTAAGCTACTTAGGTCAATTTGTAGCCTGTAGGTAAAGGGCTCAAACTTTACTAAATGAACCCACATGGGACTCTAATCTAAAAAGAGTTCTATTGGTTTCTTTTCTTGATCTAGTGGCAGTCCATTTAGAACATGAGGGGTACTCCACTCCTAGAAATGAAGTGCCCTGTGTGCCCAGTCCCCCCGACTGGTTTCCCTGACAGTAACTGAAATACCAGGACATAGGACTAAGGGCACGAGGTTGACACACAATACTACATCTCCAGTCTGTGGCTCCCCCATACTCTCAAGGCTAAAGTTTACTTCTTGCCCATTCATGACTACTGTGTATGGAAGAGGGTTACAAAAATATATAAAGGCATAAAAAATCTAACACATGAATATGTAAGGAGGAACAACAGACACTGGGGCCTGTCAGGATGGGGTAGGTGGTGGGGAAAGGAAGAGCATCAGGAAGAATAGCTAATGGATGTTGGGCTTAATACCTAGATGATGGGCTGATCTGTGCACCAAACCACCATGGCACACATTTAGCTAGGTAACCAACCTGAACATCCTGGACATGTACCCCTGAACTTAAAGTAAAAGTTGAAGAAAACAAAAAGAATCTGACTATTCTGGCTCTTTACATATATTACTTTATTTAGTCTTCACAATTCTGGAAAGTGAACTTGACTATGTAAATTTACCCATGGCAAAACAGGGGATCCGAGAAGCAATCCTTTGCCCATTAATGGCGCTTAAAAGCGGCCCATCTGGGATTGAATAAAAAGTGTCTCTCCTTCCCTTGGTGGTGGGATGTGCTCTGGAAAGTGCCTGAATTCTGTCAGTCATTCAAGCTCCACTCTAACCAGTTTGTGAAAAACAGAAGTAGAGCTTACACTCATTGACCAGAGTATTGGGAAGGGCAAGATGCTTTATTGGGATATCTCTACTGAGGGGATATAATTCTTTACCTCCCTTTTATAGCAAAGAACTGGCTTAATCAGGAAACAGTGCGAAATTCTGCACGCTTATGCAACTCTCAGCACTTCGGGATATGCACCGTCAAGAAATTCAATGGTAGAAATATAGGTGGGTCACAGTCCATCAATTAATTAATCAATTGACATAATTTTCTAAGAAAATATGGAGTATCTACCATTTGCCAGGCACTGAGCTCAGAGTCTAGGGTTGAGTGGTTGTCTCGGTCTGATTTGCATTGCTATAAAGGAATACCCAAAAGTAGGTAATTTATAAAGAAAAGAGGTATATTTGGCTCACAGTTCTACAGGCTGTACAAAAAGCATGGCGCCAGCATCTGCTTCTGGTAGGGGCCTCAAGAAGCTTCCAATCATGGTGAAAGGGCAAAGAGAGTCAGTTTGTCATATGGACAGACAGGAAGGAAGAAGACAGGGGAGGGGTGCCAGGCTCTTTTAAACAACCAGCTCTCTTGTGAACTAATGTTGTGGGAACTCATTAGTGTGGGGAGGGCACAAAGCCATTCATGAGGGATCTGCCCCCATGACCCAAACACCTTCCACTATGCGTCCCCCCCAATATTGGGGATTCAATCTCAGCATGAGATTTGGAGGGAACAAATATCCAGATTATATCAGTGATCCTCAAACAATTATTTGTTCGAGCTACATGACGTTGCCAATATTTGACCACCTCACCTACAGAAATGGCATTTCATATAGTTCAACCTATAATTACGCAATAAACTACATTAAAATTGTTATTAGAGCTATGAGCACTCTAAAACAAGAGGAAAGAGCCCAGGCACGGTGGCTTATACCTATAATTCCAGCACTTTGGGAGACCAAGGTGGGTGGATCACCTGAGGTCAGGAGTTCAAGACCAGGCTGACTAACATGGTGAAACCCCATCACTACTAAAATAATATAAAATAAAAATTAGCCTGGCTTGTGGTGGCACATGCCTGTAATCTCAACTACTTGGGAGGTTGAGACAGGAGAATTGCTTGAACCCAGGAGGTGGAGGTTGCACTGAGCCAAGATCATGCCATTGCAGTCCAGCCTAAGAAACAAAAGTGAAACTATCAAAAAGAAAGAAGAAGAAAGAGAGAGAGAGAGGAGAAAAGAAAGAAAGAAAGAAAGAAAGAAAGAAAGAAGAAAGAAAGAAAGAAAGAAAGAAAGAAAAGAAAAGAAAAGAAAAGAAAAGAAAAGAAAAGAGAAAGAAAGGAAGGAAGGAAAGAAGGAAGGAAGGAAGGAAGGAAAGAAGGAAGGAAGGAAGGAAGGAAGGAAGGAAGGAAAGGAAGGACGGACCCGACAGAGAAGCTCTTTGTCTGGAGCACATGGCATGACAGAGGTTGGCTGAAGATGCATCCATAGCAGAGGGCAGGGAGATCAGGCAGGGTCTGGCAGACCAAGGTAAAGACTTTGGATTTAATCCTGACATAAAGCTGTTAAAGAAAATTTCCCCAACATTTTGTTATATTTTCCAAACGTAGAAAAAAGTTAAAAGAGTTGCACAATGAACTCCCAAATACTCACACTACCTGAATTTTACAATTAACATTTTGCTATTATCTGTCAAGTCTTCCATCTGTCCATCTATCCACTTATCTTATTTTTTGATCCATTTCGTAGTAAGGGGCAGTCATCAGTACATTTTACCCCAAATTCTGCAGCATGCGTGTCATTAACTATATAATGTTAGTGACATTACATAGTTAAAGAGCTTAAAGTTCCATATTTGTACAGTTTGTTAAGAAACATGTACACGACAGGAAGTCACAAATTTTAGGTGTCTTATTTAATGAGCATTAAAAGATTTTTTTAACCAGAGGTGTAACTTGGCTCCAGCTTTTCGGTAACTAATGTCTGGGCATCATGGGTAGATGGGATTGATGGAAGAAATCAGTTGAGGGGCTATAAAACCAGTTTAGAGGGAGAAGATGGTAAGAAAATCCAGTGGTGGCCACTGGGACAGAAAGAAGAGGATGGATTTAAAAGATGTTTTAGAGGTAAAACAGACAGACCTTGGTGATGAATTTGATTTGGGGTGATGAGGAACAGGCAGGGTCAGGTCAACTTTTGGTTCCTGGGTGGATAGTCTGAGATGAGCCAGACTTTGGTAATGGGATTGAGAGGAGAGTCATGAGTGCAAGTTTGGACATGGACCCTCAGGTGCAGACTTTAGTTTGTTAGAAAACAACTAAGGCCGGGCGGGGTGGCTCATGCCTGTAATCCCAGCACTTTAGGAAGCCAAGGTGAGCAGATCACTTGAGCCCAGGAGTTGGAGACCAGCCTGGGCAATACAGCGAAACCCCATCTCTACAAAAAATACAAAAATTAGCTGGGCATGGTGGCATGCACCTGTAGTCTCAGCTACTCAGGAAGCTGAGGTGGGAGGATCACCTGATCCCAGGAGTTTGAAACTTCAGTGAGCCATGATGACGCCACCGCACTCCAGCCTGGGCAAGAGAGTGAACTCCTGTCTCAAAAAAAAAAAAAAAAAAAAAAAAAGGAAAGAAAGAAAAAGAAAAAGAAACAAAGAAAAGAAAACCACTAACACTGAACTGAATGTGGAGTTCCCCTTGCCCCTCCCATCCTTTATCCTTCTCTGTATTCCACCCTTAGTTAACAACCAACTTTTCCACATACACACCTAGGGCACCAGAATACAGAGTCCTGACTCACTGTCTGAGGTCACTAAACAGCTATTTTGGGAACATCTGGAGGCTTGTCTTTCCATTTTCAGAAGGAAAACTGTAAATCCAAGAAGAAGCCTTAGTGGAGGCCAGGGCCCATATGCTGGGCAAACTAGCTTGAGTGCTGCTGGGCTTCAGGCAGGTCCTGAAATGTCAAGCCCACTCCTTTCTGTCACCTAGAACATCCCCAGGGGAATGGCCAGTTACCAGGCTCTCACACTCTTCCCATTAGGTCATCCCTAACGCCAAAGAGGTGCCTGACGAAAAGACCTCATTGGCTACTAGGTGCTTCCGACTCAGCCTTCATTGGAGGATTGTGGGTTTGAACCGGTGGTCCAGGCAGAAACTGGCTGACACCCACAGGGGATGCGTTGTTGCTGCATCTCAGGGTTTGAGTGCCTTGAGGACATGGATCGCTCATCTCCATACCCCACGAATGGGCAGGAAATGATTGAGGAAGGAAGAATGAAGAGAGGACATCCCACTCATCAGATATTTGTTATATTCCAGGCACCAGACTGGGCACAGGTACAAAAAGATGCATTAGACACAGACCTTACCTAGCTGCACAGAGTAATGGGAGATAAGCATGATAAAGGTATGCAAAATGCAGAAAGACAACAAACACCTACAAGATCAGGAATAAGGTTCCCAGGACAGGTGACATTTGAGGTGGGTTTTGACAGATGACCAGATACAACTCAGTCAAAGGGAGGAATAGAAACTGCAACAGAGTGGGGCGGAAAAGAAAGAGGCTGTGGGTTCAAATCCCAGCTCTGCCTTTTTATGTTGGGCAAATGAGGTCTTTCAAAGGAGATTGCTAACTCCAGTCTCATACTGGCTGCTGTAAGCATGCAGTAAGATAATATATGCTCTGGGCAGATCATAATAAAAGCTCATCTTTATTGAGTTCTTACTGACTTGTGCCAGAAACTTTCTATAATTTTCTCATTTATTACTTACAACACCAAATATTTGTCATATACGGTATGATCTTGTAAATTAGTTGATTTTTCATGGGAGGAAATTGAGGCATGGAGATGAACTAATTTGGTAGAAATAGTACTTTAGCCTGGCAGGATGATGGCAGAAACAAAATGATTAAATTATGTTATAGCCCGTTCTTGTCCTCAGAGACTCTTCACTGTGGATCTTGGACCTTTGGAGAATCAATTTCTCCCCCAGAAAAACAAATGCTTATTCATTTTGTATGTAAACTCAGGGAGTTTTCAGAACCCCCAAAGTCTGTTCACAGATTCCCCATTTATAACCCCTCTGACACCAAACCACCCGGCCACACTGTGCAGAACTCACTTACTCCATGTGGCCAATGTGGGAGGAGAACAAAACCAGAAGAGCAGCTCAGGGAAGATGCCTCCAACTTGCCCAGACTAGTGGCAGTTGGAGGCTGCCATGGGGGGAAAGCAGGCACTGAGCACCCTGCCCTGGGGAGGAGGAGGAGGATGCATCAATGACACCACCGTCAGGGTAAGGTGGGATGGCCCCGAGCCAGAGCGGCGCCTCCTAGGAGCCCTGAGCATCGCTCTGAGTCAGGGTGGCAGTCACTGAGGCCATCGTTGCCTGCCAGGAAAGCACAAGGTTCTCAAGAAGCCCAGCAGGAGCCAGAGCTGTCTGCACGTGGCAGCAACATCAGAGCTCAGCCTGGGCTGTGGGGCGGGGTGGCACTGGCACAGCTCAGCCATGTGTCTGCAACCCAGACCAGCCCTGGCCTGGGGAAGCTTGGGGAGGGCCTGGCAGAACTGCCTTCCAAGGGAGGAGGTTGCACAGGACAGGATCCCAAGAGGCCTGAGATGGGGATGAAGCTGGGCCAGGGTGAGGCCACTTCCCCACAGCCCTGGAAATGGGAGGTCCTGGGCTACCTTGGGAGGATGAATTAGCCCACACCCTGCTGGCGGTTGAGGGGGTTACATTATTCTACTTTCTAATCTAGAAAGGTTTATAGAGGTTATTTTTTTTCTTGCAGGGGTTTCAAGTACTCATGAGTTTATTTTTTCAACTTTTTAACTTTGAAATGAATACATACTCATTTCAAGTTGCAATAATAGCACATGGAGTCCCTTGAACCCTTTGCCCAGCTCCCTCCAATGATGACCTCTTATCATTGTAATACAATATAAAAACCAGAAGACTGACATTTGTAAAACACTGTTAACTAGGTTATTATACTCCTTAGTTGGTTATCAAATGTGTGTGAAGCATTAAATAAATGGTTTGCATTTATAGGGCCTCATCTTTGTGCTGTTCCACCTCCCAGACCCATGTAGTAAGGTTGGTGCTAGTTTGATTGAGAGGCAGAGCAAGAGACAGAAAGGGGTCAGGAGAGAAGAATAGAGACATAAGCAGCAGTCTTTTCTGAGGTCGAAATTATGGCCATGCCATGTGGCTCAGACACGGTCAGACTTGACCCCTCCATGAGCCATCGCAGCACATGACACAGGCCAGGTGGCACCCTTGGCACATACCTGGGAGCTTCCATGCCTACTTTCCTTGCTTATTCTATTCAGTGGGTTGAATGGCGCTCCTTCAAAAGACACGTCCATGTCCTAACCCCTAGAACCTGTGAATGTGACCTTACTTAGAAAAGGGGTCTTTGTAGATGTAATTGAGTTAAGGATCTCGAAATGAGAACGTCTTGGATTATCCACATGAGCCTTAAATACATTGATAAGTGTCCTTATAGGAGACATCCAGAGGACAGACACAGAGAGAAGAAAAGGCCACGTGAAGACAGAGGCAGATTGGAGTGCTGCAGCCACAAGAAATGTGGATACCACCAGTAGCTGGAAGAAGAAAGCAGGAATCCTCTCCTAGAACTTCCAGGGAGAATAGGGTCCAGTTCACACCGTGATTTCAGGCTTCTGCCCTCCAGAACCATCGGAGAATAAAATTCTGCTGTTTTAAGCCAAGTTTGTGGTCATTTGTTATGGCAGCCCTAGGAAACCAACATATTCTATAATGCAAATTGACCCTCTGCACAGCACTCATCTTTCATAGAGCAGGTAGAGAGACATTACTGGTTTATAACCAGTAACAAAGGGTCCTCAGGAATCAAGGCAGGACAGTGGATGCCAGTTCACCAATAAGGAAAGCAGGGCACAGAGCACTCTGCTGAGCTGCCCAAGGATGCAAGGCTTGGGTAGTTGAGCAGTGACTCAAACCCATCTTTTGCTTACGCCCAAGCCTCACTAAGATCCTTCCTAAGATCATCCAGGGCCCTTCTGAGGGATAGTTGGTGGTCTGTTGTAGCGTGCTTTTGTTCTAGAGTTCAACCTCTTTATTTTTAAAAATTGCCAACTGACAAATGTCAGCATCTCAAAGAAGGGCATTGCCATGTACTTGGTTATGTTTTCATGCACCCGTGCCTCCATCTGAGACAAGGGGTAAAGGGAATCACCGAGAAGGTGGGCAGCAGTACCCCCCATGCAGCAAGCCCTAGGGAAGGAAGGTGGAGTCTGGATCCCCATGAATGTCCAGTGGAACATCCACTGCCTTCTGCTGCAGCTCTGGGCAGCTGCTCTTCCCTGGCAATCCCCAAAAGGGCCCCCTGAAAGCCAAGTTCTCAGCCAACCAGTCCTCTCTGTTCTTCTGAAGACTAATCCAGGCCAAGTTATCCCCACAGTCCTAACCTGGCCTGCCAGAGCCTCTTCCCCTTACACACTTTCCCCTGGGGTCCAAAACTTTATTTTTATTTTGAAAAGGTATTACATATACATGGGAGGAAAAAAAAAATCAAAACTTCATCTCTCTCCCACTCAGAACATGAGTTCCTGAATTCTCCTTCCCAGAAATAACAACTATGACCAGTTTCTTGGGTTTCTTTCCAGGCAGAAGCATGTAGAGCAAACCATGTCCCTCTTTTATACAAATGAGAGGACCCTGTGTGTATCATTCTGCGCCTTTGCCCATTTGATATAGCTTGAAGATTTTCCCCAAACAGTACACATTCTTGATAACAGCTTCCACAGTATTGCCTTGCATAAATAAGCTGAAATTTCTTTCATCTGCCGCCTGTAAAGCAACACTTAGGGTGTTTCTAATATGTTCTCACCATAAACAGTGGCTGTGATGCATAGCTTGTACACTCATATTTGTATTTTTAGTAGAGACAGATATGTCTCTACTTCACACATATGTAAAAGTGTCTCCATAAGATCAATTTCTGAAAGAAAATTTGTTGCCTCAATGGAAACATGTATTTTAAAATTTAATAGAAACTGTAAAATTGCCCTCCAAATGGCTTGTAGGAATTTATCCAGCCAGCCAGCAGTCATATCTGTTTCCTTGCAATTGTACCCTAATGGTGTGTGATCAAATCTTTTGTCTTTGCAAATCAGATAAGTAGCAATAAACATATGAGTGCTATGAAGGATCTGGTGATGTGATAGGAATGTGTACATATGAGTATGTATGTAGAAATCATTGAGCTGCACACTTAAAATTAGAGTGCCTAAGGTACTTTATGCATGTTGTACCTCAATAAAAAGAAAAATGAGGCCAGACACAATGGCTCATGCCTGTAATACCAGCACTTTGGGATGCCAAGGCGGGTGAATTACCTGAGGTCAGGAGTTCGAGACCAGCCTGGCCAACATGGTGAAATCCCATCTCTACTAAAAATACAAAAATTACCTGGGCCTGGTAGCAGGTGCCTGTAATGACAGGTACTTGGGAGTCTGAGGCAGGGAGAATTGCTTGAACCTGGGAGGTGGAGGTTGCAATGAGCCAAGATTGCGCCATTGCACTCCAGCCTGGGCAACAGAGCGAGACACTGTCTCGAAAAAGAAAAGAAAGAAACAGTATGAAGAAAACAGGATGCTGAGATTCAAGAATAAGAGGGTCCCTTCCTTACATGGGGTGGTCTTGAAGTGCCTCACTTCCAACCTTGAGAACAATGAAGCTCCCACACAAGAGTATCTGGAACTCATGTGAAAGAAGGTATCAGATAAAAGGAAGAGCACTGACAACAGACAGGGAAGGAGGCTGACTTGCTTGAGGAAGTGAAAACAGCAAGCTAGGAGGACTGGTCCCAGATGAGGTTGGAAAGGTTATCAGAGTCCAGATCAAACAGAGCCTCTTAGGCAAGAAGTTGGGGTTATTTTCTCATCGAAATGGGAAGCCATTGAAAGGATTTAAGCACATGAGTGGGAGGATCCAGCTAGTTCTGTTGTTTTGTTTTTTAATCACACAGCTGCTGCCTGGAGAGTGGGTTTTAGGTGGGAAAGAATGGAAGAGCAGAGACAAATTAGAAGGCTGCTGTGTTTTTTTAAGCTGAGAGATGATGGTGGCTTGGATCAGGATGATGATAAAAATAGGCAGAGGCGGAAAGATTGTGTATATATTTAGGAGGAATGATCTATGAGACATCTATCCTGATCAAGCGACTGTCAGCTTTCTGTTTGGGCCGAGTGGGTGGGTCATGGTGCCATTGTACCAAAAGTGAAGAAGGCTTAGGCAGGTTTAGATTGAGGTCATAGGGAGAAACATCAAAAGTCTGGGTTTAATCATATGAAGCTGTAGAGGTCTAAAAGGCAAGAGACATCAAACTGGAATCACCCAGAAGAGAGTACTTGGTGGGCTGTGAAATGATGTGTCTCTGTTTACATGCACTTGCACAGAGACCCAAACTACCATCACTCGTGCTTTAGGCTGAAATCCCACGGAACTGCGGGCATCGTCTTTCTATAGCCAATGGGATCAGAGCAATTCTGTTTCATGGGGACACTATTTTTCTCCACAGTTTGACTCTAGGCTCTCAAAGAGCAGAGACTGAATGTTCAATCTCCTAAACCCACAGGACCATAGCATATGCTCCCCAGAGAGGTAAGTGGCTGAACTGAGGGTTCATCACAGATTTAGCTCATGGGATCTCAGATGAAAGCAGTCACCCGAACTCAGACCAGTATCCAACAGGAGAAGCATGGGCCTGGCCGTTGGCAGGGGGAAAGAAGAAAGTCCAATTCCCCAACGCACTGGATTCAAAAGACCCCACAGGCGTTGCTTCTAGCATCCAAATGAGCAAATCCAGAAGTCATTGTTAATGTTGCTGGGCCTGGTGCCACCTTTGTCAAATGGAGACTGCAAAAGGTTCAGGAAATCCCACAGAATGCTTAATCCCTCTTTTTTTGGGAAAAAATCGATACTACCAACCCATCTGTGCCATAGCAAATGTGCCATCAAAAAAGCCAATCAAGTTGCCAAACTTGGCTTATTTTATCTATCCCCAAAACTAGCCATTACCTCTGTCCCACAGTCTCCAAGTTTAGACCTTCCAAGCTGTCCTCTGCAGGGCTGCTGACCTACAAATCTTAACATCCCGCCTCCCTTCTTAAAACTCCTTGATGGTTCCTGTTGCCTTTAAGGTAAAGCCCAAACCGGGCACACACATCTTTTATGACCTGGCCTCTACCAACTTTTCCACTCATACACCCTGATTTCCAGACTCATGCACCTTCTCCCTGTTCCCTGAGCATGCTACAACCTCATTCTCAATTCTTTCCTTGAAAGAGCTAGTTCATATTTCAAAGAAAATAATATGGGAAGATGCTAAGTTCTTGGGGAACACAGATTAAAATGGGATAATCTTTTCCAGTTACAAATTGGTAAAAATTGTTAAAGATTTAAAACAGTGGTTAGAGAGGGGGGAAAAGCTGTGTTTTTTTAAAATTATTTTTTATTTTTTCGAGGTGGAATCTTGCTCTGTTGCCCAGGCTGGAGTGCAGTGGCGTCATTTCGGCTCACTGCAACCTCCGCCTCCCGGGTTCAAGCGATTCTCCTGCCTCGGCTTCCTGAGTAGCTGGGTTTACAGGCACGCACCACCAGACCTGGCTGAGTTCTGTATTATTAGTAGAGACGGAGTTTCACCACATTGGTCAGGCTGGTCTCGAACTCTTGACCTCGTGATCCACCCACCTCAGGCCTCTCAAAGTGCTGGGATTACAGTGTAAGCCACCAAATCTGGCCAAAGCTGTTTATTAATCTTTTGGTAAACGCATAAGTTTTGTCACATTTAAAGTCCTGCACACATTTAAAAGGCAGGTGTGCTTTCACCCCAGCCATCAAACTTTCAGAATTCTTTTCCATCAAACTACTTGGACAAATATGTACATAAAACATGTTTACTCCAGCCTTATTTGTCATAGCAAAATTAGGAGACAATTTAAAAGCTCCAAAAAACAGAACAGCTAAGTCATTCATGGCACATCCAAAGTAGTGAATTCTAAGAAGTTGTTAAAAAGAATGAAGTAAAATCATATGGACTGATTTGGAGGGATGTGCATGTTATTTTGTTAAGGCTGAAAAAATAGCTGTAAAATCAGATTATATGATCCAGTTTTTGGCAAAAAAAAAAAAACAAGAAAAGAATAAAGAGAGAAATCTAGTATTCACATCATTTCTCTCATGGAAGCTCCCCTGGGCAGTGGGAGTGGGAAATGCTGAGCAAATAGGAAAGACTTTCATATTTTACTTTGTACATTGCTATGTAATTAACATATTTTCTTCACAAACATGCACTCCTTTTGAAATTAAAAGAAGATATAGATATACATAAAAAATAAATAATAATTAATACAAATCTTCAAAGAGCCACAGGACAATGAGTTAGCAAGGGCAATTGCTGCTGATAGTTGAAGAAAAATCAAGCCTCGAAGAACATGGGAGAATGTTCCCCAAGATCTAAAAGGAGGTGGTTTAGGAGGTGGAAGTAAGAAGAGGGAGGCCATGTGCACGTAGACCCCAAGTTCAAAGCAGCCTTCAGAGCAGGCACTTCCAGGGCCTTGTTGGTGCAAGGTGGCAGCAGGGAGACCATGTTACAAGAACTGACTGAGATAAGAAGGTGAACAGCATGTGGGCCCCTGTGAGGATCACTCAGGACCGCTGATCTCCTAGGAACAGTTGTCTGGCCATTGCTGAGAGCCATCAGCTCTGTACTTGGGGCCCTGCTGAGGCCAACCCTTGTCTCTGTTCACATGACCTGGTGGGAGCATCCACCAGAAACAAATGTAAGATGAATATCTCAAGTGAGAAATGATTCTAAAGGAAGAGAGGCTGGAGCTAGTTTAGACTACAGTACGGTGTCTGGACCTCAAATCTATCCTTTGTCCTGCCACCAGATCTCATGCCTGAGTCCTGAGCCAAGGGGGTGTGTGAAGAATTAGAACGAATGGGGTGCTGGTCACATTCTTTGTCTTGATCTGGGTCCTGGTCGCATAGGCATATTCAGTTTGAGAAAATTCAGTAACAGCTGTACATGTAGTATATGTGCACATATGCATATGACAGTCAATAAAAATTATTAATAAACTTAAGTGTCCCTCAATCTCCACTGTATCATTTTTCTTAAAAAAAAAAAAAAAATACAGCAGATAAGGAGGGAGGGTTCTTTGGACCTTAGGAGAGCAAAATGAGAGGACTCTTTTGTTCACCTGGGCATCTTAGGGGTCATAGCATTCCTCCCAGTGTGAGTGGAGCCCACAGTGATAGTGGAGCCCACAGTGATGGTGGAGCCCACAGTGATGGTGGTGCCCATGAGCTCTATTGTAAACACCTAGACAGGGTTACAGATGTAGCCATAGCTAGAGATATGGATTTATGCACCTGGGAATTTTACTTGTATGTTTGACGTTAACAGAAAAATTCCTGAAAGGACACAAACTAAACTAAGGACAGTGGTTACCTGGGTGAGTCATTCTTATTATTTATTTATTTTTTTATTTTCTGAGGGAGTCTTGCTCTGTCGCCCAGGCTGGAGTGCAATAGCATATCGACTCAGTGCAACCTCCACCTCCCAGGTTCATGAGATTCTCCTGCCTCAGCCTCTGGAGTAGCTGGGATTACATGTACCCACCACCACACCCGGCTAATTTTTGTATTTTTAGTAAAGACAGGGTTTCACCATGTTGGTCAGGCTGTTCTTGAACTCTTGACCTCAAGCAATCCACCCTCCTCAGCCTCCCAAGGTGTTGGGATTACAGGCGTGAGCCACCGTGCCCGGCCTCATTCTTACTTTTTATATCATTTATTTCTTCATTATTTGATTATTCCTACAACAAATATGTTTTTAACTACAACTTGTTAAGGTCTTTTCTTCTCTTGCTGTTGACAAATGTTTAGACATCCTTGAAAGTGCAATCTTCTCCCCATGATACTTTCTCTGATTTCTTTGCACAGGTTTTCTCAAAGTTTTGTCCTCTTACCCTGACCACTTGTCCCAGAATCACCTAGGGAGATAGTTGAATATGCAGATTTATGACCCTCTCCCCAGACTGGCTGAAGTACAGTATCTGGAGCTCATGAATCTACATTTTAAGGCAATTTTGTGGCTCACTGTAGTTGATCGTCTTTGGGTAAGATGATGAATTCCTCTCTTTTCTAGGCATTCAGACCTCCTTAATGTCTGCATTCTGTGGCTCAGGGTTTATTGATCCCAGGACTGTCTTCTCCATGAGACTGCGGCCCCTCAAGGGCAGTGACTATATCCAATTAAACTAACTTTCTTCAGGGTTTGACATAGGACCCATGACATGAGATGTTCAATAAATATGTGCTGAATGAGTGAATGAATGAATGAATCTTCATCATCACACAATCACTGGGGTCCCAAGAATGAGACTTGCATAGTGGGCCAGTGCAGATACACAGCTGGGCTTGGTTCAGGTACATTTTTGCCAGTCTTAGAAACTCCAGCCTGTGATCCCAGGCTGCCCTTAGTAGAGAGGAGCGAGGATTGGCTAAACAACAGGGAAACCTCAAAAGCCAGTGAAAGCAGCCAAAGGAGCAACCCCATAACCCAGATTATGGGGTTCAGTTTCTATGCATTAGGCTATCTCTCCATTAACATTAAAAGAGCTGTGGCATAAATCACAAGCAGCATGGTTCCAAAGATTAAGGACCCCTCTTACCAGCAAATTCAAGCTCCCTTAAAAGTATACAACAGTAATCACAAGCTCGTACTGCAAAGCCAGTAACCCAGGTTCAATTCCTTATTCAACTTGTTAACTATGTTTCGGGCTTGTTTCCCCTATGATCCTATTGCTTAACTCCAAGGGTTGTTGCATCAGGTTAGATCATCCATGCAACAAATATTCCTTACACTCCTACTGTGTGCCTGTGCCCAGTACTGTTCCAAGTGCCAGGGAGTTAACAGTAAACAAAGCAAGCACAAAACCCTGTCACGTGGGTTAATTCACGTAAAGCAGAGTCCGTAGCACAGAGTCCTTGCTTCAGGTGGTCAGAGGAGACTCCTTACTTCCAGACCTGATGGAGCTTAAAGAGCAATCTCTAAGCCAGCTGTGAGTTCCTGCATCTAGAAATTAAGACATGCAAAGAATGTAACAAAAGTCATCCCCAGATCCTGTGCAATGGTCAAAGAGGTATAGTGAATGGCTAATAAACAGAAGCTGTGAAAATGGCAACTGTAATACCCAACTCGCCCTGGTGGAGCATAGAGGCAGAGGCAGTGCCTCTTAGGGCCCTGAAGCCCGGAGAGACAGGAGCTGTGTAAACAAAGCGCTTCAGGAGGAAAGGATGCCAAAATGCGTGCCCAGCCACAGAGTGGCTCAGCAGACTCCCCCGGCTCCAATTCTTGGAAATAAGTAGCTCCTTTTTTCCAGAAGAAAATAAACTTGAACAGGAAAGTGCTTCATGATTCAGTGGGTTACTCGGGGCCCTGAAAGTGTGAGTGGGTCTGAAGACGTCGGCAGTGGTTTACAGAGCACCCCAGCATTGGGGAAGAAGCCCAGTTTCCTGAAAGTGAGCATGGCCTGAGTCTGTGTGTGTTTATGTCCGTGTCCCTGGTACAGTGAATGCTAATGCATGCCTCTGTACATTTGTATAGTGGATGCACATGTGTCCAGGGGTGTGTGTGTGTGTGTGCACGTGCACGTTGGTGGGAATATGTGCCTATATGTGGCTTTGTCTCTACTCCTGAGGACCTGGGTTTATAATTTCCACGCACATTCCTCTGTGCGTGTGCGTGTGTGTGTGCTGTATGCACCTGTATTTGCTTGTGTCTATGTCTGTGTGCTTGGGTAAGTGCAGGCATGCTTTTGTGATGAGCAGAAGAGGAGAGAGAAAGCAGAGACAGTGAGGAACAGACCTGAGCCAGGAGAGGATGGGGTTCAAAGCCTGTAGAGAAATGCGGAGTAGGTGCTGAGTCCTCTTGAGAGATTTCTGTCAGGGATGTGGTGAGGAAACAGACCCAGAGTGCCCCACCACAGCCTCCAGGAATGGGCTCTGGGGTTCTCTCAGATCTGGTGGCTGCTCTGGTGTCAGGGTATAAGGTGGCTCTGTGGGCATACAACAGGCCAGCAAGATCCCAAAGGGCTCCTCCGCAGCCCCACCCAGGAGAGCTGGCCCATCAAATGGTACACTTTAAGAGTTTTAGTAAAGGGGAATCAGAGGCCCCCTGTGAGCCCCAGCCTGTGGGAATTATGACTCTCCAACAAGAGGGGAATGAAGTCTGCTCCCAGCTTCTGGGCGCTGCTAGGAGATCCTGGAAAAGAAGAACCTGTGAGCCCAGCCCGTGCCCTGGGCCCTCGCTGTCCCTCATCAGCCAGAGAAGCTCCTTGGCTGACACGGCGTATCACTAATATCCCCCACCCACCCCAGGAGAGCTGGGCCCAGGCTTCACAGAAGAGAATGAGTTATTCACACAGGGAAATTACGCCACTGGAGGTGTTGCCATTGGTGGAATGCCTCTTGTGAATTTAGGCATTAAGCTAAAGACAGTGACAGGGTCAGTGCAAGTGGGGCAAGGACCAGTGAGGTGAGAAAGAACAGTTTCCTAAAGAATGTGCAGACATTTCAGGACTCTCCCCTCTAGGAAAATGGAGGGCTTCCAAGTTTTGGGAAATTTTAATCAAGGAATATTTTATTTCCATCTGGTGGTGCAATTGCCCCGGGCTTGTCCCCCAGGCTGAGAGGGCCTGGCCTCATAGTTTACAAAGACAACCGCCCTGGACACCAGATGCCTCAGTCCTGGGGGCTGTAAGTAGCCTGTGCAGTGCCCTCCACTTCCTCATGTCAGTTTCCTCTGAGACTTTCCTGATCCTCTAGCTGACCGCACCCACCCCAACCAAGCACACAGAGCTTCCAGAGAAGTCTGCCCCGTCTTCAGTTCCCAAGCTCAGGCATGTGCAAATGAGGCCCACTCCTAAGCAGGTGGCTGTCCCACCCCATTCTGGGACTTCCTTATGGGATTCACCCTCAGTGTCTATTCTTAGTGGGAAAGGATAGAGCAGAGGCTCAAATTTCAAGCTGGGATTTAAAAAAACTGCCTACCTGCCTGTTCACAAAAAGACACATTCAACATGTAAGAGGTGAGGATCAAGACTCTGTCTTCTCCAGAAGCACACTCAGACCCTGCTAGTGAGAAGCCAGCTAGGACAAGTTGCACTGATCCCTCTCCCTGACACCTCAGTCCTATCAGCAATCCTCCGTCCCATTCTCAACCAAGGTACCACTTTTTTCCTGACGGGCAAATTCTATTTTAGGGCCCTGGGAAGTCCTACATGTGTCTGCCTAGGACTCAAAGCTTAAATAGAATTGGAACTCAAGACCGGCCATAAATGGTTCAGGGTTTCTATTACCTCTGCATTTGAACCTTTCTAGAGTACACCTTTAGAGAGAGCTGACGCTAGGGACATGGTCATTATACTCTCACTGAATACCAATTGCCGTCATCAGGAAAAGAGAGAGAGACCGCTCTGCCCTGGCACCGAGACCAGAGAAGGGTAGTGAGCATGAATTATGTATTACACAAGCAATAGAGATAAGAGTGGAATGGGGGAAATCATAACCCTATTAATAATGGAAGTGCAGTTTGTAAACTCTCCACCAGGAATAATTTGCATTGCAATATAAACAGGGAGTATAACACAGAGCAGCCGGCAATGGTGCTTCGGTAAAATGTAAAAGCCACCATTTCAAACATTAAAAGTCATGATTAAATTATAAGAATTTGTTCAGCAGAGTGTACAAGGAGAGGGCATGTGCTCTGACTCCATCTGAGCACAGGGTCAGCCCTTCCTCCACATGTCTTCTAGGAGCATGAACCAAGGACTTGCTTGGGTCCTTGAGACCTTGCCGATTCCTATATTATTAGTAGTAGTGTTTGTTGTTGTTGAGTGCCTGCTATGTGCACCACTCTAAGAGTGTTGTGTGCAATAACCATTAATTTTTGAAGCAGCACTATGAGGGAGGTCCTATAACATCTCCATTTTATACATGAAAAAAACAGAGGCTAAATCGTTTGCCTTAGGCTGCAAAATTGCTAAGCTGGAGGTGTTGTGGTGCAAACCTGGACAGTCTGAGCTCCCAGCCCACCCTCCTCAACACTATGCCCTGGTATCACTTTGGTAGCTACTCAGGTGCCCCTTTAGGCACCTCTCAAATGGTGCTAGTGGGATGGAAAATTGGAACCAACCTTTTAAAAAATGACTTGGTGGTATATTAGGAACTTGATCAACCTGTGACCAAGTTATTCTTCATTTCCAGGAGTCTCCTGAAAAGAACTTAGAAGCATTATGATCTCTGATAGCTACTGAAGTATAATAATTATTATTAGATACTGATATATAAAAGCTCTGGATGCAATATGAGTTTTATTACCATATTATCATGCGAAAAAATTAGAAATAACCCAAATGTCTGATATTCATTGAATTGTTAAACAATAATAATGCGTAAATATTATGCATCCAAAAGGGGCATTGTTGAGAAAGAACTTACGATGACATGAAATGTTAAGTTAAACAAGCATGATATAAAAGGATAGACTCTATGAGCTCCACTGAGTAAAACGGTTTATAGAGAACTGTGGGCATGTAGCTACAAGGTTAATAATGTTCTTCTGTGTGTCAAAAGTATACGTGTTTCCTTTTCTATTTTCTGCATTTTCCAAGCATATATTACTTCTACAATTTTAAAAATTATATAGATAGATATAGATATGTTGATATAGACATATTGATTGATTCATTCTGGTACTTAGTATATGTGAATTTGAAGGTGCCCTCACTATCTTAACTGTAAACAATTATAGACACCAAACAGAATGGAACAGCCCTCTTTGTCACCAGCTTGTCATCCCCATCCTCAAAGTCCTGTAGGTCTCACTATCCAAGGAGTTCCCCTCACTGTCTATTGAGTGCCTCCCTCACTGAGCCATCAGCTCAGAGCTGCCTGGAGCAGAAGATTGGGACTGGAACACTCTCCCCACACAACATAAAGAGTGCCCCACGTGTCATGCACTTTTCTCTATGGTTTCTATAAGCATCAGACATAGGGGAAAGCACCTGCCATCTATGTCTGTAGATCTAGAACCCGACAACCCCATGCTCACTTCCAGGAAAATAAGGCGAAGCTGGGAGTGCCTGCCCTCATGGTGAATTCGAGAAGGCACTGGTCTATGAGACACTCCTGGCTCTATACAGACCACCTGGCTGTGTGATCTCAGGTAAGTCACCTGAGTTCTCCACACTGCAGCTGACCCTTCCATAAAATGGGAATGTTTGACTTGAGCACGTGAAGGCCCTTATCCTGCCATGAGAGTGCACACACATAAGGTCACATGAGTTTGAGACAAATCTAAATGGGAGCTATTTTAAGGCTCTTGTAGAGCCTTCCAGTGCATAGTAACATAAAGGCCCAGCTGCCCTGCCAGTTCAGAGGCTGGCCGCAGAGAAAGTGAGGGCAGTGGAGTTAGAGCAAGGCAGCATGAAAATGTGGCTGGAGTGAGCCTTGGGCAGAGTGGCCAGGCTCCTGGCCTGCCTTATTGGCCATAGTGTTGTCATCTGGAATACAGGCAGATGGACTCTGTCACCAACAGATGATATCCCATCCAATGACCTGCAAGAGTCTTAATGATGAAAACCCTGGCAATGGGCAGGCCACGCCTCCTCCTGGAGGATGATGAAGCAGGGAAGAAAACTGGATTCTTCAAGACGGGAGTAGCATTCAAGAAGTGGGATGTCACAAGACTGGGGACCTAGAAGCCCCAGAAAGGCCAGGAGGCTGAGAAGCTCTGAGCCCAGGTTGGGAAAGGAGCAGACAGCAAACTGCACGCCCCAGTGTTCTCAGCACATTATTGACATTCCAGAGAGGAGAGGCAGATAATTAATTTCATGATGATTTCCTCCCCCAATACCCATCCCTCTTCCCTGCCCACACAATCCCCAGCCAAGTCCAAATGAGGGCCTGAGACTTGCAGGAAGACAAATGATCCCAATTTTAAAAATGCTCCAGAGGCCCCCACATTCCATTCCTCTATTCGTTCCTCCCCAGTGTCCCACAAGAGGCTGCCGACCCTAATCCTGGGCACAGTGGCAGTGGCATGCAGTTGGTGCTCAGTAAATGCCTGTTGGCTCTGAACCAAATATCTTCAAACTGCCCTGTGAGAGATCGCTTTCCCAGAGGGGAGGACGAGCATTTAGCATTAACTTGGTTCTTATTCTGCAAAGGCGATCCCGGTTTCCGCTGCCTCTGCCTGTGAAAGTCTCCCTACTGCCAGTGTCCCAGGGGCTTACAGTGGCAGGAGGCCTGGCGGCTTGCTCACAGCTTCCTTTAACATTTCCTTCTGGTTATGGCCCCGCCGCTTGGTGACTGATGCTATTTGTCAGTCACCACCCAGGGGAGTCATGGAGAAAGTTTGCCCAGGTGCCTGTCACAATCCAGGTACAGCCATAGGTGCTGACACTTTGTCACAGTGTCACCCCGACCTGATCTTATTGGCCTTTACATGTTGCTGCCCAAAGAGACATCAGGAGACATCGGAGGCTAAGTGGGGGAGGGGCGGTCCCTGGAGCCCAGACTCACCTCCCCATAGCTGCAGCAGAAAGGTAGTCACAGAAATGCAGGAAGGAAAGAGCACAGCCTTTGTGGAGCCTGGAAAATTCTGGGCTCTTGGGGCAATGAGGGAAACTGAGGAAGGAGAAAAGGTCAGGAAGCAGGGTCTGCCCAAGATAGGGCAGAGAATCACACAGCATTCCCCTTTCAGGATCTGATTATAAGAAAATAATCAAGCACAGGGACCACGACTTATGTCCAAAGATGGGCATTTTACTGCTGTGCGTAAGAGCGGGAAAATTAGAAACGCCTCTGCTTACTGTGCTACCCTGGGCAAGACGCTTCACTCTCTAAGCCTCAGTTGCATCAGCTGCAAAATGGGAAAAACAATAATACTTTATGAATTTGCTGCAAAGATTCAATGAGATAATGCATGGAAAGCACTTTGCATAGTACTTGCCATTGAGTAAATTTTCAATTTTAGTAAATAGCATTTAGTAAATAGCCAGTAGCAAGTAGCCATTACTAAAATTGTATCCAAAAATAATTTATCAGTTACACAAATGGTGACATGCCAAAAACTAGTGTGAAATAACACACTAAAGCAGGTTTCTTTCAAAGAGATTTGCAGTGAAGGGGACCAAGCTTACGGTTTAATTTATAATAATATGTATCTGTATTTTTCCTATAAAATGTGCATATTTATAGTGAGCAGTGAACTTAATTTCTTATTGGAACTTTATTGGAACTTTTTAAATCTATGTCCAAGTTTCACTAGTGAGGACAGGAAATTCTTGGCTGAATGTAGGAGGGGCTCGGGAGGCCAGATGGAATTAAGGAGACTGTTTCCCCTAAGCAGCTGAAATCCTGCTCTGAAAAATATTTCCTGGTTATCCCACACTGATTTAGTCTGTTCGTGTGTACGTGTATGTAGGTGTTGTGATTGTGTGTTTGTGTGTTTGTGTTTGTGTGTATGTGTGTGTGTGTATGTGTGCATTTGAGTTTCTGCGTGGTTGGGTATAATGCATGTGTGTTTGTATGTCTGTTTGTGTACATGCGTGTTTGTGTGTGTGTGTGCATGTGTGTGTTTGCATATGTGTCCCTTGCTGCATATGCATTCCCTAGAGCAGTGTTTCCACATTGTTCAAAATGCAGATTCTAAATCCAGACGCTTGACCAGAGCAGGGAGTATCCTGAACTCTGAATATCTGCCAATTTTTTTAGGGATTCATACGCACAGCGTATGAAGAGTTTGGTAACTCTTACCCTGTTCACTTTCAAATCACCAGTGCCTGGCATAGGACCTAGTACGTAAGAGGTCCAACAAATGGTGATTGAATGAATGAATCAGTCAACCAACCAATCAGTAACCAATTCATATCTTCCCAACTTTGAGGAAAATACACATATCCTGAACTGTACTAGAAGGTGAATTCCGTAAGGATGGGAACCATGAACATAGATTTTCAATAAACTTGGTGAATTAATTAATTTTTCCTAATATTGATGAAAAGGAAGGCTCTTCTTTTCCTAGAAAGACTGTCTTTCTTAACAGAGCTCATGATCACAGGGGAAACACAGAGGAGCGGGAAAGACTCTTGGCAGTGCCCACCCATGCCCGCACATAGTCTGGCTGTAGGCGTATGGGTACAAATGAAAAGTGGGACCAAATCTTACTCTCATAGCAAAAGACTGAATAAGAACAAAACTAGAAATTATAGCTGCAGCCACCTCTCAAATCTATATGATTTTTGAGAGCTATCAAGGTTCTTTATCCCATTGGATCCAAGACAATGGAGTGAGTCCCAATCTTTATCTTTTTGACAGATAAAAAGATAAAGTGACTCAACCAAGTTTCCTCAGCTCCTCAGGGGCATCACTAGGCCAACAATCCTGGTTGTCAAACTCCATTTTCAGGATTCTTTGTTAGTATAATGATGAAAAGACTGTAATTTTCCTTTGTTTCACCTTCTCAGCTCAACTACAAGCAGATCCCGATTTCAGGAAGCATCCAGCTAAATGAGCTGGATGTATCCCTCCAAAGGTTTAAGCAATGAATTATTATTATTTCACAGGTGCCTCTGATTCACCAACTCTGAATAGCTGGACTGGTTTGGCTTGTTTACACACAAACGCAAAAGCCATTAGGGAGCCCCAGTTCCAACACTGCAGATTTTGTTCTAAGTACCAACATCCCAAAATGCTCTCCATTACTTATCTGGAATTTCAAAATCATGCAACAAATGTAAGTTACAGACAAGATTTTAAAAAAAATAATAACAGCAATGCCAAAGAGGAAAACAGAAAAAAAGAAAGACAATATTTTTCAAATATTTTCCCAACTGTCATTTTAATAATGGCCTATCAACAAAGTATGCTAATTTCCCTCCACAGATACCTGTGAATGCAAATGCAAAACAAATAGTAATTAATGTCTCTATGTGAAAATCAAGCAGTTTCTATTAATTCTGCATCAGACCTGAGATTATGCACATTCAAAATCATGATCTGTTTTCAACAGCAACAGTGACAATCATAAAGAAGAAATGGTGAGGGGGAGCTCTGGAGTTAACAGAATCCACATAGCCATCCTTGATATGACCTCTCCCAGCTTCTCAACAAAATACAGTCAGGTCTTCATATCCACAGATTCAACCAACCACAGACCAAAATATTCAAAAGGGAAAAAATAAAAATAAAAAATAAAACACGTTTAAAAGTACACTATAACAACTATTACATTTACATAACACATTACATTATGTGTTATAAGTAATCTACAGATGATTTAAAGTATATTAGGGGGTGGGCTTATGTTATATGCAAATACTAATATGCCATTTTATGTAAGGGACTTCAATATCCACAGATCTTGGTATCTGTGGGGTTCCTGAAACCAGTTCCCCACAGATACCAAGGGACAACTATATACACGAACACTGTTGGAACTAAGAAGCATAATCAACCAAGTCTCAAATTCTAAGCAAAAGTTTTACTAACTATAGCATGAAAGGAAACTGATAAAAATAATATTCTCGATGGCGCGTACTGACATCCGAACCAGAGTATCAAGTCTGGCAGGCACTGTTGAGCCCTAGCTAATAAGCAGAGACTCCAGACCTTTGCTGATTAACAAAACAGACACCCTCCCCTCTGGTATGCTCCAAGAGCTTCCTAAAGCCATCCTTCCTGAAACTACCAGGAATGGTCTTCTTTTTTTTTCTTTTTTTAATTTCAAAAAAAAAAATAGGATACCTATCGACCCATCCTCTAAGTTCCGTCCCCTCACCCCTCACCCTCCATGCCCCAACAGGCCTTGGTGTGTGTTGTTTCCTTTTCTGTGTCCATGGAAAACCAAACACTGCATGTTCTCATTCATAAGTGGGAGATGAACAGGAATGATTTTCTACTTCAGTTAGAGACTATCATCTGACTGCAATGTCACATGGAGGGAAGTGGAAGAGATCCAAGATGGGATACGAAGCTGGAATTAGGCAAAGTCATAACAGGAGGAGTGGAAGCTATGCTTCTTAGAGGTTGTGAGGTTTCAGATATTATTTCTACCAAAGGGGAGAGAGAAAGACTATCTCAGAATGCCCAGAAATAAATGATCTGTTTTACACGCAAAGAATCAGGGAACAAAAGATCTCACAACAGTCCAGCAAAGTACATTGTAGTGAATGCATGAAGGAAAATAGAAAACCATCCACAGCTATGCAGTGCAATATTACATGCACTACTTCTATCTGGCTATTTAAATTTAAAGTAATTGGCTGGGCGCGGTGGCTCAAGCCTGTAATCCCAGCACTTTGGGAGGCCGAGACAGGTGGATCACGAGGTCAGGAGATCGAGACCATCCTGGCTAACATGGTGAAAGCCTGTCGCTACTAAAAAATACAAAAAAAAAAAGCTAGCCGGGCGAGGTGGCAGGCGCCTGTAGTCCCAGCTACTCGGGAGGCTGAGACAGGAGAATGGTGTGAACCCAGGAGGCGGAGCTTGCAGTGAGCTGAGATTCGGCCACTGCACTCCAGCCCAGGCGACAGAGCGAGACTCCGTCTCAAAAAAAAAAAAAAAAAAAAATTTAAAGTAATTAAAATTAAATACAATGAAAGATTCAATTCCTAAGTTCATAATCACATTTCCAGGACTCAGTAGCCACATGTAGCTAGTGGCTAGCATATTGGACAACACAGATAAGGAAGTTTCCATTGTCATAGAAACTTCTATTGGATAGCTCTGATCTAGAGCCTGAAAAGCCTGAAAACAGAAACTCCAAGTGATGGATATCTTTCACTTATTCATCCTTCCCTACTCTATCCCATGCTCCCAGAAGGCAGACCTGTATGGTATATGGTAAAGGACTTCTTGTTCTTTTTTTTTTCCAACTAACTTTTATTTTAGGTTCAGGGGGTACATGTGCAGTTTTGTTCCATGAGTAAATTGCATGTTGTGGGGGTTTGATGTACAGATAATTTTGTCACCCAGGTAATGAGCATGATACTCAATAGGTAGTTTTTCAATCCTCTCCCCTCTCTCACCCTCCACCTTCAAGTAGGCCCCAGTGTCTATCGTTCCCTTCTTTGTGTCCACGTGTACTCAATGTTTAACTCCCACTTATAAATGGGAACATGCAGCCAATACTGTATATTTGGTATTCTGTTCCTGCATTCATTTGCTTAGGATAATGGCCTCCAGCTGCATCCATATTGCTGCAAAAGGCATGATTTTGTTTTCTTATGGCTGCATATTATTCCATGATGTATGTGTACCACATTTTCTTTATGCAAACCACCATTGAAGCATACCTAGGCTGAAGGAATCCTTGTTCTTTGGTCTCTGGTTGACTTCAGCAATAGGAGAGCACTAGAATGACACTATAGTACAGGAGAGTGAAGTGAGCCCTTTGTTGCTTTGGTTTCTGACGTCCTCCTACTGGTCATTGTGATTTAGATGTCCCTCTGTTAAAAGCTATAACTCTTGGCAGACAGCTTTCCACATAGCTATTCTCTGGGCTCTGGTAATATTTCCCTACTCCTCTTGATCCTTCAGGCTGAGGGTAGGTAAAAATGCCTTACAAGCTACTAGACTTGGGGTACTGTGTCATCTCTTTTTTTCTTTTTTCTTTTTTTGAGACGAGAAGTTTCATTTTTGTTACCCAGGCTAGAGTGCAATGGCATGATCCCGGCTCACTGCAACCTCCGCCTCCCGGGTTCAAGCAATTCTCCTGCCTCAGTCTCCCAAGTAGCAGAGATTGCCGGTGCCCACCACCATGGCAGGCTAATTTTTTGTATTTTTACTAGAAATTGGGTTTCTCCATGTTGGTCAGGCTGGTCTCAAACTCCTGACCTCAGGCGATCCACCCGCCTTGGCCTCCCAAAGTGCTGGGATTACAACATGAGCCACCGCACCCGGCCTATGTCATCCCTTTTTAGAGTTCTTAAACTCTTCCCACACCCTAGGAAATGATCCCTTAATAAATCTTTTGTCAGCTACCCACTATGAGGATGTTATGTTTCCCCTGAGTGAGTACCCTGATGGGTCAGATTCTGCTCTAACTTCAGTCTGAGGGAATGACTTAATCAAAATCAACAGAGACAGCAGAATCTATAGTCCCCTGGGGCAGCCCATGGATTAGAAGTATGTTTTTCCATTTAACAATGATTAAACAGAGGAAAATAGCACAGGAGTTGGCAAAATGTTTTTCATGAAAGACCAGACAGTAATACGTTGGGTTTTGTAAGCCATACAGTCTCTGTTGTAATTACACTGCAGTGTAAAAGCGTGCAGCCATAGACAATATATAAATGAATGAGTGGGTCTGTGTTCTAATAACTTCATTTACGAAAACAAGGAATAGGTTGGATTTGGTCCATGGAGTGTAGTTTGCCTAAAGATGCCAAAAAATGCATGCCTCTGAACTTATTTACTATAAAAAAGAAGAAGAAAAAGTGTATATATATATGTGTGTGTGTGTGCGTGTGTGTGTGTGCATATGTGTAGTTCTTTATAAATTGCAAGAAGGTATGGCTTCTAGGAAAGAAAAGGAGATAAAAAAAGAAACAAAACACAAAAGCAAAATGCAGGCTAAGGTGAAGAAAAGTCTTGCTAAGATACCGAAGAAGGCAGAGAAACAATTAATACACTCTTAGAATTAGAGTTTACATTAGAAGCAATAAAGAGCAGAACTTATACTGCAGAAAACTCAGTTTCAGAGAAATAATAAATTTGAAACATATCTTTTAGAATCTGGAGTTGAAAATAATGAGCAAACAGATGGCATATATGAAGAATAGAGAAAAGTGATCCAATTTACAAAAAGAAAAGATTAGTGTTCCTTAAAAAAGTCTGTAAAAAAGTAATGACACTGAAACACCAATCAAATCTATATTAGAACATTCTTGAACTGAAAATAAAAGATCTAAAATTGCAAAACAAAATGGTATACTCTGCACAAATCATAATTGATTTAAAAAAAAAAAAAGAAACCCACAGCTTGATAGCAAGGAAAAAAATAACTTATAAGTATCCCAGGCAGAAAACAAAGCAAAGCAAAAATAATAAAAACCACATTGTTTGCAAAAGATTACAAAGAAAAAAATCAGATTGGGTTGACCTCAGAACTCTCCTTGATGAAAAATTGAAAATAAACCTAATGGCTCACAATGTGGAAATGGTTAGGTGTACTTACAGTACAACCAGATGTTAGAATATTATGCAACTATCAAAAACAATATAGTATTAAAACAAATATAATAACAAATATAGTATTAAAAGAAAAACAATATAAGTATCTTCCAATCTCATTAAAAGATCGGAAAATACTTAGGATAAAATATTTATAAAGAAAGTTAGACACAAGAACATATATAATATGCATGTATGTGTACTAACACATCTATTGTATTTCTTTCTAGCCTTTTGTCTACCTGAATATGCAAGCAGAAAAATACTGAGTATTATTTGCACATCCTGCACCACTCAATAGTTTAATTCTCCCAACATATCTATGAAATAGCAACTTTATATCTACAGCACACTTAAGAACACTGAGGGTTGGAGAGGTCACGAGCTTGTCCAGGTCATCCACAGTTGGTGGCATAACCAAGATTCCAATCAAAATCTAAAATGAGTATGTTTCCTTATGCTACCTTAATGAGGGTGGTGGCTGAGCTCTGGGGGAGGGGAGGAGATAGGAAGGATGAACCTGGGTCCTGAGAGAGGATAAGGCCCTGGGTCTTGGTGCTATCAGCAGTAGTTAGGCTGGACAGATGGGACCAGTCTTCCTTTACCCAGCATAGCTGTGAGATATCCCTTCAGAATGTCAACAGTGACCCATCTCCCTCTGGTCATGATCTCACCTCTGGGGAGCCTGGAAGAACCAACGGAATTCAATAGAAACCCCAGGGCTGACTAACTTGAAGGATGACTGGTGTTTTACCAATTTATCAAGATATGAATTTAATGTTGTAATCTCCTTACATCACTATGATAATTCTCTGTTTATAATTAGAAAAACCTTAGGAAGAATACTACTATCTCCTCTTCCAGAAGAACAGATCAGGAGCAAAGCTACAAAGATCGTACACAGTTCTGAAATATTTACTTCTCCTGAAAGAACATTTTATAAAGTCAAATTTCTGTGCTGGGCTTGCTGATGGACTTAAGTCTTTGGAGAGTTTTATAGACAAAGCAGTCAAAAAGAAAAAAAAAGTAAAAGAAAAGATAAAAAGGAGACACCTTTCTCCAAAAGGGGGTCAGTAGAGAAGGGTGAATTTGTTCAGGACTTTCAAGTTCTTTATGAAGTGAGAGACTTTGCTCATTTGTTAATTGATTCATTCCTTCACCCAAAACATCTTTATAAAGCGTCAGCTGCAGTGTTGGACTCACAGAATAAGAAGTACCAAAACATTGCTCCTGTTTCCAGGAACCAACGGTCTGGAAAGGCATGGGTGGGGGTGTTTAAAAAGGAAAGAGAGTCACATAACCCATTGTGTGGTTTAGAAGGCCCATTCTGTGAAATAAGCAAGTGGTAGAACCAACATATATTGCAAAACCATTTATTTAAATAAAAACAAAACACATCCAAAGCAATGCTATATAAATAAGTAAACATATAAAGACATCAACTAAATATGTTATCACATTTATGGTTCTGGTTGCCTTTGGGGAAGGAAAAAGAATTAGAAGAATTGGAATACAGATGACTTCCCGTTTATCTTTTAAAATGTCTTTCTTTAAAAGAAGATTCAAAATAAACACAACACACAAAGAACACACATTGTATGACTGTACTTTTGTAAAGTTCACAAGCAGGCAAACTAGTCTATGCTATTGGATTCAGGATAGTGGCTACCTTTGCTCAGGTGGGGTGGGGGAATAACAAGAAACAGACAAAAGGAGCGGCTGGTAATGTTCCTTTTCTTTTTGCGATGCAGTTATATGACTGTTCACTTTGTGAACATTCCACAGATGTACAATAAGATATCTGTACTTTTCCATATGTCTGTTATTTCAATAAAGATAGATAGATGATAGAGATAGATAGATGATTGATTGATGGATAGATAGATAGATAGATAGATAGAATAGGGGAAAAGCATCTGTTGACTTGGAGTAGCAAATATATGGATATTAGCTATAATATCTCTGCACTTTTCTATATTTTTAAATTTTTTTCCTAATTATGTAAATAATAAAAAAAAAACAGAAAAAACAACTCTTACTGCCCTATATAGAAGTTAGAGAGTGGAGTAGGCAGACCAGCTAGGAAGTTATTGCAAGAGCTCAAGTTAGAAAAGATGGGACTGGAGGGTCAGGCACAGTGGCTCATGCCTGTAATCCCAGCACTTCGGGAGGCCGAGGTGGGTGGATCATGAGGGTCAAGAGATCAAGACCATCCTGACTAATATGGTGAAACCCCATCTCTACTAAAAATACAAAAATTAGCTGAGCATGGTGGTGGGTGCCTGTTATCCCAGCTACTCAGGAGGCTGAGGGAGGAGGATCTCTTGAACCCAGGAGGCAGAGGTTGCAGTGAGCCAAGATCGCGCCATTGCACTCCAGCCTGGCAACAGAGCAAAACTCCGTCTCAAAAAAAAAAAAAAAAAAAAGCAGGGAGAAGATAATGGTGAATTTACAAGGCCTGGTGACCATGGGTCATCCCTTGGTTGCTCTGTGGACTTTGAGCAATCCATCTGTGTGATTCACCCCATGCACCAAGGTCTCAGTCTCCCTTGTAGGGTGAAATGTGTTTTGCCCTGAAATTCCCTTCCTCAGTGCCTCCCCTTAGCCTGCCCTTCTCTGATCCTGAACCCCCAGCTAGGGACTCCCCCAGAGCACTTTAATTGGCTTAAACACTAGACAGGAGATTCCCTGACAGGGGTAATCCATTATTGAACTAGGGATAATCAGCATGATTCGTTTGTCTGATTAAAAGCTCTCACTCCCCATTATCACCTACCTGAGAGGAAGCCACACAGGGCTCTGACAGCAGGTAGGCAAAGGCTCAGGGCCTGACACTGTGGTGAGGCGGGGGCGGGGGGCACTGTAGAAAGTGATTGAATGACACAGGGCACAAAGCTCACAGCAGCACTTGTCCGAAAGGAACTACAGAAACAGCAAAGGAGTGGGAAGGCCGGTACTCACAACATGGAAAATATCCACCTGGTGGGGCTTTGTGGGACCATGCACATCCCACAGAAATGCCTGTGATCTGGGGACCTTTTTCCTTTGATCCTCATAGATAAGGGGTTTCTGCTTCCCCTCCTCGGAAAGGAGCAGTTTGTGCCTGAGCACTCGCTATTCCTCTCTTCATTCCCTCACTCCTTCCATTCTGTGAAAGGAGAAATGATTGGTCTGACTGGTGAATGAAAAGAGTTTTCCATTCACTGCACCATATTTGCCAGGGCAGGGCTGCTGTTCTGAATCATGAGCTTTCCTCTTAATCTCTCTGTCCTCTATTCTTTTGGACATTCCTATTCTCAGAGTGAGCCCACTTCTCAGCATCCTCTGTGTGGTCAGCTCATAAGGGCAGCTACCTGTCTCTTGTAGACCAAAAGGGCCTGTTCTCTTTGCTTCATTTTCTCAACAGGCAACAGGTTGAAGAAACTCAGCCATCCTCGTACTAGAGGCCCAGGGAGAGAAAAAGCAAACCCCCTTTTGCCGAATGTTCTCTGTGATAGATTGCACTGTTGTTCCTATTCTTTAAAAAAAAAAAAAAAAGCTTTATTGAGATATAATTCACATACCATACGATTTATCCATTTAAAGTATATGATTCAACTGTTTTTAGTGTAATATATTCACAAAATTGTGCAACTACCACAATTTAATTTTAAAGTTTTTGTTTTGTTTTGTTTTGTTTTTATACTTTTTAAGTTCTAGGGTACATGTGCACAATGTGCAGGTTTGTTACATATGTATACAGGTGCCATGTTGGTGTGCTGCACCCATTCACTCATTATTGTTCTGATTCTTTACGTCTTCTTGTACCCTTGTCTTCTGCCTGTGCCGCTGGCATACTCCCTACCAAAGAAAGAGCATATTTACCTGCAGGTCAGTTGACATAGTCTGGGCTTGAATCCATGCTATGGATTCATGTGTGGAGACATGAGCTTGTCCATAGGATTTGCTTTGGCCAAAGGAATGTGGGTAGAAGTAACTGTTGAACTATGTGCCAGATTCAAGCTTTGGTATTAGGAGACATAATGTGTCTCCACTCACAAGCTTCTTCTCTGCTTCTACCATTTCCATGGGGAGAGCCTGCATGAACTGGCCCACTGATCTGTGGAGAAGGAGAGATGTTTGAGGCAGAGTTGGACCCAACCTGCAGCTTGGATTCAAGCCCAGCCTATGTCAACTGAACTGCAGGTAGATAAGCGAGAATAAACGCTGCTTCAGGACGCAGGGTTTTGGTGTGGTTCCTCGTGCAGCATTATTATAACAAGAGCTAGCTGATAGACCCCATCATGCCTGGTCCTCCAGTTCAGCAAAGAAAACTACCACTTAAGGTTATAATGCTAATATTTTGTGCAATTTGGCTGAATGCTTTGGGTTTTTACTTTATCGATCAAGCTGATGGAGAAAAATTTCAGTAAGTGGTAGGAACAGAGCACAAAGTCTACAGTAACCATATGTCCCAGTGGGCCTGGATGGCCCTGATGTATACCTGTTATGCCCATATGATTAATAATAGCACCCTTCTGTCCAGAAACACATTCTGGTTTGGATGATTAAATTATATCACCCTAGCCAAGCCCAACAAGATCCAGCCTAAACCATGTCTTCCCTACACTAACCATGGGCACCCCTTTGTGGTCAGTAGATACCCTAGAATGTTTTTTTAAAGCCATGTCCTGTAAGGCAGGAGGCCTGGACAGCAATTCCCATGGCAGCAGGTGAGGTAAAAATAATTCTTTTCCTAAATGCAGTCTATCTGTACAAGATCTTATAAAAGTGCTATGGGGTATTTTCTGAGAAATAAACTCCTTAATATGACTTCATGGTAAGAGTTCTATTTCCTTTATTCTCAGGAGTCCTAGGAAAGAAAAATATGCCCCCTGGCAGTGTTCCATAAAACTAATGATGTGGGGGAATACGTGAATAATTGCCTGAATCGCCGGGTTACATATCTGTTAGGAAATCTCTTGGCAATATAAAGAAGGGGTTCAGGACAGCTAAATTGAAGTCAAGTGAAATAAACTCCTGCTGCATCAGCTCCATGATCTTGTGGGTCAAGGGAGCTGTGGCAGCCCTCTCTGCACTTTGGGAATGTTGGGCCTCCAAGTTTTCTGGGCAACAGGGACATAGGATGAAGAGTAGAAGGAAGGAATAAACAGGCATGGACCAGACATTGCAGGAACACAAAGGGCAGTGCTGGAGCCAAGTCTTCAAAGCTACAGATCAAAAATTCGGGCAAGGCACAGTGGCTCATGCCTATAATCCCAACACTTTGGAAGGCCAAGGTGGGTGGATCACTTGAGGCCAGGAGTTCAAGACCAACCTGGTCAACATGTTGAAACCTCATCTCTACCTAAAATTCAAAAATTAGCTGGGTGTGGTGGCGGGTGCCTGTAATCCCATCTACTTGGGAGGCTGAGGCATGAAAATCATTTGAACCTGGGAGGCAGAGGTTGCAGTGAGCCAAGATCATGCCACTGCACTCCAGGCTGGGTGACAGAGCAAGACTGTCAAAAAAAAAAGGGAGGGAGAGAGGGAGGGAGTGAGGGAGGAAGGAAGGGAGGGAGGGAGGAGGGAGGGAGGGAGGAAAGAAGGAAGGAAGGAAGGAAGGAAGGAAGGA
Organism: Trachypithecus francoisi; assembly: GCF_009764315.1. Taxonomy (NCBI): domain Eukaryota; kingdom Metazoa; phylum Chordata; class Mammalia; order Primates; family Cercopithecidae; genus Trachypithecus; species Trachypithecus francoisi. The sequence continues at coordinate 36,125,892 of NW_022681467.1, forward strand.
AGGAAGGAAGGAAGGAAGGAAGGATTACTAGTGAGTGGACAGATGGATGGATGAATGAATGAATTCTAAGTGTGGGGTTATTCCTTGTGCAGTATTAATACTGTACTTCATAACATTATACTTCCAAAATTATTAGAATAAAAGGAAATGATTCAAAAAGCAAGGAGAGGTTCAGTGTGCTGAAAAATACAGTAAGCCCAATTCCTGTCTCATCCACCCCACTCTCAGCCATGGAAAGAGGACTGATGTTATAGCATCAGAGACCATCCAAGACAATACAGTCGTCCCTCAGTATCCTCAGTGGATTGGTTCCAGAATACCCTGTGGAAACTAAAATCTGCAGATGCTCAAGTCCCTAATATAAAATGGCATAGTATTTGCATAGAACCTATGCACAACCTATGCACTTTAAATCCTCTCTAGATTACTTATACCTAATACAAGGTAAATGCTATCTAAATAGTTGTTATACTGTATTGTTTGGAGAATAATAAGAAGGAAAAAAGTCTATACATGTTTAGTACAGACACAACCTTGCTCTTTTTTTAATTTGTTTTCAATATTTTTGATCCACAGTTGGTTGAATCCACAGATGTGAAAATCAGGAATACAGAGGGTGTTATATTTTTTAGAGAGAGATGGGGTCTCACTATGTTGCCCAGGCTGCTCTTGAACTTCTGGGCTCAAGCAATACTTCCACCTCGCACTCTCAAAGTGCTGGGATTACAGGTGTGTGCCACTGCACCTGGTCCAACTGTGTTTTAGATTATTCTTCCGGGGTAATATAGACATTTGAATAAAATTCTCGAATTTGAACAAAGTAGACACCAGTTTGCATAATGCAGGACATCAATCCATCCATCTCCTTTATCTGCAGATGTCTGGTGTGGATGTGCATTCATGTCAACACAACTTTTTAAATTGCATTTTTTCCTCCTTTCACCCATGTGTCTTCAAAGTAAACTGAAGAATTATTTCAGTGGGGCCATAAACCTCTCGGTCTCCCGAGACATACATATGGACTCCATGTCAATTTTCTCTCCCACACTGCACCTGAACTATTTCAAACTATCTTCCCAGTTGACCAATCCAGAAACTTCACAGTCACCCACTCCTATGGCCTCTCTCTAACCCCCAACCCATTAGTCTTTCTCTCATAAATCCCTCTAGTTCTTCCAGCCCACAGCCTGTCCACTCTCACCCAGGTCTCCACCACATCTCCCCTAGACTGTAGGAGAAGCTCTAAACTGCCTCTTGGCCTGGGCTGTCTCCTTTAAATCCATCCTATACCTAGAAACCAGAGGGATTTTTCCAAAACAGAAATTTGCCCTCCTTGATCCCCTGGCAACCCATCAGTGGCTTCATGCTGTCTTTAAATTAAATCTGAACCCCACGTGAAGCTCTGCACAATTCGGCCTCTGCTTGTTCTTCCCGCCTCCTCTCACCACTCCCTGCTTCTCACCCATGGCATGGCAGCCTCCCTTTCTCTGGCTCCTTGTTTTCTGTTACTTCCAATCATTAGACCCCCTCTTCTAGTTCCTGGAACTCAATTTCTCACTCCATGTCAATCCTTTCTTTACCTACGCACCATTCTTTCACTCCACAGGTCTTGGGGAAGCATCCTACCATATTCTGCAAGACAGTATCGCAAAGTCCTCCTAGCTTAACACTTACAACATAGTATTACGTTAGCTTGATCAACTCACTCTCCTCCCCTTGTCTGAAAGATCAAAAAAGGCAGCCCCAGGTCAATCATGTTTGTTTTTCTAGCACCTAGGTCAATTCCTGACTTAAAGTAGGTGTTACAAAAAACATTTTGAATGCCAAACAAATCCATGAACTGAGGACAATTGTTTATTTATTCAACATATATTAACTGAGTGCCTGATATGTGTCAGGTACAGTTCTCAGCATGTGGGATACATCAATAAAAACCATACAATGCCCACCCTGGTGGTGCTTACTTTTCAGATGGAGGGAGACATTTATTTACATATTTAACAAATATTTATCAGGCAGAGAATCATTGCACACACAAAAAGATGGGGTGGCGTGGCCAGACATATACATGACAGATCAGTTCTAAAATATTTTCCTTGTTTTTAGTTTCTACTTCAATGAAAAATTTATCATCATCTTAGTGTTACAGTCCTGGAAATTCTCAATGTCCTCTTTTCCTGCTCAGTGCTTCTCTGTAGCGGTGTTCATCATTTAATATAAAGAACACCACAAACACAGAGTTTGTGCTCAATCAAGCCTTGTGGAATACGGAAACAAACGAGAATCTCCTAGAGCTCATTCGGTAAACTTACAAACAAGTAAGAAGATGAGCTTATGATCAGCCTGCTAGAAGCAAAAGACAAGAGAAAGAAACAATTTTTCTAAGAGCCCTTCAGAAAAGAGAGAAAAGCTTTGCAAAAATCAGAGAACCCAAGAGCAGTAACTGATCTTTATGATCCAGTACAGAAGCCTGAGTAACTGCAGGCTGTCTCAGGTTTTAATATAAGGTTATTTACATAGTTGCCTAATTATTATGTCTCAATATAGGGGAGAAAAAAAAAGCAAGTGTTTTTCTGCTCTCTATTTGCCTTAAAGATCTAAGGGTAATAAATTGTTAGTTTTATTCTTAATTGGTACATGCTTCTTCCAATTTCTTTTCTTTAAAAAAATCAATACGTGGTTTGAGAGACCTTTAATGGAGAGTAAAGAACTGTGACTAGACTTTTTCCTTATTATTGAGATAATCTGTCAGCATTTATCTTTTAAAGGGGCCTCAGGTAAGGCAGACATGATTAAGTTTTTGCAGTAGTAAATGCTGGGCCATTTCTAGAGTTAAAATGATATAAAAATATAAGTGCATCAGGCTATGCCTGATAAAAGACAGTGTCTCTTTTGCAAAAATGTGGGCTGTGGGTCTGGTCTGCTGAGGCAGGGCTCCCAACATCTTGGAAATGTTGTGCCCAACCACTGCCCACTGCCCTGGCTGAGCTCCTGCCCCCACTGAGCTTCGGGAAGTGACTGCTGCTGTTCCCAGCGAGCCTGACCAGAGGCAGAGGCCACTGGTAAACTTAACCCCACGTGGGCAGGCCCTCGTCAGAGCCTCTCCCCAACCCTAAAATTAACCAGTAAGTTTTTGGAAGGGGAGGTGAACAGAGAAGAGCAGGGCCCTGTTTGCTATTTGGAGCCCAAAGGAAACAGGAGCCTGGGAGCTGACTCCCTGGGCCTGAAAAATTGTAATTGTTAGACAAGCTCAGGCATGTGAACAAGAGCTTCCCTACCCCAGTCTGCAAGGCAGACACCCTGAGAGTGTTAGAGTGGGTGTGGGCAGGGTCCTTCACACTCTGAAGAATGTGGTTACCCAGCAGGCTGGTGGGCAGAGCATGGAAAAGTCCGAATCAACCAATAACCAAGAAAATGGCTAAAGCCAAGTTCAGGTAAGGTCCTGCCTACAAATCCAACTCACATTACCTGTGCACCTCATTGTGCCTGTGCCAGACAATGTGCCTCAATTTAGCCACTGCAAAACTTGTCTGATACGGGCCTTTTTATTCTCATTTGATAGATAAGGGAGTAAGGGCTCAGAGAAGTTAATTAACCTTCCCAAGACCACACAGCTAAATGGCAGGACTAAGATTCACTGTCAGTCTGTTGTACTTCTCAAGTTATCTTTGCTCTACAAAACATCCCAGCAAAGGTAATATGATGTAATGGTGAAGAGCGTGGGCTCTACAGCCATAGTGCCTAGGCTTGAATCCTCGCTCTGCTACTTACTAGCTATGTGGCTTTGGGCAAGTTACTTAACTTCTCTGTGCCACAGTTTTCTCACCTGGAAAACAGGGACCACACTTGTATATTTATCATTGTGTGATTAGGAGAATGTAAATACGTGAATATTTGTCAAGTACTTAGAAGAGTCCCTGGTATATAATGAATACATACATATGTGTCATGTTTGCTAAATAAATAAAAGAAAGCAATCTTTTCATTCTCACCACACAAGAGTTCGTTTTCCAGTGTCTGGACTCAGAAGAAGGTGTTTTGCAGTTTCCTAACATCATGGAGTCTGAAAACTGCTTTTGCAACAAGGACCTCACTTTACTGTCACAACAGCTGTCTAAAGAAGAAAGGAAGATTAGACCCATATAAGAGAAGAATACACTGAGACTTAACAACATGAGGACTTTTATAAGGTCATTTAGCAGGTAAATAAAGAGCAAGAAAGATCCAACTCAACCTTTCTGACCCTGAATCTGTGCTATGCCCACACTCTAAATAAAAGCATGAACTTGTGAGTTTGTGAATGAAAGCTTGGCATTGCCTCCAAAATAAGGCCATGGGACAGACGGCAGCTGCTATTTAACCCCAGCTCCTGGGAAGTTCCTCAACCCTTCCCGTGAGTCAGGGACTCCTGGATTCAGTGCTGCTGTGGACTGCCCATTACGCCTCTCCCCTGTACTCAGGAGATGGAAGACTCTCTAGAGTTGACCACTGTGAACCAAAGACAATACTGTGTTCTCTTTTTGCACATAGAACAAAACAGAACATCAAGAGCCTTAGTGATTTATTCAAGTCACATGAGTTCAGTGAGTAGGGAACTGCATCAAGAGACAGCTTCCAGTTAATTTTATGAACCTTATATGCATTGCCCAATATGAGTGCTCAAACCCATGGTTCCCTGTTTTGTTTGTGTGTGTGCAATCAATGACCTAAATTCTAGGGAAGTTAGGGTAGAACTAGAGAAGACAGGGAAGAGCAAAAGAAAACAAAATGTGCTCACATTGGTTTGGAGGAAGGGTGAGGAAGCTGGATCCAGATGGTGGGGGTTTGGGGAACTGGAGAAATCAGGAGAGTTGAGGTCCTTGGGAAAAACTGAAGATGAATGTTTTCAAGAACATAGAAAAGCGGCTCGTAGAAATGCTCCTGGAGGCCCAGCAGAGACCAGCAATACTTGATCTCAGGAATCAACGTGAGTGTTTTAAGGCTGGTAATTGTCCCAAAGTAAGGTGTAGAGTATTCAAGATCTGTCCCATCCCAGTGATGAAGCAACTGAGGACCAAGAAGAGGTGTGCATTTTAGAGCCCCTCCCCATCCCAGGCCAATGGCCACAAAACCAATTCTGCCTCCCTTCCCCCACAGGTAGTGCCTATGCTCCTGATCCTCCCCCAGTGGGACCGGGACAGGCCATTTGACCCAAGCCTGTTCCTCGAGGGATTGACAATAAAAATGCCCACATTTTATATGTGTGCATGCTACAATTTTCTGATTGTAAAATCAATACAAGCTTATTTGAAAAGAACTTGGATCTGCTGGTATGTGCACATACTTTCTTCTGCAATGAATCAAAGGATTTATTACCAATGGTTTCATTTGGGAAGACTGTAGTTGAGAAGGAAGACTTTGGATTTTGTTTTTGAGCTGTTTTAAATTGTGTGTGTGTGCGTGTGTGTGTGTGTACATGTGTGTGTGTCAAAAAGATATCTGGGAAATGGGATTGGAGGCCATTTCATTTTGTCTTATTACAGTGTCCTCTGTGTTTCCATAGTAAGAGACAGAAAGAGGAAAAGGAGGAGGTTAATAATCCATTTTAAATAATTTGAAAACTAAAGAAAATCAGAATCAACAGTAATCATACCATCTAGATCCAAAGGCTCTTATCATTTCAGCATACCTTCATGCTAAAATAATGAGGATTATTCTACATCTAAATTCTAAATTATTATTTTATTTATCCTTATTTTATGTGATGCCACAAATAATTTCATATATCATTAAATATTCTTCAGAAGCATCCACCTAATGGATATAGAGAAGCTTTTCTAGAAAATAACTTTTTATCTAAAAAAGCTCATGTTCATTGAGAACTTCCCAGGTGTCTCCCGCCAAGCACAGCTTCCATGGTGAGGATTAGATGACACACACCATGGCATGATGTGTAACCAGATGGTTTGATGCCAGAGACTATGCGCTTAACCACTTTACTTCTACATGGAGCATGGTTTCTTAAGCCAACCTTCTTTTGTGGCATATGTACATTGTTCCCAATTTGTCACTACTGAATAACCCTGAGATGTACATCTTTGTCCATAGATCTTTACATCTCTGAGCATTTCCCTAAGTAGACACTTCACAAGAGAGTTGTTTGACTCATAAGAATAAAAATGTTTAAGACTCTTGATGCATTTCCCTAAGGAACCCACTTAACATCTCCACAACAGGGTTTGAGAGGGTAAAAATTAGATCTCTTTTTTACTTATTTGTGGCTTATTTCATTACAGTTTAGCTGATTTTGCAGCCTATTAGCCATTTACATTTCTTAGTAATCAACTTACTGTTTTATGTTAACTCACCTCACTGATACAGTAATAAATTTAGTGTTCCTTTAGTGTAGGTATGGGAAATGTCTTTAAAAATCAACAATATTCTTGTCTGGAACACTGAATTATTTTCTAGAATGCAGATGCATTGTCGACTTATATGACTGCTGGTCCTGGAAGGAAACAGATGGTGCCATGAATGGGGATAACGGAGGGTTTATTATAGGGAGTATTTACAAGTGCGTGAGCAGGGTTAAGGAGACCCAGAAGAGTTGGTGCAGCATCTGGGGACTGGCAACACAGAGGAGACATTACCTCCCCTCAGTTTAAAGGGGATGGAAGAGCCCGGAGTAGCTGTGGTTGTCGGAGAGAAGCACTAGGCAGGGGCAGGATGCAGTCAGCCCTCAGAGGGCAACGCTCTGGTGTCCTCATCTCTTCCACCTCAGGGTGCAGGGTTGAATTGCTACACCATCTCCCTTGGGTCTCATGGTAAAGCAATAACATCTAAACAGGAAGCCATTAAGGCCTCTATTTTGATCAAAAACAGGCTCTGTAAGTCCAGACAGGATACCAGGGGACCTGCATCCCAATTCAGGGCCTAAGCTGTAGCTCCAACTGGCTCCACCTCCTCTGTGTGTTTCCCTTCCTTGATGCTTTTAAAGGAAGTTGCTGTGGGATGGAAAGCAAAACTTAGGTTTTCTAGAGCACAGTTTTCAGGAAGGGCAAGTCACTCTGGCTTTTTGGGAAACTTGCTCACCCCATACCGCACTCAGACCACCTCCAAATGCTCTAGGCTGGGGCTGCCATCAATCCCTGATAACAGACACCCAAGGGAGATGGTGCAGCAATTCCACCCTGCATCCTGAGGCTGCTTGTCTCAGCGTGCAAGAACAGCCTTTGCTGCTGCAGGAAAAGTCTCCTTGAGCCTGTGGAAGAGACGAAGGAGAGCAGGGCATCACATACAAGCCAGAGTGACTTGCAAGTCTGTAGCCTGTCTCTTTTGAAGGAAGAGAGACAACATGTATAAGAATAATGGCTTACATCAATGGGCCCCAACCTCTGGCCACATACTGAGCCAACCATTTCATCCTCATGACAATCCAGTGAGGTAGGGACTATTTTTACCCCCATTTTACAGATTAGTAAACAAGGCACGGAGGGGTTACAACTTGCTCAAGTTCACTCTGATGCCTTGAGCTGGTGAGATGGAGGAGCTGAAATGCCAGATCAGGTGGGTCTGGCCCCAGACTCTTCACACACATCTTTGTGCCGCCCTCTGAGGGAAATGACATAGGGCCTGGGATAGAAGCCTGATTCAGCTTCAAATTATTTTAAATCTCTGAGCCTCCGACTCCCCCTCTATTAAGAAAATTATTAGTTTTGTTTGTTTGTTTGTTTGTTTGAGACGGAGTCTTGCTCTGTCGCCCAGGCTGGAGTGCAGTGGTCAATCTCAGCTCACTGCAAGCTCCACCTCCCGGGTTTACGCCATTCTCCTGCCTCAGCATCCTGAGTAGCTGGGACTACAGGCACCTGCCACCACGCCCGGCTAGTTTTTTTGTATTTTTTAGTAGAGACGGGGTTTCACCGTGTTAGCCAGGATGGTCTCGATCTCCTGACCTCATGATCCGCCCGTCTTGGCCTCCCAAAGGGCTGGGATTACAGGCTTGAGCCAGCACGCCCGGCCAAAAATTAATTTTTTAAAAGCCATTGATTCCATTAATGCCCCCCAGATTATTGTAAAGGTCCTAGGAACTGCCTGCATTTCCCCGATTATCACATGACTGTAACTTGCTTGTTTGGGTCTCTGCTCACAGGTCAGCTCAACCAAGAGGGTTCCCCGGGTGACCCACGCAAAATGGCAGGGTCTCACCTCCCTGCCCCACCACCCAGACATCCTCTTACTTCTTACTCTATTAATTTTTTCTCATAGCACCTAACACTAGCTGGCCCACTATGTGAACGTATGTGAGTGTGTGCGTGTGGAGTGCATGTAGAGTGCATGTGTAGATTGTGTGTTTACACATGTGCACTTTTTGTTTAATGGCTGACTCCCCCTCTATATGGTGAGCCCCAGGACAATAGGGACCTTGCCTGACTAGCCCACCAGAGGGTCCCCAGCACCAACAATGACACTGATATAGTTTGGATATTTGTCCCCTCCAAATCTCATGTTGAAATATGATTCCCAGGATTGGAGGCAGGGCCTGGTGGGAGGTGTCTGGGTCACGGCCTCGGATCCCTCATGAAGAGCTTGGTGCCTTCCTGGAGATTATGAGAGCTGATTATAAGAGCTGACTGTTCATGAGAGCTGACTGTTGAAAGAGCCAGGCACCTCCCTCTCCTTTTTCACCATGTAACACCTGCTCCTTTTCACCTTCCACCATGAGTGGAAGCTCCCTGAAGCCCTCACCAGAAGCAGATGCTGATGCCAGGCTCCTGGTACAGCCTGCAGAACTATGGGCCAAATAAATCTGCTTTCTTTATAAATTACTCAGCCTCAGGTATTCCTTTATAGCAATGCAAGCAATCTAAGACAGGCACCTTGGCATATGCAAGGTGCTCAACAAATATTTGAGAAATAAACAAGTAAACAACAAATGGGTAGTGAATGAAATTAAACTGTATGGTACTTGGCACATATTAGTCACAAAATGTGTTTAAAAATTTTATCTTATTAGACTCTGAATTCCAGGTGACTTACGATAAATGAGTTCACATAAAATGAACAAATTTTCAACCTATCCTAAACAAAACACAAGAGCCGGTATGCAGAAGATAAGGGGAATAGAAGTATTCCAAAAACTTCTTTTTTGAGAAGAGTTATAACAATTGAGTACAAATTTAAGTTATGAGCTTCTTATTAGCAAAAGCAAGGAGGTAAACCAGATGAGATGTCACAATACGTGGAAAGCAGTATACTATCACCCAATGCTAATGTATTATCAGATACCTTGGGTGAACAGGAAGGTATTATGGCTCCACTTGGCCTCAGCAGATCTGCTTGAAAGAAATGATGCAGCATTTAAGTTTTGTTCCATGTGGTCAACTCAGTCCACTTTCTCTTCTTTCTCTACATGCAAGCCTATAGAGCTAGTTCCCTTCAGGAGGAAAGTGTCTGGCTTCCATCATTTTCCCTTCTTCAGCAGAGGTGCTGAATAAGAGGAGCTAGGTGCCCATTTCCTAGGTTGACCAGACACCCTCTGAGACTGCTGTGAGACTTTCTGGCAGGGATCAGTTCACAAATGTAGCATGCCTCTTCAAGAGTGAGAGGACTCTGAGGGAGATACACCTGAGAGCACTCAATAATTGAAAGGCAAGAAACACTACAACCAGAGCAACCTCCCAAAGGCAGGGATCATCTGTCTTTGGACACAGCAAACTCACTCATATTAGAAGCCTCCGTGCGGGTGTGTATGAATGTTGATTCATCCCTCATCAAGCACTGACCATGGGAGGCAGCTACAAGCCAGGGTGTCAGCCGCCCAGAAGCTGGAAAGAGGTCAGAACAAATGTTCCAATGATGTGCTGCTGTCCTGCCTCTAGAAGGCGCCCCAGTGCAGTGGGAGGACCTTTGGAGCCCACCAAGCCTAGATTCAAATCCGCCCCCTAACTTGTTAGGCAATTGACCTCGAACCCTTCTTTGCACATTGCTCCCTCCGTCTGCAGAAGGTGATTGACACCATTGCCCTGTGCAGCCTAGCAGCTACAAATACAGGTCTGGGGTCAGGCTGCTTGGGTTTGACTCCTAGCTTACTGATGGGGTGTCCTTGGGCAAGCACCTTTACGTTCTTGCTTTGATTTTCCCACCTATAAAATGGGTATAGACATACCTACATCCTGTGACTATGGTAAGGATCATATGTACTAAACCATGTAAAGTCTTTAACCTGTTGATGACAGAGGTTGCAAATTTTTTCTGTGAAAAATCAGACCTTGGTGATGACCTTGGGGAGTAGGATATAAATAACTCCCACAAGCTTAGTGTTCCAATAACAGAATACTAGGCACACATGGGTTAAGACAGTGCTCTTAAGGATAAGATGTTAGTGTTTTGATTCTCCAAAATTTGGGGCTTGGTGTGAGGCCAAAAACGTGAATAGTTGGCACAGTGCCAACACGTAGTGTTTGCATCTCCTTGCAGAAAGCCAGATTCAGTCTAAGCCCTGCTTGGGGGTGAGAGTAAGGTCCCTTCTGCAAACCCAAAAAGGGGTCCCAGGGACAGTCGGATGAGGAATTCCAAGCCAAAGCTTTTCCTTGGATGTGGCAGTAGGAACAGAGTGCACTGGGAAGGGGCTGGGAAGGGGTTGGCCAGCGCCTGCCCCCCGGGAGTCACAGGAACAGAAATAGGAAGCCCAGGCTGGTATTTACAGTAACTCTTCAGCCCCTGACCACATTGTCTTGTCTGTGGTGCATTTATTTTGGGGACAAGCACTGAAGTCATTGCTGCCCGAAAGTGCTCCAGGCGGCCCGCCTGTCTCTGCTTTCCCAGGAGAGCCCTGAGGTGAGGGAAGCAGACCCACAGGCAGGCCTGGAGGTGCCCTGAGTCTGGAAGGCTGACCGCAGGCCCGGCTCAGGCCCCTGCCAGAGAACAGGCCCAGGCTCCCCAAGAGGCTTTGAGAGGTGCCCCCAGCAGGAAGCTCAGAGAAGTAGGCGGCGGAGGGAGGGGTGTCCCGCCCCACCCACCCACACCCTCATCTCACTTTCATTTTCCTTCAAGGGCTGCCTTGGCCTGCCTTCCTGGCTGTGAGTGCTCCTTTCTCTCCATTTCTTATAATTCAGCAGGGAAAAGGGGAAGTGGATTCTTCAAAGCCTCTCACTGGCCTTGATGAGCAAATGCATGGTCCCAGGCCTGGGCTCTGGCCTAGTCAGGCCTCTGTTAGCTGCTGCCTGCCTGAATGACAGGCAATCCTAAAATGTCTCTGTTCCCCACACCTTCGCTTAGCAGAATCATTGAGCTTCCCTGGAGGCCGGCCTAAGGCTCCACCTGTGAACGGAGGCTTGATTTCTTCAAGACTGTCCTATCTGGGAGGTTGCTCTGGCCAGAGCCTCCTCTTCCTGCCCAGACACATTACTGGAACGGAGCACTCCCCAACTTTCATGTCCTACTCTGTCCCCACAGGCCAAAGAATCCTGGGGAATAGCTGGCTCGACCACATTCTCACAGTGGAACCTTAGTTTCCCAACTGCAAAATGAGGAGCCTGAATAGGGCCTGGCTTATCCTTTATCGTAAAAGAAAACCTTCCACAAAACCCTACTTTATACCACAGGGCTTTTCTGAAGGCAAGTGGGGACCTGTAGCCACCTCTGCCTGCCAGCATCCCTACCCTCCTTCCAAAACCAACACCATGGAAACCCTTAGGTAGAGCCACCAGAGACAGTTGTGCAGGTTATGCACTGCACAACCTTAGGAGATACAGTGCATGTTGTAGACTATGAGGCTGGCTCCCCCTAGAGTTGTCCAGAGCACAGCCAAATATTGTGGGCTCACCTCTAGTGCTTCATGAAGAAGAATTTTAAAACCACTAGACCTGATTATCACTTTGCAGGCTTGGAGAGCTGACACTCCTCCATCAGGTAAGCATTCAGCCAGTACTTCACCCATCCTAAGGTGTGAGTTCATAGGGGCTTAATCCACTAACAGTCCTTAGGGGTGTTTGTATATTCACTGAACACAAAAACTGTTTAATGCCCAGGTTTAAAGGGCATAGCTGGAGAATGCTAGGCATTGTCTAATGCAAGAAAGAGATGCTGAGGTCCAGGAGACTCCCTTGTGTCTAACAGTTTATTTGAGAAGAGTAAATGCCCACCTGTCTGTGACCAGTGCTTTCTTGGGGCCAAGAATTACGCCTCTTGGGCATTTTGACCACCCCAGAAGATATATGCCATTTTTACTAAATAGAGGAGAGGAAGAAAACTCAGATTTATCCCCTACCCACTATTAGCCAGAAATTATGTGGCACTATGACAAATATCATTTTATTTATTTTCACAACTACGCTTCTGGGCTGTTATTATCACCTCTTGGGAGCAAGTAATGTGAGGCTGAAGGGAACTAAGCATGTTGCCTTAAGTGACAGAGCCAATAAGAGGCAAACTCGTGATTTGAACCCATGTCTGTGTATACCCAGAGTCAGTCCTCCCCTCCCTCCTGCCACCATCAAATGGAATCCCATCTGTGTTCTGGGTATCAGCATCCTCTGAAGAGTTCACTAAAATGTGCATTCCACTTGAAATCTGAATTTCTAGGAGTCAGTCCCAGAAATTTCTATGTAATTCCTCTCTGCCCTCAACAAGGGATTCTGGTACAAAACCTGGTTTGTAAACTAATGTTTTGGAAGTTAGGTTGATGTTTGATAGTAGAAATAATCTCGCTAGCCTAGGGAATTCCCACATCTTTGTTCCTGCATAGGAGGATGTCTTTTGTCTTCCATCCTTGAAGGCCCAATTCTAATTGAACATTTTCCAGGAAGCCTTCTTGGACCACTTATCCAGCACGTGGTATCTCCTCTGTTTCCTACAATTATCTCTTTGTACCTCTCTAATGCACTAACCACTGCATGCCTTGGACAGGCTATCTGCATGCTTTTACCTCTCCTAGACTTGAAACTCCTCCTGTACAAACCTGGCTTTCTCATATTAGTTTTCATCCATTCACCCTCATTATCATGGAGGATGCCAGAAACCTGGACAGAGCCCTAGATGTAAATCAAAAAGCAATCATTGAAATGAGTTATGTTGGATAGAATGATCAAGGCACTTTATTAGAAACATGTTTCCAGATGGCAAGCCTGCAGATCCGTCAAAATCCTCAGCTGCTTCTGGCTTCTTTGCCTTTTATCACCCAAATCCCTCTACCAGAAATATTCTCGCTCTCCAATATATCCACCTGGTGAACTTCTCTTGACACTTTTCAATCATCATCTCCTTTGCAAAATCACTCCCACTCAGAGCGGCATTTACTACACCTGCTTCTGGGAAACGTCTGCTATGCTAGGACCCACCAGAAGTATCCTATACTTTATTGTATGCCTTTCCCCGCTGGGCTGAAAGCCTCTGCAGGACAGAATTAGGTCTTACTCATTCATCTTATTCATTCCTAGGGCCTTAGTGTTTGGACAGGCACATATTAGTAGCTCCACCTAAGGCTACTTAGGGAGAAGAATGAATGAATGAGTGAATGAATGGAAAAATAATGGTAGCAGGTCTGGGTGACATCTCAATAGATGGGTCAGTTTTTCTCCCTAGAGTCAGTGTTTCTACAAGAACATAAACAGACAGCAGCCAGCTTGCTACCAAGACCTCCTCCACAGATTTTCCTGAGAGTCATCAGGTAGCCCTGGGTAAAAGAAGAAAGTCCCTAAAATCAGCTGCCTCTCTGTTCCCAATACAAAGCCAGGGACATGATAGATAGTTCAACCTTTACCTCCTCCCACAAGGTCTCTCTTTCACAGTGTTTGCCTACTGGAGAAATTTCTCGAAGTGGATCCTGGAGTGTCACAAGAGCCCTTCACAGGCCGGGCGCGGTGGCTCAAGCCTGTAATCCCAGCACTTAGGGAGGCCGAGATGGGTGGATCACGAGGTCAGGAAATCGAGACTATCCTGACTAACACGGTGAAACCCCGTCTCTACTAAAAAAATACAAAAAACTAGCCAGGCGAGGTGGCGGGCGCCTGTAGTCCCAGCTACTCGGGAGGCTGAGGCAGGAGAATGGTGTGAACCCAGGAGGCGGAGCTTGCAGTGAGCTGAGATCCGGCCACTGCACTCCAGCCTGGGTGACAGAGCGAGACTCCATCTCAAAAAAAAAAAAAAAAAAAAAAAAGAGCCCTTCACAAAGCCATTCCTACAACAAAACGTGGCCTGGCATGGAGCTCTCCCTCCTTGCTTCTTGTCCCAGAGTCCACGGGCATCAGAAAGTGACATGCAGGGAGATCCTAGGGGCTTCATCAGCACATTCAGAGCCAAGTCACAGGGGTCAATGTTTTTCCCCATTTCTACTCATAATCAGTAACAAATGGAGCCATGACTCTGAACTTGCTTTTCTAGTACTTTTTACAAAAGACCTTTAGCCACAGAATTTTTATTAGCTCTTTTTTTATGTTTTTGTCATTTAACAATAAGAAAATTTCCACAAATTGAAGCCAGACATGTTTGCATGGGCTATCAAAAGCCACCATATTTTTATCAGGTTCATCTTTATTTATTCAGTGTCCTTAGCTCTCTAGTCCTGGGTTTCCAGTGTCTCCTCATTGTTTTGAAAGCCAGAAGATGCTGGCATGTGGTACAAGTTGATTCTCCACTCTGCCCATATGCCTAAAACCCCTAGAAAGTTCTTTGTTAGGGAGAGTAGGAGAGACATGTAAAATGAAAATCTCTGTTCCATTTGCATGTACTCAATTGAATACGCCATCCTGTACATATAATTAAGCCCTGATATATATCATAATTGTGAAACTGGCACAACTTCGTATCTCATTAAAGTGGCGTGATTAGAACAGGAGAATGTAAACTGTACACCTCCCTCCTTTCAGGTATAAACCAGGCCAGGTTTCTATGGTGTCTTGGAGCCTTTTACATAATCCATCTATCGCAGAGAGGACGTGGGCTCCTGGAAACCACTTTCCATGTACAGTCGCCGACACCTACTCAGACTGGGACTACGCCCACCTACTTGGTGCTCAGACTCAGACTCAACCACTCCCCTCATCCCAGGCTCAGTGAGGAGAAAAATCAATATTCCTAAGTGGAAAAAGACCCAATAAGTTGCTGAAAATGTTACTTCCATTTATATGTTTGCTTTTAAGTGGGCCTCTTTGGGGCAGTTAAATGGCAAAGTGGCCGGAGCACAGAGAAGGTGGTGGCCAGCCCAGCTCCCCTCTCACTGCCTTGCAACCCCAGAAAAGCAATTAACCTCTCCAAGCCTTGCTTCCCTGTTTATTAGTATTTATTTATTTGATTTTCTTAAGCTTGCCCTTTGTGGTAAGAAATCACCTCTGGGCACAGGCACAAAAGAGTAACAATTCATTAAACTACATACAACTGAGCTGAGATGGCTGACAGCCTCGAAGTCAGAGACAGCCAGACAAGCCTTTTTAAAGCTTTGGCCCCCTAACTTGCCAGAACTACCGCAAGAGTCCAAGAACGCAGCAAGGAAGCACTCACTAGATGGGGAGAGACGCTCCAGCTCCCAGAGATCTTGGGAGGCGTTAGCAGCAGTGCCCAGGCAGGCTGACCATGCCCTAGGAGCAAAGCCCATCTCAAAAATGTGGAAGGTTGGCTGGGCGCGGTGGCTCATGTCTGTAATCCCAGCACTTTGGGAGGCCGAGGCAGGCAGATCACGAGGTCAAGAGATCCAGACCATCTTGGCTAACACAGTGAAACCCCGTCTCTACTAAAAATAGCAGGGCGTGGTGGCGGGCGCCTGTAGTCCCAGCTACTCGGGAAGCTGAGGCAGGAGAATGATAAGAACCTGGAAAGTGGAGCTTGCAGTTAGCAAGATGGCACCACTGCACTCCAGCCTGGGTGACAGAGCGAGACTCCATCTCAAAAAAATAAAAATAATAAAAAAAAGTGTGGAAGGTTCTCCTTAGCTTTAAAGGCAGTGTAGGAGCTATTGAGAATTTGGAAGAACATGTGGCTGAGAACTGATACAATCAAGCAAGGTCTGGGCACTGTCAACAAGAGTGACCCCCGCTTAGAGCCAGGCCAGATCCCCCACCAGGAGTTAAAAAGAGGCAGAGGAGCTCACTCTCCCTGAGAATTAGAATTGTCCAGCAAGGGAAAAGGAAGTGATAAGCTCCATCTCCAGGGGGATCCAAGCAGAGATGGAGACCTACTATGTTCCAGGAACCATGCCAGGAATCTGCATAAAATTCCTGGGGAACCAGATCACCCAAGTTAGGAAGAACCATGCCAAGCAGGTGAGATACAGCTCAATCTAACACTAATTCACACAACACCTTCTACATAGAAACACTTTTTCAAGACTCCGTTGATAAAGCCTACTGTATACATTCCACGGTCCTCTATCTTTTCCACTGGACAACATATCTTAGATATCATTCTATGTCCGTCCAGGAATAGGGTCTTCATTCTTTTCAATGGCTGCAATTAGAAGCCTCTGTCAGCGTATCACTTTTTACATTGACTTTCCAGTGATGTGCATTAAGGTTGTTTCTAGTGATCTGTTATCACAATCTTTGTATACATGTAATATGAAAGTGTATCTTTAGGTCACATTTCCATAAGTGAAAACACTAGGTCAAAGAGAATGTGCCTATGGAATGCTGATGGTACACTGCCTGGAGTGCAGTGGCACCATCTCAGCTCACTGCAGCCCCAACCTCCTGGGCTTAAATGATCCTCCCACCTCAGCCTCCTGAATAGCTGGGACTACACGTGTGTGCCACACCCGGATTTTTCTTTTTTTGTTTTTTTGGTAGAGATGAAGTCTCACCATGTTGTGCCAGCTGGTCTCAAACTTCTGGGCTCAAGAGATCCTTCCATCTCAGTCTCAGCCTCCCAAAGTGCTGGGATTATAAGCATGAGCCACTGTGCCCAGCCTGGTTCTTTGGCTGTACGTGCCCTCTTCCCCTAAAAGTCTCTCCAGGTTATCAACTCATATAGTCACAGGGCTGCACTCCTCAGATGAAACATAAATCTCTGTTTATGGAAGCCCATGAACACATTCTGAATACTTAAGCTCAAGAGAACAAAGCCTGAAGAGGGAATGTCTCTGGTCTGAAATCCACCTTCTACTTTCCCATTTCTTTTTGTAGGGTCTGTCTCTTCTTCATATGATTCTTATCCATAGCACCCAGTACTTTCCCTTCCTGAAGACGCAACCCTAGACTTAACCACTAGACAGACCCAGCAGAACAGGTTGCCCCAGTATCCATATAAGATCTATACATATGGTGCTTCATTCTTGGCATTTTTCTCTCTCTAATCACTACTGCCTTCTAAAGAAAATGTGATATGCTGTTTAATAAAAGGCTCATGTTCTGCTGAGCATGTTGATAAGTTTGGATAGGCAAATATTGGCCAAAGATGGAGCTGAAGCTGGAAAGAGCCAATACACACTAAAGCCAGAGGAATTTGGAGATTCCAAGAGCAATCCATGAAAGAGGGGATAAGGAGGAGAGGTAGAGAAGGAGGAAAGGAATCAAAGAGCCATCAAGATATCAGGAGGTTGAGAGTTGTGTTGTCTGGGGAACAGGCCAGTGATGCTTCTCCAGAGATCCTGGGACCCTAGGACATTTCAAACAAGGAGGTTACCTAATGTTTACTCTGAAGCAGCTGTGAAGCTGAGATGTAGGTGCCGTCTTGGTATTCCTACTTGCCAAGCCATTGTTAAAGTCTAATGAGTTATTATTTCTGTATACGTGTAAGGCAGGGGAATAGACAATCAAGGAAGGAGCTGACCATGCCTGGGTTAATATGGCTTGGATCAGTAGATGCTCTTTCAGAGGTGAACCTCAGGGCCCAAGATGACCACAGAAATACTAGTTTATGAGGATTCCCACTCTTAGAAAGGATCTCCATTGATCAAGATGTCCAGAGACTAGAGATTTCACCTGATCTCTGGATCAAATTATATTGCACATTTCTGCACCTTTCTCCATGAGGATAGGCCAAGATGGCTATTCTCATCACCACAACTCTTCTTTCAGGTTGCCACATGGCCTTCTCCTTCACTTCATTCACGTCTCTGTTCCAACAGAAAATCCTTCGTGATCACCTAACTATACAGCCATACTCCCTTCCCCACCTTCTCCACTCCCTAACCCTGTCACCTAGCATTGTATATTTGTTTATTCCCTGATTGTTTGCCTCCCTCCCTAGAACATAAGCCCTGCAATAATGGGACATTTCTCTGCTTCTTTGTCTTCTTGGTCCCCATTACCTAGAACTATGTCTAGCACAGAGTAGGTACTCAGTAAATATTTGTAGAATTTATTAAGCAAGCCAAGAATGACTTGAGTACATAAACATGAAAACATTTGGACATTGTTTAAAACTAAACAGATTAATATGTTGAATGTCTCGATGTAGCTGAGAAAACAACTATTTTATAAGGAACAGAGTGAAATAAAAGTCTAAGGGTTTAAATTTTTTTAAATTAGTCCTCTTATTCTCATGTTTTGCAGACTAATAGCAACCACAGACTTAGATAATAGAAGGATTTTATGAATTGCACATCTCTCAGCAGGGTCTGACTGCCTGCATGGACTGGGAGGGTGAGTCCCAGTCCAGATAACCATGAGCATCCATGAGTAATTATGACCAAGATCCTATTACCAAGCCAAACCTTGCACTAGGAGTTAGGCATGTGTTACTGAGGTCAGCAGTTGGCTCTTCTGTCCAGTTTTGTGCCAGCCCAGACAACTTAATGCTCTACCAGTGATTATACAAATTGTGCTCTCACATTTTTTTTTCAATTACAGAAGTAGAGAACATGTCATGGTTCATACGGAGAAGGAAGAAAGCACTGAGCTTAAGCCAAGAGTTGTCTGCATTTCCATCATCAAACTATTACTTTTCTACTCATCCTGACCCATCACCACTCTCCCACTCTGTGTTCAGAACAGCCATCAGTGCAGAGTAAGATGCCATTAGCTAGACATTGAGGTCATTAGCTGCATCCACACAGAAGAGCAGGGAGGCCAAAGGCAGCCTTTGGAAATCATACTCAAGCCACCAAAGTGAAGAGAAAGCCTCTGGAGATTCAGTGGAACAGGATCTCTGTCCCAAATAACCCACAGCTACACAAAGAGATACAAGGAACTGAGCAGCTACTTCATGATGTAAGACAGTGTAGATGAATTATCTAAATTACTCAGAGTACCTGTCTACACAGCCTCAGCTTACTTGAGAATTGTTTTTTCAGGCTTCATTGAAGCCATGGAAATAAATAAAAAGTCATGGAATATAAATAAATATCATAGAAACCCCTCCCAATATATGGTTGCTCTCCTTAGAGGGATGGTGATAAAATCAAGTCTGCATTCCTTCATAGCATGCATCAGTGTTAACAACCCAGCATTGTTTAAGTGAATTTGACACATATCTGTGCAAAAAATTAATACTCTCACTATGACTGACTTCTTGGCAGAAACAAACAGGATGTCATGCCAATTTATGAGTTGACCTGTTACAAGAGCCCTTCTGAAAATAATAAAATAAAAGCCATGCAAAGTACTTCATTATATTTTAACACCAAAATGAAAGAAGTCAGCTTTTCTTTTTCCTTTCCTCTCTATTCACCTAAAATCCTCTGACCTGTTAAACTGTGTAATACAAATGTGCTAGTGATAGCAGTTGTGGGAGGAAGAATAAAGGCAACGGGAAATGGGCAGGGAGCAGGCAGGAGATGCATATAACAATTTATCAAGGGAAGAGAATGACACCTCATTGTCTATATTAAGAAGAACTAGAAATAAATCAATAAACCATTTATTTATTCTTCCTGAACATCCAACATCCAATATTATAGCATAACATATATCTTTCCACATGTCCATACTACCTTTTTTACAGAGTAGAGTCAAAATTAACCAAATAGCCAATTTATAAAAACCAAAGCATTGAGAGTGACAAATTTGACCACCTTTTCCTATCACTTCAGTTGATTAAATATTTCTTTATTATGTTCTGCTTTTTGATTAGTCTATAAACAGAAAAAAACATAAATATACAACTCAATGAATTTTTATCTATTTATAAATAACTATCCATGTCCAGAGCTTCAGAAAGTTTTCTCATGCTCCTTACTGGGCAATATCCATCTCCTATCCCAGAGTAACCCCTTTCACCTTTGTGAAAGGGTGAGAGTGACGGCGGTGTTGTTGTGTAACAACACAACAATTATAGACATTTCAAGTATGAGGAAAATTAAACAAAAGTGAAAGAAGGCGACTTCTTTAGATATTAGCAATTTTACTACCTTTGGATATTGATACATACCTTGACCTATAAGATTAATGTAGTTTAATTATAATCTATAAGATTAAGATACTTACCTTAATATTGATATTTTTAGATCTTTAGCTATCTCTTGAGCTTACGTTTTTAGATATAGTAATTTTCCTCATTCTCAAATTTTATATTACTGGAATCATTCATTATGTTCTCTCTTGTGTCTGTCTTCTTTAGCACAATATGATATTTATAAGACCCACCCATTTTGCGGCATATAACCTTAGTTTACTATTTTTTTATTGCTGTGTAATATTCTATCATATGAACACACCACACTTTGTTTATTTTCCTGATGGTGAGTATTTAGAGCTATTATGAAACAGCTGCTGTGAACATTCTTGTACAAGTCTTTTTTGTGGACATGTACCTATGTATGCATTTCTCTTGGGAATGATATCCCTAGTTCATAGGATAGGATAGGCAGATATTTAACTTTATTCAAAAAAGCCAAAGAGTTCTGCAAGGTGGTTGTACCATGCTGTTATTTGTTTTTAAAATAACTACGCTTTTACCAAATACAACTTATATCCACATTTCTTGTCTCCTTGCCTCCTGTGAATAGCTTATTCATGGACATACAGATGTTGGGGATGGCAGGATACCATGAAAGAAAACAGACAGGCTTTGGAATGAACGTCAGATAAGCTTCAAAACTCAATCTCCTCACTCGCTAGTTTACAGACTTGCATCAAAATTTTACTTTTAGGCCAGGTGGGTGGCTCATGGTTGTAATCCCAACACTTTGGGAGGCCAAGGTGGAAGGATTGCTTAAACTCAGGAATTCAAGACAAGCCTGGGCAACAGAATGAGACTCCCATCCCTTAAAAAATATTAATTAGCCAAGTGTGGTGGCACACACCTGTAGTTCCAGCTACTTAGAAGGCTGAGATGGGAAAATCACTTGGGCCTGGAAAGTCAAGGCTGCAATGAGCCAAGATCATGTCACTGCACTCCAGCCTGGGCAACAGAGTGAGACCCTGTCTCAAAAAAAAAAAAAATAATATATATATATATATATTTTTTTTTTTTTTTAAACATGTCAGTCTCAGTATTTCTTTGTAAAATAGCAACATTGTCTACTACTCTATAGGCTCGTTGTAAGAATGAAGTGAGGTGAGACAGGTGAAAATATCTAGCACAGATTCAGCCACGTGGCAGGTACTGGATAAAAGCAAATTCCCCAGTCTCCCTGCATTTCCTGAGCTTGACAAGCATCTCTGTTTTGGGGTCTTAAGGAATTCTCTCTCGCTCGCTCGCTCTCTTGCTCTCTTTCTCTCTCCTAGGCCCCAGAGATTGGGGAGCAAGGAGGTCAGGAAAAGAAAGACCCTGCAGAATGGAAGGTCAGGGGGTCGGATGAGGATGAAAATCCACCCTCCACGGCAGAAGGGAAAAGCTCTATTTACAGTAGGACCCAGATGGAACTGATTTGTTCAGAGCCATCTTATTCCTGAGTGTGATATTTGTCCACATCATAAAACCACAGGCTACAATGTGTCTGACATTATACCAAGTGATATAACCCCTTCTAATGATATTATAATAAATCCCAAATGAGGCAGCCATCACTGGGCAGCCTTTTCAAAGTGTTCCTGAAATAGTTTTTACAGAACAAGGGATCTGCATGCCAAATGCAGAGGCTCACATGAGGCCAGAGGAGTTAGCTCAGGCATACACATGAACACAACTGTGGCTTAGTTCTTGGCTGGGAACTTTTTCTTTCTATATTAATCTATTGGTTTTTATGAAAAATCAAATTTTTTTTTTACTTTTTTATCTGAAGGATGAAATTGGACATTTTCTAAGTGCAATAAAATGTCCCCCAGGGTGCTTTTTTTATTATTATTCTTTAAATCAGCAGTTTTTGTACCTCTTCATTAGTGCAAGTCAACGACCTCTCATCTTGGCTTCACCTCCAAGAAAGCTGACCACACTTCCTGCCATCCTGGTGGTGGAGGCTTGTTTTTCTCTGTTGTTTTGCTAACATGCATAGGTATATTTCTGAGATACCATGTGATCTGCTTCCACAAGCATGGGGAGCTTGCTGACTCAGGAACCATTGAATTTTTTTCTAGGACAAACATGTGGCCCTTTCTGCCCCTAAAGACAAGAACCACAGGAAATCATGTGTCTTTACTAATAGGGTTGCATACACCATCCTCCTGGACTGTGCTCTTGGAATCAGTAGGATCTGGAACAAGGAATATCTCTCACAGTCACCAGTACCCCACCACTACCATAACCAGCATCACCATTTCCATGACCAGATTCACAACAACACCACTGTTACTCTCACCCTTGTCACTTCCTTTGCCCGTCTTTCCCACATAATTATTCTTCTGGCCATTCCCACTGCAGTGGATAATCTATTGTTTGCATCTTGCCAACACACCTCTTTCCTTCCCTTTCCCCCATGTCATGTGATTCCATCACTGGTCCAAAATTTGAGTGCAAGATACAAATATATCTGTTTTACTGATATTGGGAAAGACTTTTAAAAAAAAAAAAAATTCTGATGCTGGAATCCCAAGGCTGGTCTGGGTAAGTCTAAAACTGCTAGAGATCACTAATTGCCAACAGGAGAAAAAGAACGTATTTAACATGAAATATACACCGAAGGGAGTAAATCAGAAAAGAGGGGGGAAAAAAAAGAGAGAGAAGCTCTTTTAAAATTGTTGAGCCACCTGGATTCAGCCATGCCCATAGTTTTAGTTATTTAAAATATTACCTGTTTTGCTTACACTGCTTTGAATTGGGTTTCTTTTGGCATAAAAATGAAAGGATTTGACTAAAACCACCATCCCTGTCACCTGGTTCATATTTCCCACCTCTATTCCAAATACACTCCAGTTTGGCATCCCATATCAAAGTGTTTGCTGGCAAGCCAGGGCCTGGGGTTGAAATTCTAAGGGATAACTATGGTCTCCTACCCAAGTAAGCCTAAAGATGAAGCTACATTTCTTAAGGGAAAGCAAGTCCTTCATGCCAAGGAGACTAAACACAAACTTCAAGCCTGGAACAATTAGGATAACACCGGGTTTAAAACAAGAGCAAAAGACCTGAGATAATTGTTCCCAACACTAACAGAGTACAGGAAATTTCCTTTACAGACTAGCATTTTGGATGGGGAAGATAGGAGGCTGACTTAACAAATATAAACCAAGATGGAAGGTAACTCTTTCACCAGCATCACGGTCCACCAAGTGTCAACAGCATTATGGTGGCTGTCTTGCATTTCATCTTTTACTGGGCATTTATAATTCAGTAGATACAAAGAAGGCCTCTACTTTGCAGGAGTATATATTCTCTTAGGGTGGAAATACAGAAAGACAAATTCAACAAATAAACTTTCACAAGCAACAAAAAGCTATTTGTCCCAAAAAGAGTGGCTAAGATATGGGGTGGACATTAATATACCTTTGGAGCTGTTTGGGTCTTTCTTTTCATAGGATTGGCCATCTTTAGAAGGCAATTATTTTAAAAAAGCACTTTGTTTCCTCTGGTGGTACATTTCTACACCTTCCACAATGGTACTGGTTTTCAATGCTTTAAAAACCACAGTAGAAATACAAAGAAGGATATGTATGCATTCTCATTTTCTTATACCTTCCTCCCCCAAATCACTTTCACCACCATTTTCATCACTTCTACTATCACTAGAATGGTACAATCCTGGGACATGGGTTGGGAAGAATGATAAATCCTTTCCCATAACTGATAATGCTTGCTGATAACATGTATTCTCTTCCTGGTTTTAAGATTAATATGTGTCAATTATGTATTTGTTAAATACGTTTGGTTACAAGTAGCAAAAACCAACTGAAGACAATGTAAGCCTTAAAGGGGCCTATGATAGAAGGCCATAGAATCCAAGGTACAGGCTCCAGCCAGGCCTCTGAACAGACTGCACCCAGGAAGTCCCAGATATGTCCCCTCTTTCTGCTTCTCTCAGAGTCTTTTGCTCCAGTCCTTTCTCATCCTATGCACTAACTTTCTCCTAGCAGTTCCCAGAGGATCCAGAGCCTAGACAGCCAAAGCATTGAAAACCAGCACCACTGTGAAAGATTTAGAAATGTACCACCAGAGGAAACAGAATGCTATTTTAAAATAATTGCCTTCTAAAGACGGCCAACCCTATGAAAAGAAAGACCCAAATAGCTCCATTTCATTTTCTTCTGGGTGCTACTAATGGAAAGCAGCCTAGTACGGTGGGTAAGAGCTGACTCCACATTCTGCTAGCTGCATGACTTTGGGTAAGCTTTGCCCCTTGAGAAAATAAAAAGAAATAAGGCCCTCTTCAGAATAATGCTCTTCCATGGAAAATACTCTGTGAGCGGGGGCTATCATAATTATTAATACAAAAGGGGTAGATGACCAGTTCTTTTGATTGAAAACACCATGAAGGATTGTGGACATTGAAAGATAAGGCAGAAGATACCTTCAAAATTAGAAATCAGATATTGTAGACTCACTCAAATTAACAAAGAGAGAAGAATTCCAAGTTTCCCAGAACAAACTGGGAGGAGAGAAAGGGAGAGAGAGAAAAGCAGTATGACAAGAGAAGGAGGTTTAACATGGCAGAGTGTTACCCATGTGGAGAGCCAAATGGACTTTGAATAAGAGGAATGTCTAATACAAGAGATCTTAATCCAGGGCCCATGGATCCCAAGTGCTATACAGATAGAATTCAGGGAATCCTTGAACTGAGTTGGGGGAAAAATTACAGCTCAGTTTCACCAGCCTACAACTAAAAATTAACGTTTTCTTCAATTATAAATGTAGACAACCCATCACAATAGTTATTGGTAACTTTTGTGACTCTGCAGTCAATAGAAATCACAGACGGTCTCATGTCATATTACAGTTGTTACATACATTTCAAAATATCATTTATACTTATCATTACTTTAATATTATACTCAATTTCTGTCTAACCTGTATATCATGTTACTGAATGCATTATTAATAAAGAAGCACTTTACATCACTGTATCACCAGTTTGCTTTTTCTTAAATATTTGATTACTTTATTTCAACATAATTCATTTTCTTTATAATCCTGTACATTTTATTGCATGAATTTAAAAACATAACATTTGAAAAGGTCTATAGTTTTCACAATACTGCCAATAGAGTCCATGAAAACAAAAAAGAAAATCTTTAAGTATCTGTGATAGAATATAGAATGTATTGGCCTTTTAGATGGTATATGATAATAACCCTTCTCTTAAGCCATAGATTTTTAGTAAAAGTCTAGTATGGCACATGCAACAGATTCATATTCCAGACTGTTTGAAGGAGGACTGGAGGTAGAAATAAAAGAGAAGGAACTATGCCCCATGCATCGGTCAAGCTACCAGATCAGAGATATAAGAACCACACACTTTGGGAGGCCAACGTGGAAGGATCACTTAAGGCTGGGAGTTCAAGACCAGCCTGGGCAACGTAGGGAGACCCTGTCTCTACAAAAATAAATTTAAACACACACACACACACACAAAAACAGAACAGAATAATGGAATTCTGAACACAAAAAGTCACTATTAGAGGTGATGATGAGAGTACAAATCCTCAAGGAGCCACACAACTCATTAGGAAGATGTGGACTTTCCACAGGACATGGGATGGCAGTTAAAATCACCACTGTCTAACTCAAAAGTGGCAGGTTGGCCCCAAACCAACACTTGTGGCTTTAATTATATAAATACCACCAGTAACCCAAGCACCACCCAGAAATAATTACCATTATTATGCTTATATATGTCTTCCAGTTATTTTTCTGTATGTGTGTACATGTATGCTGTTGTATTGATATGAAGACAAGTTTATTATATTAACATATATGAATACAATCAATTTTCAAAACTATACTCATAATGAAAGCACATAAATCTTACTTTTTAAACTTTGTCATGCCCAAAAATATAATTTTTGTGGTTATATCATGTTTCATCATATGGAGATGCCATCTGCCGTCACTAAATCCTCTAATATTTGACATTTACACTGTGTTTAGTATTTCACTTATAAATAATGCTATACAGAAAAATTCTTATACATAATTTTTATGAAACTGATTATTTCCTTAGAATAAACTCCAAGTTATAGAAAAACTAGGTCAAAGTCTACTAACACTTTACCACTCACGAAATTCATTGCCAAATCATTTTTTGTTACAATGTTAATAGGCTCATCAGCAATGTGTAAAATACTCACTTTGCCATCTTTTTCATCACTGCACATTATCCTTTTTTAAAATATTATTTTAATTTTTAATTATAAGGCATGTTTTTAGCTAACTTGGCAAAGTTGTCTGCAACAGTTCTTCACATCCCTTCATGCACCCCACCTTTGCAATTTCATGTTGCTGCTCCTTCTATCAAGTTGAATGACATGACAGGAAACAGAAATATAAGTGTCTCCGCTAGGGTCCTCTAGATCAACCAGCCCCCAGCAAATCCACCAGCTGACTGCAGTAGAATTGTGTAACCATGGGCAAGACCAACAGAAGAAACTCCCAGCTGAGCACAGCCCAAATTATTGGCCCTCAGAGTCATGAGTCAATAGAATGGTTGTTATTTTAGTCACTACGTTTTGGGTTGATTTATTACACAGCAGTAAATAACTGATATAATGTTCACTTTTATCATAAAAATGTATATTCAAATTTAGGGAAAAGTAGTAAAATAAATCCAGTATTCCACCATCCAACAGAGAGGAGACCACTGATAACAGTTTTATGCATTTTGTTCCCATCTCTTTTATGTCAGTATGTATATATTGTATTGATACCAGAACTATAAACTAACCTTGCTTTTAAAGATTGTTACAAAAATTCTACAAGCACACCAGCAAATGTAATTCATTAAAATATTAAAAACATAGTTATTTAAAAATCACTAATAAAGAAATTATTTAACGCTAGCTACTAATGAGACCTACTTAATGCTATTATTTAATGATACATTACAAATATATGTATCAGGTCAATGAAAGTGCAACCATCTGGATAAATATTAATAAGTAATTGGTAAGTTTGATGTCCATTTTTTAGGAAAAAATCATAGAATATAAGGAATTTTTTAGGAAAAAATCATACAATATAAGGAATAGGAAAATTCAAACCTAAAATGACATGATTAAAATGTCTACCTTAAAGCAATAGTCAATTTTATACCTAATGGCACTATATAAGCGGCATTGCTATCAGAAGTAGGAGCAAAACAAGAACGTTCCCTACAATATCATCACTAATAATTGCTCTGGAAATTCTAGTTAAAGCAATACAATAAGAAGAATATTGAAATGTAACTATTAGAAAAAAGAAAATGAAATTATGAACACTTACTCATGACATTACCATACATCTCAAATCCTAAGACAATCAAATAAAAATGTTAATTTGAAGATTGAATATAAGGGCTTGATATAAAACAAATATGCATTTTTTTCAAAATTGTGATAATAACATACTAGAAAACTAATAGAAATCTATCATCTTTGTAACTTTAAAAACATTTAGTACCCCTATATTAATTTAAAATATAAATCATCTAGAAATAAACATTACTAAATGTGGAACAAAAAGAATGAGCTTACATAATTGATGGCAAAGAGATTGTTTTATTAAATTATGGTGTGTCCATAAGTAATACTATCCAGTCATTAAAAATCATGTTTTTGAAGAATGTTTAAAAACTTGTCGAAAAGTTGAAATATAGGGTTAGGAAAAAGACTCATGATACAAAATACTATATGCAATATCATCTCAAATGTGTGTGTGTCTGTGTAACAACATCTGTCTCTGCTTCTAAGAAGAGGTCAATAGAGAGAGACCTGAAGACAAGCTGAGCTGTTGCTCTGCTTCCTTCATCTCAGCCCATGGCTTGTTCCCCAAAGGTGCCCCTAAGACCATAGCCTGGTGCCAATGATATGTGACATCCTCTATTCTACTTTGGAAGAGAACCAGCCTAACAAGCCTCTACAATCCCTGTCACAGATGGAGTTCTCTACAGCAGAGATGAGCACCTGGCCTTGGGAAACCAGAGTAACAGGTCAACTGAATGGGTCACCCACCATCAGTGTTCTGTAAGGGTGAGAACTCATTCTTCTTCAGCCTTCATTGTGCTGGAGACCATCATCACCATCATCCAATGGTCATCAACATGCTTGGGCTTCCCAACAAGAAGCCCAGTGCTATATACCCAAGCCGATTGGACTATTTGCTAAAGATGAGTCTAACTGATTCAATATAGGTATGCTTCCCCCTTGCTGAGAAACTGAGGCACCTATGACATAAATAAGGGGAACAAAGCCCACAGAAAGTCAGATTGACTGGTGTTCAAATCCTGGTTCTACTACTTCCCAGCTCTGGGATTTGGGGCAAGTTACTAAATCTCTATGAACCTCACTTTCTACATTGTAGATATAACTAGTAATAATATGTACCTTACAAGGCTGGTGTGAGAATTAAAGAGGATACAGCATCGCACCACTTATTTCAAGGTAATAAATTTACCTTGGTCTCCAAAAAGGTAAAAAAGTGAATGAAAGCTTGGGCTTCTAATAAAAAGACTGTTGTTGCAGGAAACTCAGACTCACCATGAGTCACTTCAAATGTGCTGAGGCTGTGGAACCGCAGAGGCTATCAGTGCAATGTGAATGGTACAAAGTTGGGTCCCAAACACAGTGCTGGAAGTCCGCCAGTATCTCACTGTCCATGATGGGTAGGATTGCCAGGAGTAGCAAATAAGAACACAGGGCAGTTACATTTTATTTCTAACAGGTAATGAATTATTAAAATTTGGAGTATAAAAGCATGTCCCAAATGCATTTTTCTTCTGTTCATTGATATATCCCAGACCCCCAGACTATGCCTGACATGTAGTAGACACTTAATAAATATTTCTCTACCATGAACAAATTTCTGAATAGGTAAGCAGAACCCCATGAACAGTATGGAATAAAAGATTTATAACAGGAATAGCCCTAATATGATTGTCTGAGCTAGTGGAAAAGTGTATAGAAGGCTATAGACTCTGCATCTGGTGGTGGATCTGAAGTTGCTACAGGCTAGCAGGGTTGGCAATCAGGATATCAAATGATGTGAAGAAGAGAAGAAGAAGGAACTGGGATCCACATCTGTCTCTCTCCATGTCTAACCTTGTCAACTGGTAACTTTCAAAAGAAGCGGACACCCTTTGTCATAGAGCTGCACATATACCTGAACCAGTCTCAGAGAAACTGATCAACAAGACCCAGTGGAAGGAGCTGATCAGCAAAATCATACAAGGGCTGCAGCAGTGTGTGGAGCCCTACACTTTCTGTGATTGCGTTAATGATCTTCAGAGTAAAATGAGAGCAGCTTCCTTTCCACCTTCCTCATCTCAGGTAAATTTCTCTTGTGGCCAACCCTAACCTAGAACCATACAAGGAGGGGAATTTGGGGAAACACAGTTCCATCTTTGCTAAATTGGCACAGTTCAAAACCATCACCATCTACCTTTTGCTCTACTTGGCATCCATGCGTAACTCTTCTAATAATATCCAAATAAAGACACCAGCAAAGTGGTATTCCTGCTTAACATGATCCAACTATTCTTCAAACAGTTGAAAACATGCTATCTCCCCAGAAGAGGATACAAAGTCCCACATGTCACTTTAGCTATCTCTCGGTGATGTTCATTCATCTGGCAACTAAGCCACACCTAGTCACACCCTTTCGATATTCTGTAAGTTAAATGCAGAGTTACAAGGTTTATTTCTCTTAATGTATCTTGCATTTGATGGAGGGAGAATGAGAATGGAGAAAAATAAAAGACTTGGGTAATACAAATATAATTAAATCAAAATAATGAAGAAATACTCGTAATTACTATAGGCCTTATTTCTTCAACTGGTCATGTGGTCATGGCTGGTAGTCCTGGTGCACTCCTACCACCCTTTTCACACTCCCTTTGCAATGAGCAGGTAGCCTGGCTCATCGTGCTTTGTTGCCTGATGAAGTGACCCAAAGCTTCATTCCTGAAGGATCTGGGTTGTCAGCTGTCCGACCTGTATTTGGTCATGGTGGTTTTTCAACTTTTATCACCAGACTTGGAAATACTAATGGGTGCCCCAGGGGATGCCCTGCATTCCAGACTTACTCCACTTACCTGTATTATGTAGTAGCAACCCAGTTTCTCCTTGGTATTCAGGATCAGCCACCCTAGCCAGCACAGTAACTCCCTTCTTTGTGGGTCCACTCAGGGACATGAGGAGTCCAAGGAGGCCAGGAGGCAGTCTCAACTTCCCTCTAATTAACTGTTACTGTGCCCCTTTCCGGGGAGCACTTCTCCCCTGGGGGTCTATGTGTTCTAGGTAAAGAAAGGTTAGGCTGGGTGTGGTGGCTTATACCTGCAATCCCAGCACTTTGGGAGGCCAAGACAGTTGGATCATTTGAGGGCAGGAGCTGAAGACCAGCCTGGTCAACATGGGGAAACCCTGTCTCTACTAAAAGCACAAAAATGAGCCAAGCGTGATGACGGGCACCTGTAATTCCAGCTACTCAGGAAACTGAAGCAGGAGAATCACTTGGATCCAGGAGGCAGAAGTTGTAATGGGCTGAGATTGTGCCACTGCACTCCAGTCTGGATGATAGAGTGAGACTTCATCTCAAAAAAAAAAGAGGAAGGAAAGGTTAAATTCACAGGGGAAGGATGCAAAACTTTGCTCTCAGATCACTGGGGTAATAGTAAGAGGAGTTCATTCCCAGACCTATGAAACCTGGCTGTGGCGAAACCATCACTGATTATTCCAGCCCCACAAAGTGCTACCACCCAGTCAGAGCCATAAAGTCTCCAAAAGACTTATTCCAGAATCCTATCAGCCACTTGCGCTAGCTGATGGAGGACATTGAAAAGCCAGTGAATTCAATGGGCATGAGCCAATTGCTGGTCTTCATTTGCTGTCAGATGAGTCCCTTGGTCAGAAGCAATGCTCCTGGAACACTGATGGTAAAGAGGGCCCTCTGAGATCCATGGTGGCTCTGGAAGCAGCATTTCAGGCAGAGAAAACAAGTCTATATCTAGAGTAAGTGTCTGTTCCCATGAGAACAAAACACTGCTGCTTCTATGATAAAAATAATTCAATGTAGTTACCCTACCACCCGGCTGATGCCCGGGGAAAAGGTGCCATATTGAGGAATCAGAGTGGGTCACTCCTATTAGTAGGTAAAGCAGTGAGCAGTCGTCATGGCCAGAGCAGCCTTGAGGAGTAAAAGTCCATGTTGCTAAGCCCACGCAAAACCCCCATCCCTGGCACCAAAACCACTTTGTTGATGAATTATAGACCTACAAGTGGCAGAGGAGGCACCAAGAGACTCCTGAGTTACATCTCATTGTTCTGTGAGCACAAGCGCAAAGCAGGAAGTAGGGAACGGGGCTAATAGGAATCAGGAAAACTCAGGACTTTAGAGAACCGGCTGAAGTGACCAGAATTTATGATTTCCCGTGGGTGGGTCAGAAGAGTCAAGATAATATCAACATCTTCCTCTGTTTTCTGGAAGCAACTCAAATGAACACAGAATCTGTAAGGGATTAACTATGTGATGTGCTCTGACACCCTGCTCAGCAGATGTGCCCCAGGGGAGAGAACTTGCCCCATTCCCACACACTGGTGGCAGGATTTTGGGGGAACCCAGAAAGAGGCTTGTGCATCAGAGCTCATGGAGCTCCCCTTTGGCCCACGTCCTTTGTGATACTCATAGACCACTGATGGCTCCTTCATAACACACCTCCCAGAATACAAATCAAAGCAAAGCAAAGAGCTCTATATCGCCCTCACTTCCACCTTACCCAAGCTTTTAACTTTAAAAACCTCAGAGAAAAAAATTATCCTTTGTTTTACATGTCCCCCTTCACTTCTGACATGGCACCCAATTAGCATGACTTGATAGCACAAAATAGGGCAATGCTGAATGAGGACCCTCCAGTCCCTGCCCTCAGCCCTCATCTCCCCTTTTCCTGCCTTCTCTCCATTCCAGGAGACTTTAGTTACCACAGCCCTGGAATTCCTAGCATACATCGCACTGACCCCCTGGAAGCTCAAAGGAAGCTCAACCCCCTGACATCAAGCAAACAGTTTTTAGTTCATGGAAGCAACTGTACTTGAGGTTGGGGAACTGAAGCCATAGTCCAGACTCTGATCCTTACTGGTAGTGAAACTTCATCTTGACCCTTCTGCTTCTCACTCTGTAAAATGAAGTTGGGAACAGCTCTCTGCGTGGGACTGTGGTGGGGATTAAATGATATTTGTGGAAGAGCTCTGTAAGGGGTAAAGAGGTATCACCTTATAAGGTAATGTCATCATTTTTAAGGTGGGGCAAGTGATAGAGCAAAGCCAGGAGAGGGTTGAACTGGCATGGAAAGGGGTAAATAACCCACCTCCACCAGCCTCTCTGGAGGGTCAACTCCAAAGTTATTAGAGTTTTACGTTTTGGGTAAAAAATGTTTGTCCTTAGAGTAACTCCTCTCTTCTTCAGAGTTATTATGTCCAAGGTGTTTTTATTTTTAAAAAGGGAAAAATATGTTTTATGTCCTGAGGTCTAATCACAAAATGCCTTCACTCTTCAAGTATGACCAGGAGCCACCTGCTCAGACTGACCTGGAGTGTGCTTCAAATGCAGATCCTCAGGCCCCATCCTTGACTATCACTTAATTTTTCTGAGCCTCAGTTTTTGAGTTTGAAAAACAGCCTTGATGTAACTCTTGCCTTAAACCTCAGTAAAAGAGTTTCATTAGAAAAAAATGAACAAACGAAAAGATGAATGGCTTGCAGGGGAGAGATAGAATATGTATCCAGACAAGATGACTCCTATTGTCCCATCCAAATCAGGCCTCCATTATCCCAGGTCCCCAAAGATGTCTTCGGTCCCAACCGACAGAGTGGCCCCATTGCTATCCACAGTGCATCCTGGCCAAGTGCACAGTAAGTGGACCCCTTGGCCGGGCATTCTGCCAATGCTGGAGCTGTTAGGAAATAAGAATGTGTGTATTTATTGAGGAAAATAAAAATGTTCATGCGACACTGCACAGAGACGATTTATGAGATTTTATGAATGTGTCACCAAAAGACCCACTCAGTCACTGCCAATGTTAGGTCTGCAAACACCTGGGGGCTCAGGCAATAAAGCTCCCTAATGGAGTCAGTGGGCAGGACGTACTTGTGGAGGGGAGTATGAGCCCTGTGCTGCAGGTGCCTGCACCTGTGAGATATGTGGAGCCAAGTACACTTAAAGCATAAGTGTGAATATGGGTGTAAATAAATGTGCACACACTAGTGGTGTGCAAGAGAGTATGCATATATGTGGGCCCCATGATATCACATAGCATGGGTCACTCCTGGTGTGACTAGGAAGAGAGGCTGAGCCACAGTGCAGAAGTGGACCCATTATTCGCACTCCCTTCAAAGGACGCAGAGTTCTCGCTGCTCAAAGGAAGGGGTTAGTCATCACCTACTGCTAAGACCAACTCCTTGGGACATCAAGAAAAGCAGATTCTCAAAGGAAAATGTCTCTAGCTGAGCCTGCAAGAATGGATAGAGTCCGGCCAATGGGAGGAAGAGCGGGGTCCCAACTTGCTCCCCTCCTCTGCTAGGCCTGAACTTCCCATTGACATTATAGCCTATTTGTTCCAGGTCTCTGAAGCTTCTCTGAGTTCTGTGAGCCAGGTTTATGCCTTACCGGCCTCCTGGGACCATTGTCTTGTGCTCTCCAGCTGCCAGGCTGGTGCAAACCACAGAATGAACAAGCTCTCCTACCAAGCCCCTTGGAGCCTAGATTAGTTCACTGTTTTCTGAGGGCTACCTTCTATGGGAGAAAGTTCAAGAAAACACATAGAAGGTATGTTATTAAAAGAAAAGGGAGGAGGAAGAGAAAAGGAGGAAGGAGAAGAAGGAGGAGAAGGAAAAGGAAATCAAGACAGAAGTGCTTTTAGGGTGAGTCCCTGAATCACCCAGAGTCCATCTTCATAAAAATAGCCTTAAGACCCCTTGTGGGCCATGCAAGAAGGAGGAGTGCCTACTTCCTCCCTCCCTTTCATTCCTCTGCAACAAGGAGAGAATCACACGTTTTGCAAGAGCCCTTTGTGTGCCTGCGGCTCGCCACCATCACATGCATTTCCTCAGGCACGTGAAGGAGGTGTCACTTCCCTATAAGACAGGGAGGGACCCTGGGCAACTGTGGCTTGTGAAATGAAACCAGCTCTTTCAATGTATCTCTTTGGGTGACCAGGATGGTTGGTCCTGCTTGGAGTCTGAGGTTAGGGGGCAGGATTTTGTGAATGCCTACCCTGTGCCACATCCTCAGCTGGGCACTGTCCCACAGGCCATTTAGTCCCCACCTTAACCTAAAA
The DNA here is from genome assembly GCF_009764315.1 of Trachypithecus francoisi. Classification (NCBI taxonomy): domain Eukaryota; kingdom Metazoa; phylum Chordata; class Mammalia; order Primates; family Cercopithecidae; genus Trachypithecus; species Trachypithecus francoisi. The sequence goes on from NW_022681467.1 coordinate 36,160,570, forward strand.
GAGGAAACTAGTATAGCCATGGCATACATGACTGAGATTTTAAGGATCCAAGAGGTTGTGACATTGGATCAAAGACACAAAGGTAGCAAATGGCAGAGCCATCTTCCAAGTGGAACCAGAGACCCATTCCTCTTGTGCTCCCAGCACCAATTGCTTCCCTTCCTCAGAGCCTTTAAAACACTGCACTGCTTGTCTCTCTCTCCATTATCCTGAGTGCTCTTGCAGGTCAACAACTAGTTCTGCACTCCTCATCCCAGAGGTCAGCACAGGCTGGCATGGAAGAGGAGGTACCTATGAAATAGCTTACAGAGGGAAGGAGGAAAAATGGAAGCATCCAGGAAGATGTATTTCTACCCAGTGTCACCCCTCCTGACATTAGGAACTAGTTAAGGCTCCCTGATGGCCAGGAGCAAGAGCCAACATCTCTGCAACCTAAGCCTTCTGGTATCTGATACCCCCACCATCTGCCCTCACTCTTTCCCCAAAGCGTCTCCAGGTGGGCAGATAATACGATTGCCAAAAGGAGCCATTTCAGGCCTTACACCCCCAAGCTGCACCAGAGAAAGCCCCTGTCCTGGTAAAATATGATGTCACTTTCTCATTCAGCCTTGGTTAGCTGTTCTATGAGCCAGGCAAGGTAGGGATCTGTTCATATCTATACCTGCCCCAGGGAGTAGCGACAGTGGACTCATGATATAAGAACTCAGTGACCCGTGGTGCCTGCCAGTGGCCCACAAAATTGAATTGTTGAGCTGACTTCCTCCAAGTTTTTGGAGGGGGTAGGTGGAACCAGAGTTGGGCCTGGTTCCACTGCAGAGTGTCCAGGTCACTAGAACAACCAGGAGAAGGAAATCTAATGGCTGAATCACAGTTATTGATGTTACAGCTCTGACTTTTTCTCAAAACCTTTGCAAACCATTGCTTGGATTTGCAAAACTGGAAACTATCAGTGGAAGGTCTTGACCATGAGCAAAGATAAAGTTATGAACTCTGAGAACTGCACTGTGTCAGAAAAGTGCTTCCCAAGCTTTCATATGCAGACAAAGCACCTGGGGATCTTGCTAAAATGCAGACTCTGATTCGATAAGTCTGAGGTGAGGCCTGATGCCATGTTTCTAAGCAACTTTTGGGTGATGCTGCTGGTCCATGGATTACTCCTGGAACAGCAAGGGGCCCAAGCTGGAGTTGGTTCACACTGGCTAAGACTAACATTCTACTCACTTCCTTGCCTCAACACACAGAAGGAGCCCAGTGCCAGCTGGGAATATCCACTCTCCACCTTGCAAGATTCCTTCCCACCCAAGACCCTACTTCGTCCTCCTTCCACCCTCTCCCAGCAGCTGCGCTCCAAGCACAACAAATGGCCAACTGTATCCCGGGCTGGTCAAGCTCTATTCCTCTCACCCGTCCTTACCACTGCTGGTTCTTCTGCCTAAAATACCCTTCTTTGAGGCTTTGGAAACTCCTACTCATCTTCCATCACACTTTCTCCAGTACCTGTTCTACTTCTGCTGCTTGCCACTTGCATGCAAATTACTTCCCCTCTCTAAGCCTCGGTTTCCTCATCTATAAATTACAGATAGTAATAATATTCACCCCAAAGGGGGTTTTCTAAATATTGAAGGAGATGATAGACATAAAATGCTTAGCAAAGTGCCTGAGACATACTAGGTAATTAAAACAATAAATTGATGTAACTTTCCTCTGTGAAATCTTTCTGGAATTTTTCCATTTACCTGATTTTTATTGCTCCTACGAAATCTGACTTTTACTTCTATGATGGCCCTTATCACTGAATTTTGCAGTGACCTATTGGTTCTAGACTGTCTTATCTAATAAGTTACAAGCATCTAGAGGTCAGGATCATGTTTTATCCACATCTGCTTTCTCAGGATCTAGCCCAGAAACAAGTACAGAATGAACACTCAGCAAGCAGAGGCCAGGACAGCCACAGTCAGTGGCATTTAGGGGTGCTCTGTCTCTGATGGTAGCGTAACTCACAGAGCAATACAGTTAACTGGAAGATTTAGGAAAGCAGTAGCTCTATTTAAATGAGATTTCCAGATAAATGATGATTTCTTATCCAGGTAAGACATTACTCTTTATTTACTCTTTATTTTTTAAGGATTTATCAAGATTTTCTTAAGTGGATTCCATACTTAAACAGAACACAGTGGTCTGTTGTATAACCTTTCCAAAATTACTTGGGAACACCTAAAAGGCATTAATCTTTGCCCCCAGAGACAAAGCGACTGAATACTTCGTTTGTCTGGGACCATTGTTTTGCACTTATTGGCTGGTCCTATTATTCCTAGCATCCCATTTTATTATTTTAATGTCTCCTAGTTTGGATAAGAAAGTATCAGGTCACCCTAACCAGTGACAGATTATACTGGATCAAAGTAATGGTTCAAGGAACCCCTGAGATGGTTATGAATATTTGCTGTGGGGTTTTAAAAATATAGCACTTCCTATTGAAAGAAGGTGTCTCCGTCCCTTCCCTTGAATCTAGGCAGGTTTATGACGCTTTGGCCAATAGCATATGGCAAAAGTGACCTCCTGCAAGCTTTGCCAAGACCTTAAGAAACTGGCAAATTCCACCTCTTGTGACTTAGGATGCTCATGATTGGAACTCAGCCACCATGCTGTGAGGAGGCCCAAGACATGCTGTGGAGAGCCTCTTGCGAAGGGGACCAAGAGGCAGAACCCTGGTGCCAGCCTTGTGAGTGGGTTATCCTGGTGGTTTATCTTCAGCCTCACTCGAGCTGCTTCAGCTGATGCTGTGTGGAGTATTGTGTGTCACTTCCAAACCCTGTTCAAATTGTAGATTTGGGAGCAAAGTAAATGATGGTGGTTTTCAGTTATTATTTGAAGGGTATCTTTATATAATAATAGATACTCGGTTGCCCGAAAAGAAAATCCTGCCAGAACATTCAGCATTTTGGACTGGAAGACACCTGATACAGAGTTAGGAAAGTTCCTGGAACAAATGCTTGCTACCATTAGCATAAGTATTACATATATATATAACTTTCTTTAGTCAGAAAAGTTTTGCTAGGGATTTCACCAGTTTTGTGACCACAGGGTTTACCAAAAAGTGTTCACCGTTCACCCTGAGATAATTAGCAGCAAATCTAGTAACAAGATGAGTCACTCTGAGATGGTGACATGGATTTTCATAAATTGCTCTGTCATCTTCCTCCTATATAATCATGACCAAGTAAGTCATTTTACCTCTTGAATCAACAATCAAGGTAATTTGTTTGTATAAAGAACATACACAGCACAACCCTTTCTGGAGAAATTGATATTTCAGACCCCGAGCTCAGAGATTTTCTCATGTGTCGATCACATCTTTCAGATGAGAGCCCCTTAAACAGGAAGTTTGGAAAAGTTCAGCTTTAGGGCGAAAAAGGGAAGTGAATAAGGAGGGAGAGAGAGATGGGGTGGGGGAGGGGCAATGAGGGAAAGAGTCTGGAGGAAACATGCCCCTTACAAATTCCACCTCTCATGGGTGTCCCAATCATTTGTTCATTTAGCAATATGTCTCGCCTGCCAACCATGTACCAGGCCCTGGGCTGGGAGTGGGGCAACTAGCAGTGATCAAGACACACTTGATCCCTGCCCTCACGGATTGGGCCCACAGCCAGTGAGGGGAAGAGGCCATTAAGTAAGATGTGGCAGTAACAGTGTGTGTGTTGTGAAAAGGGAAGTGAAGGGTGGGGAACCACTTGTGGGGGTGAAGGGACTGGCCAAGCTGGGGGTCAGAAAAGGACTCCCTAAGGAAATGACATAGAAGCCAAAACCAGAAGGATGAGTGGGGATTAGTCATCCTTTCCTGCCTTCCACCTCTTCTTGAATTCACCTCTGTGCTTAGAGAAATGAGTCCTCTGACTTTCCTTTGTACACACAATCCTTCCTCTTCTCGTCTCCTGCACTGAGCTTAATCTTACCTGTACTGCCTTTAAAGAAATCTCTCTTCACTAAATCTCTGCCTGAAACTTCATTGTTCTTAGGGTAAAAACCAGAGGCCTTAACATGGCTTGTTAACTCTGTCTCTCATTGGTAACTTGGCTTCAGCCACCCTGCATTTTCTTCCTGCCACAGGCCCTTTGCATATCCTGTTCCCTCTATCTAGAACACTCTCCCTTCCCCTGTTTGCCTAGTTAACTTCTACTTATCCTTCAGATCTCAGATCACTTACTTTCTCTGGAAAGCCTCCATGACCTCCCTCAACTCATTAAAGGTTCCTGTTTTTAAGCTCTCAAAACCCACGGACCCTTCATTCTTAGCAATCATGATAGGTGCAATTGCTATGGTTTGTATGATAATTTGACCAATGCCTGTCTCCCCAGGGAGACCACAAGCCCCAGCAGAACGTGGGCTTGTCTGCCTTGTTTACTACTTCATTCCAACACCAGGGTTTAACATGAATAAACAACCTAATTAAATGTTGAAGGCAAGGTGCTGACGCCAGAGTACTACTACTTCCAAATCCTTGAGAATAAAAAAAATCCACTCAGTAAACTCATATATATTCTCTGAATCAAGTTCATAATAGCAGTTGTGACATGATGAGGGGGGCAGAAAACCACCAGGGAGCCAGGAGAGCTAAGTTAGAATCCCATGTCTAATTGCCCTTTGGGTCTAAGCTTCCTCATCTGTAAAAAGGGTGAAATAACAGCATTCTCCCCAACAGCTGCTTAGACATGCTGTGTACAATGAAACCACTTCAAGGATGTATACTTATGAGTTGACTATGGCCCAATGTCCATTGGAGAATCAAGAAAGACCATCAGTACAACAGGCCCCACTGCTATGTGCAGGCTCTGCATGGGACAGGAAGCATGAGCTCTTGGACTCCCCAAGAAGGGCGTCTGGACCAGCCTGTGCCACCATGGGTCCTGCAGTATTGATCACCAGTATTGCAGAGGGAACATTTGCCTTTATTCCCCTTTCAAATAATTAAAGTATAATATTTTATGGCCTGATAAAATTTACTGAGACCCTTGGCACGTAATTATAGTGCTTCTTTAAAGGAGACCCCATAAAAGATGCATGATTAGAAAGTTAAGGATCTGGATAGAATTGCAACGATGTGACAAATAATTTACAAGTGATAAACTGTCTGAGGGGGAAGAAATTCCAATAACCTCTGATGAAGGCTAACAATTAAAATAATAAATTCCCCAAGAGCAAGGGTAAACCTTTTTTCTTGGTCAAAGATTTAGACTCCATGGGCCCAGGAACAAGAACAAAACTTCTTGTCAAAGTCAAGTCCTGGTTTCTCAGGAGAGCTGCTCTTTATTTCTTTATGTATCTATTTTTTGTACTTAGGCATTTATATATTTAACTTTTTTCATAATTTATTTATCTACTAATTTTTTCATTTTTTATTTATAGCCATTCTTTCACTCCATCATTCTATTAATTCCTCCTTCCATTCATCTATCCACCTGCCCCATCTATCCATCCCTCTATTTATTTATTCATTTATCTCTCTATTCACCTATTTTCATCTGTTCATTTAACCCTTTATTAATTTACTAATTTATTTATCTATCCATTCATTTACTTTTATTTTTCCTTCTCTATTTATTTACCCATCCATTCCCATCTACATGCAGTGCCCAATTGTGCTAAGCAGATTCTTAACTGTGTTCTAAGGCAGCACCACCCAGTAGAACTATAATGTGAGCCACATATGTAATTTTAAATTTTCTAGTAGCCATATTTTTAAAAATCAAAAGAAATAAGCAAAATCAATTTAAATAATAATGCTACTATTTAATAATGATTTTTGTTACTATAAAGTGAATATTGTAGCATAGTATATATTTATTTTAATATAAAATATAAATACCGTTAATATGTAATTTTTTCACTCATTTTAATTAACTCAACATATCCAAAATCTTATCATTTCAACATACAATCACTATAAAAATTGAGTTATTTTGCACGTTTTTTGTCCTCAGTCTTTGAAATCCACATGTATTTTGAACTTGCATCTCAGCTCAATCCAGACCAGCTATATATAAAGCACTCAATAGCAACATGTGGCTCATGGCTACCATGCTGGATAGCACAGCTCTAGGACTTCAGAGATGAACCAGACATAGCCTTTGCCCTTGGATAGTTTACACTAGGGTAAGAATGGAGAACGTATTAGCTCATTTAATCTTCATTTAAGGTATAAGTACATGATACTCCCATTTTACACTAGAAGAAGCCAAACTTCAGACAGAAGTGGTAAAAAGTTTTGGAATCAAATAAATCGAGCCTCTTAAACTACTATGGCAAACACTCAGGCAGAGCTTATGCTGTGTAGCTATGACCAACTGAAGCGAATCATCTCACCCTCCCAAGAGCTGACAAGGGCCAGACGTCAGGCAAGACACCACCGGGAAGAAACAATTGCATCAGCTTGGAAGTCAGGAGGCAGATACACAACAGAGGAGGCCTTTCCAGTCAAAGCAAACTAGCAGAAACAGAGGAGAAGGAACTAATACTCCTCAAACATCTGTTATGCCCAAACCAGTCCCTGAGTTCTCCAAATATCTCTGCACAGAGACTCAGGGTGTGAAAGAATATATTTGAGAGAATAAAAAAGCCCACATGGATTATAAATACCCTTCTGCATCAAAAATTATAGTGTCCTATCCGTTCATAACTAAGAGAGCTAGGATTCTATGGCCAATTAACTACAAGGCACCCAAGCCTGAAGAGTATGATGATGATGACAATAGTAATAATAATGGTAATAGCAGTAACAAGAGCTCACATGACTGAGCATTTTCTATCATATTCCAAGCACTTCACCTGCACTGGTTCATTGATACACTTATTTTAGAGATGAGGAAACTGAGGCACTTTCCCAAAGCCACCAATCTACTGAGCGAATGTTACTTACATAGACCCCCATAAGGAGCACTGAACTGGAAACAGATTCAGCCAGACAGGATAGAGGCTGCAGGATGGCCACAGAAGGTGTGAACTGAGTACCCCTGGATCATTGCTTCTAGGAAGTGCACAGTCCCATGAGGAAGAAAAACCTATGAACAAATAATGACCCTAAAGAGTTCTAGGTGCTCTGCTTACAATAGCAAAGCTTGGAACCAACCCAAATGACCATCAGTGATAGACGGGATGAAGAAAATGAGGCACATATACACCATGGAATACTATGCAGTCATAAAAAATAATGAGTTCATGTCCTTTGCAGGGACATGGATGAAGCTGGAAACTATCATCCTCAGCAAACTAAGAGAGGAACAGAAAACCAAACATCGCGCGTTCTCAGTCATAAGTGGGAGTTGAACAGTGATAACACATGAGCACAGGGAGAGGAACATCACACACCAGGACTTGTCAGAGGATTGGGGGCAAGGGGAGGGAGAGCATTAAGACAAATAACTAACACATACTGGGCTTAAAAACTAGATGACAGGTTGATAGGTGTAGCAAACCACCATGCCTATGTAACAAACCTGCACGTTCTGCACATGTATCCCAGAACTTAAAGTAAAATAAAAATAGAAAAGAGTTCTAGGTGTTGAGCCAGACATCCATACACAGTAGAGCTCACATGTGGGGTGAGCTGTCACTTCTCTTTAGGGATAAGGGAGGTGGTCAGGAAGAGTTTCACAAAAGAGATGACGCTTAAGCATCATAAAGCTTTCTCTGATTCTCCCAACAGGAAGTAATCCCTTTCCCTTCTACAAATAAGCCACTTTGTTCAGGTCCTTGGAGCCCAGAGCACAGGCTGTAGCCTGAGCCCCATTGGGCCAGTTTCGGCCCCCTCCTCCTTCCTCGCCCAGCACAGCCCACTCACTCTCTGATTCCCTGCAGGCACCAGGCAAGCTTTACACTTACTCAACATCATCATGGATCAATGGAGAAATACAATCACTTGGATTTCTGAGAATGTATATATTTGTTTAGAAATCCCTGTCTTTCTCAGCTACAGACAAAACACTACCGGCTTACTACTTCCCAGAGACACACTGTGGGAATGATTTAAAGGCTTTGACTGTCAGTAGCAATATCAATCAGACGTGCTTCCCAGTGGCCTCTGCCCAGGAACGGAAGAGACATCAGGCAAAGGGGCGGAAAGTGGGAGATAGCACTGGAACCAAAGTCAGATGGAGACAGAGAGCTAAAGGGGAGGGGGAGAGAGAGAAAGTGAGAGGTACTAAGAAAACACAGGGCAAGGGTGGGAGGGTACGAAAAAAGACAAAGGCTGGGAAAAAGCAATTCGGAGTTAGGGAGACTGAAAGATCAGGAAGGGGAAGAAGAAAAAAAAAAAAAAGACAGAGACAGACAGGGCCAGACTCAAAGTAAGTCAATCAGACACCAAGATACGGATAGAGACAAAAATGATCAACTAAGGAGGGAAAGAGGGAGAGCAAGAGAGCAGGGACAGAGAGAAAGAGAGGAGTGAAAGGAGACAGGGAAGCATGTTTCTAGGATGCTGGACCACACCAGCTTCTGCCTGCCTGCACTCTGCTCAGCTGTTCCCTCTCCCTGGAAGGCTCTTCCCCCAGATTTTTGCATAGCTGGCTTTTCCTCCCCCTTCCAACCTTTGCTGAACTGACACTTCCTCAAAAAGTTCCCCAGTGGTCACCCCAATGGAAGGAAGGTCTGCCCTGCTCATCCCTACCCATTATTCTGCACCAGAACAGAACACTTCATCGATTTCTTTTATAGAACTCACAGAAATATGTTATTTTCCTGGCTTTTTATTATTCACTTGGGGCCACCATGGTCCTGGCATATCCCCATGATCTAAAACAGTGTCTAACATAGAGCAGGTGGTGCTTCATAACTGAAGAACAGATGAGTGAATGAACAAATGAACAATAGTAAAGGCAAAATCATTACTGAGCCTAATCATTCCTCTCTGGCTATTCAGGTTATCCAGGTTGTAATAGTGTGATTTGGTGGCAGGCCTGGGTGTTAACTGGCAGTGCATGCCTGTTCTCAGCAGCTGGGCAAAGGCAGGGCCATCTGTGATGGAAGCATAGGACAGGAGCCTGCATCTGCGGATGGGGCTAAAGAAGATTCTGGGAAGACTATGGGGTGGCTGGAGAGCTGGGAATTTTCTCCCTGCAGAGGGCCCCTCTGCAGTTCCTTTCAGACAGGAATGGTTCCATCCATGATATTGCCTTGTCTAAAGTTGAAAATGACCCTGTAGGCCAAAGTGCATGATTCCTCCACACATTTCTTGGGCAGCCAAATTTCCTAACTTAACTAACGAGGTTCCCATCAGCCTCATTAGGCCTAAGATGGCTTCCCCGCCATGCAAGCTCTTTGTTTCTATGAAAAGAGCTCTTAGGAGCCATTGAGCAAGATCAGCTCCTGCTGATCAATGCTGAAGAGCACTCCTGGGGAACCTTCTAGTCAAGATCAGAGTGCTTTGGCCTCCCAAAAATGCCAGGTAAAGGCCGTTTGGCTTTCTGAAGCCAGACAAAAGGCAATTATATGCATTTCTATCTTTGGAAAATGTATTTGAGGAATCAGTGGTGAGGCCTGACTGCAGGAGATGCAGAGAGTCTAGACTGCCTGGTGAAAAGGATGCTGGCCGTGAAATCCCAAAGTCAGGGGACCTCTTCAGGTCACTTACAGGGTGACTCAGTCCAAATAGCATTGGAGCCAATCCACAGCCTGCCACCTACCTCAACCCTTTCATTCCACCTCTGACCTTTCTGTCTTGCCCATATTTGTTCTTGCATAAATTTAACATAGTTACATTCATAAATTCCAGTTAATATTCTGCTCTCTAGGTAATGTAAAATAAACATCTTGTACGTTTCCATGAGACCTTTGTCATCAACACTGCTGATGATTACATTGGTGCACCATGATTTAATTTACCACACCCTTGTAAATGGGCCTTTGAGAATTATCTAGGGTTTTACTGTTCTAGATATTGATGTAATAAACATCTTTTGCTTATAGCTAGTTCTTTCTTCAAGATCATTTTCTCACTTTGAATATCAGGGTGTGACAATATGTTCTCATATTGTCCCCAAACTTGTAAGAATTTGGATGGTCACAAGCAGTGCATGCATGATTTTCATTCCAACCTCACCAGCATTGGGCATTAATAACATTTTTTTCTGAAATGATTAATGTAAATCATTTTAATCTCCTTGGTTAGAACTCAGAATTAACATTTTTGAAAATGTTTGTTTAATTTTTACATAACTTCATACGTGAATTTTTGTTTAGAGATTTGTTCAGCCCATCCCATTGCTGTCTGCATCTTTAAATTTGGGGTGTAAGTCACCATCCATGGCCACTTCTGAAGAAGAAAGAATGATATATTCAGGGGATAAAGTCATAAATTATGCGCAGTACTCAAAGCTTCAAATAAGGTCCTTGCAATGGACTAGGGACAGCCTCATGAACAAGGGCAGTCACCCTTTCCCCAGTCAAGTCTTGATACACCACAGGACTAGGCCAGAAGGTCGTAATATTTATGCACTCTGTGCCTCAGGCACTGTGCTAAGCACTTTATGGATGTATATTTCAATTAATCTTTACAAGGTCACTGAGATGTAGACATTAGAATTTCCATTTTTACAGATGGAGCTGAAATAAGTAAAGTGATTGCCCCAACATCGCCCAGCCTAGTGAGGATTCAAACCCAGATCTGTGGATCCATAAAGCTATGATGTAACCTAATCACTGCATTAGCTTCTGAATTTAAAAAAAAACATAATCAAAGAGGTTAAAAAATTGAAAAACATGATACACTATCTCTACCTTACAGATGCTCACAGGTCTTCTGAATAGACAAGTAGGGAGAGCCACAAAGCCGTATGACCTGTGTCATTACAGGTCTTTGAGGTCAGGAAACCATGAGGACAGAGGTGAGAATCCCTCACTGAGGAGCTGAGGAAGGCTTCACGGAGAAGGCCATGTCCCATGGAGTACTGAAGCATGAATGAGAATTTGCCTCATGGACAAGAGTCAGGCTGAAGAGAGAAAGGAGGGCTGAGAGCCGGGTCTCACCGAGAATGTGTGCCCACAGGTTGACGGGACTTACGAGTAACTACACAAGGTAAGTTTTGGACTCCAATAGACCTGGTTTTGAATCCTGCTTCTTCTTGCTAGCTATGTGATTAGATAACCATTTCAGTCTCTGAGCCTCAGTTTTCCCATCTGCAAAACAGGGATGATTGTTTCACCAGTTGTTGAGGAGACTGAAGAGCATATGGCAGTGATGTACTCAGGCTGGTACCTAGCAGAGAATCACGGTGCTGCCATCCCTGAGGACTTCCTACTTTTCTTGTGCCTCATCTTCTGCTTCTATAAGCAAACCTGAGAGTGTGTCCCATGAGAAGTGGCCTCCAAGGACACACAGCTGGGAGCATATATTTTCTGTCCAAAGGAAACAACCAGAGTGCAGTGAAAATCACCTGGTCTTGGATTTAGCTACACTTGGTTTTGCACCCCATTTACACTACTTACTAGCTTGGACCTCAGAATGTGGTCAAGTTACTTAACTCCATTGAGGCTCAGTTTTATCATCTGTGAAATGGGGACAGTTAGCCCTGTCTCACAGGTAATAGGACACGTGAGCACAGTGTCCTGGACATAATATACATCAGTGTGCGACGGAAGCTCCCCAAAACCCCACCTCCTTATAATCACCAAACGTGGGCACTGACTGCCGTGGCCTACAAGAGATGTCCATGATTATGTTCATCTACAGCCCTCATCTGAGGACATCCCCAAAGGCCCCTGGGGCCCTTCAGCCTTCAGGGTGCCCAGCCTGGCAGGGGCTATGAGCAGTAGCTGTGCCTCTGCCCCAGAGATCAACTTCTCCACATCCTCCCCCAGCTATTGCGGGAAGAGGCATGACTCATTCAAGGGAAGAGGGTTGGCACCCTCTCCCCCAGCCGCATGGGGCCAGCCAGCAGGCCTGTGGTTAGAGGACCTGCCTGGATTGCAAAACAAGCCAGTTTGCTGTATTCTGGGGTCACGTGATGCAGCCGGGCGCTGTGGATGGCCTTTCCTTCCCTCGCCCACTGACTCACTGCTCGCTTGCTTGCAATCACATGGGCTCCCTGGGCCTCAGCTCCCCCAAGTGTTCTCAGCTGCTGAGCTCATTTGGAGAAGAACTAAATTGGAAGGACTACTTCCTTTTTTCCCTTTTTTATTGCACCATGAATATATAAATATATTCTCATTATGAAAAAAGTGTAAAGACTATCAAATATAGAAATATAGAAATGGGAAACCACCCCTCAGGCCGTACCACACGGCCTCTGCAGTTGTAAATATGGTTAATATTTTCCTGAGTGTCTTCAAGAGTTCTATCTTATTTTTTAATTAATGTTAGTTTACACAAGAAGCTAGCATTCCTCCTTTTAGAAATATTAGAATATTACTAAGAAGGCAGGAGTCCTCCTTGACACTGTCACCTCCAATCCCATCCAGAGACAACCACTACTATCAGTTAAGTGTTTCTCCTTCAATCTCTATTCTTTGTGTGGTGTGTATAGATGACATAGTCTCATAAGAAAGGCTAGGTGTGGGGGACATTCCCATACTTATTTTCCCAAATGTATGTATGTATGTTTGTATAACTTGTATGTATGTTTCCATAGCTTGTTTTTTCACCCATCAGAATGTCTCAGAGATTTTCCACGTTGTTACATAGAGGAGTCACAATTTCTTTTAATGGCTGCTTAGTATCTAATACTATAAATGTGCCATACCTTTTCATTGTTGTCCAGTAGTGACTTTAAACTATAATCCTTCTTTGCCCATATGCAGGTATTTTTTGAAGGTTGACACCAAGGAGTAGAATCTCTAAATCACAGCTGCACATGTTTAGGTTCAATAGATACCACTGCATGGCCCTCCCAAGATAACAGTTCCTATTCTCTTCCTAAGTATCTACAAATATGCATCCGTGCGCACATGGGAATTCACTTTCTAAGTGTTCATGGTAAAATGGTCAAGAGGAAGACTGAGAAATACAAAGAATTTCTTCTCCCCAGGACTGAAAGTCCTGTTGAGGGACAGCATAGAGAGTGAGGAAGTGCCACAGGACATTTAAACGGGATGGAAAATATCCACCATTGACTACAAACTCACTATACAGATGGAGAAACTGAGGCCTCTCAAAAGGAATTGGCATATGGAGATTCAGCTCCCAATCCCTTCTTGCTAGGCTTACTCTCAGCAGTTACATGGAAGCATATCCCCTTGTGTAGGAGCCAGGAGGATAGTTGGATAATTTCCAAATCCCAACATGATTATATCCCCTCCTCTGCTTAAAATATTTCAGTAGCTAATTGTGCTCCAACTTCAAGACACCACCCAGAATTTTTTCACTGTCATCCGGACAGACCCAGGATCTCCTCTGCCCAGGGCCTTTGCATAGGCTTTTGGCGCTCTCTGGAATATTTCTTGCTCCTGCCCCTCCACACTCACACATCTTGCTAACTCCTACTCATTCTTTTAAGAGGCGATGTTCTTGCTCTGTTTCCCAGGCTGGTCACAAACTTCTGGCCTTAAGCGATCTTCCTGCCTCAGCCTCCCAAGTAGCTGGGATTAGAGGTGCAAGCCACTGTCCCCAGCCCCTACTCATTTTTGAGGTCGCAGATGAAACATTGCCTCCCCAGGGAAGCCACCTTGTCCTCCTTGACCATACCAGAGCCCTCTCATTATGTCTCTTACTGCCTCACACTTCTCCTTCAGAGCACTGTTCACAGGTTCCATTTACATGTATGTGTGGGATACAGCAAATTCTCACTTAACATCATCAATAGGCCCTCAGAAACTGTACACTAAGCAAAATGACATACTGCATGCCATAGGAACTTACTTCTTGTTTATATCAATTAGTTTATGGTAAAATGATTTTGTTATATAGCACATTCTTTAACTTAAAGTCACAGTTTCTGAGAACTTATCAACAATGTTAAATGAAGACTTAGCATACTTAAAAAATATGTGACTCACCTTCTGAGTCTACAGGCTGGATTTCTTTCTGCTGGGTCCCCAGCCTCTAGGCCAGAGGAGATGCTCAGTATTATCTTAATGGAGGAATAAATGAAGGAGTAGGTTTACTCCTCTTCCCTTACCCTGTGGCCTTTTGGTCTCACTACTCACATCTCTCCCTGAGGCTTTCCCTTTGTCATCAGAGCTGAGGAGACAGCCTTGAAAAGTGCATGCCCTCAGGAAGCAATGGGGCTGTCTGAAAGTCACCGGGGCTTCAGAATCAGCCATGCCTGATTTCAAAACCCATTCAGCCACTTGGATTCTGACATGTCACTTGTGTCCACTGAGACTCAGTTTCCTCACCTGTAAAATGGAGCAGCAGCCCCTGTCTTGCAGGATTGTGTAAGGCATGAGCACAGGCCCTAGCCCAGTCACCTGCCTATTGTGGGTGTTCAATGTTGGGGGAAGCCCCAGAGACCCCCCTTTTCACCATCACCATACTGTGGTCTGAAGTAGGTTTCCATGCTTATGATAATACAATGTTAACATTCCCCATGTTTTCAGAACTTTGCCTTGAATCCAGGAAGTGAGTTCAGCTCTAGCATCTGATAGTACCAACCATTCACCACCAGATGCGGATGCTAAGGGCCAGCATGGGATGAGGAATGGTCTTTCCGGATCCCTGGAAGAAAAGTTGGTCATAAGAGGAGATGGAGGGATATTGGCTGAGCTCCAGGTTCAGGGATCAGTAAGGGAGGCTGGGGGAACATTCTGCAGCTGTTGCAAGGGGCACATCTGGAGTTTCAGAGCTGGGACCACAATCAAGAAGTCGGGAACACCCCAGAACTTCACATACTGCTCCTTTGGTTTCTTTCTTACCCATGGATATGGACCTATGCCTTAAATCAGCGTTGTTTCTGGATTTCATCATTTGTCAATTATTCACTAATGCCAGGTCCCTGACAGGTACTAGAGATTCCCTGGTGAGCAAGGCAGACATGGCCCCTGCCCTCCCAGAGCTGCCAGGCCAGTATCTTGGCCTTAGCAGCAGCAAGGAAAGGGAACTAGAGGGCTCGTGGCCTGCTTTGCCAGGTCTGGGTAATAGGAGGCCTTGTCGACAAAGAGGTACTAAGGGATATTCCAGGGGAGCAAGAAGGAGCCTGCAGTCGATCTTGACAAACAAGTAGCCAACCTGCCATGGGTCAGGAGGTGTCTGCTCTCTAGCCCTCAGCAGGGTGGTTCGGGCAGCTCTCAGCCTCTCACCCTTCTCCAGCTAAGGGAGCAAAATCAGTTAGTCTCCTGAAGTCAACAATTATAATTAATGTACTACCATACAACAGATCTGTTCTGTTTTTTTTATTTTATTTTATTTTATTTTATTTTATTTTATTTCATTGAGACAGGGTCTCGCTCTGTCATCCAGCGGGAGTGTAGTGGCGTGATCACTGCTCACTGCAGCCTTGACCTCCCAGGCTCAGGTGATCTTCCCACCTCAGCCTCCCATGTAGCTGGGACTACAGGCACCCACGACCACACCCAACTAATTTTTTATATTTTTGTAGAGGTAGATTTTCTCCATATTGCCCAGGCTTGTCTCAGAGTCCTGGTCCTCAAGCAATCCTCTCGCCTCAGTCTCCCAAATTGCTAGAATTACAGGTGTGAGCCACCATTCCCAGTCTTGTTCTGTTTCTGTATTGTGTCCCTAGGATCTAGCACAGTGACTACCATAAGAAATATTTGGTGGAAGGAAAAAAAGAAAGGAGGAAGGAAGGGGAAAGGGAAAGAGGGAGAAAGAAAGGGAAGGAGAGAAGGAGGGAGGGATGAGAAAGGAAAGGAGGAAAGAAGGAAGGAAGAGAAAGGGAAGAAAGGGAGGAAGAGAGGAGAAGAGAAGCAGGGAGGAAAGAGGGAAGAAAGAAGGAGGAAGGAAGGGAGAGAGGAAGGGAGGGAGGGAGGGAGGGAGGAATTCTGTGAATGCCCTACATTCATTCATTCACTGAGTTCTTTACCCAGCATTCATTGGCCACTTCTCATGTACTAGACTATAGAGATATCAATAAAGCAGAGGTAGTCCCTGCCATCATGAGTCTGCGTTCTGGCGCCTGCAGGTCTGAGAGCACACTGAAAGCGGCATCGTTTTGTGCCTCCCGGAGAACACCAGCCCCAAAAAATGCTGAGCCAAATGCTCCACTGTCAGACAAGCTTGAATCTGCACACCCCCTGCCTCCCCTCTCAGATTGACACATCAGAATATCAAAGGTTCTGAGAAGTTTTGCAATAAAAAATGCATAATTAACCATGTCTGTTCCAAACTTTTTCAGCCTGAAACCTGCTTTTTCTCAGATTGACATCCCAGGATCTTAAAGGAATTGGGTGAGATCGCCTCCCTCTTGGCCCAGGGTGAGCCTCCCTGTCCTGTTAGGCCAAGTTTCTCCTCATCCAGAGCTTATTCCCGACAGCACACCCTGTGGATGGGCCCTGCCACCACAATTTCCGAAGCCTGGGTTTCCTGGCACCTAAGGGACCGCTGCCCTGACAGTGCTCCAGCAAACGGTGCCTGTGCCATCTTGCCCCCACATGTGCTGGAGTCATGGAGATACCTCCTGTTGTTCTATCCCTGGGACTCGAGGACAGGAAGAAGCTGCAGGAGAGGCCACAAGGGGCTGGACTCTGATTGGAACAGCAGGAGGGCTGGAGGCCTGGCCTGACCTGCAGGCCCGCACGATGATGCCAGAGCCCCAGGTTTTGGCAGAGCCTGAATCCTGCTTGCCAAGGGAACTTGGAAACTGCCAAACCCCTGTGCAGATGAAGACAAACATCAGCCTCGTGTTTCTGATTCACTTATGCTCAGCTCATCAAACTGCTATTTAGTGAAAGCTGCTTACATCTCAACAAGTCAAAGGACCTCCTGTGGAATTGTGATTTAGCTTTGTCCAGAGATCTCTTGGCCACGGCAGAAGGATTCAAGACATGCCTCTCCCACTTCAGGAAGAACTGCAGCCACTAGATATGCTTTGAAAAATGTACTTCACTTTTCTGAGCCTCGGTTTCCTCAACTATAAACTGGGAGGTGGTACCAACCCGGAAGAATTGCTGTGAAGATTAAATAATTGAATGCATTATTTAAACCCCTAACACTTAATTAGTGCTGTATAAAATGGTATATATTATTAATAACAGCATTATCATTTTATCAGCATCTGCGCCACCACCTATATGCGAGTCAGTGAATCTGCAGTTATTAAGTCTTCGAAATGTTGCATGGCTATTGAGCTAGACTGTCATAGCCATGACCTACAATGACACCCCCTTCTCAGAATCCATGCCCTTGTGTAGTCTCCTCCCCTACAGTGACTCTAGACTTGGACATGTGACTTGTTTTGGCCAATGCCTGTAGGGAAGGTTAGGGTGATCCATGCCTTGGAGAGAGGCCCAGAAATCCCCAGCCATCCCAGCTGAACCCAGGTCCCAGTTGAATGAACCGTGTGACGAACCCAGAGGAAACCAGCAGAAAACCTGCCCAGCCTAATAAGTTGCTGTCCTAGGCCACTAAGTTTTGGGACTGTATTATGCACAGCACAAATAACTGGTACGACTATTTAGTTTGCAGCTGGTCCATCTTCTTACCCATTCATATCTTCCTTTGCTAGTCACACTTTCTTAATTTTTCTAGTTCAACTAGATTCCTTAGATGGGAGAAATACAGAGCCCAGAGGCTGGTTGGAAGAAATTATATGTTTATTATCTTAATTTGAATCAGTTACCACCCCAGGCCACCTCAAATATACTCATAGATGACAGATGAACCTGCCCCTCAATGCAATTAGCACAGCCTTCTCAGGACAGCTGGCCACTTAGAGCCCTGCAGCTGCCATTAGAACCAAAATACAAGTGAATTCAAAGTGATTCCAGAAACTCCAAGAATGCAGGCTGCTTACTGGGAAGGAACACCGGTCTGAAGGTCTGAAAGAGAAAAGTGAAATACATTTGAAAAAAAAAAAAAAACTAATTACAGTTTTATTGCCCCACAACACATACTGTAACTCACACTAAACACTGAAGTGTTACCACCAACTAGTCCCCGGGTGACTCTGATGAGTGAAGTGGCTTGGTTTGCAACTGGCATATTAATTGTTTGAATGCAAACAAGTTCCTCTAAAGTATCTGAAGCTGTTCGGTGAAGAGTTGATTCTCTTAAACACTTCAATATTAATACTGCAAACATTTACCCTGTGGGTGGGAGCAATGACTCAGGGAAATAAATCTCACATCTCTGCCTTCAGCCAGGTCTTCCTCCAAGACTTCAGATCTACAGTAACCATGTGTTTATGGAAAGAAGCCCCTGGAATGCATTTAACAGTGATAGCTTGCATATGCCAATCACTGCACTAAAGGCTGCTCATTTAATTCTCGCCACCACTCTATGAGATAGGCATTGCTTGTCTCCCCACTTTATAGAGGAAGGAAAGACAGCTCCGAGGGGTTAAGTGACTTGTTCAAGGTTGTGCAGTTGTGTGACTCCAAGTTCCACACTGTGCCTTCCCCTGGCCCCACTCTACCTCCCCATCTTGCCTCCTGTGTTTCTTTTTTCAGTGCCTATGTCCATCATAGGTCCATCCATAGGTCCCAGCCATACACCTTCCTAAAGACCTCTTGAAAATGTCTGAACCATGGTCACTCCCTGCACCCACTCTGCCATGACTGCCATCCCAGATCATCACAACACCCCCTAACTGGTCTCTCTCCCTCCATGCTGTCTTCCTTCGATTCATTCTCTTCACCACAGCTGGAGTCTGTCCACCCCAAGCCTGAGCTCTGGGGCTTAAAACCCTGCATGGCAGAAGGAGCAGAATTTTCCAAAGATAGCCAGGAGGATAGCTGGGTGAGATGTTGGGAAAATGGGGATATGTAGGCAGGGACAGAAACTGAGGGAGGAAAGCCAGGTTCAGAAAGGAAGAGGTGTCTGCAGAGATCACTTTCCATGTGCAGGAAAAGCACAAGAGAAAGTCGAGGTTAATCATCTCTTCAATCTTTGTTCCTCCTCTGCAATAATTTACCTCTGAGATTGGCCTGACACTCTAATAAAGAACTTTGAAGTGTGCAGAAAAAATCCACACACAAAAACCGTGGTGAAAAAGGCACTGCAGAATGTGGACCCTACAGGCTAGAGGATTCCCCCCAGATTCTTACACATACACCCTTCTTGAAAAACACTTCTACATCCACACAAAAGTCTCCAAATACCCCATGCTCTCTTCCACCTGGGGCCTTTGCACACGCCGTTTCCAGAATCTACAGTTCTCTTCTTTCTCAGGAGTCCCTCTACTAGCCAATTCCTACTTATCTTTCAGACTCCCATTTATATATCAGTTCCTTCTAAAAATCTTGCCTGAGCCTCAGGTCCCAATTAGGTGCCCTCAAAAAATACCTTCCTTGCTAATTTCCCCTCATTAACTGTCATTTGTTATACTTGTTTCTATTGATGGTGATGCTAATAACTATTGATAAATGAATAAATGAGCGATGTGTTTGCCAACCCCAATTTGGACTTGCCTAATCTGTGAGCCTGGGTCAAAGAGGTGCTATGTGCCCCACGGCATGCCATGTCACAAACAGACAAACCTCTGTTGAGGGAAACATTCTCTGCCTCTAAGTTGAGTAAGAACTTGTGTCTAAAAAGAGGACTTTGGCTTCCTGGGCTCAGCTGTGGAACATGCTCGGAACACAGTAGTGAAGGGAGACATGAAGACAGTGTAGGAAGAGGCAGAAGTGAGGGAAATAAGGATTAACCAGGACCAGGGTTAACCAGAAATAAGGATTAACAAGGGAAGCCGCTTCCATCTTCAGTGGGTGTTCAAGGCAGGCAGCCTTTGGTTCAAATTTTATGTTCTACTGGGTTGTGAGAACTATCCATTTTTTCTGTTTGTTTTTTGTTTTTGTTTGTTTTTTTTAAGATGGAGTCTCACTCTTTCACCCAGGCTGGAGTGTATTTGTGTGACCTCGGCTCACTGCAACCTCCACCTTCCAGATTCAAGCAATTCTGCCTCAGCCTTCCAAGTAGCTAGGATTACAGGTGCCTGCTACCAAGCCTGGCTAATTTGTTGTATTTTTAATAGAGACGGGGTTTCACCATTTTGGCCAGGCTGGTCTCGAACTTCTGGCCTCAGGTGATCTGCAGCCCTGGTCAAGGACTATTCATTGTTGTGGGTAACCAGAGGCCTTCTTTCTAGTTTGTGAATATGGCAAGCTCTCTTTCCTGCTTCACGGCCTTTGCACCTGCTTTTCCCTGCACCTGAAATGCCCACCCCCAGGTCCTCACAGGGCTGGGGCCTTGTCACTCAGATCTCATTTCGAACATCACCCCCTCAGAGATATCCCCTCAGAGATACGTCTCCTAACGCACCTCCTCATGTTTCCCACCCCTCACCCAGTCATTCTCTACCTTACAACCCTGCTTGATTTTCTTCATGGCATAAGCCGATGTCTTAAGTAATCCTATGTGTGGATTTATTCTGTGCCTCTCCTGCTCTAACGCAAGATTCACAAAGCCAAAACTGTATCTGCTTGTTTGCTGCTCTACCTCCCATGCCTAGCGCACATCAAAACTCAATAGTTATTGAATCAATGAATAAATGATTTTAATAAACAAATGAGTAAAAGAAGCCAGAGTGAAGTCCCAGCCCTTGGGAGCAGAAGGTAAGAAAGGTAAAAGCAGAAATTAAGTAACAATGCAGGGACCCAAGGCAACCTGGAGATCTCACTTTGGTAGCAAAACCCACTCCAGAGCCACAGTGATTTCCTAATACGCAGCCTGCCCTTCAAATTGGAGGTGTCCTGAGCCTGCTGCTAAATAGAGCAGGGCAGTGTCTTGAGCCTCTGCATCAGGGGTTCAGAAATAAGCTTCTAGTTTGCTGGTTCTCAAACTATCTCAAGGCTCCATCCATTCCCTCCCTTGCCTCCCTCGCCCAGCTCCTTCTTCAGCCTGATGTGTCCATCTGTACCAATGACCCAGATGAAAACAGCCTGGTTTTCTTTTCTTTTTTTTTTTTTTATTATACTTTAAGTTCTAGGGTACATGTGCACAACGTGCAGGTTTGATATATAGGTATCCATGTGCCATGTTTGTTCACTACACCCATCAACTCATCGTTTACAATAGGTATTTCTCCTAATGCTATCCCTCCCCTAGTCCCCCAACCCCCAACAGGTCCCAGTGTATGATGTTCCCCACCCTGTGTCCAAGTGATCTCATTGTTCAATTCCCAACTACGAGTGAGAACATGCAGTGTTTGGTTTTCTGTCCTTGTGATGGTTTGCTGAGAATGATGGTTTCCAGCTTCATCCATGACCCTGCAAAGGACATGAACTCATCCTTTTTCATGGCTGCATAGTATTCCATGGTGTATATGTGCCACGTTTTCTTTTCTTTTCTTTTTTTTGAGACAGAGTCTTGCTCTGTCACCCAGGCTGGAGTGCAGCAACCGGATCTCAGCTCACTGCAAGCTCTGCCTCCCGGGTTTACGCCATTCTCCTGCCTCAGCCTCCGGAGTAGCTGGGACTACAGGCGCCCGCCACCTCGCCGGGCTAGTTTTTTTTTTTTGGTATTTTTAGTAGAGATGGGATTTCACCGTGTTAGCCAGGATATCCGGTCTCGATCTCCTGACCTCGTGATCCGCCCGTCTCGGCCTCCCAAAGTGCTGGGATTACAGGCTTGAGCCACCGCGCCCGGCCGCCACGTTTTCTTAATCCAGTCTGTCATTGATGGACATTTGGGTTGGTTCCAAGTCTTTGCTATTGTGAATAGTGTTGCAATAAACATACATGTGCATATGTCTTTATAGTAGCATGATTTATAATCCTTTGGGTATATACCCAATAATGGGATTGCTGGGTCAAATGGTAATTCTAGTTCTAGATCCTTGAGGAATTGCCACACTGTCTTCCACAATGGTTGAACCAATTTGCACTCCCACCAACAGTGTAAAAGCATTCCTATTTCTCCACATCCTCTCCAGCATCTGTTGTTTCCTGACTTTTTAATGATTGCCATTCTAAATGGTGTGAGATGGTATCTCATTGTGGTTTTGATTTGCATTTCTCTGATGACCAGTGATGATGAGCATTTTTTCATGTGTCTGTTGGCTGCATAGATGGCTTCTTTTGAGAAGTGTTTGATCATATCCTTTGCCCACTTTTTGATGGGATTGTTTATTTTTTTCTTGTAAATTTG
The DNA here is from genome assembly GCF_009764315.1 of Trachypithecus francoisi. Taxonomy (NCBI): domain Eukaryota; kingdom Metazoa; phylum Chordata; class Mammalia; order Primates; family Cercopithecidae; genus Trachypithecus; species Trachypithecus francoisi. The sequence goes on from NW_022681467.1 coordinate 36,182,759, forward strand.
TTTGAGTTCTTTATAGATTCTGGATATTAACCCTTTGTCAGAAGAGTAGATTGCAAAAATTTTCTCCCATTCTATAGGTTGCCTGTTCACTCTGATGGTAGTTGCTTTTGCTGTGCAGAAGCTCTTTAGTTTAATTAGATCTCATCTGTCTATTTCGGCTTTTGTTGTCACTGCTTTTGGTGTTTTAATCATGAAGTCCTTGCCCATGCCTATGTCGTGAATGGTATTGCCTAGGTTTTCTTCTAGGGTTTCTGTGGTTTTAGGGTTAACATTTAAGTCTTCAATCCATCTTTAATTAATTTTTGTATAAGGTACAAGGAAGGGATCTAGTTTCAGCTTTCTACATATGGCTAGCCAGTTTTCCCAGCACCATTTATTAAACAGGGAATCCTTTCCCCATTTCTTGTTTTTGTCAGGTTTGTCAAAGATCAGATGGTTGTAGATGTGTGACATTATTTCTGAGGCCTCTGTTCTGTTCCACTGGTCTACATATCTGTTTTGGTACCAGTACCATGCTGAAAAGCAGCCTGGTTTTCTACGAAATGATTGTTAAATCTTGCATTTCAACTTTGGAGACATGATGTCCCATTCTTCAGCCTCAAAGGTAGGAGAGTAATCACATGTCTTCAGAATGCTGTGAAATGGAAATCACTGGGCAGCTAGAAACCACATGGTGGATAGGTTGAGTGTATAGGCCCTTTTGTACACCTATGTTCGCAGTGGCACTAGTCACAATAACCAAAATATGAAAGCAAACCAGGTGCCCATCAGCAGATGCACGGATAAGTAAAATGTGGTGTATACACAGAATGGAATATTACTCAGCCTAAACAAAGGAGAAAACTCTTACACATGCTACAACATGGATAAAACTTAAGGTCAAAATACTAGGTGAAATAAGACAGTCACAAAAGCATCCATACCATATGATTCCACTTATGTGAGGTTCCTAGAGTAGTCAAGTACATAGAGACAGAAACTATAAGGGTAGTTGCCAGGAGTTGGTGGGGAAGGAGAATAAAGAGTTTTTGTTTAACAGGTACCATGCTTTAGTTTTTCAAGATAGAAAGAGTTCTGAAGATGGATGGTGGTGATGGCTGTGCGACGGTGTGAGTGTCCTTAATGCCACTGAACTGTATACTTAGAAATGGTTACAGTGGTAACATTTATTTAATATGGTCAATATGACAAATTTTATGTTATGTATATTTTACCACAATTTTTTAAATGTTTTATTATTTTAAGTTTTGTGGTTTTGTTTTCTTTAGTGCAGGCTCTGAAATCAGACACACCTAGGTTTGACTCCTGATTCCACTTGTTCGCTTGTGATCTTGGACAAATTTCCTATGTGCTGTATCAGCCAGGATGCAGTCAGTCCAAAATATGGAAAGCACTTCAGGCATCCCCAGCAGAAGGAAATTTAATTCAGAAAATTGGGTGCTTATAAAACCTTTGGAACAGTTGGAGGAGAAAGAATCAGAATCTGTCCCTAGTGTTCAGGTTTTCTGGCCGTGCTTCAGAAACTCAGCAATTTCCTCCTGATGCAGAAGTCAGGAGGTTCCAGGAAGCCACTGCTGACCCTCACAGCTGCCATACTTTCAGGTCAGGGCAGGTGACAAGCAGAGCTTATGGCAGTTCACATGTCTGCATCACTGCTTGAAGAGAAAGAATGTCTTCTGGGCCCCTCTTCTTCCAAATCTTGCACAAGTCCATCTCACTGGCAAAACACTGATCACATCTAGAACTCTAGAGGCAGGGGACTCTCAGCAGCATGTGGTTGCTGGGCTTCTGGTCTCTGAGATTCAGGGCAGAGCATAGGAGATGAGAATAAAAGCAGACCATCAAAAAATATGTCATGTATACCTCCATGGCCCCAGGTTTTCTCATCTCTTCCATGAGGATATTAATAACCTTCATTTGGAGTGTTATTGGAATTAAGAAATAATGCATGAAAAGAGCTTAGCAGAGTTCTCAAATATCCCTAACTCTTTCCTGCCTCGGGTCTGTCCCATGTTATCCCCTCTACCAGGAACACTCTCCCTTCAATGCTGGCTACTTCTACTCACCCTCTGTGTCTCAGGTGAGCTGTCATTTCCTTAGGGATTCCTTCTAAATTAAGGCTCAATTTGCATTGTCACTCTGTTATAGTATTTCAAAGAATCTTGTGCTTTTCCTTCGTGGCACTTAGAACAATTTGCATTTATGTAATTTAAGATTATGTATTTAAGATCTGTTTTCTCTCAACTGTGAACTTCCCGAGGTCAGGGACCTCAGGGACTCCTCCTTCCTACTCTCAGGTGGTCCCACCCGGCAGAAACAGCTTCAGATCTGGAAGACAGCCCTGCAAGGCCACTCAGCGCCACCTCTCGCCTCTGCAGCTAGAAAGACAGAGATCCAGCAAGGGGAGGGTAATATTTAGAGAACCATAGGCCTTGCATCACCCACCTCATGCTCAGCCCTGGCCAGAGGACAGGGAGAGGCAGGGAGAGGACAGGAAGGTGAGTGGCTTCTTGCTGGCTGCCTCAGAGAGCCTTCCTGATGGCCCCTGCCAGAGTCCAGAGCAGGCAGTGATCCTCCACCAGCCCCTGGCTCTCTTCTACTGGGCTGCAGAACCCGCCAGGGGAAACCCTAGCCTGGTCACGCTCTGGTATGGACTGGTGGATTCAGAGCATCAGACTTCTCATGTGGGAATGATCACTTGCCTGTTTGTATGCCTGAAGAAGGGGCAGACACCACCAGATACTGACCCCACCCCACCTCTCATAATCAGAAGGTGTGACTTGAGCTTCTCAAGGCCTCAATTTTCTTATCTGTAAAATGGGAATCATAAAAGCCACTTGGAGTCAATGAGAGCAGCACCAGTCAGAAACACATGGCAGAGGACTCAGGAAATGGTGCCCTTATCTCACATCATTCTCCTACCAACCCCACCCCCATGTGTTAATCCTCTCTCACCCCTCTTCCCCCAGGAGATTCCCCCTGGAATCCACAGAGGCATTCAGGACCTCTCACCTCAGGAGGCAGCTGAACCTGGCCACCCACCCCCAGCCACCATGCAGCTCCTAAGTGTCAGGCAACCTCAGCCTATGGATGGCTTCCCACAGTGTTCCAGGCCTAGACCTATGCAGTCTGACCCACACTTTCCTCTAGGCAACCCCTGGAGTCCAAGGAACTTCCCTATCCACAACTCAGAGCAGATCCAGGACCACCCAAAGGGAGGAGTCTCTGTTTGATAGCCAAGGCTACGTCCCAGACATGCTAAGACACATGACTGAAGGGACTCAGCTGCGTGGTGGAGCCAGAATACCTGTTTTCTCTTCTTCCCAGCTGCGCTTGTACTTGTGGGTCTCTGTGTAACTAGCATATGCTAGCACAGGGAGGGAGAGAGCAGGTCAGGGAACTGAGGAGCCTCCCAAAAGAAGCAACATTTATGAAAGTACGCACTATTGCTTCCTTCCTCCCTCCCTCTCTCCCTTCCTTCTTTTCTTTCTTTCCTCTTTCCTTCCTTCCTTTCCCTTTTCTTTCCTCCTTTTCCCTTGTCCTCCCTTCCATTCTTTTTTCTTCCTTCCATACCTCCTTCCCTATTTCTCAGTCTGATGCTCTGTGTCTCCCTCTGCCTATGGATCTATAAGTCTGTCTCTCTCTATCTCTGTCAGTCAGCATGTCCCCTTCCCTCCTGTGAGTTGGCTGATAGTCAGCCTCTGGGCCCTGGAAGCCATGTCGAATCCCAAGGAGGAACAATGTCGGGTCCAGGCCATTATCTGGGTCATAACAGGCCTTTGCTCTCAGAAAATGATCATCTCATTTTGGAAGGAAACCAGGCTTTCACTTGTATCCAGAGCAAAACCAGCCAGAAGCCTGAGTCTAGAAGCACCCAGAATAGACAGACACACACCTTCTGCCTAGGCTTCCAAGACCAATCAGTGTTAGCAAGACAAGTTGGGATATCGTCAGGTCAGGTGTGACCATTCAGAGCAGAACTTCAGTGAGGTGTGGCTCAAGGAAAAGCAGAAGTGGGTGCTCAGACCAAATGGCGTCACTAATGCCAATTAGGGAAATGGGCCCATTATCACTATGGAGTCATCACTAACACAGGCGTGCACCCCTGGACACCCACCAGGATGCAGCCATTAAATGTCCACTCCTACCCTCTCCTCCTACTCTTCTCACACCCCCTGATGAGGGCTGTTCCTCTGCCTGTACCTTTACTCAGGTAGAGCTCTCTGAGACAGAGCTCTGTGCAACTTGGGAAAGGGCTGCCTGGAGAAGTGGTGAGTTCCCTATCTTGGGAGATATTCAAGAGAGGAATGAATTTGTAAGTCTAGGGTAGAGAGGATTATCACTGAACAGTCTTTTTAAGCTCAAACCTAAGAATCTTCAGGAAGGACACTAATTTTTATTACTTTCTATAATCAAAATTCCCACATTAATGAAGTGGGCACCATGATTCAGATGGACTAAAAGGTACAGGGATTCGAGGCACAGGGTTTGAAGTCTCAAAGTCATATCATTGTGACTCCAAAGATGCCTGACTTTGTTCTTTCAAACTTCATTCAAAAGAGACATATGACTGCTTGGAGTTTAAGAGCCCAAGCTCAGGATCCAGAAAGATCTTGATTAGAATCTACCATTCATCACCCGTGCATCTTTGAACAAGTCATGTCACCCTGACAGCCTCAGATTCCATAGGGGGACAAAAAGCCTGTCTCATGATGGTGAAGAATACATGAAATTATGACTGTCTGGTTCTTAGTCAGCTTTTTGGCACTTAGCAACTGTTCAATAAATAGTTTGTTGTATATGTGGTACAATGGCAAATCCAAGAGTTTGACCCCAGAGAGAAATCAAGAGTTGACAGTGGTGGGTGACATTCCCCATGGCCACATGACCCAGAAAATATGAGTCTTGGCTTAACCCTAAGTAGGCATTGCCAGAGCCTCTGTTCCCGCCCTGCTTTTCCGTGACTCAATGCACCTTCTCTGGTCTCAATCCCCAGTTTCTCCACTCTGCCCTGAGCCAGCAACCCAGGTCTCCCACTCTACTCTAGACTTGACATAAATCCTTTAACCATTAAGTACTTAACATCGTGTTTTCTAACCTCAGAAGTTTCTAAACAGTAATTAGGCAGTGGAACACCCTGCCAGGGTGGCTAGGGTAAATATCATTAGTGTAGGAGGGAGTATGGGGTAAGTGGAGGAGCAGGGACACCTAGCACATGGCAGGGACTGGCTGACATTGGAAAGGCCAAAGCCTGGTGGAGCAGCTCCATTGCCTAACCTTTACTGCTTCACTGTCCCTCTTGGGGGAACCTAGCTCTGAAGCTATTAAGGACAGGTGATACTATGGAGAGAACACTGGCTTCAGCATCAGAAAAACCTGACTTTAAAATCCATACCTGCTATGGTGAATATGGACAAGGTATCTGACCACTCTATGCTCATTTCCTCACCTACAAAATGGGGAACATCCTACCAACCTCTTAGGGTACTGGTAAGTATTGAATTAGATCGTGCATGTGAAGTACTGAGCTACTACTCTAATGGGACCACAGGGGCATAGATTCAAAAGTCACAGTGTAAGGTGGTAATCATGTATACCCAAAATTACCCTTTAAAAATCTCTGTATCAGTCAGGACAGGTTGGGTTATGCTGCTAAGACAAGCAGGCCCAAAGATCTCAGATGAAACCATGAAGGTTTCTCTCTCATTCAGTGCTGCATATTTCTCATGCAGGCAGGTAGGGAGACTCTGTTAGCTACAGTCACTCAGGATCCAGGGCCTACAAGGCAGTCATAAGTGGTCACCATGCCAGAAAGAAAGACAGCTCTGGAGGTTCTTGCACTGGCAATTACAAACTTCAACCCTATAGTGGGGCATATCATTTGTGCTCACAACCTATTGGTTAGAACTGGGTTAAAACCCATCTCATGGCCCCACTTAAGCTAAAAGTTGTTCAGTCGTCTATGTCCACAGACAGAGAAAAGGACAGGGAGCTGGTGAGTATTGTGAATCACCATCCTAGGATCCCTATTAGAGACTCGTACACATTTCTCAATCTGTCCACAAGGCCAGATTATCTCTCTAGTATTGGAACAAATTACCATTGCTTCCCTTAAGCACTTAGAGAATAAAATAGATGTAAGCTTGGGGCAATGTTGCATGGAAATATTAAAATCCTTAACCCCCAGAATCACACCTGGTGCTGCAAGGCACTCATACATAGACAGGCATGTGAATGCCCAGTTGGAAGGTTCACTTTCCCCACACCACGTGCTCCCTCTGTGCCTACACTCACTGAGTAGAATAATGGTCAGAATTATCTCTGTCTTTACATTTTTGTTTCCTCTCTTTCTTCTTGTTTCAAAGCTGAAATGTGTAAGTTGAATGCCTGTAAGACAGAAAGCCCTATACTAATACAACTTTCTGGGATTCAGCTGCCCCTCGTGGTAGAAAGAAAAGAGTTCCCTAAGGCTGTCTTCATTAAGTCCCCAGCCTGAGACCTGTCCTTCTAAGGCCTCCAATGTCTCCCCTTCAGCATCTACAACATGCCTCACTCCTTCTCTCCTGCTGTTTTCCTTCTACAACACAACTGCTTCAGAGAAATTTAGTCCCAGCTTCATCAAGGTCCATAATAAACACTTAATGAACCAGCCCCCCGGTGAGGGGACCACTTGGCCAGTCACCCAGCTGATGGGACAGAAGATAGGCTTGATGCTCAGAGACTCAAACTTTCTATGGCATCCCTTAGAATCCAACTTTTCAGGTCCCTGGTCAGCTAAAGTGTTGTGTGTTTCATAACCTTGGTTCTGAAGGTTCTTTGGAGCCAGAAGCCAGAACCCAGCTTGAGGTGGAGTAAGTTTCAGGATCTAGCTTGAAGCAGGCCAAGTTTCTGGCTGTAAGGTAGTACAAGTCATATTTTACAAATAGTGACATACGTAGTGTGTGTGTGCCTCAATGTTCTTATCTATAAAATAATCATAACAGGTACCAGACACAGCTGCTTATCCCCCTAAGCAATGACTTGAGGTTTACATTGGAAGTCAAAATTCAGTAGAAGGAAGTAAACATTTATTGAGCACCTACTATGTGCCAAGCGCATGACATGGGGTTTGTATGTGTTACTTCATAATTTTCACAACTTTTAAAGGAAGGCACTCTTTTCCATTTTACAGATGAAGAATCTAAAGCTCTGAGAGGTGCAGTGACTCATTAAGCCCAGTGGTGTTTGGAGTTGAGTCCTGGTTTTCTGCCTCAGAAGGCCATATGTCCTCCTCTTTGTGCTCTTCAGTGCACCCTGGGAAAGAAGTTATTATTGCCTCCACCTAGATTTCAAGCCAAGCAGGGAGGAACAATGGATTGAGAAAGAGGGCAGTGCTCCCAGGCTGGTCTTTGGCGATCAGAGTCTGTGTGGGAAGTGGCCAGGAAAGCTGGGAACGTGGATAAGCCTCACCCAGATGTTTGTTCTGAGGCCATTGGTCTATGTCTTCAGAAAAAGGCTTCCAAGCCTGAACTTGTAATTAATTACAGGTGCAATTAACCTACTGCGCACATAGATTGGGTGCCAAGGCATTGAGTATCCATGTGTTCTGTGCCTGATGCCTTCTTTCATGACCACCTTGACAAATGAGTGGACACTGGTCAACACGCAAAGCTATTTCCCCTGCCTGTTCCACTCTGAAATAGCTTGGATATTCATCCCTTCCTCCCTGTCTCTCTGGTCACATCAGTTCAGGTCTCATGTGCCCAGGCTTTTGCAATCGTTTCCTGACTGATTTTCTGGCTACAAGCCTCTGTCTCCATCCCACCCAATTTTCCCACAAGCCATCAGAGCCATCTTCTTAAAATGCAAACCTGATCCTGTCTTATCCAAATTAAAAACAAGCAAAAAAAATCCTCCATAGATTCCATGACTTTCGGGATCAAGTCCAGATTCCTACACACTGGCCTCAAGGCCACTCACACTCCAGTGGTTTTTAAATTCTCCAAACTTATCTCCCTGCCTTCTTCCTCATGCACATCCCCAGCTCTGTTCACATCTAATTGCCCTCTCATGTCTTCTTTTTTGCCTCCATACCTTTGACAAAGTCTTCTTTACCAGGGTGGCTCTTCTCCCACTTCTTGTCTTAGAGAAACCCCATTTGACAGTAACAGGAAAATAAATTACTGAAATGTGAGTATTCAGGATCTTCCTTCCCTCCCCACTACACTTCCTTAGGAGACAGAATCAGGGCAACAGTCTTCATAAAGATACCATAGAATGCAGAGACTGAGTCCCCTATTTAACAAAGAGCTGAGACATAGGTAATATGGGGAAGATATATATTTTTCTATTATACTTTAAGTTCTAGGGTACATGTGCACAATGTGCAGGTTTGTTACATATGTATACATGTCCCATGTTGGTGTGCTGCACCCATTACCTCGTCATTTACATTAGGTATATCTCCTAATGCTATCCCTCCCCTCAGCCCCTCCCCACAATAGGACCCGGTGAGTGGTGTTCCCCTTCCTGTGTCCCAGTGATCTCACTGTTCAATTCCCACCTATGAGTGAGAACATGCGGTGTTTGGTTTTCTGTTCTTGCAATAGTTTGCTGAGAATGATGGTTTCCAGCTGCATCCATGTCCCTACAAAGGACATGAACTCATCCTTTTTTATGGCTGCATAGTATTCCATGGTGTATATGTGCCACATTTTCTTAATCCAGTCTGTTACTGATGGACATTTGGGTCGATTCCAAGTCTTTGCTATTGTGAATAGTGCCACAATAAACATATGTGTGCATGTGTCTTTATAGCAGCATGACTTATAATCCTTTGGGTATATCCCCAGTAATGGGATGGCTGGGTCAAATGGTATTTCTAGTTCTAGATCATTGAGGAGTCGCCACACTGTTTTCCACAATGGTTAAACTAGTTTACAGTCCCACCAACAGTGTAAAAGTGTTCCTATTTCTCCACATCCTCTCCAGCACCTGTTGTTTCTTGATTTTTTAATGATTGCCATTCTAAATGGTGTGAGATGGTATCTCATTGTGGTTTTGATTTGCATTTCTCTGATGGCGAGTGATGATGAGCATTTTTTCATGTGTCTGTTGGCTGTATGAATGTCTTCTTTTGAGAAGTGTCTGTTCATATCCTTTGCCCACTTTTTGATGGGGTTGTTTGCTTTTTTCTTGTAAATTTGATTGAGTTCTTTATAGGTTCTGGATATTAGCCCTTTATCAGATGAGTAGATTGCAAAAATTTTCTCCCATACTCTGATGGTAGTTGCTTTTGCTATGCAGAAGCTCTTTGGTTTAATTACATCCCATTTGTCAATTTTGGCTTTTGTTGCTGTTGCTTTTGGTGTTTTAGACATGAAGTCCTTGCCCATGCCTATGTCCTGAATGGTATTACCTAGGTTTTCTTCTAGGGTTTTTATGGTTTTAGGAAGATATATTTTTTAAAATCCAAGAGAGCTGAGTGTCTGAGAGTCTTGTGGCATTGATAGTTGAGATTGGAAAATAGAAGGAACTTCAGGGGTCCCACATAGAGGATATTGAGTGAGAGAGCTATAAGAAGACAGTATTTATAAGAGTAGCCTGTCCCCATTTAACACTTCCTTCAGAAACTGAATCAAAGCTTGAATCACTTCCAACAATCACGTTTGCCTCTTTTTACTATCTCTTCGGCTACACCAAAATCAGACTGAGCCACATGGGATATGTCAAGAATTATTTAGGATACACATTCTTTAGAGTTTAAATTGAAGCTCTTAAAGCTTGCTTGACCACCTTCCCTGAACCAGCAGAATTAGTCACTCCTCTCTGTAACCAGAACACTTCATACAGACCTTTGTTTTAAGTCTTAACATTTGGGATATTTTATTTGACTATATCTTTTCTCTGTCATCAGTCCTTGAGATCCTGAGAGATCAGGGATGGCTATCTCTTCACCATCTCTCAATGTCCAGTTTCCAGAAAAAGTCTTGACGTAGAAAAAGTAGCAGTTGATTCTTGTTGAATACGCAACTAAAGAGTAAGCTATTTTGTGAAGTCTTCACCAAACTGACCCAGCACCTGGGTCTCACCCTGGCCAAACCAGGACAGGAGATTCCACTAGAGAGAGGTCAGCCTCACTCCTAGATGCCACTGCTTTCAGTTTTGGTCCTAACCACTTCCAGTTGAGATGGAAAACAGAAGTTTGTTTGTTTTAAAGTGTCTGAACATTTAGAACCACAAAGAGGAGTTGTTCAGTTTGATTATAAAAATGTGCCTTGTGCCTCTTGTTCTTCTCATTGCCCAGGTTTAACCAGGCCTAGCAAAAATTTGCTCAACTTTCACCTTTCCTGAGAAATGGAATTTCAGTAGGGACTTTGCCACATTCATGCATACAAGCAACTGTGCAAGGTCTGGAAAGAAAATAACTTCCAATACCAAGCACCCTTCTAGCAGTCACACTTCATGCTATCCCTAAGTCTGGGAAGATTTTACCTTATGAATCTGTCTTCTCCCACATGGGCCTCTGGATTTGTCCAAGTGTTGGAAAGACCAGAAAAATACACTTCCCCTTCCTTTGCTGAATTGAGGGGCTGGTCCCTGGGATAGTGCATGAGGCCCAAGGTGGCAGCGCAAAGAGCTGGAAATCAGGCAATTTCTTTCATCCCTCAATGCTCAGAGGAATAGACCTCAGCCCCCTCCTCAACCTCAAATGATGCCAAATAAAAAGGAAAAGTTGGAAACATACCCATGGGAGACCTCACTCCACAGACAGTATGAGCCTCCTAGAGAAATAGGTGCCCAGGAAGTTTGAATGCACTGAGATTGTGCATTCCTGAAGGAAAGAGACACAAAATCAACACCAAAGGGAGGAGATGGAAATGACCCTCCCTCACTTCCTTTTTGTATGCCAGTCTTTCCTTCAGTGTGTCTACTTTTCCAGGGTCTCTCTTCCTACCTTACGAGAACTTGTGTATACCCTGGAGGAAGAGAACAGAAGGGAGTCTTGAGGCTGTTCCTTGGTTACACTCAGATTGCACTCAACTAGCCCAAGTAGGACTAGTTGAAGCCCAGAATTCGCTCTGTTCATGCACTGGACAGCTATGAGGTTTTGATCCCAAATTGGACTTCAGCACTTGATGGCCAAGTGACTATAGGCATTATTCCACCTCCCAGAGCCACAGCTTCTTTAAAATATCTATTTCAGTGGCTTGCTCTGGGAGGAATGTGATGAGATCATACATCCAAAATGCCTGGCAGATAGTGAGAGCTTGGTAATTGTTAATTGTTGTTGTTGCTGTCACTATTACTATTAAAAACACAAGCATGCTTAATTAGGGAGATTCTGCACCACACCATTCATATAAGGGCTAGATGCCCTTATGTGAATCTTCATAGCACCACAAACATCCTCCTTTGTAGTTTTCCCCACACCTGTAATTCCTGCTCCGTATCTGTTGCCCCATGAGTGGCTCACAGACCACATTCATCTTGTTCCCCACTATATTGAGTGTCTAGAATCACAGTATATGCTCAAAAAGTTTTTTCAACTTGATTTATTCCCATTCTACCCATTCCCACTTCAGCTTCTCTTCTCTGAAGTTTTTTTAACCTCCCTACCCCTGTCCCTCTCGGACCCTCCAGATAATCCTTCCACCTTGTTCATCTCTACCACTTCTGCATTGGACACATAGTCCAATGCAGAGCTCTGCTCAATGTCCTTGGAGTCTGAGAGGGAAATAAAATAGACTCTGCACTGTGCCCTGACATATTCAGAAGAAAAGCATTGTCTTTCTAATCGTCAGGTTTTTTTTTTATTTTGGACTGGATTCTAAGACTTCTGGAATTTTTTGCCTTCTGATTTGGATGCCATCAAACAATAAAGGTGCTATTTGTTGTTAAAGTTTATTGACGGAATTATAAATTTACATCAACGTAGTAAATGTGTAAACTTGATAATCTGGAGTGCTTCTACTTGCCATGCTCTGTGCATTGTCTTATTTACTCTTTTTTTTTGAGACGGAGTCTCGCTCTGCCGCCCAGGCTGGAGTGCAGTAGCCGGATCTCAGCTCACCGCAAGCTCCGCCTCCCGGGTTTACGCCATTCTCCTGCCTCAGCCTCCGGAGTAGCTGGGACTACAGGCGCCCGCCACCTCGCCTGGCTAGTTTTTTGTATTTTTTAGTAGAGACAGGGTTTCACCGTGTTAGCCAGGATGGTCTCGATCTCCTGACCTCGTGATCCGCCCGTCTCGGCCTCCCAAAGTGCTTGGATTACAGGCTTGAGCCACCGCGCCCGGCAAAAATTATCTTATTTACTCTTGACACTGGTTCTGTGTTGAGGTCAACATTATTGTTTTGCCTATTTTACAGCTGAAACTCAGAGAGGTTACGTCATTTGCCCAAAGATACCCAGTTTGTAAATGGCAGACCTGGGATTGGAACAGACTCTGAATCCACATGCCTTTTTTTTTTTTTTTTTTTTTTTTTTTTTTTTTGAGACGGAGTCTCGCTCTGTCACCCAGGCTGGAGTGCTGCTGTGGCCGGATCTCAGCTCACTGCAAGCTCCGCCTCCCAGGTTCACGCCATTCTCCTGCCTCAGCCTCCCGGGTAGCTGGGACTACAGGCGCCGCCACCTCGCCCGCTAGTTTTTGTAGTTTTTTTTTAGTGGAGACGGGGTTTCACCGTGTTAGCCAGGATGGTCTCGATCTCCTGACCTCGTGATCCGCCCGTCTCGGCCTCCCAAAGTGCTGGGATTACAGGCTTGAGCCACCGCGCCCGGCCTTTTTTTTTTTTTTTAAGACAGTCTCACTCTATTGCCCAAGCTGGAGTGCAGTGGCACCATCTCAGCTCACTGCAGCCTCCACCTCCCATACCTCAGCCTCCAAAGTAGCTGGGACCACAGGCATGCACCACCACAACTGACTAATTTTTGTATTTTTAGTGGAGATACGGTTTGGTTTCATCATGTTAGGCAGGCTAATTGCTTTAAAAAAAAAAAAAAAGACAGTTGCTTTATTAAAAAAATCTTATTTTAGGTTCAGGGGTGCATGGGTAGGTTTGTTACGTAGGTAAACTCGGATCACAGGAGTTTGATGCACAGAGATTATTTCATCACCCAGGTATTAAGCCCAGTACCCAATAGTTATTTTTCCTGCTCCTCTTCCTCCTCCCACACTCCACCCTCAAGCAGGCTCCAGGGCCTGTTGTTCTCCTCTTTGTGTCCATATGTTCTCATCATTCAGTTCTCACTTACAAGTGAGAACGTGAGGCATTTGGTCCTCTGTTCCTGCATTAGTTTGCTAAGGATAATGGCCTTCAGCTCCACTCATGTTCCCTCAAAGGACATGATATCATTCCTTTTTATGATTGTGTAGTATTCCATGGTATATATATACCACATTTTCTTTGTGCAGTTTTCCAATGATAAGCATTTAGGTTGATTCCATGTCTTTGCTATCGTGAATAGTGCTGCAGTGAACATACATGTGCATGTGTCTTTATGGCAGAACAATTTATATTCCTTTGGGTACATACCCAGTAGTGGGATTGTTGGGTTGAATGGTAGTTTGGGTTTTAGCTCTTTGAGGAATTGCCACACTGCTTTCCAAAATGGTTGAACGAATTTACACTCCCACCAACAGTGTATATGCATTTTTTTCTCTGCTGATCCACACTCTTAATTCCATGCTTTACTGTCCCCAAGGATAAATGAGCCAATGTGGATCCCAGAAGAAAAAGAGGAATTGGCCCCAACCACATACTCCATCCCTCCTGACCAAAGGAAGTTGAAAAGTGGGTCCACTGTCTCTCTGCCAATCCTGAATCTGAAGAAGCCTGAACTCTTTCAGAGTGTGCTTGTTGAAGTCTACACTCACACATGTCAACAGATGACCTGAGTGAGTTAGGGTTTAGAAGCCAGGTCCCTAGGTGGCTGTGGGGAGAAGGAGCAGGGCTAGAGTCAGGTGGACTTCCCAGAAAGCTTGGACACACAGAGGGGAAGCAAGTATGGTGATGAGATCTGTGTAACACACTGGCCAATGCAAGGTGGGAATAAAGAAAGGAGCAGGCATACTACCCAGTCCTCCCAACAAACATGAGCCAAGTGTCATTATCCCTGTTTTAAAGATGAAGAAACTGAAGTTCAGGAAGTTGAAGTCACTTGCCCAGGGCAGTTACAGCTCCCTGCACATGGATTGATGTACAGGAAGGAATGCATGTGGGTAAGCGGGTAGCTGAGCTCACTGACAGGCACCCACCTTCCTACCTTGGCCCCAGCCCTGTAAGGCACAGGGTGATTTCTGTAAACCCAGCTGGTGCAATATTATCTGACTTAGTCTGGTGATATCAAATGCCAAGTTGAACAACTCAAAAACCCCTCCATTTCTGAATGGAATCCCCTTATTCTGAAACAGCATATTCTACAATGACAGCAAGGTGGGGGAAGAGCATATGCATGCGGACAGAAGCCGATCTGGCTGGTAGCCCCCATCTTGAACATCCCAACTTCAAGATTGGTTTTTATCTGCATCAGAGGAGACGGGGAAGCCAGGTGCGTCCTGGGGGCTCTGCCCTGGGATCAGACAGAAGCCAAACACACTTTCACAACTGAACTCTCCCTTCACTGGCCCTCAACCACCCCTCTGACTAGGCCACCTTCCCTTGCTCCACTACTCAGTTCTGTTTCTCTCCCTCTCCCCAGTTCTCTCCTTCTTTCATTCTTGGAGCAAGCAGCATCTGATTATTTACAAATATATTTGAGTGTTTAATATATGCACGACATTGAGAACATGAACTAGTGGCCTGACCACCATATCTGGACCGTAGAGATGTTTTATTTACAACACATAGAGTGTTTTAAGAAATCTTGATGTTTTTTCAACATGAAGTATTATAGGATTTAGTGTACAAAGTCAGATTTCTGCCTTCTCTTGAATGGTTGGAAAATTGGACGTTCTCAGATGAACTTCTCACACAGCAGCAATCAGCTGAGGTTGAATTATATATGGGTCAGAATATTTTCCCTGCATCATGTTTTTTTTCCCCAAAATTAACCTTCTTCACTCGTTTGGCTACTGGGTATGTTTAAGACTGAGTTGAGTTTAAGACTCTCATCTCAAAAATTCCCACTATGCAGATGAGAAAGCAGAGACATCAAGAGCTTAACAACTTGCAAGGTCACTAGTGGGTGGCATCCCTAGGGTCTTCCTGATAGCTGCCCTTCTGCAATGCCTGTGAAAGTAAAGGCATCTTCCTCAACAGCCCTGTTCTCTACCTCCCATGATCCTTACCTACCAAGCCTGGAGGCCAGGAGGAGCTAGAGAAGACCCAGGATGACGCAGGCAAAAGACAAACTCAGATGCATGGATATCTGGCCCTCATCACAATCAGGCCTCCTCCCCTGCTGATGGCTTGTAGGGGCGGAGCTGCCGCCAGGCAGGTGAGAACAGCTCTAAGCACGGCACTGTTCTTACATGCCCTGGAAGGGCTGGGCCTTCCAGGCAGTGGAGCCCCTAAACTGGTAGCACAGATTCCTCTACCCAAGATTTACTCACAGCCCTACTCCTCAAGGGTGAGAGTCTCCCATGCTGGAGGTACACACACACAAAAAAGCCCACACGTACACACACACTCAAAGACACACACACATACATATACACATGCACACATATATACATGTATGTGCATATACACATATGCACAAAAAATACATGTGCACATACACATATAATATGTACACACATACAACTAACATGGATACACACAAAGATATGCATACGTGCATGCATATGTAAACACATATATACCTACAGACACTTATACACACAAACACACACACATGCATACAACATATACACACAGGCATCCACATACACATAACCACATATGCACATACATACACATGCACACAACATGGACTCACATACACATGTACACACAATGCTCTGAGAGAGTAGCAAGTGAGCAGGAGGATGGCAATGAAAAGAGGAAGGAAAAAGGAAGAGAAAAAGGAAGGAAGGGAGGGAGAGGAGTGCAGGATGGAGGAAGATCTTTTTAAATTACTGTATGGGGAGTGCTTGCTCTGTGCCAGGTATTATGCTGTGTTCTCCAAGCTTTATGTTCCTCAGTCCTCACAGCATCCTTTCAAAGTGGGTATATTTTTATTTTTATTTTTCCAGTGGAGAAGCAGAGGCTTGGAGAGATTTTACAGCTAGCCCCAGATCTCATAGGCCAGATGGTTAGCAACAGAGCTGAGGTATGAGCTGTTGTCTCTGATAGTGTATTCATAGTCACCAAATTCTTCTTAAGTGCCAGATTCTAGGCCCTGGAAATATAGAAGTAAGAAAATGTTTCCAGTATGCATAGATTTCCCAATTATGGGAAGTGGGGGGAAATATTATGCAAATAATCAGACACATAATCATGCAATTACAAAGCTGATAAATATGGTAAAATTAAAGCACAGGACACCATGCATGGTTATAACAGAGCAGCCTCAACTTAACCTTAGGGGTGAACAAAGGCCTCCCTGTGAGAGTCACATTTAAGCATGTCCCCAGCCTATTTGCCCCAGCTCTATTCAAATGCCTTCCCATCAACATACTACCAGGAAGGAAGAGAAGACAGAGCCCCTATATCCTCAAATCAGGAAGACTATTTCAATAATCATTTTAGAGACAATCTACCTTATTCTACAAAAAGGCTTGGGAATCCAAGTGCTTTATGTACACATACACACATGCATGCATATGTAAACACCTACAGACACATACACAGAAACACACACATACGTACAACATGTACACACAGGCACCCACATACATGTAACTGTAATGAAAGTCTAAGAGCTTGCTCTAATGAAAGTTTGGCCCATTCTGGGACACCTCACATCTGAAGCCCCCACCACTGTGACTTCTGAAGAAATTTAGGCCAGCAAGAACATTACTGCTTCAGTGAACAAGGGTCCACTGGACTGTATGAGACTGGTGTTCAACAGCGCCACCATGTGGACAGGACCAAAACGATACTCTAGTGAATGGGTGAAGATTTATAGTTCTCAGCTAACATTTGGAACATAATGGGTCCCCTTCTTACTAAACAAGATGATAAGTGGTCCTTGGAAATTTTCTCTTTATGCTAATAATGTGAGACTCAAGTAATTGGAAAAAATAAAGGAGCAACGGCCCTAGTGTCCCTTGAGCTGATTAAGTGATTCCTACTGGCTTCAAGTGAGTCTGTAGAATGTTCTGTGGGGCTTTCCAAAGACAATCTGCATCTTTGTTCGCCTTCCAGACCTGGAGCTCCCACACACGGCTAACTCCCTCCCAAATAAGCTGCTCACAAAATTCCTAAACCAGTCTAATGAAAAGAGAATGAGTTTGATTTCAGATAAACCTGATTTTGAACCCCAGATCCTGTACTTACTGGGAGGATAACCATAATCTTCCCATGTCCTGTGCTTTAATTTTATCACACTTATCACCTTCATAATGGCATGATTATTTGTATGATTATTTGCATGATGTTCCCCCCCTTCCCACAAGTGGAGGATAACCAGGATCCTCAGTTTTCTACCAGAATTAGATTTCCTTAAAACAAAATAACATCTCCTTCACAGGCTGTTGTGTAAGGTGTATTAGTGTCTTAGGGTTGCCGTAACAAATCACCACAAACTGAGTGCCTTAAACAGCAGAAATTTATTCTCTAACAGTTCTAGAGAGCAAGGGTCCAAAATCAAGGTGTCACAGGGCTAATCTCTGAAAGTTCTAGGGGAGGGTCATTCCATGTTTTCTTTAGTTTCTGATGGTTGCTATCATTCCTTGGAGCTCCCTTGCCTGTAGCTACAATAAGATGACAGTCAGGCATGTCATACACAGTTGGTTACCTTCGGTTGCATCTGAATTTATGTTTACTATGCCCAGTTTTGAAGCCTTCTGTATCTTTCATCAGTCAGTCAACAGTAATCTTATCAAGTCATAAATATATTTGTCATTCTCCTGCTTTTAGTCCACTATGGTTCCCCGGTGCCCTTAAGAAAAAATATTAATATGTCTTTGGAATAGCCCATAAGCCCTTCATCATCTGGCCCAGTCTGGTCTTCCCCTACTCCTCCACTTGTCTCTACTTCTTCTACACCAACCCACTCATTAATCCATGCACACTACACATATATTGGGACTTTCAGATTTTGCCCTCTGCCCTATTCTTTCTATCTCTAATACTCCACTCCTTTCTCCATCAGGAGTGTTTCTTCTCCTCCAGGAGTGTTTCCTCTCATCGTTCAAGACTCGGTTTGCATCCTATTCTCTCTAAGGCTTTCCCAGATACCCCTGGACAGAGTTAGACTCTGCCACCTGTGAGTTTCTGAAGACCTCTGTATATAATGCCAGTATGATGCTTGTCATATTCTATTCTCATTTCCACTGTGTCTATGTTCTCCACCAGACTGTGAGCTCTTTGAGGATAAGGACTTGGTTTTATCCACCCTTACCTCTAGGTCCAGCCTAACTGGGCATGGAGTAGGTGCTTAATAAACACCTGCTGAAATGGACATCAGACCTGAATAAGTTCTGAGGACTCCAAGTCCCTCAGGGCTGGAGAGAGGAACCACCAAATTCCCTCTGATATCTGGGACATACACATAGTTCACCACAATTAAAATAACTAAATCTGGATGACTCAGGACACCTGAGCTTTCCCTCCTACATTTTTCACCACTTTGGCAAACCTCTTAACCTATCTAAGCCTCAATCGCCTCATTTGTCACTCTGAAGTAACTCATGTGCTGGCCAGGGCTAGGTGTGTTTAGAGACTCCATCAATTTTAGCCCTCACAACAATCAAGGTACATGAGCACTTGATGAGGAAAATGGAGGTTCAGAGAGATTGAGTAGCTTTCCCACTTTACCACAGCTAGTAAGCAGCAGAGCTGGGATCAGACCAGGCCCCTCAACCCAGAGACGTTGCTTATTCATTTACTGCTCCATTCAGAAAAATCTGTATTGAGCACTCACTGTATGTTTGGCACAGCTCTAGATGCTGGGGATACAGCAGTGACTGAGGCAAGTGATTAAAGAGTCCCCATATTTATGGCATTTACACTTCCCCTCTGTCATGCCCCCCCTCCTCCCCTCTAAAGCTGGTGGCACAACATAAGAGGGGCAACAGGACTGCAGTGGCCCCAGTAAAGTCCAGCACATGCAGCAGGTTTAGAACGAGAGCATCAAGACTAATCAGCCAATGCTAAAGCCCGCCACAGGTGGAGAGGGAGCCTGATGTGAAGTCATGTCCTGCTTGCTCAGGACGGGGCAGGTTGAAGTTCTTTAGCACCTGTGATTGGGCTGGGCCAGGACAGACAGGGGAGAGGCAACCTGGAAGTTGCAGGTCACAAATCTCCTCTCCTGCCACTTGGTCCCTCCTCCCCAGTCCTGTCCTCAGCCGAGCACACGAGCAATCGCTCAAGTTTACGATGCGCTGCGTGCAGGTTGCAGACCTACCATCATCCGTAATGGGTTGTTGTTTTTATTTTCCATTTATAGAGGTGGCTGAGTTACTACCTATGGTCACCGCAGTCGTTAAACTGCTCCAGGGGCTGAGACTTACATAGCAGCCACATGACCTGTCACAAACTTGGGGGTGGGAGAGGATGTTTTCAATCAAATTAGAGCTGATGATTGATAGACAGGGACAGCAGAGATCAGCCTCATCAACTCCAAAAACCCCAGGAAGCCCTCACCCAGAATGCACTCCCTGGAGATAACAGTGGTGGAGCCCAGGCCTTGCATGAGATAAAGAAAAAGGCTCAGAACAAGTGGGTGCACATTCACACCCTGGAATAGCTAGGAAGACCTGGGAGTGGGAATCAGAGGATGGACCTCTACTCCTCTCCTCCATGATATCAAATTCTTGCTGTAATTATGTCTTCTACCCGCACAGAGGTTCCTAACAACCAGCTAATAACAGGACATAACCTCCATAGCTTTCATCCCAAGATCTCAAAACACATTATGAATAATTAAATGCCATTATTTAGTGATTTGGGTAATCAAAGAACTTTCTAACTGTCACTTTTTTTTCTTTCGCCATGCCCAGAACACAGCTCAGCACCATGTTCTCAAATGAGCAAAGTGAGGCACAGAGAGGCCAGGCACAAACTGGCATAGATCATCTGACACCTCAACACGGCTTAGTCCCCACTCCACACTCTTTCTCCAGGGCCTTCAGCACTGTGCCTCTGGCTGACTGACTGCCCCCTTCTCCCCAGCCCCAAATCCCACCCCTACCTTTACCCATCCTAGACACCATTATTTAAATGTTCCCTGTTGAAACCACCCTCATTCCCACTGGGGCAGGTGCAGGGATCCAGCAGGACAAATTATCCACCTCCCTTCCTGGTCTCCACCTCGGACCCTCTCTTACCATTTAAATCCTCCATCCTGAACAAAGTAGCAAAATGTGCCCCTCTTTTCATGCAGTTTAGTATAAGGATGGGTTTTGATCCCTACAATGAAAGTTCATGTTTCTAACAAGTGTCCGCAGCCAGTGCCTTCTGTATCCATTTAACTGTTGCCTCCTGAAAGCTATCATTTTCTATTTCCTGTGACTAATGTGCACTGGGGGCTAAATTCACACATGTGTGCAGGACCCTACTTCCAAAGACATGTTTCATCATCGTCCATTGACAGGGCTCTCAACCCCAAACCAGGACCCATGGATGCCAGAGGCTGTGGTGAGCCATGAGTATTGCATTTACGCATGCATGGGCAGAAACCTCCATGGCCTCTCTCCCCTGCACAGTCTGAGACACAGGGTGGATATGCAGTAATTCAGGCTCCTACAGTGGGCCTCGGACTCACCTCTGCCAGGATACAAATATTGTAGAGTGATTTTTTTCTTCTTTTTTTGAGATGGAGTCTTGCTGTGTCCCCCAGGCTGGAGTGCAGTGGTGTGATCTCAGCTCACTGCAAGCTCTGCCTCCCGGGTTCACACCATTCTCCTGCCTCAGCCTCCCGAGTAGCTGGGACTACTGGCGCCCACCAATATGCCCGGCTAAACTTTTGTATTTTTAGTAGAGAGATGGGGTTTCACTGTGTTAGTGAGGATGGTCTCAATCTCCTGACCTTGTGATCCACCCGTCTTGGCCTCCCAAAGTGCTGGTATTGTCTATCTCCCTCATCAGCCTGAGCTCCCTATCTCCAGATCTTTCCTGTAGTTCCTTAATATTCTGAACAATGCTGTGTGGGAGATATATTCAGTTTACAGATGTGGAAACTGAGGTTAGAGGTTTACTCAGAATTACATGGAGACTAAATGCCTTAATCATAATGGGACTCAAGTCTCTTTGGTCCCCAAGTTTCACATTCTTCTCACAATCCCCCAGTTAATCTATCTAGTCCAAATAAAGAACAGATTAACTGACTAATTTAAACTCCCAAACTCACTTCTGCACCAGTGCTATGGAGGATCAAGGCCATAGCCACAGAGTACAGAGCAAAAAAGGAGAATTGGCAAATACCCAGGAGAATTTGGCAAGTATCTTAGACAGTCAAGCCAGAAGATTTGGGAGTGAAAGAGAATTCTTATTATCATAATTGTTATCATAATTGCCAAAACAAATAAAATTAACCAAGGACATGTAGCTGTATATCTGCACCCAAACAAGACTGTAGCAGTTCTTAGCCAATCAACGTGTCTATAAGGGTGAAGCAATTGTGTCTTGTCTGTGATCTGCACCTCATCTTTATTCATCAAAAATTTATTGGGTACCAGTGATGTGCCAAGCCCTGTGCTGGAAGTCGAAATGACACAGATGACTGCCATGGTCCCCACCCTTGGGAAGCACGCAGTCCAGGAAAGCCGTAGAATGCAGCTCCCAGGAAGAACCCACTGGAGCAAGCAGATGAAGGTTGGGAAATCATGCAAGCTTAGGGCAGACCAGCCAAACTGCAATGGGAATGCAGCTAGCAACTCACTCTGAGACCCTCAAGCAGAATAAAAGGGACCGCAACAGCTTAGATTTCTCCTTTCCCTCCTCAGGGTCTGGAGTAGCCACCATTCATATCTTTCTGTGATGACTAGCTGTCTTAGTCGGTTAAGGCTGCTATAATAAATCACCATTGAATGGATGATTTAAACAAAAACATTTATATCTCACAGCTCTGGAAACTGGGAAGTTCAAGATCAAGGCACTGGTAGATCTGGTGTTTGGTAAGGGCACTCTCCTGGTTTGCAGATGGCTGTCCTCTAGTTGTGTCTTCATATGGCTACAGCACTCTCATGTCTTCTTACAAGCACTCATCATACCTCCCAAAGGCCCCACCTCCTAATAGAATGACACTGGGGGGTTAGGACTTGAAATTTGGGAGGACACAAACATTCAGCCCATAGCACGAGCAGTCTTCATGCACAGGAGGCTAATCATGATACTTCATGTGCCTGCCATTTGAGCCTCACATCTCTCCTCCATGCCAGAGTTGGTCACTTTATGCTACCTTATTCATCCCTGATGCTCTCCCTTGGTTGGACAGAATCCTCATCCCACCCAAGGGATACGCATTGCCCTGTCAAACAAGGGAGGCTTTCTCACTTAGGGCAAAGTATAACAGCATCCTAGGTAGGATCTGGAGGACTCGGGCATGGATCATTTGGAGGCTGGATGGGCTGACAGCCAACTGGCAGCAAACACTGTCACTTCCCATTAACAGCCCAGGCATCTGGAAGCTTGCCCACCTCAGGGCAAGTCCGTTGATTTATTTTTTAATCTACAGAAACCTGAATCTAAAAGATTGGCAGTCACATGTGATGCCCATATTCAGAAATCTTAGTTTTGGTGCATTGGGGGCCCCTGCTTGCCTTTTGGTCCTAGAAGGCATCTTAAGGTCTCATGCAAATTAAGCTCCTTGCAGCCACCCCAGAGATGTCAGGGTGCCCCAGATGGGCACACCGGTGACACCATGCCATCTGATGCTTGGACCCTCCCAGACAACTGCTTTGCCAGTGAATAATTCACTGGATTCAGCCATTGAGACACTGGGGAAACATAGCTGAGATGAAGTTGGCAGTGGAGACAGTTACCTAGCTCCTTCAAGGGAGGAAAGCACATACCACCATTCCTTCAGTAACTAGTCAGATAATTCTATTGGCAGGGTGCTATCAGTCACCAGCACCCTGCTGCAATGGAAACTAAGAAGTTTAGAAATCAGCTTCCATTTTATTGCAGGAACGCATGGGTAGAGACCAAAGAGCAGAGCAATGCATGGCTGTCAGCAATGAATGGTCATTAGTGGGGCTTGGGAGAGATAACAAATCCCCAGATAAGTCAATCTTTTGACAACAGTTATTGGTAACTAGAAGTTACATCAGACCCTGTGTTGGGCTTTAGGGAAACAGGTGAGGCCAATACCTTGCCTCTCCTTGACAAGTTCACATCAAGTGCGAAACGATGCAGTCAAGTTAGCAAATTATTATAGAAAGGACACAAAAAACTCAGTGAGCACAGAAGACAGGACTGCAGATTCTACCTGTGAAATATGAAAGGCTTCAGAGAAGAGTTGATATTTGAGATGGACATTGAGGATAAGTAGAAGATCATTGGATAAATGAGGACAGACCCTTCAGAGCAGCAGCATAACGTAATGCTCGAAGTCGTGGACTACGGAGTCAGACTTGTGAGATTATAGGTTAGGTCAGGGACTAACTTGGTGACTGAAATAGATTACTCTAATCGCTCTGTAACTCAGTTTCCCCATGTGAAAAAACGCAATTGTTCTCACTATTAAATTAGACAATCTATGTGAAAGCACTGGGCACAGTGCTTGGGAACTGGCAAGGGCCAAGAAATGTCAGCTCTTATCATGATTTGCAGAAGTAAAGGTTTGAAGTAGATGAGAAAACCAGTGTGACTTAGAGCTTTGGTACAAAATGAATAGTATTAACTGCTCAACTTAAGATTTTGGTATTTATCCCATAATCAATGGGGAATGCCAAGCGGTTTCTGACCTGAAGTATGCTACACTGAGTTGGGGTAGAGACCATGGGCCTGGATATATGGACATTAGAGAGGAGCCACTGACCTTGGGGCTTGACTCTGGGTGGTATAAATGAGGGCAGAGAGAAGGGAAGGGATCCTGAAGACATTAGCAGGGAGCTTCAACTGGTTTTGCTGACTGTGACGGTCAGTTTTACGTGTCAACTTGGTTAAGTTACAGTCTCCAGTTTTTAATCAAACACTAATCTAGGACTTGCTGTGAATGTATTTTGTGACTGTGATTAAATTCCTTAATCAGTTGGTTTTAAGTATGGGAGATTATCCTACATAAGTTGAGTGGGTCTGATTCAATCAGTTGAAAGACCTTAAGAGCAGGGCTGAGGCTTCCCTGCAGAAAAAGAAACTCAAGCTGTAGACAGCAGCTTGAGCCAAAAGCTCCAGCCTGCTTTTCCTAACAGCCTATTCTATGGCTTTGGATTTGCCTGGCCAATCCCCAACATCACATAAGCCAATTCTTTGCAATAAATCAGAATACATATCTCCTACTAGTTCTGTTTCTCTGGCCGAACCCAGATTTACACAATAACGGATTGGATAAAGGAAATGTGATCTGTCCATACAATGGAATATTATCCAGACTTTTAACAAAGAAGGGAAGCCTATCATTTGTGATAATATGGATAAACCTGGAGGGCATTATGTTAAGTGAGCCAGTCACAGGACAGATACTGCGTGATTTCACCTGTATGAAATCTAAAATAGTCAAACTCATAGAAGCAGAGAATAGAATGGTGGGTGCCAGGGGCTGGGGGGAAGAGAATAATAAGGGAGAGTTTGCTTAATGGGTATAAAGTTTCAGTTATACTAAATGAATACCCTCTAGAGATCTGCTGTACAACATTGTGTCTGTAGTTAACAGTATGATATTGTGCAGCTAAAAATTTGCATAAAGGGTGTATCTCATTTTAAGTGCTTATCACAGAAAAAGGAGGTGCAAAAGGAAACTTTTGAAGGTAACAGATAGGTTTGTTATTTTGACCATGGTGATAGCATCATGGGTGTATGCATATGTCCAAACTATCAAATTGGATACATTAAATCTGTGTATTTTTAATATCAATTATACTTCAATAAAGCTGTTTAAAAAAAAATGTAGAGCTAAAAGAAGCCACATCAGTTCCTAGAGATTCCTCACAAAGCCTTGGACATATGATTGGTTCCTGCCTCATCCTTGCACCAAAGTCTATAAACATCTCTCTTTTTTTTTTTTTTTTTTTTTTTTTTGTGAGACGGAGTCTTGCTCTGCCGCCCAGGCTGGAGTGCAGTGGCCGGATCTCAGCTCACTGCAAGCTCCGCCTCCGGGTTTACGCCATTCTCCTGCCTCAGCCTCCCGAGTAGCTGGGACTACAGGCGCCCGCTACCTCGCCCGGCTAGTTTTTTGTGTTCTTTTAGTAGAGACGAGGTTTCACCGTGTTAGCCAGGATGGTCTCGATCTCCTGACCTCGTGATCCGCCCGTCTCGGCCTCCCAAAGTGCTGGGATTACAGGCTTGAGCCACCGCGCCCGGCCAACATCTCTCTTTTACGCGGCTGCTTTTTCTGGACAAGGCAACATTCTTGTCTCAGTTGGCAGCTCTATAGAGCATATCGCAGAAGTTTGGACATATTGACTCTGACATACGGATCATGCTCCCAGGTTAATTTTTGTTTGGTTTTGTTCCTAATATACATCGTTTTATAAGGTTTCTTTTATGTTAGGCTGAGTCTTTGATCTCCCCAGAAAAAAAATTCTGCCTCCCCCCAGAGTTTCTTTTAATCTACAAAAATCACTGACCACAGCTGCAGACAGGGAAGGGTTGTGCAAAGAGAAAAGCCAAGCACAGTGAGAGAGTGTAGACTCAAAGAGAGGTAACTAGGAAGCACAGTGCGTTTCTCCAAGGCCTCTGACATTTGCGTGAGGTGCTCTTTGCAGTCATCCCAAGCCCTGAGTTCCAGAATGTGTGGCTAACAAATGAGAAGGGGAGATCCAGCTCTGTGCCAGGCTTGTCTCAAATATTAGCTATTCTCATTCTTGCATCAGTTTGGTGAGATAAAGACCATGATCTCTATTTAACAGTTGAGGAAACTGAGGCTCGGGGAGTGTCTTAGCTTGGCTCCCCTAGAAGCAAATGGTGAGGCAAAGGTTCCTTCCACTTTGATGGAATTTCAGATCTAAAGAAAAGTTGCAATAACAGCATAAAGAGTTCCAAAATACTCTTTATCCAGATTGGCTAACTGTTACATTTTCTTCTATTTGCCTTGTTATTCTCTTTCTTCTCCCCACCTCCCGTGGTTTTTTAATGAATTATTTGAAAGTAATTTACAGACCTCATGCACCTTTGCCCCTAAATATTTCAGAGTTTTTGTCCTAGGAATAAGGACGTCGTCGTCGTCGTCATTGTTGTTGTTGTTGTTGTTTTGAGACAGGGTCTGGCTCTGTTGTCCAGTTTGGAATGCAGTGGCACGATCTTGGCTCACTGTAGCCTCCAGCACCCAGACTAAAGTGAGTGATCCTCACACCTCAGCCTCCCAAGTAGCTGGGTCTATAGGCACGAGCCACCATGCCCAGCTAATTTTTTAATATTTTTTGTAGAGACAAAGTTTCTACAAAAATATTGCCCAGTTTGGTCTCAAAACTCCTGAGCTCAAATGGTCCACCCACCTTGGCCTCCCAAAGTGCTGGGATAACAGGTATGAGCTAACATGCCTAGTCAGGACATTCTCTTTTTTTTTTTTTAACTTTTATTTTAGTTTCAGGGTACATGTGCAGGTTTGTTACATAGGTAAACTGTTGTCATGTTTGATGTGCAAATTATTTTGTCACCCAATAACTATCAGGTGATGAAATAGTTAACTATTAGGTACTAGTCAACTATTGCGTACTAAGCCTAATACCCAATAGTTTTTTTTTCTGCTCCCCTCTCTCCTCGCACCCTCTCTCTCTGTTAGACCCCACCGTCTGTTGTTCCCCTCTTTGTGTCCATGTACTCTCATCACTTA
The DNA here is from genome assembly GCF_009764315.1 of Trachypithecus francoisi. NCBI lineage: Eukaryota > Metazoa > Chordata > Mammalia > Primates > Cercopithecidae > Trachypithecus > Trachypithecus francoisi. Next base: position 36,209,756 of record NW_022681467.1, read on the forward strand.
GCTCCCACTTATAAGAACATTTGATATTTGGGTTTCTGTTCCTGCATTACTTTTAATGCCACCATGGTACAATTACTGAATCATGAAATTTAACACTGTCACAATACTACTATCTGCACAGTCCACATTCAGATTTCATCAATTGTCCCAATAATGTCTTTTATACACTATTTATTTTTTCCTGGTTCAAGATCCAGTCCAGAACCAGGGATTATATTTAATTATCAGGTATCTTTAGTTTCCTTTAAGCTAAAATATTTCCTCAGCCTTTCTTTGCCTTTCTTGACCTTGACATTTCTGAAGAGTATTGGCTGAGAATTTTGTAGAATGTCCATCAATTTTGGTTTCACTGAGACAAAGATTTTTTTAAAGCACTCCCCAGGAGGTAGAACCACGGAAGGAAAATGGTCAGAAAAGTTGTACTATCAAGCAAAGTCCCACAGCAGGTGAGTCTGGCTCGGTCCCACAGGGAAGCTCTGCAAACAGTATGGGTCACACCTCAGAGCTGTCCCAGTTTAGGGACAATGGAGTTGGAGAATGTTTGACCCCTGCACCCAGCAATTGCTTTCAGCTCCAGCTCTCATGCACAGTGCCTAAGGGGCTCCTGCAGCCAGAAGGCACATAGGCTGGTCCATTGGCTGGTGAGTACAAACCGTGAAGGGATCTGGGGGAGTAAAGCTGGGTCACCGGCAGTGTATGCTGCAAAGAGTTTTACTTACCCAGAATCACATAGTTTGCAAGTGACAGAGATGGAATTCTGTGTCATTGATCTACATTCCATCACCTCCCTGAAGAACTAAAATCAACCAGAAGCCTGGATAATCCTGTGTCCCAGAGAGACAATGTGTCAGGCATCATTTTGTCATAGAAATGTGATTTTTTAAAAAAGTTTTTAAGCAGAATCCCATTGTTTCTGCATTTTGGAGTGTGGTTGGTTTTTATTTTCTTGACTTTTTCATTATTATAAAATGTCATGTAATGAGTTTACATGTGCGTCATAATTAGTAAGAGAAATGACCAAAATGCAGAACACTCGTGTCCCCAGGATACATGACTGTGGCTGTACAGCACAGCATCTGAGAGCCTGGGCTCTGGCTCCAGTCTCCCTGGATTCCTGTGCCGTCGCCAACGTGTCACCTGACTCTCAGAATATCCACTGAGCATCTGTAAAGGTAGTAACACCACCAACCAAGAGGTTGATGGAGAGTTCAACGAGATGAGGTGTGTATAACTCAGTTAACGCAGTACCCAGTGCATGGTGCGTGCTATGGTCGGAATGTTTATGTCCCCCCCAAATTCATATGTTAAAATCCTAAGGCTTAAATGGTGATATTAGCAGGTGAGGCCTTTGGGGAATAATTCACTCATGAGGGAGTATGAATGAGAATAATACCCTTATAAATGAAGCCTGAGGGAGCTTGATCACCCCTTCCACCGTATGAGGTCACAGTGAGAAGGCACCGTCTATGAGCAAGGAAGCAGGCCTTCACCAGACAATGAATCTGCTAGCATCTTGATCTTGAAATTCTCAACCCTTACAGCTGTGAGAAATAAGTTTCTGTTGTTGATGAGCCACCCAATCTATTGGCTATTTTGTTATAGCCACCCAAATGAGCTAAGCCAGTGAGCCCTTTGTAAATGTTAACTTTGTAAATGTTAATACCCGTGATTTAGGCCGGGTGCAGTGGCTCATGCCTGTAGCCCCAGCACTTCGGGAGGCTGAGTCGGGCGGATCACTTGAGTCCATGAGTTCAAGACCAGCCTGGTCAGCATAGCAAAACCCCATCTATACTAAAAATACAAAATTTAGCTGGATGTGGTGGTGCACACCTGTAGTCCCAGCTACTCAGGAGACTGAAGCAGGAGAATTGCTTGAACCTGGAGGCAGAGGTTGCAATGAGCCAAGATTGCGCCACTGCACTCCAGCCTGGGCGACAGAGTGAGACTCTGTCTCAAAGAAACAAATATATATATACCTTTGATTTACTCAGAGGGTGTGGTGGGTCTGCCTTGCCTGCATCTGGGTCTGCCTTGCCTGCATTCACCTTTGTCCCTGCCCCCCTTTTAATCTCCTCTGCTCAACCCAGGCCAGCTTGGCAGTCAGTGGTTGAAGTATTTGATGAGGAGGTTGATAAGAACAATGTGAATATTCATCTGTGGGCTGGTGGAGACAATATTGGGGTGAGAGAAAGTAGCCATGAGGATAGAACTCATAAGACAAAGCCCTAAGAGCTTACGGGTGAAAATGTGAGCTGGCTCCACCTGAGATACCACTTCCTGCTCAGTCTTTGTTCTTTTAAGGAAGAGTCTACCCAGTCACTGAAGGCCATGTGAAAACACAAAAATATGTGCAGATCCTCCTTCCACATGTCACTTCCCTCCTCAAAACCTCCCAGCAGTTCCCCATTGTCCTTGGGCTAAAAAACAAATCCTATCAAGTGTCTTCAAGGCTATTCATGGACTAGTTCTCACCTCCTATCCAGTGTCATCTGCTATCACCTCCACCTACAATCACCACCCAACGCACTGTCCTCTGAAATGTTCCTCCTGAGTCACTTGCCTTTTCCCAAACACACCATACAGGTTCACTCCTTCATGCCTTTGCACAATGTTGCTTCCTCTTTCTGTAAGATGAATCCCTGTGGAGGGCAGATTCTAAGATGGCTTCCAGTGATCCTACCTTCTGATATTCTTGCCATTGCATAATTCCCCTCTTTGGGACCTAATAACTCCTCCAAGTTACTGGAAGAGAAAAATGATGGGATGTCACCTCCAAAATTAGGTAACAAAGACTCTTGTTTGTCTTGTTCATCCTTTCTTGGTTGCTTGTTCTGATGGAAGCCAGATCCCATGTTGTTAAGGGACCCACATGGCAAGGAACTGAGGGAGGCCTTCAGCTAGCAACCAGTGAGTAGCTGGGGCCCTCACTCCAGAAGTTCATAAGAAACTGAATTATGCCAACATCCACATGAATAAACTTGGAAAGGGATCCTGCCCCAGTTTAGTCTTCAGATGAAACCTCAGGACCAGTCAACACCCTGATGCAGCCTTAGGGGAGACCCTGAGCCCAAGAACTTAATTTATCCATGCCCTGATTTTTGACCCACAAAACTGTTAGATAATGCATGTTTTGGTTTTAAAATTCTAAGTTTGAGAGAAAACTGATACACAGCAATAGAGAACTAATACATATACCTTTCGATCTGCCAAAGTCATATTCACTTACTCTAGTATTACTTGTCCTAGGAAGTCTTCTCTGGCTTCCTGCCCTTCACCTAGGTTGAGTTTGTCAGCCCTCCTGGGTGGTGCCATCATGCCCTGTATTTCCCCATCACAGCTCCAAACATGGTACTACAATTTCCTAACAATTTGTCAGCCTCTCTCTCTGGAATGTGAGTCCTTTGGAACCAGGACTTGTGGCTTATTTACCTCCATAACCCCAAAGCAAGCCCAGTACCTGACACCTAATAATAATACCAAATATTTATGAGCACTCATTGTATGTCAAGCTACATTTTCTTTTCAAACTTTATCTCACTGAAGCTTCCAATTAAGCATCATTAAGCCCATTTTACTGATGACAAAATTGAGGCTCAAAAAGATTACACAAGCTAATATGTGGCAGAAGTGGAACTTTAACCCAGGCAGCATGGCTCCAAAGTTCTAGCTCTGTATAGTAAGCACTTGTTAACTGACTACCCAACTGAGGATGTGCTATGTGGCCATAGGATTGACCACAGACCCCATATGACTGGGCATCTATGTATATGCCCCACAGAACAGTGAGAGCCCCACAAAGTTTCAGAGATAAGTTAGGAGCCAGTGAGCTTCTAACTTGGGAACTATTCCCAGTCTTGACTTTGAAACAGCTGGGCTGGGATTTCCCGGAAAGCCTGAGCCAGAGGCCAAGACTGAAGTCAGGGAGCAAAGTTAAGTGGCCAAGTCAGGGGCCAATCAGCCATGGTGAGTCCCCAGAGATTAGAGTCCTTGAGCCAAGTGAGGACAAAGCTGGGGCTTGAGGGCAGAAGACAGCCATCTGGGAGACCCAGGTCTCTGAAAGCTCATAAATATGTATTCATTCATCCAATCAATTCCACTGTTAAGACGCAAGTCTTGGTGTTTATTGAGCATGTGCTATATGTCAGATACTGTCTAGGGCTAGGATAGAACAGTAAACATGTCAGACAAAAATTTTTGTCCTTGTGACTTTACATTGCCATGGGGATAGAGAGACAGGAAGACAATTAAAATGAATAAGGATATTATAAGATAGAAAGTTTTTAAGTACTATGCAGAAATAAATCAAAAAAAAGAGGAGAAAGGGGAACCAGGGTGTGAGGAGAAGCATGGATGCATTCAGTAGGAAAATTATCTCATGTGGAAAATATAAAGAACTTGGCCTTATGTGTAGCATCCATGTGATAAATGTTAATGTTATGACTCCTACTCTGAGAACAAGAGTGGGGAGGTGTCTTAATTTGTCCTAAAGCTAGTTCAGCGAGTTTTAAGGGGGATCCCTCTATCTTTAGTATCAAAATTCACTGAGTCAAGCTCATGAACATTAACGTGCATTGGTTCCAGTGGAAGACAGATTTCTAAGCAATGTGGGGACAGATTTCTAAGCAATGTGGGAGACTCTGATGGGATATGGACAACCATAAAACCCAAGGTCTTCTCTGTGAGTACAAGGATGAGGGAGCAGGTGAATATAAAGTTCACAGTACCACCTGAATAAATCAGCTGGTCACAAACCAGCAGCTAGGACTATATATGATGGCACACCCAGACCTTGGGCTCTAATCCATCAGGCAGGTCAAGGGACCAGAAGCAGAAGCTGTGATGTAAAGATGGGCAAACAGGCTATGTTGAGGAAGGTCAAGATCTTCCCATGGCCTCACTCAGTGCTGGGCCCACCAGCAACACAAGTAACTCTAGTCCCAATGCAGGCTCATCTGAGACCTTGACAGCTGCTGGTCTGATCCAAACAGATATCCGGGGAATTAGGGCTCAGCTTGCAGCTGATGTAGCCAGTCCAACTCCTGAATTCTCCAAATCACACTCTTCAACATGCATCACCTAGCGCTCTTAGGCTGAGATTTTGTATCATGGCCACACTTAGAGCCTAACCTCATCCTTTCCCAGCCTAGATCTATTTAATCATCCTAGCCAACCTCTCTGAACTTCTAGGTATGACCCCAGAGGCACCCAAGGCATGGCAAGTTTGTCTCAGAAGCATATGATGCCTTTTTTCACTCCTGCCCCTTTTTGCCCTCAGCAGTCTCCTGGGGTGACTTCTAAGAAACACCTATTAGGTGCCAGACACCATGATCATGTAATCCTCAGAGCATCTCTACCAAGGATCTACATTATCCATTTCACGAGATGAGACAACTGGAGCTGCAAGACAGTACATATACTAAGGAAGGAAGCATGCACCCAGGATTTTGACCCAGGTCCGTGTGAATCCAGTCCATGCTTCTTCCATAAGACCATGCAGCCTCTGGCCCACATTTTTCATCCATAAAATGGGTTCAGTAGAGCTTACTTCATATAGCTACTGTGAAATTTCCATAAGAAACTACAAAACCTTCAGCACAGGACCTAATAAGGGCCTGAGAGAAGTGACATCATCTTTCAGCCTTCGTGAGACATTCTGCTCATTGCTTTGAGAAAATAACAGGGTAGGAAGGAAATGGGTATCCTTGGAAAGACTCAGCTCCGTCTTCTCAAGAGAGGAAGCTACTCTCTAGCTCCTGGGCCCTCATAACTCTAACCAGGAAAGTGCTCATTTATTGAGAATCAGGGCCACACACAAGCCAGGAGCATCTGCTCAAGTATTAAAAGTGAGCCTGTACGGCCCTGCTATTAAACTCCCTGTGGGTGAGCTGGGTTAACGGTGGGGCCTCATGTGATAAGTCATTAATCTCCACATGTAATGCAAGAGCCATACAACTCACTTCAGCCTTAATCTCCCATGAGTTACAGCTTCTTCTGTGATTCATAAAACAGATCAATCACACCTCCCAGGCTCTCATCTATTTATTACTGCTTTTTAAGTGCTTGGAGAGGGAGAACCTGGTGGATGTTTTTCATCCCTTCCCCATCTAGGCAGACCTCCACAGTCTGCAGGAAAATGGACTCTATGCCTCAACTCAGGTCACAGACTAAGATTAGTTGAACTCTGAAGCTTGCAAGGAGCTGACAATTTTGTGTCTATAGCAGCTGGAAGGCACCTCCCTATTGCTCAGAAAAGGAACTGGGATCAGGTTTGGTCATCACCACCTTGCATCCGGAAGGCTTATTAGTGTGGTGGGTTTAAACACAGCCATGAACTTCTTGACACTTCTCTCATTGAGAGGTAGGATCTCTGTCTGCCCTCCTTGAATCTGAGTGGTCTTTTGACTGCTTCAGTAGGATGTGGCAGACATGATGCTATGTTTGTCTTCCAAGGTTTGTCATAAAAGACCACAAAGTTTCCATCTTATTCTCTGGGACACTGTGCTGCCACATAAGGAGTCACACCAGAATAGAAACATGCAGTCCCAGCTGAGTCCAGCTTCCAGCCATTCCTGCCAAGGCGCCAGATGCATGAAATCAGATTCTCCAATCTCCTACCTTTCGAGTCACCTCCACATTTTTTAGTCTTCCCAACTGAGGCCTCAGTCAAGCTTTAATGCAGAGTCAAGCAATCCTTACTGTACCCTCTCTGAAATCCCAACCTACAGAAACTGTGGGCATATTAAAATGGTTGTTTTCTATATCATTAAGTTTGGGGTAGTTTGTTACACAGCAATAGGAACTGTAACAGTCAGCAAGGAAGCACACCAGTAGCAGAATAGTAGTAACAAAAGGGAAAGTACTCACTGCATGCCTCCTCTCTGTCAGTCACTTTGCATATTTTAGTATTTCAATCTATCTTTACCAAATTCCTGCAAAGTGGGTGCTATTGTCCGTACTTTACAGAAGAAGGAATGATGATTCTGAAAGAATAGGTTACCTACCTCAGGCCACACAGCAAAGTTGGTATCCACAGCTCTGGCTGCAGATCCAAACCCCTAGTTGTTCCTCTGGCCACACTGACTACCAAACAGCTTTGCCTGAATTCTCTACATATTTCAACTATTTTGCCTAAACTTTTCCAAAGTCATTCAGGTATTTGGCTTTAATTACCTGAATATTTCAACCATTTTTCCTGACTTTGTTGGTGTCTTAGTAATTTGTACCTAAATCTCTGCTGAGATTTGTCCTATGGTGGTGGGTGTCGTGAGGTTGTGGGGGTCGTAGCTTCTTGACCACAATTTTAGGAGCTGGACAGGAGTGGACACTCCACAGCAAGCCCCAAAACTTGGGGCTTCAGGCATGGGCCTGGCATTGGGAAGGATGTAGATTATAAGTCCTCCTGGGCCACCCATGTCCATGGGACACTGTCCACAGAAGCAGTATGAGGCCAGGAGAGTGCAAGCTTGACTGCCTGAACTCCCTCTTGGCCTCATGAGAACCTTGGAGAGTGCAACTCTTGCCTTCTCCTTGCAAATAATGTCAGCCTTCCAGACACAAGCCATTGCCTGGTGAGTTTCATCTCCTAGTCTTCCCACAAGGAAGCTGCTTAAACACAAGTCTGCAAGATCATGATCCAGCTTCATAGCCCTATGGTGTATAACCCCTGCAAGTAGTAGCCCTGGGAGGTGACCTCAGGTGGATAGTGTGTGGCTACTCAAAATTCATTCAAAGTAGAAGTGGAGACAGCAAGGCATGAGTGTGGAAAGACAAGACAAAGATGGTGCTAACTCCAATCATTAAGCGATACTGTAGGCCTACCTCAGCTAAGAACTTAAACACCCACTCCAGGTTCCCACCATCCGTCCACCCTCCAGCCAGAAGGATCTTTTAAGATAAATGAATCAGATCACAGTTCACTTCTTCATTTAAAACCTTCTAACAGTGTTCTGCCACACAGGGGCTAAAAATCCAAACTCCATACCATAGTCTAGCAGAGATGCTCAAACTTAGCATGCATCAGAATGACCTGTGGGGTTTATTACAATACAGATTGCTGGGCTTCACCTCCTGAGTATCCTATTCAGCAGATCATGGGTGGGGTTCAGGCATATGTATTTCTAACAAGTTCTCAGGGGATGCTGATGCTCCTGAGAACTACTGGCCCATAGGACCCAGCATATTTTGACTCCTGTTGGCCTCTTCAGCCTCACTTTTTCCTAACCTAACTCTCACTCACATATACCAAGCCACAAAGACTCCCACTGGGATCCATAAACTCACCTGACTGTTGTTTGCTTTCAGGACCTTAGTGCTCAGGAGGGCCTTCTATGTGTCCCACTAGTCCCCAGTCCTGAAAACCTTCTCATTCTCCAGGGTTCTAGTTGATGCCGTCTCCTAAAATATCCCTTCCCTGTCCTCACCCACTAAGGATAACCTCACCCTGGTACCTTCATTCACTGCTTCCCTTCTGTTTTCTTCTTAGCAAGCCCTAATGTGTAATGGGAATTATAACTCTTTATTTATTGGGGTATCTCTTTGTATATTTGTGAGAGTTTTCTCTTGCCATTTTAGACTTTAGGTTCTCTCCAACCAGATTCTGTCTTAATCACCACGGTAATCCCAGCACCCCACTCCATGCCTGTCACATGGTGGGTGCTCAGAAAATGTTTGTTAAATTGGTACATTGCCTTAATTCATTCTCATTACAACCCTGGGAGAAAGGAATTATTAAGGCCATTTCACAGATGAGGAAACAGGTTCAAAGAGGGAAGTCCCATGTTCAAGATCAAACAATCAGGCATTGAACCTAGGTCTGTACCTAGGTCTGTGGACTCCAAAGGTCTTAACCCACTCTGTGTCCATTGGGGGACAAATAAAGGAGCAGGGCTATTGAGGAAAAATGATATGGATAAAATACTGGAGAACAGAAATGAGGCAAGCAAATAGCAAGGAGACAGGCAGAAAGGTCAGCTGGCATAAGGACTTGGGCACCCTCCAGACACCCCAGTGACCTGAGGGGACAAAGAAACAAATAAGGGTGCTCACCCAGCTCCACGTGGAGTCCAGGCAGCTGCTGCCTGAAGCACTGTGGGGTTGCTGCAATTCCACCTTTAGGTGTGAAGGCTTTTGCATTTCCATCCCCATCCCCTCCATCAGACTCTGCTGGTGTCTCATTGGTCTGGACAGTAGGTGGAGCAGACCGTGGACACTGGGAAGGGGCAGGGTTCAGGGCAAAGGCAGGGCATGAATGGGGGAAAAGAGAAGAGCTGAACCAGACTGGGAACAGGGACACAAGAGGACACCATGGCCAGCTACATCTGCTTCCAAGAGCTGAGATTCTACGGCCAAAGGTCTTACACTCCGTGATATGAATTCCCCTTCCTGTTGCGCAATGACCACCCTGGCATTGCACCAGAGGGCTGAGGTCCAGGGGTCAAGCCCCCTTTAGGGCTGCACCCTGGCCTCATGCTCATGGCCATGTGTTGTCTGGACAGCAGTGCTGTGCCTGGAAGGAGGGAACCTCCTACTGGAGACTATGTAGGGCACTAAGGAGAAAGGGAGAGAAGGAGGTATGGCCTCAGCTTCTGCCTCCATAGCCCAAGCATCAGTCCACAAAGAAACAGGAATGGGGTACAAGGCCGTGAGCTTCAGGGCAAAGAAGGCCTCCTGCAGGGTGCTGCTCAGAGACAGAGGTGGACATCTGCAGAAGATATGCACAAATAATTCCCCAGCACCTCAGAAGATAGATATTCCCAGGAGGCAATGCACCTCTCCCCAAAAGTGGCATAGAAACCTCTTTCTCCTTCTATTTCCCAACTTAAAAGCTCACTAACAAGGGCTAAGGGCCTCTAGCTTAAAGGCAAAGAGGACATTTGAAAAGACATTGCTCCTCATGTGTGTGTGTGTGTGTGTGTGTGTGTATGCTCGCGCACGTGTGTGCACATGTCAAGGTGTACCTGTGTGTGCACATTCAAAAAACTGGGAGGAGGAAGAAGTAGAGGGTAGATGATAGAACAAAATGTGTAACCCAGTTAATGTAGGTCTAGAATCCAACAGTGGTCAGTAAGGGGAAAAGACCAGTCCAAATCATTAATCAATCCACCGATAGTTATTTAACTTTATTACATGCCGAGGACTATTTTGAACACTTGGGACACAAGAGAAAATGGCACAAACATTAAGCCTGACTTCATGAAGCTTATGATGTAGTGGGAAATATAGCCAATACATTTATATACTGTTGAGTATAATAAGACAGAAATAACAGATGGAGCATTGTGGGAATGAACACCAGAGGACTCATCTAGCCTGGGAAGGGAGGCCTCCCAGAAGAAGCAATATTTAAGAGAACAACTGAAGGGTGAGTAGAAATTAGCTAGGTAAAGTGGCAGGAATGCAGGACACAAGGGCCAAAGTCTTTCTGATGTAGAGCAGAGAGCAAGAGAGAACATGAGATAGCCTGAGATACAGCCAAGACAAATTAGAAAGAATCTCAAAGAAATAAAAGTAGTAATTATTACTTTAAAGCACACACTCAAACTAGTTTAACAAAATGTTGTTTTAATTATATCTACCTTAATGAACAGATAAAACAGTTTGTAATTAGTTCTGTAATTGGTTATGTGAAAAGAGATGCATCTTCAAGTTCTAAAGCATATGTCCCGTAGACAATTTATGAGTAAATAAAAAAAGAAGCTTCTTCAAGTACTAAAGTATGTTGCCCTAAAGAGCTGTCACATTCCAGTGTCTTGTAGACATCTTTTTTTCATGGGTTCTGCAAAAGTAGACTGTATCCTAGTCATGCCTGGATCACAAACAAAAAGAATTATAAAGAGCTTTTACTCTAGATGCAAGTGACTCTACTGAACAGACTGACAGATCTGGGTTCAAATCCCACTTCTGTCACTCACAAGTTCTGTGACCTTGGGCAATTTCCTGAACCTCTCTAAGGCTCAATCTTTAAAATGGGGATGAAGATAATGCTATTACATAAAGTTGTTATGAAAACTAAGCAAGGCCACACACACAAAGTATATAGCACAGTGCACAACATTTATTTGCATTTAATAAACACCAACTGTTATGTGGACCCATGCATGTTATGTTAATTGACTACTGTTGGCATGACAAACTACTATGAATTTAGGAGCTTAAACAATGCATATTGATTGGAGGAACCAAGATGGTCCGACAAAAGCAGCTCCAGTCTGTGGCTTTCACTGAGAAGAATGAAAATGGTGAGTGAATCCCGCTCCATCAACTGAGGTATCCAGGTTCTCTCACTGGGACTGATTAGGAAGTTGACATGACCCACATAGAGCAAGTAAAAGAGCCTTTCCTGACTGCTGGCAGTCCAGATGAGGGGGATTCTTCCCAGTGCAGCCAAACCTGCTCAGCCAAGGGGCAGACAGACGGCTTATTTGAGCAGGTCTCTGATTCCATGCCTCCTGACTGGGTGAGACTTCCCAACAGGGGTTGTTGGACACCTTGTACAGGAGCTTTCTGGCCTGCATCAGCTCAGTGCCCCTCTGGAATGGAGCTCCCAGAGGAAGGAGCAGGCAGCCATCTTTGCTATTCTGCAGCCTCCACTGGTGATACCTCCAGGTGCAAGAGGGACCAAGGAGAATTGGATCTGGAATGGTTCCCCTGTAAACTGCAGCAGCCCTACAGAAGAGGGGGCTATTTGTTAAAAGAAAAACAAACAAACAAAGCAACAACAAGAACAACATCAACAAAAAAGACCCCACAAAAACCCCATCCAAACATAAGCAGTCCCAAAGACTGAAGGTAGATAAACCCACAAAGAAGAGAAAGAATCAGTGCAAAAAGGCTGAAAACTCAAAAAGCCAGAGCACTTTTTTTTCTTCAAATGATTGCAACACCTGTCCAGCAAGGGCACAGAACTGGGCTGAGGCTGAGATGGATGAATTGACAGAAGCAGGTTTCAAAAGGTGGGTAATAGTGAACTTTGTTGAGCTAAAGGAGTATGTTTTAACTCAAGGCAAAGAAGCTAAGAACCACAAGAAAACATTACAAGAGCTGCTAACCAAAATAACCAGTTTAGAGAGAAACATAAATGACTTGATGGAGCTGGAAAACACAACATGAGAACTTCACAATGCAATCACAAGTATCAATAGCCAAATAGAGCAAGTGGAGGAAAGGATCTCAGAGCCTGAAGACTATCTTGCTGAAATAAGACAGGCACATAAGGTTAGAGAAAAAAGAATGAAAAGGAACAAACAAAACCTCCAAGAATTGTGGGATTGTGTAAGAAGACTGAAGCTGCAACTGATTGGGGTACCTGAAACAGACTGGGAGAACAGAACCGAATCAGAAAACATACTTCATGATATCATCCAGGAGAACTTCCCCACCCTAACAAGACAGGCCAACATTCAAAATCAGGAAATCCAGAGAACTCCAGTAAGATGCTCCATGAGAAGATCAACCTCAAGACACATAATCAGATTCTCCAAGGTCAAAATGAAGGAAAAAATGTTAAAGGCAGCCAGAGAAAAGGGTCTGGTCACCTACAAAAGGAAGCCCATCAGACTAACAGCAGACCTCTCAGTGGAAACCCTACAAGCCAGAAGAGATTGGGGGCCAATATTCAACATTCTTAAAATAATTTCCAACCCAGAATTTCACATTCTGCCAAACTAAGCTTCATAAGTGAGGGAGGAATAAAATCCTTTTCAGACAAGCAAATACTGACAGAATTTGTCACCACCAGGCCTGCCTTGCAAGACCTTCTGAAGGAAACACTAAATATGGAAAGGAAAAACTACCAGCCACTATGAAAACATGTTGAAGTACACAGACCAATGACACTATGAAGCAACTACATTAACAAGTCTGCAAAATAACCAACCAGCCAGCATCATGATGACATGGTCAAATTCACACATAGCAATATTAACCTTAAACGTAAATGGGCTAAATGCCCCCAATTGAAAGACATAGAATGGCAAACTGGATAAAATGACAAGACCCGCCAGTATGCTGTATTTAAGAGCCCCTTCTCATGTGCAAAGACACAGATAGGCTCAAAATAATGGGATGGAGGAAAATTTGCCAACCAAATGGAAAGCAGAAAAAAGCAGGGGTTGCCATCCTATTTTCTAACAAAACAGACTTTAAATCAACAAAGACCAAAAAAGACAAAGAAAGGCATTACATAATGGTAAAGGATTCAATTCAACAAGCATAACTAACTATCCTAAATATATATGCACCCAATACAGGGGCACCCAGTTTCATAAAACAAGTTCTTAGAGACCTACAAAGAGACTTAGACTCCCACACAATACTAGTAGGAGACTTTAACACCCCACTACCAATATTAGATAGATTATTGAGACAGAAAATGAACAAAGATGTTCAGGACTTGAACTCAACTCTGGATCAAGTGGACCTGATATATATCTACAGAACTCTTCACCCATAAACAATAGAATATACATTCTTCTCAGTGTCACATGGCACTAAATTGATCATATAATTAGAAGTAAAATACACCTCAGCAATTGCAAAAGAACTGAAATGTAACAAACAGTCTCTCAGACCACAGCACAATCAAATTAGAACTCAAGATTAAGAAACTCACTCAAAACCACACAACTACATGGAAATTGAACAACCTGCCTCTGAATGACTCCTGGGTAAATAATGAAATTAAGGCAGAAATCAAGAAGTTTTTTGAAACCAAATGAGAACAAACAACATACCAGAATCTCTGGGATGCAGCTAAAACAGTATTAAGAGGGAAATTTATAGCACTAAGTGCCCACATCAAAAAGCTAGAAAGATCTCAAATCGACGTCCTAACATCACAACTAAAAGAACTGGAGCAAACAAACCCCAAAGCTAGCAGAAGACAAGTAATAACCAAGATCAGACTGGAACTGAAGGAGACAGAGACACAAAAAAAAACCTTCAAAAAAATCAATGAATAAAACCGTTAGCCAGACTAAAAGAAGAAAAGATAGAAGAATCAAATAGACACAATGAAAAATAATAAAAAAAAATAAAGGGGATACCACCACTGACCCCACAGAAATGCAAACATTAGAGAATACTATAAACACCTCTATGCAAATCTAGAAGATATGGATACATTCCTGGACACATACACCCTCCCAAGACTGAACTAGGAAGAAGCTGAATCCTCGAATGACCAAAAACAAGTTCTGAAATTAAGGCAGTAATAAATAGCCTACCAAACAAAACAAGCCAAAAACCAGATGGATTTACAGCTGAATTCTTCCAGAGGTACAAAGAGGAGCTGGGACCATTTCTTCTGAAACTTTTCCAAACAATTGAAAAGGAGGGACTTCTCCCTATCCCATTTTATGAGGCCAGCATTACCCTGATATCAAAACCTGGCAGAGATATAACAGAAAAAGAAAACTTCAGTCCAGTATCCCTGATGAATATCAGTGCAAAAATCCTCAATAAAATACTGGCAAACCTAATTCAGAAGCACATCAAAAAGTTTATCTACCACAATCAGCTCAGTTTCATCCTTGGGATGCAAGGCTGACTCAACAAACACAAATCAATAAACAGAACTAAAGACAAAATCACATAATTCATCACATAAACAGAACTAAAGACAAAAATCACACGATTATCTCAATAGATACAGAAAAAGCCTTAGATAAAATTAAACATCTCTTCATGTTAAAAATTCTTGATAAACTAGATATTGAAGGAACATACCTCAAAATAATAAGGTATAACAAACTCACAATCAATACAATACTGAATGGGCAAAAGCTGGAAACATTCTCCTTGAAAAGTGGCACAAGACAAGGATGCCCTCTCCCACTACTCCTATTCAACATAGTAATGGAAGTTCTCGCCAGGGCAATCAGGCGAGAGAAAGAAATAAAGTTACTCAAATAGGAAGAGAGGAAGTCAAATTGTCATTGTTTGCAAATGACATGATCCTATATCTAGAAAACCCCATCATCTCAGCCCAAAAGCTTCTTAAGCTGATAAGCAGCTTCAGCAAAGTCTCAGAGTACAAAATCAATGTGCAAAAGTCACAAGCATTCCTACATGCCAAAACAGAAAAGCAGAGAGCCAAATTATGAATGAACTCCCATTCCAATTGCTCCAAACAGAATAATATACCTACAAATATGGCTAACAAAGGACATGAGGGACCTCTTCAAGGAAAACTACAAAACACTGCTCAAGGAAATCAGAGAGGCCAGAAACAAATAGAAAAACATTCCATGCTTATTGATAGGAAGAATCAATATTGTGAATATGGCCATACTGTCCAAACCAATTTACAGATTGAATGCTATTTCCACTAAACTACAACTGACATTCTTCACAGAATTAGAAAAAAAAAAACTATTTTAAAATTCATATGGAACCAAAAAGGAGCCTGTATAGCCAAGAAAATCCTATGCTAAAAGAACAAAGCTGGAGACATCACACTACCTAACTTCAAACTGTACTACAAGCCTACAGTAACCAAAACAGCATGGTATTGGTACAAAAACAGACACGTACACCAATGGACACAAATAGAGAATTCAGAAATAAGATCGTACATCTTCAACCATCTGATCTTTGACAAACCTGACAAAAACAAGCAATGGGGAAAGGATTCCCTATTTAACAAATGTGTGCTGGGAGAACTGGCTAGCCAGATGCAGAAAGCTGAAACTGGACCCCTGCCTTACACCTTGCATAAAAATTAACTCAAGATGGATTAAAGACTTAAACATAAAACCCAAACTATAAAAACCCTAAAGAGAGGCAGAGCAAGATGGCCGAATAGGAACAGCTCCAGTCTCCAACTCCCAGCGCAAGCAACACAGAAAACTGGTGATTTCTGCATTTCCAACTGAGGTACTGGGGTCATCTCACTAGGGAGTGCCGGACAATCGGTGCTGGTCAGCTGCTGCAGCCCGACCAGCGAGAGCTGAAGCAGGGCGAGGCATCACCTCACCTGGGAAGCGCAAGGGGGAAGGGAATCCCTTTTCCTAGCCAGGGGAACTGAGACACGCAACACCTGGAAAATCGGGTGACTCCCACCCCAATACTGCGCTTTAAGCAAACGGGCACACCAGGAGAATATATCCCACACCTGGCCAGGAGGGTCCCACGCCCACGGAGCCTCCCTCATTGCTAACACAGCGGTCTGCGATCTAACTGCAAGGCAGCAGCGAGGCTGGGGGAGGGGCGCCCACCATTGCTGAGGCTTAAGTAGGTAAACAAAGCCGCTGGGAAGCTCCAACTGGGTGGAGCTCACAGCAGCTCAAGGAAACCTGCCTGTCTCTGTAGACGCCACCTCTGGGGACAGGGCACAGTTAACAACAACAACAACAAAAGCAGCAGGAACCTCTGCAGATGCAAACGACTCTGTCTGACAGCTTTGAAGAGAGCAGTGGATCTCCCAACACCAAGGTTGAGATCTGAGAAGGGACAGACTGCCTGCTCAAGTGGGTCCCTGACCCCTGAGTAGCCTAACTGGGAGACATCCCCCACTAGGGGCAGTCTGACACCCCACACCTCACAGGGTGGAGTACACCCCTAAGAGGAAGCTTCCAAAGGAAGAATCAGACAGGTACACTCGCTGTTCAGCAATATTCTATCTTCTGCAACCTCTGCTGCTGATACCCAGGCAAACAGGGTCTGGAGTGGACCTGAAACAATCTCCAACAGACCTACAGCTGAGGGTCCTGACTGTTAGAAGGAAAACTATCAAACAGGAAGGACACCTATACCAAAACCCCATCAGTACGTCACCATCATCAAAGACCAGAGGCAGATAAAACCACAAAGATGGGGAAAAAGCAGGGCAGAAAAGCTGGAAATTCAAAAAATAAGAGCGCATCTCCCCCTGCAAAGGAGCGCAGCCCATCGCCAGCAACGGATCAAAGCTGGTCAGAGAATGACTTTGACGAGATGAGAGAAGAAGGCTTCAGTCCATCAAACTTCTCAGAGCTAAAGGAGGAATTACGTACCCAGCGCAAAGAAACTAAAAATCTTGAAAAAAGAGTGGAAGAATTGACAGCTAGACTAATTAATGCAGAGAAGGTCATAAACGAAATGACAGAGATGAAAACTATGACACGAGAAATACGTGACAAATGCACAAGCTTCAGTAACCGACTCGATCAACTGGAAGAAAGAGTATCAGCGATTGAGGATCAAATGAATGAAATGAAGCGAGAAGAGAAACCAAAAGAAAAAAGAAGAAAAAGAAATGAACAAAGTCTGCAAGAAGTATGGGATTATGTAAAAAGACCAAATCTACGTCTGATTGGGGTGCCTGAAAGTGAGGGGGAAAATGGAACCAAATTGGAAAACACTCTTCAGGATATCATCCAGGAGAACTTCCCCAACCTAGTAGGGCAGGCCAACATTCAAATTCAGGAAATACAGAGAACGCCACAAAGATACTCCTCGAGAAGAGCAACTCCAAGACACATAATTGCCAGATTCACCAAAGCTGAAATGAAGGAAAGAATCTTAAGGGCAGCCAGAGAGAAAGGTCGGGTTACCCACAAAGGGAAGCCCATCAGACTAACAGCAGATCTCTCGGCAGAAACTCTACAAGCCGGAAGAGAGTGGGGGGCCAATATTCAACATTCTTAAAGAAAAGAATTTTAAACCTAGAATTTCATATCCAGCCAAACTAAGTTTCATCAGTGAAGGAGAAATAAAATCCTTTACAGATAAGCAAATGCTTAGAGATTTTGTCACTACCAGGCCTGCCTTACAAGAGATCCTGAAGGAAGCCCTAAACATGGAAAGGAACAACCGGTACCAGCCATTGCAAAAACATGCCAAAATGTAAAGACCATCGAGGCTAGGAAGAAACTGCATCAACTAACGAGCAAAATAACCAGTTAATATCATAATGGCAGGATCAAGTTCACACATAACAATATTAACCTTAAATGTAAATGGACTAAATGCTCCAATTAAAAGACACAGACTGGCAAACTGGATAAAGAGTCAAGACCCATCAGTCTGCTGTATTCAGGAGACCCATCTCACATGCAGAGACATACATAGGCTCAAAATAAAGGGATGGAGGAAGATCTACCAAGCAAATGGAGAACAAAAAAAAGCAGGGGTTGCAATCCTAGTCTCTGATAAAACAGACTTTAAACCATCAAAGATCAAAAGAGACAAAGAAGGCCATTACATAATGGTAAAGGGATCAATTCAACAGGAAGAGCTAACTCTCCTAAATATATATGCACCCAATACAGGAGCACCCAGATTCATAAAGCAAGTCCCTAGAGACTTACAAAGAGACTTAGACTCCCATACAATAATAATGGGAGACTTCAACACTCCACTGTCAACATTAGACAGATCAACGAGACAGAAAGTTAACAAGGATATCCAGGAATTGAACTCATCTCTGCACCAAGCGGACCTAATAGACATCTATAGAACTCTCCACCCCAAATCAACAGAATATACATTCTTCTCAGCACCACATCGCACTTATTCCAAAATTGACCACATAATTGGAAGTAAAGCACTCCTCAGCAAATGTAAAAGAACAGAAATTATAACAAACTGTCTCTCAGACCACAGTGCAATCAAACTAGAACTCAGAACTAAGAAACTCAATCAAAACCGCTCAACTACATGGAAACTGAACAACCTGCTCCTGAATGACTACTGGGTACATAACGAAATGAAGGCAGAAATAAAGATGTTCTTTGAAACCAATGAGAACAAAGATACAACATACCAGAATCTCTGGGACACATTTAAAGCAGTGTGTAGAGGGAAATTTATAGCACTAAATGCCCACAAGAGAAAGCAGGAAAGATCTAAAATTGACACTCTAACATCACAATTAAAAGAACTAGAGAGGCAAGAGCAAACACATTCAAAAGCTAGCAGAAGGCAAGAAATAACTAAGATCAGAGCAGAACTGAAGGAGATAGAGACACAAAAAACCCTCCAAAAAATCAATGAATCCAGGAGTTGGTTTTTTGAAAAGATCAACAAAATTGACAGACCGCTAGCAAGACTAATAAAGAAGAAAAGAGAGAGGAATCAAATAGACGCAATAAAAAATGATAAAGGGGATATCACCACCGACCCCACAGAAATACAAACTACCATCAGAGAATACTATAAACACCTCTACGCAAATCAACTAGAAAATCTAGAAGAAATGGATAATTTCCTGGACACTTACACTCTTCCAAGACTAAACCAGGAAGAAGCTGAATCCCTGAATAGACCAATAGCAGGCTCTGAAATTGAGGCAATAATTAATAGCCTACCAACCAAAAAAAGTCCAGGACCAGATGGATTCACAGCTGAATTCTACCAGAGGTACAAGGAGGAGCTGGTACCATTCCTTCTGAAACTATTCCAATCAATAGAAAAAGAGGGAATCCTCCCTAACTCATTTTATGAGGCCAACATCATCCTGATACCAAAGCCTGGCAGAGACACAACAAAAAAAGAGAATTTTAGACCAATATCCCTGATGAACATCGATGCAAAAATCCTCAATAAAATACTGGCAAATCGGATTCAGAAGCACATCAAAAAGCTTATCCACCATGATCAAGAGGGCTTCATCCCTGGGATGCAAGGCTGGTTCAACATTCGCAAATCAATAAACGTAATCCAGCATATAAACAGAACCAAAGACAAGAACCACATGATTATCTCAATAGATGCAGAAAAGGCTTTTGACAAAATTCAACAGCCCTTCATGCTAAAAATGCTCAATAAATTCGGTATTGATGGAACGTACCTCAAAATAATAAGAGCTATTTATGACAAACCCACAGCTAATATCATACCGAATGGGCAAAAACTGGAAAAATTCCTTTGAAAACTGGCACAAGACAGGGATGCCCTCTCTCACCACTCCTATTCAACGTAGTGTTGGAAGTTCTGGCTAGGGCAATCAGGCAAGAGAAAGAAATAAAGGGTATGCAGTTAGGAAAAGAAGAAGTCAAATTGTCCCTGTTTGCAGATGACATGATTGTATATTTAGAAAACCCCATTGTCTCAGCCCAAAATCTCCTTAAGCTGATAAGCAACTTCAGCAAAGTCTCAGGATACACAATTAATGTGCAAAAATCACAAGCATTCTTATACACCAGTAACAGACAAACAGAGAGCCAAATCAGGAATGAACTTCCATTCACAATTGCTTCAAAGAGAATAAAATACCTAGGAATCCAACTTACAAGGGATGTAAAGGACCTCTTCAAGGAGAACTACAAACAACTGCTCAGTGAAATAAAAGAGGACACAAACAAATGGAAGAACATACCACGCTCATGGATAGGAAGAATCAATATCGTGAAAATGGCCATACTGCCCAAGGTTATTTATAGATTCAATGCCATCCCCATCAAGCTACCAATGAGTTTCTTCACAGAATTGGAAAAAACTGCTTTAAAGTTCATTTGGAACCAAAAAGAGCCCGCATTGCCAAAACAATCCTAAGTCAAAAGGACAAAGCTGGAGGCATCATGCTACCTGACTTCAAACTATACTACAAGGCTACAGTAACCAAAACAGCATGGTACTGGTACCAAAACAGAGATATAGACCAATGGAACAGAACAGAGTCCTCAGAAATAATACCACACATCTACAGCCATCTGATCTTTGACAAACCTGAGAGAAACAAGAAATGGGGAAGGATTCCCTATTTAATAATGGTGCTGGGAAAATTGGCTAGCCATAAGTAGAAAGCTGAAACTGGATCCTTTCCTTACTCCTTATACGAAAATTAATTCAAGATGGATTAGAGACTTAAATGTTAGACCTAATACCATAAAAACCCTAGAAGAAAACCTAGGTAATACCATTCAGGACATAGGCATGGGCAAGGACTTCATGTCTAAAACACCAAAAGCAACGGCAGCAAAAGCAAAAATTGACAAATGGGATCTAATTAAACTAAAGAGCTTCTGCACAGCAAAAGAAACTACCATCAGAGTGAACAGGCAACCTACAGAATGGGAGAAAATTTTTGCAATCTACTCATCTGACAAACGGCTAATATTCAGAATCTACAAAGAACTCAAACAAATATACAAGAAAAAAACAAACAAACCCCATCAAAAAGTGGGCAAAGGATGTGAACAGACATTTCTTAAAAGAAGACATTCATACAGCCAACAGACATATGAAAAAATGCTCATCATCACTCACCATCAGAGAAATGCAAATCAAAACCACAATGAGATACCATCTCACACCAGTTAGAATGGTAATCATTAAAAAGTCAGGAAACAACAGGTGTTGGAGAGGATGTGGAGAAATAGGAACACTTTTACACTGTTGGTGGGATTGTAAACCAGTTCAACCATTATGGAAAACAGTATGGCAATTCCTCAAGGATCTAGAACTAGATGTACCATATGACCCAGCCATCCCACTACTGGGTATATACCCAAAGGATTATAAATCATGCTGCTATAAAGACACATGCACACGTATGTTTATTGCGGCACTATTCACAATAGCAAAGACTTGGAATCAACCCAAATGTCCATCTGTGACAGACTGGATTAAGAAAATGTGGCACATATACACCATGGAATACTATGCAGCCATAAAAAAGGATGAGTTTGCGTCCTTTGTAGGGACATGGATGCAGCTGGAAACCATCATTCTTAGCAAACTATCACAAGAACAGAAAACCAAACACCACATGTTCTCACTCATAGGTGGGAACTGAACAATGAGATCACTTGGACTCGGGAAGGGGAACATCACACACCGGGGCCTATCATGGGGAGGGGGGAGGGGGGAGGGATTGCATTGGGAGTTATACCTGATATAATGATGAATTGATGGGTGCTGACGAGATGATGGGTGCAGCACACCAACATGGCACAAGTATACATATGTAACAAACCTGCACATTATGCACATGTACCCTAGAACTTAAAGTATAATAATAAAAAAATTAATTAAAAAAAAGAAAAGAAAAGGCAAGACTTGGCCATTTCATATGCCAAAATTGTAAAAAAAAAATGGTAAAACAAATTATCCTGCTATAATTAAAAAAAGAATTTGCCATAACAAATCATACTCTTCACACTTGTTTCTGAGTTGATATTCTGTCACCTCCCAACATCCTTGGAAAGCAGGTGATGTTATTATACCTATTCCACTGTTAAGCAAACTGAGGCTCAGAATGATTGTGCCACTTGTTCAATATCTCACAGGAATAATGAGGGCAGCATCAAATCTGGGTCTGTCTGACTCCCAGTTCGTACCACTGGAAGAAGACCCACGTTAAAGACACTATCTTGGATCTTTTGTGGAAAGCAGGGCCAGGACCAGGGTAAGACAAGGGAAGTACAAAATTTAAGGAGATTCTCACTTTCAGGTACTGACCCTGCACTTGCATGACTCTGAGAGTGAGCACTTCCTTAAAAGTAAGTACTAAACCACACAATCTTCAAGGAACCTGTGTGGTTCATTTTCTGTATCAACTTGGCTGGGCTACAGTGCCCAGGTATTGAACCAAACACCAGCCTAATCATTGCCATCAAGGTATTTTTTTCTGCTATGATTAACATTTAAATCAGTTGACTTTGAGTAAAGCGGAGTACTCTTTGTAATGTGGGTCTGCCTCATCCTGTAAGTTGAAGAACTTAAGGGAAAAGACACAAAAAATAATGAATTCTTCCTCCACATAACTTAAGACTGAGAACGACGACATCATCTCTTCCCTGAGTCTTCAGCCTGCCACCTGCTCTGCAAATTTCAGACTTGCCAGCCCCTACTATCACATGAGCCAAATTCTCCAAAATAATTGTAGATAGATAGGTAGACAGGTAGGTAGGCAGGAAGGTAGGTAGAAATATAAATGCTGTATATAGATAAAAATATATTTTCTTTTGTTTCTTTAGAGAACCTGGCTGATAAAGTACCTTAAAATCACTATCATCTAAGCAATGAAAAGCAAGCACCTAACAGCTCACCCTGATAGAAGAGCCCAGTGTAGTGGGAGGTAAAATTCACAATGGCTGAATGCTGCTCTAAAGACAAACTGCCAACATTCAATCCTAGCTCAGCTGCTGGCTATGTTATGTGCCCTTGAGAAACTTTCTTTTTAAATTTTTATTGATACATAATAATTGTACACATTAATGGGGTACATGTGTTATTTTGGTATATGCATACAATGTGTAATGATCAAATCAGTGTAATTATAATATTCATCACCTCAAAAATAAAATAAAATAAAATAAATAAATAAAAATAAATAAAAAAAATTAAAACCCTAGAAGAAAATCTAGGCAATACTATTCAGGACATAGGCATGGACAAAGATTTCATGACGAAAATGGAAAAAGCAATTGCAACAAAAGCAAAAATTGACAAATGGGATCTAATTAAATTCAAAAAACTCCAGCACTGCAAAAAACAAACAAACAAACAAACAAAAAAAAAAAACAAGAAAAAAACCTATCATCAGAGTGAACAGAAAACCTACAGAATGGGAGAAAATTTTTGCAACCTATCCATCTGATAAAGGTCTAACATCCAGAGTCTACAAGGAACTTAAACAAATTTACAAGAAAAAAAATTAAGCAACCCCATTAAAAAGTGGGCATGGCACAGGAACATACACTTCTCAAAGGGAGACATTCATGCAGCCAACAAACATATGAAAAAAAGGCTCAACATCACTCATCATCAGAGAAATGCAAATCAAAACCACAATGAGATACCATCTCATGCCAGTAAGAATGGCGATTATTAAAATGTCAAAAAACAACAGATGCTGGTGAGGCTGCAGAAAGATAGGAACGCTTTTACACTGTTGATGGGAATGTAAGTTAGTTCAACCACTGTGGAAGACAGTGTGGTGATTTTCCAAAGACCCAAAACCAGAAATTCCATTTGACCCAGCAATCCCATTACTGGGTATATACCCAAAGGAATATAAATAGTTCTATGATAAAGATACATGCACATGTATGTTTATTGCAGCACTTTTCACAATAGTAAAGACATGGCATCAACCCCAATGCCCAACAATGATATACTGGATAAAGAAACATATGGAACATGTACACTATGGAATACTATACAGGAATGAGATCTTGTCCTTTGCAGGGACATGGATGGAGCTGGAAGTCATTACCCTCTGCAAACTAATGCAGGAATATAAAATGAAACACTGCATGTTCTCACTTGTAAGTGGGAGCTGAACAGTGAGAACACATAGACACAGGGAGGGGAGCAACACACACTGGGGCCTGTCAGGGGCCAGAGGGAGCATGGGAAGGGATAGTATCAGGAAAAATAACTAATGCATGTGGGGCTTAACATTTAGGTGATGGGTTGACAGGTGCAGCAAACCACCATGGCACATGTTTTCCTACATAACAAAACTGCACATTCCTGCACATGTACCCCAGAACTTAAAATTTAATTTAATTTAATTTTTTAAAATCATCTAATTTCAAAGCTTTATCAGGTTTAAAATTAAAATTTATATTTATACTTTTGCCAAAAAACAGTGCATATTTATTATTTATAGTTCTCTGGGTTAGAAGTCCAACACAGGTCTCAAGGGGCTCCTCAAGGTGTCAGCAGGGCTGCCTTCTATTTTAGGGGCTCTAGGGGAGATCCATTTTCTTGCCTATTCCAGCTTTGAGAGGCCACCACATTCCTTGCCTCCTGACCCCTTCCTCCATCTTCAAAGCCAGCAAGGTTGCATCTCTGACCCTTCTTCCCTATTCACATATACCTCTGACCACAGTTGGAAGGGTTCTCCAATTTCAAGGATTTATGTGATTAAATTAGGCCCACCTGGATAATCCAGGATAATCTCCCCATCTCAAGGTCCATAATCTTAAATCACTCTGCAAAGTACTTTTGCAAAGTCAAGTAACAGGTTCACAGGATTAAGGCATGGGCATTTTTAAGGGGCCATTTTTCTGCCTACCACAGATGTATATCCTTAACTGCATGTCATTACAATGATTTTTTTTCATAAAAGATAAATGAGGTCCTTGTAACTATAGAGTCTTCTACTCTTCCTCTCTTCCTTTGCCCTCTCCCACTTTCTTATTGTTACTGCAAGCGAGTTTCTCACATCAAGTGTAAATCCATTGCACAGTTAATTTTAAGGCCCTTAGTGTCCCTAATTCCTCTTGCTTTTGGAGGTTACTTTGCCATATCATCATTAAACCATGTTAAAATATGTTCATATCTTATACTGAATGAAACTCCTATGTAACTAAAGAGTTGAATTGAATTTGTTGACAAAATGTTGAGTTTTATGTACAGTTAATTAAAATTAATTTTTATACTTTGCAGTTTTCTGTACTTTTTATATCCCAGCTATTTTCATAGATTTCAGAAAAGTTCATAGGTCCATAGACACTGCCATAAAGACTCAGTGAACAAAAAGACCCTAAATCAATAGATACTCTTCCAGGAGAAGGGGGGAAGGAGAAGGAGAAGGAAAGGAAAGGAAAGGAAAGGAAAGGAAAGGAAAGGAAAGGAGAGGAGAGGAGAGGAGAGGAGAGGAGAGGAGAGGAGGGAGGGAGGGAAGGAGGAAGGGAGGGGAAGGAGGAAGGGAGGGGAAGGAGGAAGGGAGGGGAAGGAGGAAGGGTTGGGAAGAAGAAAGGGATGGGAAGGAGGAAGGGTTGGGAAGGAGAAAGGGAGGGGAAGGAGGGAGGGAGGGGAAGGAGGAAGGGAGGGGAAGGAGGAAGGGTTGGGAAGGAGAAAGGGATGGGAAGGAGGAAGGGTTGGGAAGAAGAAAGGGATGGGAAGGAGAAAGGGAAGGAAGGAGGGAGAAAAGAAGGAAGAAAGAAAGAAATAATGGAGGGAGGGAAGAAGGAAGGAAGGGAGGGAGGCAGGGAGGGAGGGAAAGGAGAAATGGAGGGGAAGGATAAAGGGAAGGAAACAGGAAGAAAAGAAGGAAAAGAGAAAGAAATAATGGAGGGAGGGAGGAAGGAAGGAAAGAAGGAAGGAAGGAAGGAAGGAAGGAAGGAAGGAAGGAAGGAAGGAAGGAGGGAGGGAGGGAGGGAGGGAGAAACTTGACTACTTAGTGCTCTCTAGTGTGAAAACTCAATGACCCACTGTCTCTCCCAGTGCCAGGACCATTGTTCAACCCATCCATGAGTAATTCAGTCATTTGTTTATTAATTTATACAACAAACAGTTCCTTTGCACCTGTAAAGGGCCCACTCCCACTGGGCACTAGGGACACCATGATGAATAGGGCCCTGTCCCCATCCTCATGGATCTTCCAGTCTTTACCTAATCTTGTACGTGAGTAGACATACATCACCTTTACTTGAAGGAACAGGGTTGGCCCACTGTCAGGGAACCTACCTACCCATCACCAAGAACGGCTAGATGAGTACCAGGTCTTTACATGCATAGATAAAAATTCAGTTCCTTAGCTGGCTTCTTTCCTATTTTATTACAATTTACATATTGTGACGTGCACAGATTTTAAGGAGACTGGTTTTCCAGTTTGACTGAAACCCATAGAACTTCCCTTTCACCCAGAAAAGTTCTCTTGTGCCCTTTTCCGGCAATTTCTCCTCCCTGGAAGCAACCACTGCCCTGATTTCTCACCACGAGTTAGCTTTGCCTGTTCTAGAACTTCACATTTGTGGAGTCACACAGATAAACACTTGTGTCTGGCTTTTTGTGCTCAGCAGGATATTTTTGAGATTCATTCATGTTGCGAACAGATCAATAATCTGTTTATTTTAACTGCTGAGTTGTATCTCACAAATAGACCATAAATTTTTACCCATTCTCCTGTGAATGAATATTTTGAGTTGTCTCCAGTTTTAGGTTATTGTGATTGAAGCTGCTATGAATATTTTTGTAAATAATTTTTTGTGGATATATGTTTTTATTTCTCTCAGATAAGTACCAAGAAATAGAATGACTAGGTCATAGGCTAGATGCACATCTAACTCTTTAAGAAACTGTCACATCGTTTTTTAAAGTGGATGAACCATTCGCAGTCCACCCATGATGTTCTGGCGGCTCCACATGCTCACCAACATCTAGACTTGTCTTTCCCATCTTTTTTGCTCTACACATTCTGGAAACTCAACTCAGAACTCTGTATTTAATTATTTTTTTCTGCTTTTAGAGACAGAGTCTCTCTCTGTTGCCCAGGCAGGAGTGCGATCACACAATCACAGCTCACTGCATCCTCAAACTCCTGGGCTCCAGGGATCCTCCCACCTCAGCCTCCCCAGCAGCTGAGATTACAGGTGTGTGCCACTGCGCTCAGCTAGTTGGCTTATTTTTTGTAGATATGAGGTCTCGCTCTGTTGCCCAGACTGGCCTAGAACTCCTGGCTTCAAGTGATCTTCCCACTTCGACCCTCCAAAGTGCTGGGATTACAGGCATCACCCACTGTGTCCAGCTAGAGCTCTGTATTTTTTTAAAACGGAAATGTTTAATATAGGGTGCAAAGAATGCCTCAGGGAAACTCAGGTCCTTCCTAGAATTGTAGTTTAAAGTGTATGTATATTTGTTAGCATCCATTTTTCTGAAAGAAGGAAATGCAATTTTCAAAAACTAATGAAGTACAGCTCTAAGAAAGGTATTTATATTTGAAAAAACAATTCTTAAGAATCAATGGAGCTTACCTTACCTTCTAAGATGGAACCAAACCCAGAATGCAGTCCACAAACCGCTCTTCCAGGGAGAAAGGAGTGGTGGGAAAGATGATCAAGGTTTCCTAGCAAGAGCCTCTTTAGGGCCTATTGGAGGCTTGCCCCATTAAGATTAAGGCTTGCAAAGACTGTAGGCTAACAATACCTTTTGTCCTAGAGTAAGAAAGAGCCCTCCTCAGCAACACTTGTGGGCATTTCTCCTATTGATCTGGCTGCACCACAAAGGTGAACAATGACAAAACCACCTTTTTCCCCTTATGACCTACAGCCCCCAAACAGTATCCCTAGACAGCTTCAATCTCATACCAGCACAACTGATGACTTTGAAATCTGCAGATCTACCTTCATCTGCATAGACTCCAAGTATCTCCTCAGAATGGACCTGCTTAGACCTTGGAAGCCCAGTCTGGATAAAGATCCCTTTTCCCTGCTGCAAAAGTGCCTAGCTCTGCTCTATCCAATCCAGAGCCATATGTGGCCAAGCAGCACTTGAAATGTGACTGGTCCAAATTGAGATGTGCTGACACCATGAAATACATAGCAGATGTTAAACTTAGAATGAAGACAGGCAAATTTCAAAAGATCTCATTACAAATTTTTTCTATTGATTGGATATTGAAGTGATCATATGTGGGATAACTGGGTTAGATAAAATCTACTATTAAAATTAATTTCACCTGCTTCTTTTTTAAATACAACTACTAGAAAATTTAAAATTACATATGTGTCTTGCATTTTATATATATATTCTATCCCTTGCTGTAGCATATTCTGCTCTGTGTGGACATATGTCCCAAAACTCAGGCCCGCTCTATGCGGCCATCATCACAACCTGGTAGGTTAGATGCCCTGGGTCCGCCCCCTACCCCACCATCTGCAAGAACTTCAGCAAAACCTCTTGTGGTCTTTACGCTGGGTGTAAAACAGCTAACACCGGCCCCTGGTGGTCTGGCCAGGTTCACAGGTCAAGAATACTGCTGCCTATCCCTAAGCCCAACCATGAGCCTCAAAAGAAGCCCGTGGCCATGGGCTTATATGATGAAGAAGTGGCCAGCCACCAACTAGTGACACAGCATCTGGTACTAAAGCCAATCACTAAAGTGCAAGGGATTCAGGGAGGGGGACCAACCAGCCTCGTTTGCCTAGGGCTGGGGAGTTTCTGGGAAGTGGGAATTTCATGGGGTTTTTTTTGTTCGGTTGGTTGGTTGGTTTTGGTTTTGTTTTCTTGTTGTTGTTTTGTTTTGTTTGTTTGTTTGTTTTTGAAAGGAAATTTCACTCTTGTCACACAGGCTGGAGTTCAATGGCACAATCTCGGCTCACCGCAACCTCCGCCTCCCAGGTTCAAGCAATTCTCGTGTCTCAGTCTCCTGAGTCGCTGGGATTACAGGCATGCGCCACCAAGCTCCGCTAATTTTGTATGTTTAGTAGAGACAGGGTTTCTCCACGTTGGGCAGGCTAGTCTCGAACTCCCGACTTCAGGTGATCCGCCCACCTTGGTTTCCCAAAGTGCTGGGATTACAGGTATGAGCCACTGCACCGGCGGATTTTTAGTTTTTAAAACAAGACAGGCCTAGGCAAACCAAAATAAGCTGCTCACCTTAGACCCAGGTATGCACGTGAGACCTGATTATCAGGGGTCCTAGGGCAGACCAACTCTCCCACCCATCAACAGAGCCTTGAGATATTTGTGGGATGTGCAGGGAAAATATAAAAATTCCAACCGCTGCAGGCCTCACCTGGGCCACTGCCGTCCCTGAAACAGGTGAAAACTGAAATTCTCAAGCCACACCCACGGGAGCAGCAGGAGGAAGAATGGGGAAAACCCTTTAGCAGTGATTTGGATTCCTACTCCCTCCCTCCTCCATGGAGCTGTCTGTGTGTGACTGAGCAGCTAGTTTCCCTCACTCTCTGGGGGTGGGGTCAGGGTGGGGAGTCTGCCTGACTCACTGCCCAGGCCACAGGCCTGTCTGCTTGTCCCCAGACAGGGGACCTACCTACCCACTGTCCTTCCGCTCTGTTGTCAGCCACAGGCTGTGCCCAAGAGGGCACATGGGGTTGGTGGGGGGAGGAGGGTAGGCTTCCTTGGCTGAGGCAGAGGAAGGTGCTTTCTGTCTCAAGTTCCGCTCACAGGTCAGATATCACCAGCCTTGTGATCATTAATCTCCCATTGTCTCCTTTCAACACATACCAGTGTCTTCAACACTAAGTCCCTTGCAGAGGGAATGGGATAGGGACAGAGCCTCACATGCTTTTCTGCTTCCCTGTGGATTTGTGAGGCTGATATCCAGGTGAAGAGATCAAGTAGAGTTTCGTTCATTCACTCAAATGTTCACTGTACCTAGTAACAGCCAGACACTGAGAAAAGTGCTAGAAATATAACAATGAACAAAGTTCCTGCACTCATGATGCTTACTGTCTAGTGGGAGAAACCAATGATAAAAGAGTCAGTAAAAAAAAAAAAAAAATTAATAAGAGTTATGGGAGAAGAAGAGCTGGGTACGGTGAGAACATATATCCAAAGATCTATCATATTCTGGGCAATCATGGAGTGCTTCCATGAGGAAGCAAGGTTTATGTTGAGACCCAAAATGAGGAAGAGTTAACATATACTTAACTGTGCACCCTAGACCTTCAAGGATGGGGACTGCCTCTCTGAGCAGCCGCAGGGAGGCCTCTGGAGTGGTCTCCACACTGTGATGCTGGGTGAACCTTACCTATGGCCTGATACACTCAGGCCTCAGAGCAGGGCCTAGGTTGTCCCCATTTAGGGCGGATTCTCAGACCTCTCTGGAAGGAAGAGACCCCAGGCATGGGAGAGTAGGACCTAATCTCAGGAAGGAACACAAGCCCTAGATTAAGACTGTGGGCTCTAGAATCCAACAATCTGAATCTGAATTTCGGGACCATCTCTGAGTCTGTTTCCTCATCTGTTAAATGGGAGCAAAACAGCACGTATTTCACAAAGCTGTGGTGAGAATTTTAAAAGGCAATCCATGGAGAGAGCTGAGGGTGGTGTCTGGCACACAGCAAATACTAAATAAAAAGTGAGATTTCCTGCTTTCAATTTTTAGTGTTACAGTGAAGAAAGATTAAAAGTGCTGTGGGAACCGACTACCTCCTATCATTTATCTTACAGGAACAATCATTTAAAAGAAACTCCAAAACTGGCAAAATGCCACATTGTGTCTCAAGGAAGAAATATTGGATCCAAGCCTGGAAGGGTGGCCATGTGACTTGCAGAGAAAGAGTATGAAGAAAGGCACGAAGACCAGAATGGGTGGGGCGCGTGCGGGAGCAGTGCCGGAGCGCTGGAGGGGAGAGGAGATGACAGAGCGTCAGGGTAAAGGGCTGGGCAAGGCGGGGCAGGAGGAGTCGGAAGGCCCTGCTAACAAGCTTTGCCTTCATCCTAAAGGCAGCAGCCAGGCTATTGAAGATTTGAGAGTTGGTTGGTGATCTGTTGGGGTTTGCATAGGCAGAATAGAGATTTCCTGGGGAAAAAAAAAAAAAAAAACTGGAGGCCAGGGACCAAGGAGGGGGCTGATGTGAGTGTCTAAGGCCAGCCTCAGACATCTATCAGAACACCCAGGGCTGTTTCTTGGTTCCATGCCTTGACAACCCACTATGTCCTCTGCTTGGAATTTCAACAAACTTACCTTCCAAAAATTAATCAAGTAATTCATTTATTTAACTAGTATTAATTAAGCACTTACCCTGTGTGAAGCTCAGAATCTCCACTCTCACGAAATTGATGGTCTGGTGCAGGGGCCAGCAAACTTTTTCTATAAAGAACCATAGAGTAAATACTTCAGGCTTCGTGGATCACAGGGGCTCTGTTACAACTCTGCCATTGCAGAGCAAAATCACCCATAGACTCTATGGAGGTAAATGAGCCTGGCTGCATTTCAATAAAACTTTATTTATAAAAACAGGCAGTAGGCCAGATTTGGCCCGAGGGCTGGTCAATTCCTGTTAAAATATAACATAAGCCATAAACATGAGCCACTGTCTATTTAAACTACATATGCAGTTAAAAATTTTCTAGTAGCCACATTTCAAAAAGTAAAAGTAAATGAGTGAAATTAACTTTAATGATACATTTTATTTGATGCAACAATATATCCAAAATATTATTTTAACATGTAATCAATATAAAAAAGTAATGAGCTATTTCCCATTCTTTTTTATACTAAGCCTTTGAAATTTGATGCATATTTTACATTGACAGCACATGTCAATTAGGATTAGCCACATTTCAAGTGTTTGATAACCACGTACGACTGGTGGCCACCATATTGGATGATACAGGCCTAGCAGGATAGTGGAGGGTGGCTAGGGGAGAGGACGCATGGCAGACTAATATTGGCTCAGGGCATAAATTAATTATGATACCTATCCAGCTTGACCACTTGATTGCTGGGTAATTTTGGACATGGTTCTTACTAATCTGGGTATCATTAGGCCCAAAGTAACAAATGAGGAGTTAGCTTCAGCCCCTAGGTTCTCTCCAGCTCAACAATATAGAAATTCTAGACTTGGTTTAGTGGATGGGGTCATCAACTTGGATTTTCTTTGCTAAAAAGCACCTTGGATAGCACAATCATCTGATACTGCCTTGTACTTGTATTAGTGTAAGGCTTTCTGTGGCAACCCCACCATCCACCTCTCCAGGGGCCTGTGAGGCCAGCTATCTGCTCCTGAGGGGTCAGGGGATGTATATATAAGGTAGAGAAGGGATAGGAGAATCACCCTCCCCAGCTCTCTGGGGAAAATGTGCCTCCTCATCCACACACACAGGCACATACATGCATGCATGCGTACACTTAAACACACACACAAGAACACACAGACACACATGCGCACATGCACACACAGGGGCACACACATGCACACACAGGCACACTCATAGGTACACGAATGCACAGAGGTAACAGCTGTGATCTCCAGGCCTTAAGGTGCAGGACGTGGGAACAGAAATACGCTCCTCCTGAGTCAGAGGGTGAGTCAGAATATTCTGGAGAGCTTCAGAAGGGAGCAGCAGGAGGGGCTGATGGTGAGGAAGGGAGCCAGGTCCCTAGGGGAGAGGGAGGGAGAATGGGCAGGTTTCCCAGTCATGGAGCCAGGGAAACACGTCCTGTAAGGAATAGGGTCTGCTGCCTCGCCAATTTGGGTCCTGAAGGATAGCCTGTGTGGGGGAGTGCAAAGTGAGGGGCATGAGGAGAAGGAAGTGGCCTTTTGAGCTGCCAAGCAGGGAAGGATTCAGACAGGGGTGTATAAAGCCAGCTCTGTGAGACAGATCACCTGCCCTCCGTGAAGGTTCAGTCTCAGACTCTCGCACTGCAGCAGCAGAGTTTCTTGAAGCCTAGGCTGCTGAGTGAGTGCGTTGTTGTTGCTAACCCATGCTGACCTGGGGAAACTGAGGAAGAGGCCACACTGGTGTCCTATGTGGCCCAGGCTGGGACAGGTGAGATCAGCTCTCCATGGCAGGGGTCTGTGGGACATACCAACTGTAGCCTAATTTAGGCACATGACCAGGGCTGGGGAACAGCTAAGCCACCTTGTGGGGCTCTCAGAGCTCAAGAAGCCTCGAAAAACCATCAGATCCAGGCAGCAGAGTCTGGCAGAACCAGGTGGGAGGACAGGATGAGGACACCTTCAGGAGGAGCCAGACCAACCAAAAAGGGAGGGGACTGAGGGTCTTGACAGATGCAGCTAGGCCTGTGAAGTGGCCCCCACAGTGTGGTGCTGGGTTTGATCACCTCCTGGCTGACCCACTCAGGCCTAAGGGCAGAAACTAGGCTGTCCCTAGTCAGGACTGATTCCAGGATGTGGGATAAAGGGGTCCCTGCAGAAAGAACCCAGGGAACCCAGGCATGGGTAGAGGAAGGCGACTGGGCAGAAATGGCCCCTCCAACCCATTCCCCATCTGCCAGTTCTGTGTGTACAGTGTTCACATCACCCTGACTTAGTTTGGGTTCCCTGGAGAGCAGAGCCTGCGATAAGGCCTTTGGTACAGGTAGTTGATTTGGGAGACGATCCCAGGAAGTACTCCAGTGAGTACTGAAATACTCCAATGAACATTTCCTTTGAGCATCATGTTTCTGCTCTAAAAGTTTCAGATTCTGGAGCATTTTGGATTTGGGATTTTCAAATTTGGGATCCTCAGCCTGTATATGGGAATATTACTGAGGTCATTACTGTAGGCAAAGGGGGCTTGGGTGTACCAGGATCTCTGGGAAGTGTACAGAAGGCCTCCCAGAATTTTCCATCTGAAAAACAGGAAGCTGGGGCCTTTATCCACTAGTCTCCACAGCTTTATGGTTGAAGGTCGCCCCCAGGAGAGCTCATTTCCTGCCATCGCCTCCCCTGTAGCTCTGGAGAAAGCTGTGGAGCAGAATGAGGAAAGATGTGGAGAGCACTGGAGGTGGGAGTCAGGCAGTGCTGCCCTCTCGCAGCTCTGCACCCCTCCCATGCCTTCAAATAAACTCCAGACTCCTTCCCATGGCTCACAAGTCACTTTTAGCCCTGGCCCCTGCCTGCTTTTCCAACCCCATCTCCCTCCTCCCTCGTCCTTGCTCATAACGTCATAGCTAGAAGTACTGATGAACAGCCATATTGGTCCCCTTTCCATTCCCAGAAACTACCATGCCCCAGAGTCTTTGCATGAAACTGCAACACGTGGTTACAATGGTCAACTCCTTCTCATTCTCAGGTCTCAGAAAACTATCCCCCACTTAGCAAGATCTCCCCTGATAAATCAATCTACCTGAGGTCAAATCCTCCTGTATTATCTCCCATATCCCAGGAGCGTGCTAGTAAATGTTAACAAACGGTTCTCACAGGAAAACAAAAGCCCTCATTTGTCGTATCTCCTAATTTTCATAATGTAAATATTCCCATCATGGTCAATATCAAGCTAGCAACATGTGGTCACTGGATATGGTTTTAGGCAAAGAAGTACAACAACGCACTCATTATTATGTATTATTTTCATCGTATGGATACAATGGAAGTAAAATAATTGAGTGATGCATTTCATTTTTTATTTTGATTGTATGTAATTTATATGATATATGATATATTATTTATTATATTATATATTATTTATTAAAATACATATTTATATAATTTAATGTTTATAATGGCTGTGCTTAACAACTGGCTCACAAAAACCCCTGAAAATTTAACAATTGGCTCTCACGAGCTAATATGAATCAGTGCCAATTCATATCACTAACTTACATCACCCATGTGCACTTTTTAAAATGTGTAATTCTTTTTCTTCCTTGCTTTACTATTCTTATGCTAGCCTTCTAGAATGTGGGTTCCTTGAGGGTAGAAGCTATGACTCTTTTTTTCTTAGCTGTGTTCTTAGAGACCAGCACAATACCTAACCCACAAAAGGAATCCAATAACTATTTGTTGAACAAAGGTATAAATGCATGAATGCATGAATGAATGGGCAAATGAGATCAATAGGGTTGGGCATGCCTGCTGTGGACTGAAGAGAGAATACTCACCTTGAGTGACCCATGTTGAATGCCACAAGGCTTATTGGGGTGCTTATGACAGAGGTGGGGACAAGATCCAAAGGAGCAGAACAGGCCCAGAGGTTCCAGGCCGGAGAAGCCAGGAAGTGGTAAGGGAGATGAATCGGGAATCATTGCTGAAGGCTCTTGGGCTCTCAGGGGTAGTCCCTGTTAGGGCTTCATCCCCTCCCCACAGCACAGTTGGCCCCCTGGCAGGTGGGGCTCTCAGACACATCCAGAGCCAGCAGAGTTCTCTACCCCAGCCCTCCACATGAGGCTTTGCATGGGAGGGCTGAGCAGGCCACCTAGGTTCAAAGGTTTGCCCAATCTGCTCTGGTATACCTGGGATCCCAACCATTCCTGACACCCAGGCCAGCTGCACTCCCTACATAGGGGTGCCAAGGACCTGGAGGAAACAAGCTCAGCAAGCCTGTACTCATCAGCTCTCCAACGAGTGTCCAACCTTCTGCCACCCCCTCCAGCCTGGAAGCCTGCTGCCCTAACAGGAGACACCTGACTTCACCTGTCTGTTTGCAGCACCTAGCACAAAGCCTGAACAAGGCAGATGCAGGGAATGCTTGCAGCATGAACGAGCCAATGAGTAAGGCAGCTTCCCAGCAGAGCACATGTGAATCAGCAGCATTTCCCAGTTAGGCCAGTCCCAGGTCTGGCACTGGGAAAGAGCACAGAGGTGCCAGGCCAGCTCTGCCCTTGACTGCAATCCAGGGTAGTGGCCAAGAACCCAGTCCTAGAGTCAGCCAGACTGAGGCCACATCCCAGTTCTACTACTCTCCCACTTGGGCCTTCATTTCATCATCTGTAAAATAAGGACAAATCATCATAGCAACTACCTCAACAGGTGACTGGAAGAAGCAAATGAAATGATATAAGAGGCTTGCAAATTTCCTGGAACAGCAAAAGAGCGCGATAGATTTAGCCTTTAATTTGTGAATACTTATATAGCAAATTTTTTGTGCTAGGAACTTTATGCCTTAAGCCCCTTATTAGTATTAACTCATTTAATATCATACTTGTATTGAGATCTTAATGCTACACTATATTGCCTCTCATTTTTTTTTCCTTTTCATTTGTTTCATTGATTTTATTTGGATTGGTTTGAGTTGGGTTGGATTTTTGCTGTTATATTATTACAGAATAAGTTTCTTCCTCTCATTTAATCTCAATATTCTTTTCCGTAAAATGGGGCATTGGGTTAAGTGGCCTCTCACCCAATGTTTTCATTGCTATCAATCTCCTGTTTCCTGCCTCTTGGTTCACACCAGCTATCCAGACCTTTCTACATCTCTATCTGCAGACTGGATCCTACTGCAAGGACCTGACCCTGGAGACTGGGCTTAGGAGCCAAGCCCCAGCTTCCAGCCCTTCACAACCTGTGTTACCAGGAGAACATGGAAATGGTGGACATCTTGCTCAACTGTGAGGCTGTGGAGCCACATGGTCACTCATCCCCAACTAGGGAATATGGTGCCAACTCTGCTGTCACTTTCCAATTGGAGAAAGTCCTGAGGGGTCAGCATTTTAAGATTAAAATCCCAGAACTGCCAAGTCCATTCATTCTTCAGTCCGTAAACATTCATAGAGCACCCACTGTGTGCTGAGGGCTGGGCAATGCTTTGGGAACAAGGGAGGGAATGAGATAGGAAGATGGCTGACTCCATCAAGTTTAGTACAGTGGGGGAAACAGAAAATAAACAAGTCGACATAAAAGTAAACTCTAACTCCTTTTAGAAAGCATCAGGAGCTATGAAGAGTGTAAAGCAGGCTAATAAAATGGATTGGGCTATTCACAATAGCAAAGGCATGGAATCAACCTACAGGCCCACCACAGGTGGGTTACATAAAGAAAATGTGGTATATATATACCATAGAATACTACACAGCCATAAAAATTAATGAAATCATGTCCTTTGCAGCAACAGGGATGCAGCTGGAGGCCATAATCCTAAGCAGATTAATGCAGAAACAGAAAACCAAATACTGCATGTTCTCACTTATAAATGGGTGCTAAACATTGAGTATACATGGACATAAAGATGGGAACACTCAATACTGAGGACTACTAGAAGGGGAAGGGAGAGGGGGGCCTGGGGGTTGAAAAACTACCTACTGGGTACTATGCTCACTACCTGAGTGGTGAGATCCATACCTCAAACCTCAGCATCATGCAACATACCCATGTAACAAACTTGCACATATACCTCCAAATCTAAAATAAAAGTTGGCGTTATAAAATAAATTTTTTAAAAAGACAGAGTGGCCAGGAGGATGGTCGAGGAGGCACCTTGCTATGGAAGTGATTTAGGAGCTGAGACCCAAATGGGGAGCAGGTAAAGAGCTCAGACTGTTAAATGAGCAGGCCTGGGTAGCTGGAGTTCAGGAATCTTGATTCCTGGTGTGTGTGACCACAGAGACCAGGTACACCTGATAAGCCACATAAGGAGCTTGGATTTCTTCTAGGTGCAATGAGGAGCCAATGGAGAGTTTTTAGAAGGAAAATATTGGCCTTTATACATTGCATTTTATTTGCCTGTGCATAAGACTCATTGCATAATTTGTGGGGCCCAGTGCAAAATAAAAACGAAGTGAAGAGCCCTTATTTAAAAATTATTAAGACTTTGAAGATGTCATGGGGCCCTTCCAAGCATAGCCATGCCAACATGGCTGCCCATGGAGCCAGACTTGCCCATACAAAACTATGTCGGCATTAATAAAGTTTTATTTAAATTAACAAATATGTATTGAGGACCTAAAATAAGTCAGACACTGTGCCAGGCACTCGGAGTATGAAAAAGTGAATGATCAAATGAAGAAAGACATTTTGACCTCATTTTTTTCTTTTGATTCACTCCACACACATAAAATCCCAGCGGACTAATCCGCCTTCACATGTTTAACGGTGGTCAGACCCACAAAGGTTCAGGCCATCCTTTGAATGGATTTGACTTGATTCCTTAGTAATAATGGGAACTATTATTGCATCCACTGTGCGTCCACCATACATGATTTCACATAATCTCCCCACCACCAGTCCTCAACAAGAACCATGCAAGGAAAGCATAAGGTGAGAAATCAAGCTCAAAGAAGAGAATTAACTTTTCCATGTTCATTCTGCTTACCGGTAATTACTGGAGTGGGGATTTAAACCCAGTTCTCATTGAATCCAGAGTCCTCCCTCTCTAGGTGCACAATCCTGCCTCCCGTACACTATGTATTCAGATGGCTGCTCAAACTAAGGATTTAGATGCAACCTTCAATAATCTTGAGAGTAACTAATGTCTATGGAATATTTACTATGTTCCAAGCCCCACACTAAACTCTGTGTAGATCTTCTCATTTTTTCCTATAAACAATCCCCTTGTGCATATAGCACTATCTCCATACTTTTCTAGTGGGAAGACCAAGACTCAGAAATGTTAAGTAACTTGTCTGATTCCTCCCAGACAATAAGCAATGGAGCTGGGAGAGAAGCAGAGCTGGGAGAGAAGCGAAGCTGGGCAGCCCAAGGGTCTGGGTCATTGCTTCTATTCCCTGCTGCCTCTTTTCCTCTGCAAAAGCTGTGCATGTCTTGTTTCTGTGGCCAGTTGGTCACTTTCCTATTGGAAAGGCCAGAGCTCAGAAGTCCAAAGAGCCTGGCCCAAGGAGAAGGTCTGGGGGTATGACCTGGTGTCAACATCAGAGCTGAAAATTGCTTCATGCCCTGCTCAAGAGGAACAGGAAGGTCTGACTTCTCCCCTAACCATGGGAAAGAGTTACTTTTCTAAAAAAAGCAGAGCCAGAAACATGAGTGTGAGATACCAGGGCCCTTTCTACCTCAGCGTTTCCTTTTGTCTTGGCTTTTTCACCAATGGAGAGAGCTATCTTGAAAGAGGAAGACGTGCTCACTCTTGGTTTTCTAACCAAGGATCTGAGAGACTTCCCTAAAGAAAAGCGCCAGGCAGGAAGGTTCTGGGGCTGGGCATGCCTGGGAAGTCCGGGCCCCTACTCTGCACTGCAACCTCGCAGGGACTATCAAGTCAGGACTCTTCAGCCTTACTCTGGTATCACCCAGAAGAAATTATTAGAGAAAGGCAGGCATCTGTGGATGCCTCCTGGTACAGCCTGTTGCCCTCAAGACGCAGACAATCCAAGCAGCCAGGGGAAATGGTAGCACAGGTCCAGAGGCCTCTGTCAGTCCCAGCTGTGCTCTGGTGTAGTGGACTCTGGTGTCAGGCTGAGGTTGCGTTTTGACAAACTCAGCAGGAATTCCACAATGCCACTCAATTATTGTGAGACCCATGCAAGTCCACAAATGACTTTGGTTCTCCTAATCCCTATTTTTCTGAATTAAGTGATGTAACTCGTGTTAAGAAACATACAAATACGGAAATCTAATTCTTGGTCTCAGTGAAGTTGCAGAAGAGTAGCTGAGGGAAGTTGTGAGGACTAAGCTCAAGGGTGCAGAATTATTATTACCTGAAAACATAGCATCCAGCTAGATTGCTGAATCTTGGGGTCTAAGTTTTGTAAAAGAAACATGCCCTTTCATACCATAATTCCCCCCTTCTCATATTCTTCACATTGATTTGTCTTACATCTCTATTTCAAGTCTCTAGATCTCTAAGAATGTCTATCTATTGCTTGTACTTCATTGCTTTTACTATGAAGTCTTCAAAATTTTTAGGTTCCAAATTTCTCCCTTCAAACCCTTGTAGAGGCTCCTCCATCTAGAAGAACAAAAGAGGCCGGGCGCGGTGGCTCAAGCCTGTAATCCCAGCACTTTGGGAGGCCGAGACGGGCGGATCACGAGGTCAGAAGATCGAGACCATCCTGGCTAACATGGTGAAACCCCGTCTCTACTAAAAATACCAAAAAACTAGCCGGGCGACGTGGCGGGCGCCTGTAGTCCCAGCTACTCGGGAGGCTGAGGCAGGAGAATGGCGTGAACCCGGGAGGCGGAGCTTGCAGTGAGCTGAGATCCGGCCACTGCACTCCAGCCTGGGCGGCAGAGCGAGACTCCGTCTCAAAAAAAAAAAAAAAAAAAGAACAAAAGAAAAGTCTATCTATCGACAGCCAGTTTTTTGTATTCTTTGTAAGGAGGTTTTTTCCTCCTTGATGGTTCTAATATAAAAATAAATTATCTTCATAATTGAAATATTTTTGCCAGAATGTTTCGGGTGAGAATCCCTTTGAATTTATTTTTACTTGCAATGTTGTGAGTCCTTCCATTTTGCATGCTCAATGAAGTTTTATTTAAGTATTAAAAAAACTATCACTTATTAAGTATTCAGTCTTATGTGAGGCACTTTTAAAGATTAACTCATGTAACTCTTATAAAACTCCTTATCAAAAAGCGATTAATAAGTATCATGACTAAAAGTAATGGATGTCTGAGTTTCCATCCAGGAAAGGTCTGGTAGGAGCCTTTCCAACCAGGTCACCTGGGGGATGTTACCCAAGCACTCTGAGCCTCAGTGTTCTAATCTGTAAGATGAGGGTAGTAATGATTCCTACCTCACTGGGCGGCCCTAAAGACTAAATGAGGTTACACAAGTAAAACATTTAAATTGCCTAATAAACAAATTCCCCAAAGGTGCAGTATACAAAATCAACACACAAAAATCAGTTGTATTACTATACACTAATGATGAAATATGCAAAAAGAAATTAAGAAACAATTCCATTTATATTTACAATGGTATCAAAAAGGATAAAATGGATCAAGTGGAGTGGCTCACACCTGTAGTCCCAGCACTTTGGGAGGCCAAGGCGGGAGGATCACTTGAGGTCAGCAGTTCAAGATCAGCCTGGCCAACATGGCAAAACCCTGTCTCTACTAAAAATACAAAAATTAGCTGAGCATGGTGGTTCACACCTGTTAGTCTCAGCTAATTGGTAGACACCAGGGTAGAACCCAGGAGGCAGAGGTTGCACTGAGCTGAGATCATGCCACTGTACTCCAGCCTGGGTGACAGAGCAAGACTGTGTCTCAAAAAAAAAAAAAAAAAAAGAAATGGATAAAATACTTAGGAATAAACTTAACCAAGAAGCAAAAGACTTGTACACTGAAAACCCCAAAGCATTGCTGAAAGAAATTAAAGAAGACACAAATAAACGGATAGATATCTCTTGCTTGTGGATTAGAAGACTTAATATTGTCCAAATGTCAATACTATTCAAAGCAATCTACAGATTCAATGAAATCTCTATCAAACTCCTAATGGCTTTTTTTTTTTTTTTTTTTTTTTGCAGAAATTGAAAAACTTATCCTAAAATTCGTAAGGCATCTTAAGGGACCCTGAACAGTCAAATCAACCTTATAACAGAAGAACAAAGTTGGAAGTCTGATTTCAAAACTTATATTACAAAGCTACAGTAATCAAAACAGTGTGGTACTGACATAAAGACAAGACACATAGACCAATAGAATAAAACAAAGAGCCAGAAATAAATCCTCTCGTGTGGGTTAAGCGATCTTCAACAAGGGTGCCAAGAGCATTCAGTGAGGAAAGGGCAATCTCTTCAGTAAATAGTACTGGGGAATCTGGATATTCACATGCAAAAGAATGAAGTTGTAGCATTACCTTATACCATATATAAAAGTTAACTCAAAATAAAGACCTAAACATAGGCTCTGAAACTCTAAAACTCTCAGAAGAAAACAGGGAGAAAAGCTTCATGACATTTAGTTTGGCAAGGATTCCCAAGATACAACTGAAACTCAGTATGTTTGAAACTTTAAACTGTAAAACTCTTAGATGAAAACAGGGAGAAAAGTTCATGACATTGGGATTGGCAAGGATTCCCAGGATATGACACCAAAAGCACAGGCAACAAAAGCAAAAATAAATGAATGGGACTATATCAAATTTTAAAACTTTTGTGCATCAAAAGACACAATCAACAGAGTGAAAAGGCAACCCACAAAATGGGAGGAAATATTTGCAAATCATATATCTGTTATGGGGTTTATATCCAGAATATATACAGAACTCCTACAACTTAACAAAAACAAAGCAAAACAAGAAACCTGATTTAAAACGGGCAAAAAATTTAATTTAACGTTTCTCTAAAGATGATGTACAAATGGCCGAAAAGCATATAAAAAGATGCTCAACATCACTAACTATTAGGGAAATGCAAATCAAAATTGCAATGAGATATCATCTTACACCCACTAGAATGGCTAAATTTTTTTTTTTTTTTTTTGAGACGGAGTCTCGCTCTGTTGCCCAGGCTGGAGTGCAGTGGCCGGATCTCAGCTCACTGCAAGCTCCGCCTCCTGGGTTTACGCCATTCTCCTGCCTCAGCCTCCTGAGTAGCTGGGACTACAGGCGCCCGCCACCTCGCCCAGCTAGTTTTTTGTATTTGTTATTAGAGATGGGGTTTCACTGTATTAGCCAGGATGGTCTCGATCTCCTGACCTCGTGATCCGCCCGTCTTGGCCTCCCAAAGTGCTGGGATTACAGGCTTGAGCCACCACGCCTGGCCCTAAATTTTTTTTTAAAGCAGAAATTAATGAATGTTGGTAAGGATGTGGAGATATTAGAACACTTGTGCACTATTGGTGGGAATACAAAATAGTGTAACTGCTATGGAAAACAGTATGATGATTCCTAAAAAAAAATTAAAATTAAAATTATCATATAATGCAGCAATCCTACTCCTCGGTATATATCCCAAACAACTGAAAGCAAGAGCTCAAAGTAGCATTATTCCCAATAGCCAAGAAGTATAAGCAATGCAAGTGTCTATCAACAGAAGAACGGATAAGCAAAATATGATCTACGCATACAATGAAATACTGTTCATCCTTAAAAAAGGAAATCCTGACACATG
Source organism: Trachypithecus francoisi (assembly GCF_009764315.1). Classification (NCBI taxonomy): domain Eukaryota; kingdom Metazoa; phylum Chordata; class Mammalia; order Primates; family Cercopithecidae; genus Trachypithecus; species Trachypithecus francoisi. Next base: position 36,252,774 of record NW_022681467.1, read on the forward strand.
CTACCCTATGGATGAACCTTGAGACATTATGCTAAATGAAATAAGCCAGTCATAATAAAACAAGTACTATATGATTCCATTTTTATGAGGTATCTAAAGTAGTCAAATTCATGGAGACAAAAATTATAATGGTGGTTGCCAGGGGCTGAGGGGAGGGGAAAATGAAGAGTTTCTCAATGTGTATAGAGTTTCAGTTTAGTAAAATAAAAAAGCCCTGGAGGTCCATTACACAACAATATAAATGTGTTTAACACTACTGAACTATACACTTAAAACTGGTTAAGATGGTAAATTTTGTGTTATAGGTTTTTTAACCACAACCAAAAATAACAATAAGGCAAGCCATGATGGCTCATGCCTGTAACCCCAGAGCTTTGGGAGGCTGAGGTTGGAGGACTGCTTGAGACCAGGAGTTTGAGGCTGTAGTGAGTGACAATCGCCATAGCACTTCAGCCTGGGCAGCAGAATGAGAGCCTGTCTTTAAAAATAATTTTTAAAATAAAAATAAAACACGGCACCTGGCATATAATAGAGATTCTATAAAGGCTGACTTTTATACAAATCCCTTTTCCTAATTAAGGAAACAAGAGTTTTAAGAGGCTGAGTAACATGCCCCAAATCATACAGCTAGTAAGTGGTGGTATGGGAATTCCAACTCAGTCCAACCCAAAGTCCATGACCATCAGAGTACAACGTCTCATGCCTCGCATCTGTTTGCCATAGAGAAGGCTGCGAATGGAGAGAACTTCCTCTTCTATCAGTCATCTAGCACAGGGAACAGAATTGAGGCTGAAGGACAGCTTCAAGCCCCTTCTCCACCCAAGCTTTGAGATCAATAGGCTTTAGCCTCTCTGAACCAACCAGGCTTAAAGTTTCAGAAGCCACAGCAACTGGCAGGCTGATCCACACACACAGATTTCTTAACTAACATCATGTTCTTCAGAGTTACTGCTGCTGAGGAAATAAGCCCACTCCCTCTGATAGACAGAAATCAGACAGTATAATGATGAAAAGCTATCTTCAGTATCCAGCTCAATACTGTTTCAAGCAGCAACAATAGGCAAAACAAAAGTGTGAAATTAAATCTACTTGCTATCCCTGGAAGAGACAAACAAGAAAAAACATACATATAGACATTGAAATACTGATTCTTATGTGCACAGCACAAGCTTTGTGGAAGCACAGAAGAAAAAGTGAACCAGCCTGTAATCCCAGCACTTTGGGAGGCCAAGGCAGGCAGATCGCGAGGTCAGGAGTTCGAGACCAGCCTGGACAATATAGTGAAACCCCATCCCTACTAAAAATACAAAAATTAGCCAGGCATGGTGGTATGTGCTTGCAGTCCCAGCTACTTGGGAGGCTGAGGCAGAAGAATCGCTTGAACCCAGGAGGTAGAAGTTGCAGTGAGCCGAGATTGCGCCATTGCACTCCAGCCTGGGTGACAGAGCAAGACTCAGTCACAAAAAAAAGAAAAAGAAAAGAAAAAGTGAATCAGCCACATAGGCAGACTGTGTCAGAGAAGGCTTCCTGGGGGAGTTAACATGGGCACTGGGTCTTGAAGGATAAATAGGAGTTGGCCATGTTAAAAGATAAATTAAGTTTAAAAAGAGAGAGAGAGAGGCATGTACCAACGGAGACCAACAGAGAAATCTAAAGGGACACGGCTGAGGAACAGTCCGTCATTGACATCATTACCTATTCATTCATTCATTCATTCATTCACTCATTCAAAAAAGTCAATAAATGCCAAATGCATGCTGACCCTGTGCTAGCTTACTAAGAAAGCAAAGCTGATTCTAACTTCCAGTAGCTTCCAGGGTAGCTGCGGGACAGTATGGGAGGTGTGACAAAGGTGTTTCCCATGGATGGGGGTGAGGAGAAGGGATTCCATCTGCATTGCAGATGGAAAAAGAGGTTGGGTTTTGAGTTCCATTTTGGGGGATAGAAGATTCAAGGTTCTATGACTGATTATATTCCAGGGATGGGGGAAAGAGAGAAATCCGGGAAACTGTCAGTTCTCCAGCACAGGAAATCAAGAGAAGGGAAGGAATGAGAGTAAATATGTTTGGGAAGTTAAAAACTAGCTCAACTTTAAAATCAACTTTCTAAGTTTGTGGGCCCAGAAAGCCTTCAGACTACAAAGGCCATGAGGGCAAGAATAAGAATTGCAGCACCTTGAAGGGCACACATCCCTGCCTGGAGGACCTAACACCATTATGGGGGTACACATAGCTCCTAAGGAGTACTTGATGAGCTGACTTCCTACCACACTGTGCTTCAGCCCAGTCTTACTCAGCAACTGCTCTGCAAGACATCCAGATCATGGAAAACCAGGTGAGCAAATCTGCCTTTGTCCACACCCCACCAGAGCTCCACACTGTAGGTACCAGAAGCTTCCTGGGCACCCAGGAATGACACAAAACTGTTTCTCCTTTCAAAAACTGAAATGCTCCCAAGATTGAACGTGCGGAACGCTTGTGCAGCTATAATCTCAGCAAACATCTGCCACCTTTGTGTGGCAAATGCAGTCTCTTTAGAAAACTGCCTTTGATTTTGGGGAAAGACAAATCAGGCTGCACGTTTTGTTCTGAATGCGTCTCATCACAGGAGGAAATTTTCAGCAGCTTGGAATTCTGAATGTATGAAAAATGATTTTTTTTAAACAAAGAGTTCACGATAAAGCCTCAACAAGGTTCCTGAGAGAGATGAAACCAGTTCTCTATTCCCATCCCCTTCCCCTCCCACGTCTCGTCTTTTTCTGGATTCTCCAAGGTCTTTCTCTGGAGCTGAGTCTCACTTATATTGCCATCTACGGATCTGGGGTGGCAGCTCTTCTGGCCTCAGACGGTTAGGTCAAGGCTGCCAGTGGCTCAAGTCATCTCTACAAAGCATGAGCTACAGAATAAGCCACGGTCTCCTCTCCTGGTGTCAGACCTCACTGGTGTTTGTAAATCATCAAAATGGAAAAGCATTCGTGCTGCTGGGGAATGGATCTGAGATGCAGCCCCTCACTTCACAGCCCAATAATAAAGGGTTGGTGTAACCACCCCGGAAGCATCAGGTGGGGAGGAACAGCATTAGGCTGACCTGGGTTCAACTCCTCTTTTCTCTGCCGTCTAGCTCAGTGATCCAGAGTGGGCACTTTGGACCTGCTGGATCTCAGGTTTACCATCTGTAAAATAGGCCAGATTAAAGCCTACCTTGTCATCAGAAGCCCATAGGTGAATGTGGGCACATCTGACTTGCAAACAACAAAGTGAAGTGCAGATGTAGAGTAACCAACTGTCCAGGCTCACCTGGGACTGAAGAGTTTCCCAAGATGTGGGACTTTCAGGAGACTTCCAGACAAACCAGGAGTGAGATCACCCTCTGTCACCCTAATCTAGCACAACCCCATCATGACAGGGATAAGAACTAAGGTCATCAAAGGGGTATAATGCATTTTCTGGAAAAATGCACACTGACTGATTCACTAAAAAAAATCCTGAAAATTTTATCAGAGGGTTAAGCAAGAGGCTTTCTTATTCTAATTTAATCTTCCATCCACACTGGAGAGTTCAGTAAAGCTTTACATCTATTTCATAAATACTGGCATCACTTCACTTTTGCTAACACGGCACCCAAAAGCATAATAGCTTAAAACAACAGTCATGTATGTAGCTCACAACTCAGTGGATCAGCAGTTTGGGCTGGGCTCAGCTAGGGAGTTCTCAGCTGAACTCACTCATGTATCTTTGGTCACCAGCTTGTGCAGCTAGGGCCTGGCTAGACTAGGAGGGTCTCAGCTGGAAAGGCATGTTTTGGCTCCATAGGGTCTCTCATCATCCAGTAGCCTTGTTCATGTGACAGCTAGGCAGTGTTCCAAAAGAGTCACAGCCCACAAGGCCTCTTGAGGCCTCACCTCAGCATTGGCATAGCATCATTTCCACCGCATTCTGTTGTCCGAAGTGGATCTATAGCCAGCCAAGATTCAAGGGGTGGGGAAACAGACTCCAACTTTTGATGGCAGGAGCTGCAAAGATATATTTCAGAGGGGTGAAGATACAGGAGGTGAGGGGGAGAACTCCAACAGTTTTTGCAATTGACAGTATCTTCCTTTTTATTTTATAAAACACAGAAACAGGGCACTTCAGTATCTATAACAATCTATTGCCATATCATTGCCATCCCTCTAGTCACTCAAGCCAGAAACCTTGGAATTCTCCCAACTGGTCTCTGCCTCATACCTGTTCCCTCTACATCCAACCAGGCCCTGCCATCTCCACCATCTAAACATTCATCACATAATTCCCTGGGATTATTCCTATTCATGCTCCCCACCTCCAGCCTCACCCTCTCTAATCCATTCTCCTCCCTGCAGCCAAGATGATCCTTTTAAAGCATGCATTTGAACATGTCACTGTCTGTACTGAAACCTTAATTAGCTCTTTACTGCTGCCAAATTCTATCTATCAAAACCTTTCTACTTTCTACTCCAGATATTCCACATCTACCATCACCACCAAATCACTACTCTGGCACCTAAACTATGTTCTGGGCACAGTGAACTATTTGGCTTTTCTTAAACAAATCATGGCTTTTCACGCATTTGAAAATGCAACTCAAACTTACAAGAATGTTTCCCAAGACCTAGATGTCTGTTATCAGTTAAAGCTAGACTGCAAACCCACCTGCATGTCTAGAGGATTATCCACTTGTACATCTTCCTACCTCTGTTATTATATATCCCCAAAGATAACACAAATCATTTATTGTTCAATGACTTTGTTAGTGAAAACAACAACGATGATGCTAAAAGATAAGAGAAATCAAACATACAGATTGCTTAATGGAAAGAGTTATTTATAGTCAGCCTTCTCTATCCCAGAGTCCCACCTCCACAGATTCAACCAACCTCTGACCAAAAATATTTGATACTTAATTAATTAAAAATAACAAGATGTCAATAAAAATGATACAAATGGAAAAACAACATAGTGTAACAACTATTTTGTACTTAACATTGTATTAAGTATTATAAGTAATCTAGAGATGATTTATAGTATACAGGAGGATGTGGGCAGCTTATATGCAAATAGCTACACCATTTTATATAAGAAACTTGAGCATCCTCAGATTTGGTATCTGAAAGGGATCCCGGAACCATTCCCCCATGGATACCAAGGGACAACTCCGTACTCACCCTTGCTAGTTTTGGAAAATAGTTATAATGGTATTAGGGCAAGAAATTGATGACAGATTATAGAGTCCCTCTGGGCATGAGACATTTGTTATTTATCTAAGCCTATAGATGAAACCTTGAGAGCCAGTGACCACCACTACCATCTGGAACCAGCCCTCAGTACCTCTCCAGTGGGCAACTGCAACATCCTTCTCATTGGACTACTCACTTCTACTCTTCACCTTCCAACAATCCATTCCACACATGGGAAGTAGAGTGATCTTTTTGGTAACAAATCAGGGCAGATCACCTTCATGCTTTAAAACCTGCAGTACTTCCCCAGTGCACTGAGAGCAAACTCTTCCATAGCCTACAAAGTCCTACACGGTCTGCCCCTATGGCCTCCACAGTCTCGTCTATCACTCTCCCCTTCACTTGCTGAACCAACACCCTGGACTTCTTTCTATTCCTCAAAAATGCTTTCGCAGGACCCACATGTGGCTGATCCTACAGCTGCCCCCAATCACCATCTGGCCTTTTGCATAACTGTCTGGCTCCACCAGATGCCCCTCAAATGTGACCCCTCAGAGAACCCTTCCCCAATGTCATTGAAAACTAACACTGTTTGCAAGTTTGTTTCCTTGACTATTGCCTGTCTCCCCAACTGGAGTGCAATCTGCATGAGAGCTGAAACCCCAGCTTACTCTCTGTACATCCTCAACATCCAAAACAGTATACTCAATAAAAGTTGGCTAAAGGAATCAATAAACAAATGAATGACACTACTAAAAACTATGAAAGAAAGATAGGTAAGTACTTAATCAGAATAAAGATAAATGCTACCTCTAACTCAATATAACCCACCTACCACCTCTACACAGGTGAGAAAAACCCCTCCCAGCTCCAGGCTCAGAGGTCTCTCAGAGAGATTAGGTTGTCTTAGGGCTCAGGTGAAGCCCTTTCAAGCTGGCTTTTCATTATATCTCCTTAACCATGGTGATAAGTAGAGCCAGGTTCCCCTCTTATTGGTAGGACCACATTTTCTCACTCAAAAACTTTACTATGAAAGAAATGGAACTTAGGTGCCTTAACTATGGCCTGATCAAAACTTGACAACAAAGAAATAAAGCAGTTTAAATGAGTTCTGGAATTGGCTCTCTAAAGACCCCAGCATGGGAGAGATGCACACATATATCTAATGCCCATGAGCAGCTACACTCGCACGTCCCACAGGGTCTAAGACTCATTGGGTACAAGGCAGGTTCATTATCTGCCTCCCTACACCTGCCCAACTTCTCCCTTTGTCAGTGTCACTGATGTCTCTGAGTAGCCAACATCTTCCAGTTACCAAACCAGAAACCTAGAAGTCTCTATGGACAATTCCCTTCTCCTCAAGCCCCACATCCTTCTGATCCTCCCCTCTAAGCCCATATTCTGGTGCCCACCTCCATACTCCCACTGAGTCCAAACAGTCATTATTGTCTGCCCCCTAGACAATCACATTTGTCTCATTCCTGGTCTCCCCACACCTACTCAGACATCCTTTATTCTCCCCACAGCAGCCAGAACAATATTTTAAAAATAATAATAATAAGTGTGTCCTACAGCTTCTTAAGTGCCTGCTATGCCTTTCACTTTTCTTAGAATAGAAGGTAAACCCTCATCTTAGCCTGTAAAGCCCCATGGGGTCTACCACTGCCCATCTGTTCAGCCTGGCTCACACTCTGTGGTCCTCCAGCTTCCATGTCCTCACCCTAAGGGCCTCCTTTTAGTTCTAATTCTCTCTTTTAGTTCCAACTCTCTTTACAAAGACTTTGCACATACTGGTTACTTTGTATGAAACCGTCTCCCACTACCAACCATGAGCCACCTTCTCTCCATTCCTCAGATCCCTACTCAGTTTTACTTCCATGGGAAAGTCTTCCCTGACCATCCCGTCTAGGACAAGTCTCCAAAGAATGATCGTTTTTCCTTTAAAACACTTATATCTATTGATAATTATGGATTCTTGGCATAACTATATGACTATAAACTCCAGAGGGCAGAGACTTGTCTCCCTTTTTGCTGCTTTGTATGCCCAGTGCTTAGCACAGTACCTGGCACAGGATAGATGCCGAAAACAACAAATGAGTGAATGCATAAATGAATCAAGGAACCAGGGACAGATATTCTGTGGAGTTGAGCTCACCTTCCAGCAGCTGGCCAAAGTCCCATATTTAGCAATCCTCATGAGAGATGGGAGGGACAGATAAGCTAGGAGTGAAAAGTGGAAGAAATAAACTGAGTCGTTGAAAGATTAAGAACCCTATGCTGAAATCTGCCATTGTTTCCATGTAACTTGCAAGAACCCACTGTAATTTACATATTTCTGCACGAACACAGTGTGTAACTGACTCCCAATCCCTTCTAAATGGATGACACATTTACTGTCTCTCTTTGGGAATTTTATGTTGTGTCCTGGATTCCTTAGAAATTGGTGGAGAGAGGTAAAATAAACGGGGTTTGCCATTGTCGATATGCCAAAGAGAAAAGACCTGGTAAGATCTAAGGGATGTTCCCAGACACTCACTTTAATCATCATTCCTAAGAACACACACACACACACACACACACACACACACACACACACACTATTGTTATGAGAAAGAAGCAAAATCATTCAGACCACTAAATCAAATGGTCCTGAATTACCTATCAGGCAGCTGATACAGTGGCAGTTTTCACCACATACCAGGCACCCTGCTAGGTGCTGAGAATGCAACAGAGAATGGGTCTCTAGGCTCAGAGCCTGTGCCCATGGACTACAGTGTGGTGGGGGCTGTAACTTTGAACGGGCTCACAATGTGGTGCAATCAAAGCTGAGAGGGAAGTGCAGGGACCAGGGCAGCACAGAGAAGGGGCACCTGACCTGGTCTTGGAGGTCAGCCACGACATGCCAGAGGAACTGAGAGCAAAGCTGCATCGTAATAACCCCTCTGAGCCTCGACTTCCTCATATGTAAAATGGAGACAGTGAGTCCCACTTCCCAGGGGGCTTAAGAGTATCTGATTCAAAATCATAATCGCTGGCTAATACTTAGTGATCACCTATTTTGTAGCAGCCATTGGGCTAAGCACATCTTGTGCATGAGCTCATCAGATCTTCATCACAACTCTAGAAAGTAGACACAAATATCCCCACGTTACCAATGAGTAAACTAAGGTTTAGGAAGATAAGGACACCTACCCAAGTCACTGGTGACCCAGCTCTACCTGACAACACGCTTTGAGGCACAGCACTTCACCACCTCCCTTATGAGATTGTGACAAGTTCTCAAACCAAAATAAACCTTCAGTGAATTTCAGTTTCTTTTTTCCCTTTGTCCCCTCCTCTCCTTTCTCCATAGAGGAAACAAAACAACAAAGATCCCAGAGTGCTGTGACTCGAGCTGGTTTCCCTGGTCCTTCTGTATAAATATAGTCTTTGAAAGGACCTAGAAGGGGAAATCAGAATATTGAGAATTATTTCCACCTCAATAATAATAAGTCAATTGGTGAGTCTAGCTGGGGCCTCAACCCTCACCCAGGGGAGGTCCTGGGACAGATGGCTCTAGGCTCTGCTTCCCCTGGGGCTGGAGGTTACTAAGTTAAAAGCCTGGTTGCCAACAGCCCTCAACAATGAAGTCCAGCAATCAGTCAAGCCCACAAGGTGCTCAGAACACAACCTCCCTGCAGTGCCCCATGGCTTGTGTTCTATAAGATGCAGCTCCAGCTGCTTCTCTGTGGGCTCATCCAGAAGAGTTGGCATCACCCCACCCAGGAATGTATCACTTCACTGGCCCAGACCTGCCTTCCCCTCTTCCACCCATGCCCAGCTCATTCACTGTATTTTAAGACCTGACCTCATAGAAAATGTATGTATTCACCCATTGTATTTATTCTTTCACTCATTATCAGGATCCTACTATCATGCATGCATTTGTGGACTCCGCATTGTGCTGATATTCTGAGTGGGTTGCAGATAAAATTGGAGGAGGAGATCTGACTCCTGGCTAGTTGCCGCATTGCTCACTTGACTGTGAGCATGTGTCTCCAGCTGTCAGCCAGGCTCCTCCCTGCGCTTGATTCCAAAGCTGCAGAGGTCAGAGTCATAGGACCGTGGGGCTTAAGTCACTGGGATGGTGGCCCTGCCTTCCCCAGCTCAGCTCAGCTCAGCTAAGAACAATCAAGGTCAGCTCCCAGATCAACCCAAGGACCCTTGGGAAACTGCCCCCAACAGGTAGGGGCTCAGAGAACATTGCTTGTTCTCTTGCACAGGCAGCAAGGTTGGGTAGTTACTGGGCTAAAGGGAGCTCTGAGCTCCGGAGAAACCTCTAAGAATCAATCCACAGACCATATTCTTTGTCCTGACCTACATGCTCAGTTGACCTGACCTTTTAGTCTCCAGCAAAGCAACAGCGTGCACATGGAGTCAGGCAAACTCGGGATCAGAGCCTAACTCTGTCATCTTCTAGTTTGGTGAACTTGGACAAATCGCTTTATGCATCTAATCCTCAGTTTCCCCATCTGTAAAATAGAGATGGTAATAATAACTGTAATACCTGCTTTACAGGATTAGTTTGATGACTAAATGAAATAATCACACAAAGAGAGTTACCCAAAGTTTCTCAACTTCAAAATTATTGACATTTCAGTCCAGATAATTTTTGGTTGTATGGAGTATCCTGTGCTTTGTAGGACACTTAGCAGGATCTCTGGCCCCTATCCTCTAGAGGCCAGCAGCCCACCTCCTGCTCAGTTGTGACAACTCAATGTCTTCAGATATTTCTCAAAATTTCCTGACATCAGCCCTGCTTGAGAACCACTGGTTAACCCAATGCCAGAAAAATAACAGTTCAATTAATGTTAGCTATTATTATTATTGCCCACTGGAACCCAGTCTGCTTGGATGGTCTCTGGCCCTGTCCAGCTCTTGCCAGCTCCATAGCCTAAGGCTTATCCTTAACCACAATTTTCTATATACTAGAAGGACCTAGATTCAAAGTATTTGGAATTATGGCACAGTCAATAGCCTGACAATGGCTAGAAATGTATCTATGCCATACAAGATCTGTCTCCCTGGGAATATAAAGGAAAGAATTGGAGGAGAACAGGAGAATCAGGAAGACAGTTTCCCGAAGCAATTTGGGGCTCAGAAAGAGAATGAAAATCAGTGTTGAAAGTATTAAAGAGCATTAGGAGAATGATAGCATTCAACCAATACAATAAGACATGAAAGAAATAGAGACGATAATATACTATTGGTACTGTCAACATGGGACTCAGAACCCATGATGGTAGATGTGTTCTGAAGACCAAATGTGTTTATGGATGTAAAAGTGCCTACCCCATGACCTGGCATATTGTAGACCCTCAATAAAGGTCATACAAAACTATCATTCAGGTTGACATTTTTTGTCAGGGAGAATACTGGACCAGACAGAGTTGGCTCAGCATTCTGCGTCAGAGATGGGAGGGATCACTGAGACAACCTGACCCAGCTCCTTCATTTTACAGCTGAAGACATTTACATGGAGAGAGGAGAAGTAGATTGGGAAAAATCACACAGTAGGTAAATGCCAAAAACTAAAATTAGAAGTAGGTTTTCCAGACTCTACAGGTGGCTGCAGTGCACATAGATATACACACATAGATGGCTCTGTCCTGAGAGCAGCACACTTGAGTTACCTGAGAGTCAGACTCAGCAGCTGAATAAAATCATGAGCAGGTGCATCTGAGTAATGTGGTAGTGTGCTACTCCTTGCCTTCTGGCTTTGGCATCCCCCAAACTGTCATCCTAACCCTCTTGACTCTGCTACCCTGTGTTCCTGGCCTTACTTCTGTTTTTATGCCTCTTTCTTCTTTCTACTCTCCTCTCCACAAAACCCTTTATCAGAATCATCTGATCCCATGAGAGTAGTCTGATTCCTCATCATTTGGTTTAACATATCCTTCCTGACAACAATTAACTTGCACTGGATATGTACTATGTGCTAAGAATTGAATTTGCATTACCTATCTATGTAATAACGGTCACTACTATTATCTCCATTTTATAGATAATGAAACTGAGCCCCGGTTTCATGTACAGGAAAGGAGAGGCAGAGTGTTAATAAGTAGAATTAAAAGAGACTAACATATCAAAACACTAACTGGGGGGAAACATGTTTTCCTAGAGTAATAGGTACATGTGGTTGAATTTCTAAAGAGAATGAATTAGTTTAGTCTGAAGTCCAGGGGGAAGTGGCAGCTGGAGAAGTCTCCCAAAATTCTGTTTTCCTTCATGTCTGGTAAATATGGGATCACCAAATGGATGAGGAATGGGATGGTAGTGATGCTGGGCTTCTTGGTCAGTGGGTTCACAGCCATGCAATGACATCTCCCTCTCTGCGGCCTTCAGTACACCCAGAGGTCCGTAAAGCCAGACTCTCATTTATCCTCACCTGTTTCCTAAATCACAGGTGGGGTAGGGATTACAGGGCTCCACCTGTCTTGACGCCCGACCTCCAGCTCCTGACCCACTTCTGACTAATCCATCTGTGGAGCCGTCCAAGACTATGACCCACTTCCCATAGTGCTCCTCCCCAGACAAGCTTCCCTGTGGACAGTCTTGTGCCCTAGTGTTCCTGCAGCCTGCGGGCACCAGCACCGCCTGTTCTGGACAGCTCCGCCCAGCCCAGCCCTCACCTGGGTGTTGTCCTGGACTCCACCCTCCCCTTCCCCCTCTCAGCCCAAGACTTCTGGCTCCGTCTGCTCTGGCCTAGAAATGTCTCTCATTTGGGCCTTTGCAGCTGTTAAGCTGCAGCTGCTCTCCTCAATCAAATTTCTTGTCCCTGATATACTTACCTCTCAAAAATGCAAATATGTTCATATCAGGTTATTGCTTAAACACCTGCTGTGTATTCCCATTTCTTCTAGGATAAAACCCAAGCCCCACTGAGTGTCCCACCCTGAGGCTGAATCTATCAGTCTAGGATTTCTTCTGCCAGGTGAGTCTAGGAAAGATGATGTTGCTTAAAGTCAAACACTAAGGCTTTGAGACATTTGGCCTTATGCTCAGCAACCTTTAGATTGTAGAATCTTACATCTAAAAGTGACTTTAAATCAACTTGTCCCCATGCACACTAGCTCTTTTCCTGACTGCCACCAGCGATGAGGCACTCGCAATGTAGCGAGACAGCCCATTCTGTTGTGTAAAGAACTTTCTTATTACAGGATCCTAGAATCTCAGATTTGTAACACACTCAGAAGGTGGTATCCTTCCACTCAGTGGAAACATTTCTCTGCAATAAATGAGCAAATAACCTGATCAATTTTCGTGAAATATCCACACTATGATGCAATTGTGTTCCGGAATCCAAATGCAGGCTTTTGCCTCTTTCCCACATAAATATCTTCCACCATACAAAATATGTTTGGTTTCTGGATTATACCAATGTGGTACTCCTCTAAGTTCTTTTCCAGTCAGAAGTTTGACCCACTTGCCTAAGACTGCAGACTCTAGAGACAGCTACAGATAGCCTAAGTTAAAATATCATCTCTGCCATTTGCAAGCTATGGAAGCTTGGTTGAGTTACCTAATTTCTTTGAGCCTCAGCTTCCCCATCTGTGAAGATGATACCTATCTCTTTTAGCTATTATGGAGACTAAATAAGATAATTTATATAAGCTGCTAAGCACAGCATCTGGCACATATAAATGGTCAATAAATGTTATATTTTATTATTGAAAGTGAAACTTTTCTTTATGGTGTCAGTGATGGCTTTCAAACATTTTTTCCTAGAATCCTAGTATTCAAACTAGATAATTGCAGTATGGCTCTGATAGCAGCATGGGCGGGCATCCCAGGGTCCCGTTGCCTCTGCCTTTCCCATCCCTATTTCCTCTTCTTCATGGCCCCTGGGGCACTCCAGTGGAACCTTAGGACTCTTCCCAATATAGTTTGAAAATAAATAAGATATTAACAAATAAATAAAATGCTGTACCAGGAAAAGGCAATTGCAGAAACACAGGGATATGTATTACTTTCCTATTGCTGCTGTCACAAACTTAATGGCTTAAAAATACACAAATTTTTTATCTTACAGTTTTGCAGATCAGATGCTCAATGAGGATCTCTCCAGGTGTCAGCAGGGCTGTGTTCTTTCTGGAGGCTCTAGGGGAGAATCTCTTTTCTTGTTTTATTCAGGTTCTAGAAGCTACCCGTATTCCTTGGCTCATGGCCCCCTTCCTCCATCTTCAAAACCAGTAATACGGCACGTCTCAGACCCCCCTCACCAACTCTCTCTTCTGCCTCCTTCTCCTACGTATAAGGACCCATGTAATTATATTGGTCCCACCCAGATAATCCAGAATAAGCTCCCTATTTTAAGGACAGCTGGTTAACAACATTAATTCCATCTGCAGCCTAATTCCCCTTCCTGTGTAAACTTACATAACACATTCACATTTCTGAGGATTAAGACAAAGACATGTTTGAAGAATCTTTCTGCCTTCCGTAGCAGTCACTGGAGAGGTCCTTAGAGACAAGCCTGGAAAAATTACTCAACGTTTGGAGACATAAACATCCTGTTCACCTCACTGCAATAGTTTGCAGCCCACTATTCTTCATCTTGTTCTTAATTTTAACATGAGGATCTTTTTTTTTTTTTGCCTTGTCAGATTTATTGTAAACATACTTTTATCTTTTTTTTTAATTTTTTTTATTATACTTTAAGTTCTAGGTTACATGTGCACAACGTGTAGGTTTGTTACATATGTATACTTGTGCCATGTTGGTGTGCTGCACCCATCAACTCATCAGCACCTATCAACTCGTCATTTACATCAGGTATAACTCCCAATGCAATCCCTCCCCCATCCCTCCTCCCCATAATAGGCCCCAGTGTGTGATGTTCCCCTTCCAGCGTCCAGGTGATCTCATTGTTCAGTTCCCACCTGTGAGTGAGAACATGTGGTGTTTGGTTTTCTGTTCTTGCGATAGTTTGCTGAGAATGATGGTTTCCAGCTGCATCCATGTCCCTACAAAGGACACGTACTCATCCTTTTTTATGGCTGCATAGTATTCCATGGTGTATATGTGCCACATTTTCTTAATCCAGTCTGTCACAGATGGACATTTGGGTTGATTCCAAGTCTTTGCTATTGTGAATAGTGCTGCAATAAACATACGTGTGCATGTGTCTTTATAGCAGCATGATTTATAATCCTTTGGGTATATACCCAGTAGTGGGATGGCTGGGTCATATGGTATTTCTAGTTCTAGATCCTTGAGGAATACTGTTTTCCACAATGGTTGAACCAGTTTACAATCCCACCAACAGTGTAAAAGTGTTCCTATTTCTCCACATCCTCTCCAGCACCTGTTGTTTCCTGACTTTTTAATGATTACCATTCTAACTGGTGTGAGATGGTATCTCATTGTGGTTTTGATTTGCATTTCTCTGATGGCCAGTGATGATGAGCATTTTTTCATGTGCCTGTTGGCTGTATGCATGTCTTCTTTTGAGAACTGTCTATTCATATCCTTTGCCCACTCTTTGATGGGGTTGTCTGTTTTTTTCTCGTAAATTTGTTTGAGTTCTTTGTAGGTTCTGGATATTAGCCCTTTGTCAGATGAGTAGATTGCAAAAATTTTCTCCCATTCTGTAGGTTGCCTGTTCACTCTGATGGTAGTTTCTTTTGCTGTGCAGAAGCTCTTTAGTTTAATTAGATCCCATTTGTCAATTATGGCTTTTGTTGCCATTGCTTTTGGTGTTTTAGACATGAAGTCCTTGCCCATGCCTAGGTAAACCTGGTATTACCTAGGTTTTCTTCTAGGGTTTTTGTGGTTTTAGGTCTTAACATTTAAGTCTCTAATCCATCTTGAATTAATTTTCGTATAAGGAGTAAGGAAAGGATCCAGTTTCAGCTTTCTACTTATGGCTAGCCAATTTTCCCAGCACCATTTATTAAATAGGGAATCCTTTCCCCATTTCTTATTTTTCTCAGGTTTGTCAAAGATCAGATGGCTGTAGATGTGTGGTATTATTTCTGAGGGCTCTGTTCTGTTCCATTGGTCTATATCTCTGTTTTGGTACCAGTACCATGCTGTTTTGGTTACTGTAGCCTTGTAGTACAGTTTGAAGTCAGGTAGCATGATGTCTCCAGCTTTGTTCTTTTGACTTAGGATTGTCTTGGCAATGCGGGGTCTTTTTTGGTTCCACATGAACTTTAAAGCAGTTTTTCCCAATTCTGTGAAGAAAGTCATTGGTAGCTTAATGGGGATGGCATTGAATCTACTGAATGGGCAAAAACTGGAAGCATTCCCTTTGAAAACTAGCACAAGACAGGGATGCCCTCTCTCACCACTCCTATTCAACATAGTGTTGGAAGTTCTGGCTAGGGCAATCAGGCAAGAGAAAGAAATAAAGGGTATGCAGTTAGGAAAAGAAGTCGTCAAATTGTCCCTGTTTGCAGATGACATGATTGTATATTTAGAAAACCCCATCATCTCAGCCCAAAATCTCCTTAAGCTGATAAGCAACTTCAGCAAAGTCTCAGGATACAAAATCAATGTGCAAAAATCACAAGCATTCTTATACACCAGTAACAGACAAACAGAGAGCCAAATCATGAATGAACTTCCATTCACAATTGCTTCAAAGAGAATAAAATACCTAGGAATCCAACTTACAAGGGATATAATGGACCTCTTCAAGGAGAACTACAAACCATTGCTCAGTGAAATCAAAGAGGACACAAACAAATGGAAGAACATTCCATGCTCATGGGTAGGAAGAATCAATATCGTGAAAATGGCCATACTGCCCAAGGTGATCTATAGATTCAACATGAGGATCTCCAGCAAATCTTGCTACAGTCAAGATACTCTGTCTGGCATTACCCAGACTTAACAGATATGATCATCCTTTCAGGGTGATTTGCTGCAAGCAACAGAAAATGACTGGCTAGTTGATATATAGAAGGCATTTGATAAAAGGTTATTTTGAAGCTCTCAAAGCCTCTGGAGGAATGGAGAACCAGTCAGAGATCAGGCAGCCAAGAACAGCCCTCCAAGTTATACAGCAGAACCCATCTGGGCAGAAAGTTGCTGGTGTCCCTCAGAACCCACTGGCATAGACAGAGCATTCTGCCTTGAGTGTTGGTACTACCATCACCCCTGGAAATTAAATTGATAGGTTTGATTCTTCACCCACTGTTGCTGCTCTTTGGCATTTCTTAAACCCAACCTCAAGTCATAGGTGGCTGCCTCTATGCTATGTTTTTGTGGAATCCCTGTCAGTCTTATTTGAAAAACTTGGAGGGAGAGGGACACCAGAAGAGGACTGAAAATTCTACATGTTCCATTTCCCAGCCTCTCTGGCCAGAGAACTCTGACAGGTGCTCTGAAACCTAGAACACCTGCCAGAGTCCTCCTGCCAGAGAGGCTGGGAAATGGAGCACGTGACGTTTTCTGTTTTATGGTAAAAGATGGGCTCCACATCTCACCAAGATCCATAAGGGGCAGATTCCCCCATGTAAGTCCAAATGGTGGAGACATAATGATAATGGCAAATATCTACAGTACCACTCTAGGAAGCTTATTTTTTAAAAGAGAAATAAGAACATTTTGGAATTACTAGTTCTTCGTGAATCTATCATGGTTCTTATTCCCACTGATTCCTACTTCTCTTTCTAAGTACACATAACCCATACACCACTTAAGTAATCATTTCTAGTTTGTTGCCAGAAACTGGCCTGAACCCACAATTTCTAGAATCCAGGTTTTAAAGATCAAGATAAGACATGCCCATTCCCAGTCTTCTGGCGTCCCTCTCCCTCCCCATTTTTCAAATAAGGCTGACAGGGATTCCACAAAGACTTATGCAAGTCTTTTCAGAACCCTGGGCTATAATTCATGTGGAATTGAAGAGCTGAATTAATTAGGAGCAGTGAGGTGTTTGCCTCTCTCCTATCTCTTATCGTGAGTTTCAATCTTTCCAGATTAAAGGCCGTTTGCCTTGATGAATTGAGCAGCTTGGCGATCTCTCTGATTATTCTCAACATTACACCATCATGCCCATGCTGTGGACTCTCCTTCTTTTCCCACCATGTATCTCCAGACGGTGTGATAAAAAATCCTTTTTTTATTTTTAGTTGTTTTTCTAAAGCCTTCACTCTTCTTGAGCCTATGCTTTCTTACACGATTTTTATAAACATGGGTCATTTCTTCCTGTTTTGCTGTGTTCACTTTCTTAATATTTGTGTTTGTAACACCCACACCCATCAGAGATGATGGTATGGAGTCACATTGCTTTCTAGTTCACTCATCTCTGGATTACACAATGGAAGGAACATGGATGTTGAGATCAGATTTAGGGTACTTGAGTCCTACCTACATCTCTTACTAGTAGTGTGAGCCTTATCTCTAAAATTAAGGTAATAATTCCTGCTCACTCTTACAGAGCTTCACAACTGGATATCTTTGTGGCAGTACCTTGTGGGCATGCTTTTATTGAGTCTTTCTTGGGCTTTTTCCCTTTAGTAAACATAGAGTTTTGCCTGTTTGTCGAAACTCCTGTTCTCACATCCCTTAAAAACAGAGGGACAGAGAGCTACCAAATTTGGAGAGTTCTTTGAGATAACCCAACATAAAATATAGGTATGTGTATATATATATATATATACACACACACATTTATATGAATATATATGTCTTGTATATTTGTTGTGTTTCTCTGGAGAATCCTAATAATGTCTCCTTGTGTACTTTATTTTCACGTATACTGATTCTGGCTAGTTTTATATGTCCCACTATAAGAAAAAGATTATCAATGCTATATTTACTCACGATGCCATGGCACTTCAGAACCTGTTTGCTTGGGAGCAATATATATCTCCGTGCCTATGCAGTTCCCTAGTAGCATTTTTTAATGCCGGTTACATCATTACTCACAATGCCGCATCATCTGCTGTGCCACCTATGAATACTGGCTTCCAGTGACTCAGGAAGTTGTTACTAAGCTTCACTGATGAAGACCACAAATGCAAGTCTTACTCAGAATATGTAGGAAAATGTGAATGATAATTCATTTTTCAGTTATGTCCAATTTGTCACTCAGAATTTTATAATGTACACATAGAAAAATGTATCTTCCAATCATGTCTGGAACTCTCTGGTCTACAATCACTGCATTTTTAGAATGTGATCTCTTTCATTGTTGACCACATCACTGCCTTTCATTCACAGGCATCAGTGGGAGCACAGGTAGGGGCTTATGGAAGAAGTAAGAAGAGTGGCTTTATTTACACAAGAAAAGTCTGTCCCTTGCCACATGGCTTAAGATCAACCCAGAAGACCACATTACACATCCATTAGATGCAAAAGAGGGCATTGGTGAGAAGGATTCATTGGCCCATCTCGAAAGCCCTTGGAGTAGACAGTCATGGCCACCTCTGGCAGCCATCCTGTCATGTATTAAGAAGCCCATTCAGTGGTGTAAGGTGATGGCCTTGGGTGTCAGCAGTGAAGGCTGCACAAAGGTAGGGGAATAGTGGTAAGGAGTGAGGTTTGAGAGGTCAACAGGGGTCATAGGTCAGCAGGGTCAAGTAAAAAAGGGCTGAAAGAATGGGCAAACTAAGCAGCAGGAACTATGTGTGGAAAGGCATGAACTTTGAAAGGAGAAGGTGCATCCAGGAAACATCAGTTGGTCTCTTGTGGCTGAAATAACATGTGTTTATGGAAGGTCAAGATAGAAAGTTGGACACAAAAGCAAAGCCAGAGTTCATTAGCTTCATATGTCAAGCAAGAGAATTTGAACTCTATCTATAAGGCATGAAGACTTCATGGAATATCTTAAGTAAAAGATAGACATGGCTGGAATTGGGGTTTCAGGAAAAACACTGTGGCAGCAATGGTAAAGTCAAACTGGAAGAGAGAGACCACTGGGGAGAAACCAAATGGAAAGAGATTATTTTAATTATCCAGGAGATGATGAGGATTGTCTCTGAACTTGATGCCAATTGAACTTGGGAAAGGAGCTGTTGGGCTGGAGAGAACACGGTAGACTCTAACACATTTCAGGGGCCAGACAGGATGTTGTGATTGATAAATGTAGGAATGAGGATTGGGGAGGAGTCCAGGATGACTCCAAGCTTCTACCCATGGTGGTGCCTGGGTGGAGAGTAGTGTCATTCCTGAAACAGGGAACAGAGAAGGAGCAAGTTTGGCAGGAAAGGAGATCAATTCAGGCTGGAACTTGCTGAGTTAAAGGAGCTGCAGGACATAGAACAGGAGGTTCCCAGAAGACAAGGAACAGAGTCAAAAGTTGGGAGTGAAGTTTGGCCTGGAGAAAGTCATGGAACCCAGAGAGGATTCTGGAATGAGAAGAGAGCTAAGAGGAGAACCTGAGAAACACTACAATTCAAGAAATCATTATGGTATAAAACTCAAGAATTGAAATACAGAAGACCCTAGGATGAAAGTCCATCTTCCAAGTACTGTAAACCACGCCCAATTCCTTGGCCAAGTTTTCACAATCCACTATCCACACACACCCATATTCCCTCTTTTCTTTTCCAATGACAAGTAAAAACACAGCCTGCATCCTTACCACATGTACAAAGTTCTTGTACAAAATTTCTCTAGAGCCTAACGTGGGTGCCCTCTTGAGTCAACAAGAACAAACATTGCCAGTGAGTCTGTAGAAAGTTGACTTAAAGAACATGGCGCAAGCTCACAGCAGGATATTGCCAAAAGACTGGTCATGAGAGCCAATCAGTCACAGCTACCAGCCCTGAAGGAGATGAGCCCAGGAACCTAGAGTTTAGACCTGTAAGCAATTAAGGGTAGAAAGACTTTCAATTTACTTTTGTATTCCCCATTTTCAGGCAGAGAAACTGATGCCCAGAGAGTGAAAGGATTTTGTCCAGGGTCAGCAGTGAAACCAGTTGACCAGATCAGTGTGATTAAATTATGTCTTGTTGGTTAAAATGTCTTAATGGGCAGCACATTTCCAAAGTTTCTGCCAAGGCAACCAGGCACTATGGGCATACTTCAGAAACTAATGAGTCTGCAATTCCTCCAGCTCATTCAGAAGCTTCTGGGATGAGACTCAATGCTGGTAAGGCATGGGAGAGTGAAGAAAAGGTGGAAGTTATCACCCTTCATAGGGCTTTATAGACTGTGGTTGTCACATATCCCTCCCTCCCTGAGGCCACTGGGATCTGCATTTGTCCTGGGCAGGGGCTTTGGGGTCATTTATTATCATACTAAGGGGACCCAGTGAGGGAATCCAAACTTGTCTTGAAAAAGTGATTGTCTTCAAAACTAGCCTGTGTCAGAAGTCTCCTTCCCGAAAATAGCTGTCCATGGGTTTGCATTTTCACAGCTCTCTTCTGGGCATCGGCTTCTGGTCAGACCTTGGTTTAGGTCTTCCCCTTTAGAGCTACCAGAAGGATCTTTCTGAAGACCCCTTTTGACAAAATCACTCTCTGTTTGGGAGAGCCCAGTGCTCTCCTCTACCTACAAGCAACTTAGTAGACATCCTGGCCACAGCCTGAGCCTACAGCTTTTCCCGCCATTGGTTCTTTCTGGTTTCCCCAAGTTCTATCACTTTGGGTGTCTTCCAGTTCCCTGAGCACAAGAGGTATTTTTAGGCCCCAGTGCCTTTGCATATGTTTCCTGGAATATCATTTTCCTTGTTATCCACTGAAAGTAACTCCCATGTATTCTTATTTATTTAAATTTTTTGCATCCAGACTTTGAATTCCTCAAAAACAGTAACTGGTGTCATAATCACCTTGTTATCCCCAGCACATAGTTCAGGATTTGTCAACATGTTGGAATGAATGCCTATGAGCCAATCAGACTACTTGCCACAGTCAGGAGGAAGAGGAAGGCTGGAGTAGCTGTGAATAGTACAGGATGAACCTCCCTATGAGCGTGAAAGAGGGAGAGCATCAACAGAGTTACCATGAATTGACACAGTGGCCATGTTTCCACCTGGTGGAGGAATCCATTTTTAACTCAAACAATCCTCAGGAAGTTACTTTTCCTACCAGAGAGGTGGCAGGCTAAGAACAATGCCCTTCATTAATTCCTCCTGACAACCTGAATAATGGATGGACCACAGTGAGTTTAGAAGCCCAGATTATGAGTTGTAAATGTAGCTCTGGGCACACTGGGCAGGGAGATAGGGGTGGTCCCTTGAACAGAAAGCCAGGGAAATTATTTCCCAGAGTAAATTAGAAGCAAAGCTCTTTATGAATATTGGGGAATGCCATTGATGTCCCATAAAGTAAACTTTAGTCAAAACATAGCAGAAGCTGGAGATTTCCTGCAAACAAACAGTAATGTGAGGCCAGACATGTATAGGCAAGAAGAGCAAGGTATCTTCAGAAGGAAGTCAGCAGTATTTCCAGGAAGAACCAGAACATAGTCCATTCTCTGAGCTGCTTCTAGCCTTGGGTTTTCGCCCATAGCGACTGTGAAATTGCAGCTTGTATCAGGCTCTTGTATACCCCATACTATATCATGTGTAGTTTTCTCTGTACTAGTGTCCTCAAGTTGTCCACATAGGTTTCTCATTCTAGAATATGAGCTCAATACTTTCTATTAACATTTTTGTGGTTAAAGTCCTAAATTGCAGTCTCTCCAGTGAGTACATAAGGATACCCGACCTGGGTGCCTCTGACCTGACACAAGAAAACAAGATTTGGATGCCCACATGGGACATTCCTTCATTTAACAAGTATTTGTTGAGTGCCTACTATGTGCCAGATACTGGGAGTATAATAATAAAGAAGAGACCCTGTGTTCTGGGAGTTGATAGTCTAAGGGGAGAAGGGACACTGACAAGCAGCCAGGGCTTGCAATACAGTCTATGCACAATACCCTGTACGGTGATGGGGCATTAGAGGGGGTACAAAGACACAAAGAAGAGGACTCTGCTTTAGACCAATAGGGGCAGGAAAGGCTTACTGGAGAATTGATGTCCATGCTGAGACATCCCATTAGATGATGTGAAGGGAAATGGAAAACAAGGCATGCTCCAGGCATATAAGCTAGGCAACTGCATATGCAGAGACCTGAAGTTGAGAGAGAGCATGGCCTGTTAAGGGAACATGAGAAGAGCAGGACAGGTCCAAGTATGGGCCCAGCCCAGTTCAGTCCATCTATACATGTGTTACCAAGGAAGAGACCAGAATGTTGGGGGCACAGCTCAGGATCAGCCCCCACCTGATACTCCTTTCTCACCTCAATTGTGGATTTGAAGATTCAGCTTCATCAGGGCTCTAAGGTCAAATGGTCCTTGAGCCCCCAAGCCCAGCAGCTCAGAATCTCCCAGATTTCATCATGTAAGGAAGAGTAAGAGGAAAGTTGCAGCCATGACCCAAGACCTTTCTTTGCCCTGCCTGGCTTCCTGCTCTGTGGTGGCTTCATCTCAGCAAGAAGGCTGCCATCTTGGATGGGAAAGGACATTGGGGTGGGGTGGTTTGGGTGTTGGTGGGGAGACCCAAACACCCCTCTAATTCAGTCAGAGAAGCTGGTTGTCATCACGTGATCAAAAAAAGAGACAAAAGGCTGAATTTCAGTCACATTTTCTGGAGGCTTGTAGACCTCTACCATGTCTACATGGTAGAAGTAGACATGGTAGAGGTCTACAAGCCTCCATAATAGATGGAAGTATCCCTCTTGGGTAGGTGCTCCAGGAAGCTTCCTGGAAGTGATTACTCCACTCAACAGCCAAGAAGTATCACCTAAGGAATGTGTGTTGTTTCAACCTGGGATTGGAAGAAGAGCAAAGTTCTTGAACAGTATTTCATGGTTTACAAACATCTTGAGGTTTACCTAGCACTTGCTGTGCACCAGGCTTCTGCTAGGTATTTTAATATCTAGCATGAACTTGGCTTCTCATGACAGCCCTACAGGATAAGTAATATATCCCAGTTTTCAGATCAGGAAATTGAGGCCCAGGGAGGTATAAGAAACTAGATCAAAGTCCACCTTGTTAAGTGACAGAAGGAGAATTTAAATCCTGACCTCCTGCTTCCTCTCACTCCCATCCCTGTATTGTCTTATGTCACCATCTTGAGAGCCATGGTAATGTTGGCAATATTAGTAGTTTCAGATGAAAAAAGCAAGGCTTGGATAGGTGGCAGAAGGTACCAGAAACAGGTGTTTCCAGCTGATAAAGTTGGGCCCATCAGCACATTTTCTGAGGCAGCTCCCCCCTGCTGAGCACCACCTCCCACAATTTCAATCCAACATTTTAATGAAAAATAAACGTCTGCCCACCCCTGCCCTGTGCACTAGGCTATATCAAGCAATTACACAGTGTTTGTGTGGGAAGAGGACTGGTTCTGAGAGACCAAACTGATAGGGAGGGGTGATGGCAGAGAGAACCCAGCTGGTTCAGTTGGGTCTTCCCAGGACCCCTCAGGCCCCTCTCCCACTGCCCTTTCCACTCAGAAACCTTCCCCCACTGTCCATCCTGCCTGGGTGAGGCAGGATCCACCAGCCTTCCCCTGGACCCGGGAACTAAGGATTTTACATGCTTTCCAACCCAACTCTAACACAAGGCCATACAGCATAGCAGTGAAGGGCACAAGAATTGTAATGACACCCACCTTCACTACTCACTCACTCTGAACTTGGACAGTGGCTCCATCTCTTAGAATCTGTGTTGTCTTCTGTGAGATAAGGATGATAGTAGCACCCAGGACACAGTGTTAAATGAAATCACCCATGTAAAGAGAGTCTGCCAGGGATAGTTACATGACAAGTGCTCAGGAAACACAAGTCACTTGTCTCCATTTTTGCTTTTTATTGAAGTATAATAAACATACCAGAAAAATGTGTAAGTGCATAACGCACAGTTTTTGCACAAATTGAACACACCTGTGGAACCAGCACCCAATTCAAGAAACAGCATTCTCAGCACCCCAGAAGCCCCCAGACTACAGCTTTCTGGTTACTATTTCCTCCCAAGAGTAACCCCCATCCTTACTTCTTACAGCATAGATAAATTTCACCTATATTGAAGATGGTACTATTTGAGCAAAGACATGGGATCAACGCAGTTGCCCATCAATGATAAACTGGAAAAGAAAATATGGGACATATACTCTATGGAATACTAGGCAGCCATAAAAAGGAATAAAATCATGGTTTTTGCAGCAACATGAAGTTGGAAGCTATAATATTACGCAAATTAATGCAGGAACAGAAAACCAAATACTACATGTCCTCACTTATAAGTGGAAGCTAATACAGACATATTATAAATATGAGAACAATAGACTTTGTGGACTACTAGAGGGTGGAGGGTGCAGGGGGGATAGGGAATTTTAAAAAGTACTTATTGGATACTCTGTTCACTACCTGGGTGACGAGATTTATACTCCAAACCTCAGCATCACACAGTTTCCTCATGTAACAAATCTATACATGTATCCCCTGTATCTAAAATAAAAGCTGATTTTTTTTAAAAAGATGGTACTATTTGTTTTGTTAACTATAATTTAAAATGTACCAGGAAAATGCACAAATTATTTAGGTGTGTTACCTTATGTAGTCTTCATCGCAGCCCTCTGATGTAGGTATACTCACATTATCCCCACATCATAGATGAAGAAATAGAGAACATTCTATGGAATCTGCAAAAATACAGGTAGAACTGCAAGTAAATTTAGCAAGATCACAGCATACAAAGTCAAAACACAGAAATCAGTTGCATTTCTAAATATTAGCAACAGACCATTAAAAATTGAAATTTAAAATATTATTTACAAAATATTTAAAATACATCATAAAACCATGAAATACTTATGGATAGATTTAACAAAATATATATAAGAAGTACACAATCAAAATTATAAGGCATAGCTGAGAGAAAATTTTAAAAGATTTAAATAAGTGAAAGTATATACTATATTCATGGGTTGGAAGACTCAAGATTGTTAAAATATAAATGTATTCCTAACTAACCTATAATTTTAGGGCAATCCCAGTCAAAATTCCAGCAGACTTTTAAAAGTAAATTTAAAAATTGATTCTAAAATGTGTGTAAATAAGCAAAGGCCTTAGAGAAGCCAAAACAATTTTGCAAAAGAAGAACATTTTGAGGACTCTCAACACCTGGTTTCAAGAATTCCAGTAAAGCTACTGGAATCTAGGCAGTGTGGCATTGGCATAAGAATAGAAAAGCTGGCCGGGCACGGTGGCTCAAGCCTGTAATCCCAGCACTTTGGGAGGCCGAGACGGGCGGATCACGAGGTCAGGAGATCGAGACCATCCTGGCTAACACGGTGAAACCCCGTCTCTACTAAAAAATACAAAAAACTAGCCGGGCGACGTGGCAGGTGCCTGTAGTCCCAGCTACTCGGGAGGCTGAGGCAGGAGAATGGCGTAAACCCAGGAGGCGGGGCTTGCAGTGAGCTGAGATCCGGCCACTGCATTCCAGCCTGGGCGGCAGAGGAAGACTCCGTCTCAAAAAAAAAAAAAAAAAAAAAGAATAGAAAAGCTGGGTGCAGTAGCACAAGTCTGTAATCCCAGCTACTCAAGAGGCTGAAGTGGAAATGTCACTTGAGCCCAGGAGTTTGAGACCAGCCTGGGCAACATAGCAAGACTGCATCTTGCTAAGACCAAAAAAAAAAAGAACTTTGGGAGGCCAAAGCTGGTGGTGGATCACGAGGTCAGGAGATCAAGACCATCCTGGCTAACACAGTGAAACCTCTACTAAAAATACAAAACAATTAGCCAGGTGTGGTGGTGGGCGCCTGTATTCCCAGCTACTTGGGAGGCTGAGGCAGGAGAATGGCATGAACCTGGGAGGCAGAGCTTGGAGTGAGCCAAGATTATGCCACTGCACTCCAGGCTGGGCGACACAGCGAGACTCCATCTCAAAAAAGCAAAGAATAAAAAAAGAATAGGCATACAGATCAATGAAACACAATAGAGAGCACAGAAATAAACTCCTACATATATGGTCATCTGGTCTTAGACAAATATGCCAAGTCACCCAGTGAGACAGGGATAACTGTTTCTACAAATGGTGTTGGAATAACTGAACATACATGTACACAAATAGTAAGTAAATATAAAAAAGAAGAATCTTGTCCTCACACAACACATAATAATTAATTCAAATAATTGATCACAGACTTAACTTTAAAAGTTAAGACTAAATGTTCTAAAAGTAACAGAAGATCTTTACAAGATTGGGATAGGCAAGTATTTCTTATATAGAACCTGAAAAAAGGACCTATTGTAAAAAAAAATGATAAATTGGACTTCATCAAAATTTAAAAATGACTTCTCTTTAGAGGCACCATTAAGATAACAGGCTACATATAGGAAAAAATATTCACAACACATATGTCTGAATGGAGACTTATATCCAGAGTATTTAAAGAACTCTTCCAACTCAATAGTTGGAAGAGTATAAATTTTGTAAGTAGGCAAAATGTTTCTCAAGATACACAAATTGTCAATGTTCACATTAAAAAATCATGAATAATCAGGGACTGGAAGTAAAAAGCAAAATGAGATCATATGGTATGTCAATTAGGATGACTAAAATTAAAAAGACTGACAAAAAGTGTTGATAAATAGATGGAGCAACTGGAACTCTCATACACTGTGGTGGGAAATGTAAAACAGTACAACCATTTTGGAAAATATTCAGGCAGTTTCTTACAATGTTAAACCTATGTCTACTATATAACCTAGTAATCTTACCCATGAGAAATGAACACAGATGCCCACACAAACACTTGTGTGCAAATGTTTAGTGCAAATTTATTCACAGTAACTGAAAACTGGAAACCACTCAAATTCCCATCAACTGGTGAACAGACACAAAAGTTGTTGTATCATCCATATAATATCATCACACTCAGCAATAAAAAGAAGCAAAACACTGTACTGATACATGCCACCACATATATAAGTCTGAAAAACACCTGACTGAGCAAAATGAGCCAGAACACAAAATAATAAATCTATATGATTTTATTTATAAGTTCTAGAAAGAATAAGTTTAATCTAAAGTAACAGAAGATAAATCAGTGGTTGCCTGGGTCCAGTGGTGGAAGACAGGGGTGGGGGAATAGGGAGGGGGTCTCTGGGAAGTATCACAAGGAGACATTTAGGAGTGATGGAAATGTTCCATAGATTGATTATGATTGTAGGTAATGGGTTGATGCGTATATCCATTTGTCAACATTTATTGGATTGGTCATTTAAAATGAGTGCATTTTGTCATGTGATAATTATACCTTAATTATTAATAAAATGATTTTTTAAAAAATGAATAATGAAAGCTATTGGTTTTATTATTATTATTTACTATCTCCCAGGAACTGTGGTAAGCTCTTTATGTGTATCATCTCATCTAATCCTCTCAACCGCCCTCTCATCTATGCACACTAACATCATGCCCATTTCAGAGGAGAAAACAGAGGCTCACGAAAGAATGTGAAATAATGTAACCCAAGTTCCCCACTAATAAGCAATCCAGGATTAGAATTTAGGTAGTATTAATCAATGAGAATATGGCCTTCAAAGCATGGGAAACTTTCTCTGTGTACACTTGAGTAATTATCAGTACATAAATGATTGTTACTAATAATGTGTTTGTATTGTTATTTGCAGAGGTGGTCCTGAAAGTCCACCCCTGGGAGTGTCAAGATCACAGGCATGTGGGGTACATTTAACCTGAAGGACAGCCCAGTCAGGGACTGGAGAGAATGTCAGCACCCCAGCTGGATCAGACAAATTTTATCATAGGCCTCAGCCAAAAGAGAGCTGGGTAGGGAAACCAAAGGTGTGCACATAGGCTAAAGCATGAAGGACATGAGCATCCAAGAAACACACACGCGCACCAGGCCTGGGGCTCCAACTAACAGAGAAAACTCTGAACCCCACCCAGGGTGGGGCTGAGGTTCCCAGCGCACTTCCTGTACTTGTCAGGGTGGGTCAAGGATTGGTCAGGGCTGGGCGAGGTTGGAGGCCAATCTGAAGAGCCTGGTTGACCAGTGTGGCTGTCCTCCCTGGCCCCTAGTCAATCTGAGACCAGTCACTCCTAGCAGAATGAAAAGTTTTCACATGGCTGCTTCTAACCTCAGATTCTCCCTCTTTTTAACACCAGGAAAGGTTTCCTTTGAAAATTCCCCTGCTTCTCTGAGTCTGCAGTTATGAAGGGTGAGATCACACCCTGTAGTCATGACTTTGGTCCTGAAACAATTATTCATCCTGTTCTGCTTAAGCTTGGTGGCCCGTGCTCACTGGGTGATGAGCTCTCCCCCTAATCCCTCTCCCCACCAGTTCTCTCATGGCTCACTGCCCTGTTGGCTTTGTCAGGTGCAATTGCATCAGGTTAAGGCAAGGGAGGAGGGGTGAGGGCTGGGCCCCAGCTTTGGAATTAAGAAATGGAGAGAGGCCAGAGAGAGAAGAAAGCAAAAAGACAGAGACAGACACAGAAACACTCCTTTTTTCAAAGTCTTAGGCATAAGGGGCCCTTCTCAATAGGTTACTATTTATAGGAACATACACAGAGTTGCTGAACCCAGACATGGGAGCCCCAGTGGTGAGACTTCTGGTCCAATGGAAATATTTGAAAGTCGTTACTTAAAGTGTTACCAAGACAGCCACAGGCAGGCTCTGTATGTGCCCTCAGTCAAAATCTTCCCCACCCTCCTTTAAGACTGTAGGTTATGTTGGATCCATGAGAGGAGTCACCATGTCATCGTCAAAATGCCACTGAGAAACTGTCATCCAATGACTGTCATGGCTTTCCCCTCTTTATTTCTTCTGGAAGAGTGGAAGTAGGGGGAGGTAGAAAGTGTAGTGGCAGAGGATGAGGCTGACAGACCACATGAGGTGACTGAGGTACTAAGACAATGGGGAGGAGCAGAAGAATGCTGAGCAGCCAGTGTTAGAATTGTGTCAGAGAGAGAACTGGATCAGACACAGACCAGGGTGAGAGATCTCAAGATGGGCCTGGAGCATCAGTAGTGATGACGAAGGGTAGGAGATAGATTTCTACGGCAGAAATTTATTATTTCACGTGTGTGGCTGCCCACTAATGTTTGTGTTTGTTCGTTGTTTTAGAGACAGGGTCTTGCTCTGTTGCCCAGGCTGAGTACAGCAGCATGATCACATCTCACTGCAGCCTCAAACTCCTGGGCTCAAGTGATATCCCTCCGCCAGTTCCCCAAGTAGCTGGGACCACAGGCATGCACCACCACTTCTAGCTAGTTTTTTAAGTTTTTTGTAGAGCTGGGGGCCTCACTGTGTTGCCCAGACTGCTCCTGAACTCCTGGTCTCAAGTGATCCTTCTGCCTCAGCCTCCCAAGTGGCTGAGATTACAGGTATCAGCCACCAAGCCCAGCTTTTTTTTTCATTATCTTTTTAAGTTTTTTGCAATTTGGAGGAAATAAGACATAATGCGTTGCAGTTTCTGATGTAGAAGTCAGAACTCAAGTGATTTCCAGACTCCCTTGCTGCTATGCCATGAGCACATAACCAGCCTTCAGCAACTAGACACTCCAGTTGGGAAGTGGTCAACTTGAGGAAATGGTCTATTTGGAGCTCATGCACAGTTTTGCTGGTGTAGGAAACAACCAAGTCACCAGCTTTCAGGGCAGCATGTTTGCCAAGCCAAATTGCCAACCCAGAAGTGACATTGATGCTGGTGACAGTGGTCACTTGCAATAAAGTCAGGTTTCTGGTATCTAGTATTCAGTGGCAGCTTCAGCAACAGCAATCAAAGTCTCAACATTAAGCCAGATCTGCAATGTGGTTTTGGATGTTCTTAGAAGCTTGGCCTCAAGCCAGTTTCTCCATCTCCTCCATCAATTATGGGGGCTACTTGACATATTTTGCTAAATAACTTTTCTTCCTAGTTTTGTATTCTGTCATTTGCAACAGAGAAACTGGCTGACACAATTCTTAGATATTTATGGGTAATAATAAGAGGATTTAGTGACCTAGTAGCCCAACTACCAGAACAGCGACTGACACATAGCAAACATTCAGTATACTTCAAATACTTGTTGAGAGGCAGGAAGGCAGGAAGGCAGGTGGGAAGGAAGGAAGGCAGGTGGGAAGGAAAGGAACGGGAAGGGAAGGGAGGGAAGGGAGGGGAGGCAGAGAGGGAGAGAGGAAAGGGAGAAGAAAAGAAGGATGAAGGGAAGGATAAACAGAGTGTATGTAATATGAGAAAGGAAGGAGTGTAGGATGATAACACATATTAGACAACTTTATGGATGGTAGTGCTATCACTGAGACGTGAAAGGCAGAAGACAGAGCAGGTTTGAGAAAACGATGAGTCAGGTTTGGCACTGCTGGATTCAAGTTTCCTCCAGTACATCCAAGTGCCGATTTCAGTAGCTTGTTGGATACTTAGATCTAGAGTTCAGCAGGAAACTCAGGGCAGTAGATGACTTGGGGGTGACCCAGACAGAGGAGTAAGTGAGTTTTGCAAATGGAAAAAATGCCCTAGTGCAAAGAAGAAATGACAAGAAATGGAATTCTGAAAAATATCAGCATTGAAGAGATAATTTGAGGAGCTGCTCACAAAAGACACTGAGGAAAACTGCCAGAAGTTCATAGGAGACAAAGAACTGCCCCAGAGAGCTGAGCTTTGTGGAGCTACATGTCATCAAAGGCCAGTGATGACAGGACCAGGTGAAAACAAGAAATCTTTCTGCTTCTGCTTCCACAGTGCATGGACCGAAACACTCACCTTCCCAGCTCCTTGCTGTGAATGGTCATGGAAGGCAGGCCTCTTGACCAAGCTGCAGACATTTATGAGCATCTACTGTGTGCTAGGCACTGAGCAAGGCAATTTACATTGATTGACCTTCTTAATTCTACCAATTGCATTGTGTGTGACTTATTATATTTGTCCCATTATTCGCTGAGGTTCAAAAAAGTAAGGTCACTTTCCACTTCCCACAGAGTTGGCTGTTAGAATCATTCAGCAAGAGATTCTGAACAAGGCTGGAGGGAGGAGGCTTCAAAAAGAACAACCAGTTTGCATTACAGGAAACTGAGGCACAGAGATGTTACTCGCCTGATGTCACATGGTTAGTGACTGGTTCTAATCCCAGGCCAGCCTGCCTTAAGGATCCAATGATGATAATGTTGATGACAACGTGACAGGAATAGTAACAGTGATAGTAACAACAACGGTGATTGCTGCTACGTTTATGGGGCACCTGCAATATGCCAAAATTGGTGTGCTTCATGCATTGCCTCACTTAATCTTCTTGACAACACAATGAGGTAGGGCTATCATAAACCCCTCTTCAGCCGTGAGTGCAAAGGGGCTCAAATTGTCACTGTGAACAATAATAATCCTACTGGGGCTTGGAGCTGGAGGTTGGCATGCAGGACAGGCTGGAAACAGGCTGCCCCGCAGCAGATCCTGGCTTCTCAGACCCCAAGGCAGCCCCAGGGAGCAGACAGCCCAGCCCAACCCAGGCAAGGGAGACATTCTGCCCAGACAAACCGCAGAAGCGTCTGAGACGCTGCTGTCTCCTGTCCTCTACAAACTTGTAGCAGCTTGTATGTGCAGATCTCTGGGATAAGATGATCAAGGACTGGCCCCCCGTCCCAGGTGCTCATGAGGAAACTGCCCTGTGTGCCACAGGGCTCATCTCTCTAGGCCTGCCCAGACCCAGGACCTTGAACTGAACCATGCACAGGTCTATAGGTTGGGGAGGTGGATAGAAAAGTGGCCCCAAATAGTAGACCCTGGTGGGAACTTTAGCACCACCATGAGCCTCTGTTCTAAGCTTCCTTTCATCTGGCTTCTGGAACCAGGATCTGCTAGATGGTTTATTGCCTTTCCTTTTAAGTGACATTAAAAATAACTTTTCAGTAATCACCCTAACCAAAGGTACTTGACTTCCTGGGGATCCCCAGTGCCTAGAAAGGTGCTTGGTATGTGCTAGAAATAACAAATATTTATTGAGCACTATGTGATAGGCAAGAACTTTACATTCTTTATCTCCTTTAATGCTCACTACAACCCTATAAAATACATTCTTTTATTATCTCCATTTTACAGGTGAGAAAACTGAGACTTTGAAAGGTGAGGTGACTTGGCTCAAGGTCACATAATGAAAAAGCAGCAGAGCTAGTATTTGACTGCAGTCTATGCTCAGACAGTCCCACCATGATACTGTGTTGTCTAAAACAGGTGAAAGAGCGCGTGTGTGTGTGTGTGTGCGTGCACGCGTGTGTGTAGAAAGGCAGCCTAATTTGGTGGAGATATGTAGTGGAGACATTTAGGAACCTTGGGCTCGAAGCTTAATTCTGCTCTATAAAAGCTGTGTGATCTTGACGAAAGAACTTTACATCTCTGAGATTCAATGTCCTCATCATTCTTTTCAAATCTCCAGTTGTAGAAGACAAACTATGGCTCTGAAATAACAAGAACAAATGCAATAGCAATACAAAGCGTGAGTGAGTATACATAGACACTTGTGTGGCCCATGTGTGTCTGTGTGTGTGGCAGCTCCCTGCGCAGGTGTGCGCGTTTGTGTGTACATGCATTCACATGTGAGCGTGCGTAGCAGAACTCATCTCTGTTTCCTCTCTTGAGAGCCCCTGGTTATGCACTGTGGGTCCAGAAAAGGTGTCCAGAGCTCACTCATTATACCCATTTGCCTGTCATACTTAGAAACTTTATTTTCTACCCAAGTGATGGCTGCCTCCCAGCTGTTAAAAGTCTGGGTTATGGCATGAGTGGAAGATCAAGGCTGCTTCCACTCCCAAATGCATGCTCAGCCCCTCGCTCTGCTCATTTGTCGACTCTTGGCCCAAAACTGACCCCTCAGAGATTTCCCTTAGGCTGGGGAAGGGAGCCAGTTACAGCCACCTGGGAAACAGGAGCCTCAGACAATGTGGAGGGGCCAGGGGAGAGGACACCTGCTCCAGGTCTTATTTTCCTCTCTCAATAACTAAGCAAATGCACCGTGACAAAGGAGGGGACTTTGGCTTTTCCACATAGAGTGGGTGCTCCATAAACATAAAGACGTCAATAACCCTCAATGGTCACTTCTATAAGACCCATTTTACAGATAAGAGAACTGAGGTTCAAAATATTTAAGCAATTTACACAAGGTCCCAGGGCACATAAGCAGCAAAGACAGGATCCTGGCACAGCTCCATCCTATACCAAAACCTGTGCTTATTCCACTGTGCCCTCGAAGGTACCAATCTGGTGCACCTGGCAAGGTCATAGTTGAGGCAGCTGGGATTTCCCAATCTGCCTTGACACGTAGCCTTAGCCTGGGTGACTGAACAAGAAAGCACTGTCTGCCTGAAATTGTGCCAGGGAAAGGGTGCAGCCTCAAAAGACCAGCTTAGCAGTGTTGTAAGGGGCATTGTCCTGCCTGCACACTGTTTCCTTATCTGCAAATCGGTCTAGCACGCCACACCTCTCAGAATCAGTGGAGACCAGAGGAGTGTAGGGAGATCAGCACATACAGGTGTGTGGACCAGAAATGAAGACCTACGGAACATCAGGCAGTGGGGACAGAGAGAAGGCAGAGGCCAGCTCCTGAAGGTCTAGTGAAGCCATCTGTATTAGTTTCCTGAACTTGGCAGCCTAAAACAACAAATATTTACTATCTCTCAGCTTTAGAGGCCAGACATCTAAAATGAGTTTCAGTGGGTCAATGTCAGGGTGTCAGTCCGGCTGTGCTCCCTCTGGAGGCTCTAGAGGATAATCCGTTGCTTGCCTTTTCCAGTTTCTGGGAGCTGCCAGCTTCCCTTGATCTCAGTTGCATTGCTCCAATATCTGCCCCGTGATCACTTTGCTTCTCTGTCTGTGTGTGGTAAAACCTCCCTCTGCCTCCCTCTTATAAAGAGACATGTGATGGTATTTAGGGCCCACCTGGATAAGCCAGGATAATCTCCCCATCTTAAAATCCTTAACTTAATCACATCTGCAACAGTCTTTTTCCAAAAGAAAAAATAAGGTTTATTTACAGGGATTAGGAACAATTATCTTTCAGGGGCATTTTCAGCCTACTACACCATCTAAATAAGCTGATACTACATCTTGGTGGCACCAAGGAGCCATTGGAAGGTCTCTGGTGGCAGAGTGCCATGATGAGATCTATTTCCTGAAATAAATGTGGACTCTCTCATGGCCTGTGGCAAGTCTGCTCCCTGATCGAGGTTTCTGAAAAATCCCAAAGGCTTTCACTCTTTTGTCACTCCTGGCTCCCTTTCTTTTTTTTTAATTTTTTTAAATTTTTTTTATTATATTTTAAGTTCTAGGGTACAGGTGCACAACATGCAGGTTTGTTACATATGTATACTTTCTCTCTTACCTATTATCTCCTGCACTTCTGCTCAAATGCAGAATTAAAATATTCTTCCTTGATCTTTACCCCTCCCCCAAAAAAAATTCACTCACACAAGACATTTTTATGTGTCAATGACTTTACTAAAGGTTTGTAATGCCAGATGGAGTTGACATCATAGAATGCAAACAATTTTAAATTAAGCATTAAATATCTCGTTTTGATGCATCCTTGACCCACCCCGGCTCCCTTCTTTCCAGACTTTCCCCTTCTACCATGTTCCCAGACTGCTTATTTTCATTCTTTTTTATTATTTTCCTTTTCTCTGCTCTACCCCTTCCCTAAATTCCTGCAATTTGTAAGACTGAGCAGTTAAGATATGTCTTACCCTCTCCAGGTGATTATTTTCCTAAGCAAGGGTAACTTCCTCCCCAAGAGGATCCCTAATACTGCAGTTGAAATCAGAATGTTTTCATCCTATTGCACTTATACATAGAAGCATATTATATGTTAAATACATTTAAAGGGACATCGCACATGTAAATACCCACACACTCTCACACACACACATGCCCCAAAGATCACAGCTAAGTCCCAACTTGAAGGAAGCATGTTCTAATGTCATCGCCATGACCTACCCACCCATCTGTTTTGAGCTGTGGTTGGCAGCAAATAATTAGCATTCACCAGGATGGCCAAGGCCAGCTTCCACTGTGGATCCCAACAGCCTGCCTCACAGCAAGAGACTCTGCTTTGGTGTAATTACCTATTCCTTGCACACCAGTTGCCCTGGTGTGATGTCAGCCCCTCCACATTGTTTATTTTAATTAAAACAGAAATTGCAGGTCTTAGGTGCTTGTAATTACAGCCCATGAACTAAATTGACTGAGGTCCCTAATTAACCTGAAACACGTCTACCTGGCTGGAGGTGTGAGTTTGGACTTGACTAGTTCAGGGCACTGCATCGGCACCAAAAAGAAAGCAAAGAAAGAGCTAGTAGAGATTCAGATTGGGCATTTGCCCTCCCAAAACAGCTACACACAACCTGTACCCCTCAGACCACATTTGTGGGTTCAATTTCAATTCCAAATGTACCTATTAGCCCAGGACACATTAAGCAAAAGTGTAGTGATAGCATCTAAAAATCAACTAACGTAATCATCAATAGAATAGAAAGCAAAAACAAAGGAGTAAAAAATTTAAAAATCACATGATCATTCCAATAGATGCAGAAAAAAACTTTTGACAAAATCCAACACCTTTTTTTTTTTTAATAAAAACACTCAACAAACTAGGGATAGAACAGAACTTCCTCAACCTGATAAAGAACATCTGTGAGAAACTCATAGCTACATCATGCTCAATGGTGAGAAACTGAATGCTTTCTCCTTAAGATCAGGAACATGACAAGGATGTCTGCCCTTACCACTTCAACTCAGCATTGTTCTGGAGGTTCTATCCCAGGCAATTGAAAAGGAAAAAGAAAGAAAGACATTCAGATTGGAAAGGAAGAAGTAAAACTATCTTTATTTTTATACGACATGATCTTATATATATAAAATACTAAGGAATCCACTAAAAAATAGAACTAATAAATGAATTCAACAAGGTTGCAGGACACAAGATCAATATACAAAAATCAACTGTATTTCTATACACTGACAATGAGGAATCTAAAAATAAAGAAAATAATTTCATATGCAATGGTATTAAAAATAGTAAAATATAAATAAATTCAACAAAAAAAAACTTAACTCTGAAAACTGCAAAATATTGTGGAAAGAAATAAAAAAAGACCTATAAAACTCTAAAAACATTCCAGGTTCATGGATTGGGAAACTTAATATTGTTAAGACGGCAATATTCCTCAAATTGATCTACAAATTTAACACAATCCCTATCAGAATCCCAGTTTGCTTCTTTGTAGAAATTGAAACTGATTATAAAATTCATATGTCATTTCAAAGGTCTCACAATAGTCAAAATCATCTTGAAGAAAACAAAGGTGAACGACTCACACTTCTCAATTTCAAAACTCACTACAAAGCAACAATAATCAAAGCAATGTACTACTACCATAAGAATGGACACAGAGACCAATAGAATAGAATTGAGGATCCAGAACTAAACTGATATGTCTGTGGCCAACTGATTTTTGACAAGGCCAACTGGTATTGAATGCCAAGACCATTCAATAAGGAAAGAGCAGCCTTTATAACAATGCTAGAACAACTGCACAGCCACTCACAAAAGAATGAAGGTCGACCCTTAC
Source organism: Trachypithecus francoisi (assembly GCF_009764315.1). Taxonomy (NCBI): domain Eukaryota; kingdom Metazoa; phylum Chordata; class Mammalia; order Primates; family Cercopithecidae; genus Trachypithecus; species Trachypithecus francoisi. Next base: position 36,289,534 of record NW_022681467.1, read on the forward strand.
ATTATACCATATACAAAAACTAATTTAAAATAGATCAAAGGCATAAATACAAGAGGTAAAACCAGAAAAATAAAAAAAAAAGGTAGATTTTGATTACCCTGTATTTGACAATGAAGTCTTCGAAATATCACCAAAATCACAAGGAACAAAAGAAAAAATAGATAAATTGGACTTCGAAATTAGACATTTTTGTGCTTTAAAAGACACTGTTAAGAAAATGAAAAGGTTTTAATCCAGCTTGAGTCAATTTTTGTATAAGGTGTAAGGAAGGGGTCCAGTTTCAGTTTTCTGCATATGGCTAGCCAGTTTTCCCAGCACCATTTATTGAATAGGATATCCTTTCCCCATTGCTTGTTTTTGTCAGGTTTGTTGAAGAGCAGATGGTTGTAGATGTGTAGTGTTACTTCTGAGGTCTCTCTTCTGTTCCATTGCTCTACATGTCTATTTTGGTACCAGTACCATGCTGTTTTGGTTACTGATGCCTCTGGTTTTGTTCTGTTTGCTTAGGATTGTCTTGGCTATACAGGGTCTTCTTTGATTCCATATGAAATTTAAAGTAGTTTTTTCTAATTCTGTGAAGAATATCAATGGTAGTTTGATGGAAAGAGCATTGAATCTATAAATTACTTTCGTCAGTATGGCTATTTTCACGATATTGATTCTTCCTATCCATGAGGATGGAATGTTTTTCCATTTGTTTGTGTCCTCTCTTATTTCCTTAAGCAGTGGTTTGTAGTTCTCCTTGAAGAGGTCCTTCAAGAGTTCTCCTTGAAGAGGTCCTTGAAGAGGACCTCCTTGAAGAGGTCCCCACTCCCTTGTTAGCTGTATTCCTAGGCATTTTACTCTCTTTCTAGCAATTGTGAATGGAAGTTCGTTCACGAATTGGCTCTCTGCTTATCTATTGTTGGTGTAAAGGAATGCCTGTGATTTTTGCACACTGATTTTGTATCCTGAGACTTTGCTGAAGTTGCTTATCAGTTTAAGGAGTTTTGGGGCTGAGATGATGGAGTTTTCTAAATATAAAATCATGTTATCTGCAAACAGAGACAATTTGACTGCCTCTCTTCCTATTTGAATTCCCTTTATTTCTTTATCTTGCCTGATTGCCCTGGCCAAAACTTCCAATACTATGTTGAACAGGAGTGGTGAGCGAAGGCATCCTTATCTTGTACCAGTTTTCAAAGGAAATGCTTCCAGCTTTTGCCCATTCAATATGATATTGGCTGTGGGTTTGTCATAAATAGCTCCTATTATGTAAAACTCAAAACTATAAAAAACCCTAGAAGTAAACCTAAGCAATACCATTCAGGACATAGGCATGGGCAAAGACTTCATGACAAAAACACCAAATGCAATTGCAACAAAAGCCAATCATCAGAGTGTACAGGCCACCTACAGAATGGGCAAAAACTTTTGCAATCTACCCATGTGACAAAGGTCTAATATCCAGAACTTACAAGGAACTTAAACAAATTTACAAGAATAAAAACAAACAATCCCATCAAAAAGTGGGCAAAGGATGTGAACAGACACTTTCCAGAAGAAGACATTTACATGGCCAACAAACATGTGAAAAAAAGCTCAATATCGCTGATCATTAGAGAAATGCAAATCAAAACCACAATGAGATACTTTCTCATGCCAGTCAGAATGGCAATTATTAAAAAGTCAAGAAACAATAGATACTGGCAAGGCTGTAGAGAAACAGGAACACTTTTACACTGTTGATGGGAATGTAAATTTGTTCAACCATTGTGGAAGACAATATGGCTATTCCTCAAGGATCTAGAACCAGAAATACCATTTGGCCCACCAATCCCATTACTGGATATATACCCAAAGGAATATAAATCATTTTATTATAAAGACATATGCACACATACGTTTTCTGCAGCACTATTTACAATAGCAAACTTACGGAACCAACCCAAATGCCCATCAATTATAGACTGGATAAAGAAAATGTGGTACATCTACACTATGGAATACTACACTGCCATAAAAAGGAATGAGATCATGTCCTTTGCAGGGATATGGATGAAGCTGGAAGCCATCATCCTCAGCAAACTAACGCAGGAACAGAAAACCAAACACCACATGTTCTCACTAATAAGTGGGAGTTGAACAATAAGAACACATGGACACAGGGAGGGGAACAGCACACACTAGGGCCTATTAGGGGATGGGGGACGAGGGGAGGGAACTTAGAGGATGGGTCAATAGGTGCAACAAACCACCATGGCATACATATACCTATGTAACAAACCTCCACGCTCTGCACGCGTATCCCGGAACCTAAAGTAAAATTTAAAACAAAACTGCATGTTCTGCACATGTACCCCAGAACCTAAAGTATAATAAAAAATAAAATTAAAAAAAAGAAAAGAAAATGAAAAGGCAACCCAAAGAATGAAAGAAGATATATTCAAGTGCTGTATCTGATAAGAGACTTGTTCTAGAACATGTAAAGCACTCTTAAAACTGCGTAATAAAAAGACAAATAACCCAGTTTAAAGATAGGCAAATGATTTGGATTGGCCTTTATCCAAAGAAGATATACAAATGGCCAATAAACACATAAAAAGATACTCAACTATTAAGCAGGGAACTGCAAATCAAAACCACAATGGGATGCCACTTCACAACAACTAGGATTGCTTAGATAGCAACAAAATCAGAAAGAACAAAACATCAGTGTTGGAGCCATGGGGAAACTGCAACCCTCATACACTGCTGATGGAATGTAAAATGGTGAAACCGCTTTGGGAAACAGCCTGAAAGTTCCTCAAAAAGTTCAACACAGAGTTACCATATGACCCAGCAATTTCACTCATCATAGATAACCAAGAAAAATGAATACATATGTCACATAAAAAACTTTTACACAAGTGTTTATGCAATTATTCATAATAATGCATTATACTATGAATTATTTATAGTAGCCAAAAAGCAGAAATAACCCAAATATTAACATAAATCAACTTATGATAGACAATATATCGTATATCCATACATTGGAATAAAATTCAGCCACAAACAATGAATGAAATGTTGATATATGCTACCACATAGATGAACTTTGAAAAAATTAAGGTACATGAAAGAAGACAGTCACAAAATATCACGTATTATATAATTATATTTAAATGTAATGGCCAGAATAGGCAAATCTATAGAGACAGGAAGTAAATTAGTGTTTGCCTAGGGCTGGGGAAAATAGCGAGGTAGGGGAGTGATCGCTAAAGGGTGCAGAGCTTCTTTGTGAAGTGAGGAATATACTCTAAAACTGACTGTAATGATAGCTGAACGTATCTGTAACTATACTAAAAACCATTGAATAGTACTCTTTAAATGGATGAATTGTATGATATGTAAATTATATCTCAATGAAGCTGTTTTACTAAGTGTACTGAGTACCACATACATCCCAGGCACCATACCGGTGCTGATATAAAAGCTATGTCAAATACGTAAACTGAGTGTCTTCTTTGTTTTTTAAGTGATTCTTCTTCAATTTTTGAAAATTAAGAAAAACTGTAAGGAAGAAAAGAGAAATAATCTATAATCATATCCTCCAGTGACAGCCATTATTTATATTTTTCATGCATTTTCTCTGTTTCTTCCATTCAAAATCCTTTTAATGTATTAGATGCCCTTTTGAACATCTTAAAATATATTTATATAACAAACCCTTACATGCTTACCAACCAACTTAAGGAATAAAACATCAATAGAAGAAAACACCATCTATATGCATAATTATCCTGAGGAAATAATCGGAGGTTATCCAAGATGTATAGGATGCTCACCCCAGCATCACCCTTAAGGCAAAACAAGGCTGGGTGCAGTGGCTCCCACCTGCAATCCCAGCGCTCCAGGAGGCCAAGGGGGTGGATCACCTGAAGTCAGGAGTTCGAGACTAGCCTGACCAACATTGTGAAACCCCATCTCTACTAAAAAGACAAAAATTAGCCAGGCGTGGTGGCGGGTCCCTGTAATCCCAGCTACTTGGGAGGCTGAGGGGGGAGAATCATTTGAACCCAGCAGGTGGAGGTTGCAGTGAGCTGAGATCACGCCACTGCACGCCAGCCTGGGTGACAGAGCAAGACTTCGTCTCCAAGGGAAATACAAACTTAACAAAACTATCTCAGGGAAGGTTTTTTGTTTTTCTTTTTTTCATCTTTGTGAATGTAAAAAAAAAATGTATCTTTCATTTTTAATGTAAAGTTTTCGATAATAATGAGATATTTTTACAAATGTATTGTCTTTTGATGCTTCAGCAAATTATATGTGCAAGTCTTATGGCCATTTTTTCTTTGGTTTTCTTTTTTATATGGTGATTTTTTTTAATCTCTGCATGTATTAAGGATAATAACCATTCTGCCATATATACTGTAAGTATTTTTCCAATTTTGACATTTTTCTTTTACTGTTGCTTATAATATTTTTAAAGATATAGATTCTTTTTTTTCAGTGGCCAAATATATTATTCTTATCCTTAAGATCTCCTCTGTTGCTCTTAGGCTTAGAATGTCTTTCATCATCTGAAAATCAATTAAATATTTATTATATATTATTCTAGTATTTCATACTGGCAATCTTAACTTTTCACTATGCTGTGTTAAGTAAAATTTGTGTATATCATAACTGCCCAAAGCAATAACTGCTTGTATTTTAAAAAGTAACTCTTTAATCCATTAATAATTTAATTTAGGAGATAACGTGAGGTAAGGTTCTCATTTTATTTTATTCCAACGTTTATTAAAAAATTCATCCCTTTCCAAATAATCAACAATTCTTTTATCTTCTATTAAGCTTATAGGTATTCTAGCATGCAATTCAAGACTATCTCTTCTATTTCATGACATTATATTTTAATTGTTGTATAATGCCATATTGTTTTAACTACAGTAGTATATATGCCAAACACGTAAGAATGACATTTTTACTTCTGTTGCAGGAGGCAATGCTTGTTTTGTCTAATGAAATTCAGAATCACTTTCAAAATCAAAATTCCAAGCCACGTTAAATATATGAATTAATGAGGGACTAATTAATATCTTTGCAATATAAAATCTTTCCAACTAGATATATAGTTGTCTTTCTATTCATTCTTTTTTTATATTTCTAAGTTGAAGTTTGCAGATCTGATTTTGGTTTCTTTCCAATATGTTATAACAAAGTTTCAGGTGTCTAAAAAAGTTGAAAGAATTTTATAGTGAGCACTTACACAGATTCTCCCATTGACAACTCAATTCCTTTATCACATACCTATCCATCTAACCGAACATCAATCCATCTTGAGTCTTTTATACACTCTAATTAAATTATGTATTTCTATATATATATATATATATATATATCAGTACATATCCTCCTAAATATTTCAGAATACATATCATTAACTGCAGTTCAGTATTTGTTTACAGTTTTGTTGTGGTAAAATGTACACACAATGAAAGACAAAAATCTTAACTATATATTGTCTGAGTTTTGACAAATGCATACATCTATGTACCCAAAACTCTATCAAGATGTAAACATTGCATCATTCCAGGAAATTCCCTCATGCCCCTTTTTCATCAATGACCATCCCTTCCCCCAGAATCAGTCACTATTCTGTTTTTCTCCACCATGAATTAGTTTCGCCTATTTTAGAACAACATGTTATGTAATACAGTTCCCATATGTGCTCTTGTGGATGACTTCTTTCACATGGCAAAACTTTTTGAGATTCCTCTGTGCTGTTGCATGTTCAATAATTTGTTCCTTTGCACAAGTAGTATTCCATTGCACGAATATACCATCATGTGTTTATTCATTCTCCTATTGATAGACACCTGGGCTGTTTCCAGTTTATTATTATTATATATTACTAATATCTTGCTAGGAACATTCTTGTACAAACCTTTCTGTAGGCATTTATTTTCAGTTTTCTTGGTTAATTACCTGGGATTCAAATTTCTGGGTCACAGGGTAGATATGTGTTCAGATTTATGAAAAATTATCAGACATTTTGCCAAACTCCCACTAACAATGTATGAGAGTTCCAGTTGCTCCACATTCTTGACAATTGGGATTGTTTCTATCTTTCATTTTAGAACTTCTGAAGGGTGAATGAGGATATCACACTGTGGTTTGAATTTTCCTGATGACTAATGATATCAAGTATTTTTATATCTGTTCATTGGCCAGGTGTATATATTTTGTGAAATGCCTGTCCAATTAATTTGTCCATTTTTATTGGGTTTTTACTCTTCTATTATTAAATTGCAGGAGTCCTTTACACATCCTGGATACCAGTCTATTGTCAGATAACATCTGTTTTACTTATAATTTTATCCAGTTTGTAGATTGCCTACCTAACAGTATCTATTTATGAGCAGTTTTCTTAACAATGTCTATTTACGAGCAGAAGTTTCAAACTTTGATGAAGTCTAATTTATCAGTTTTCTGAGTCTTGTCAAAGAAAACTTAGTCTATCCCTAAGTCATAAAGATACTATCCTATATTTCTATTGAAGACTGTGTGGTTTGTGTATTGTATAAAGTAGCAGTTAAAGTCCTTTTTTACACAAGAATAACTGGCTATTGCAGCATCCTTAGTTAAAAGACTTTTCTTTCTGCATTGAATTGCTTTAGTGACTCCATTAAAAATTGGTTAGCCAGTGGAGTATGTTTCTGGGCTTTCTGTTCTGTTCCACTAATCACTTGTTGATGGTTATGCCAGTACCACATTGTCTTAATTGCTTTAGTTTTAAAATGAGTCTTGAAATCAGATAGTGTTAAGTCTTCTAACTGTTCTTCTTTATCAAGGTTGTTTTATCAAAGTATTCTAGGTGCTTGCATTTATATATAAATAGTAGAGTCATTTTTTCAGTTTCTGCGAAAGTCTTTCTATTGTGAATATGTTGAAACTATTGGTCAGTTGGGAGAGTTGACAACATTGTATCTTTGTATCCATAAATACCCATTGATTTGGGTCTTCTTTATGTACTCTCAGCAATGTTTTATAGTTTTCAGGGTAGAGGTCTTGTGCATATACTGAAATCTAATCCTCAGTATTTTTTGTTTTTGATAATCTGTAAAGGGTTTCTTAAAATTTTACTTTACAAACATTTGTTTCTAGTATATAAATAATAAAATTGATTTGTGTATGTTTACCTTGAATCTTATGAGCTTTCTAAATTCACATATTAGTTCTAGTAGTTGTTTCATAGATTCATTAAGGTTTTCTATGTAAACAATCATGACACCAGCAATTAAATACGATTTTAACTCTTCCTATCTGTATGCATTTTTTTAATTTTTGGTTTTTGTCCTTTTACAATGGCTGCAATCTCAGCACAGTGTTGAATAGGAATGGTGACAGAGGGCATCTTTGCCTTGTTTCCAACCTTAGTGAGAAAGTGTTCAATATTTCACCAATAAGTATGATGTTTGATGTACCTTTTTAATAAATATCTTTATGAGATTGAGAAGTTTCTCTTTTATTACTAGATTGTTTTATTACTAGATTAACTACTAGAATGTTTTTATCATGGAATGTTCATTTTTTGTCAAGTCTCTTTCCTCCTTGATACCTGTTTCTTCTTAGTTCTGTTAATGCAGTGGATTATACTGTTGGATTTTTAAGTGTTTAACCAACTTTATATTTCTGAGATAATTCTGACATAATAAATATGTCATAATGTGTTATTCTTTTTATATACACTACTGGATTTGATTTGCTAATATTTTTTTAAGGGTTTTTGAGGCTCTGTCATCCAGGATTTTTGTCAGTAATTCTCTATCTTCCTTTAATTTTTTTTTTTTTTGAACAGGAGGAAATATCTGTCAGATTTGGGCATTATACTTTCATAAATGAGTGTCATAAAATGAATTAGGGAGTGTTTCTTCTTCCTGTATTTTCTGAAAGAGTTTGTAATCTGTGTTATTTCTTCTTAAATATTGAGAGAATTCACTTGTGAAAATGTTGAGACCTAGAATTTTCTTTGAGGGAAGATGTTTATTAACTTCGTTGACCCCATATTTACTTGGAAAATTTGGTATGTGTTTATTTGTGTGTTGGGGAAGGAGTTTATTTTGAAACCAATTATTCTTTTTTTTTTTTTTCAGCTTTTTATCTAATAGAGCTCTGCTCTACTGTAGTGGAATTCCTTCCAACTTTCCCTGCCTTATTCTCTGACATTCAAAATCAGCAGAACACATTACCGTCTGCAGTGTCCAGTAGGCCCTGCTGCTCAGTCTATCCTTGTCTCTGTCCTTATCAAACGACTTTACTTACAGTATCTATTCCTCCAGGATCTGTGTATTAAGGTCACAACATTCTACCCTGACATTTTACAAAACATATGATCTTCAGCAAATATATTGAGGATAGCAAGATTTGGCTACCTTAAAAAGCAGTACTCACAGACTTGAGAGATGTCCATCCAACTTTTTAATTGCTGCAGATGCTATGTCTCTGAGCCAATGCAAGGAGAGGGAGAGGGAAAGAGCGTCTCCACTTTTACGACGGCAGGGCTGCACTGTTTCTGTGTCTTCATTAGATAGGTTAATTGGAAATCAAGAGAGGCTGTGTCAGGGGCAGGAATAGCTAGCCAGATGCCATTCTAAACTGGAATTTATCCAGCTGATTTCTTTGAAAACCTACCATGCTTTGCTCAATAGACACACTGCTGGCTGGCAACAAGGAAATGACTGGTACGTAAGCACACATTCAGCATTTAGTAGTTCATTTTTCTCTTCCTTCTGCTCCTCCAGCTGATCATGTCCTCAATTATACTCAGAAATGAGGGATTCCCTTCGTGAATCAGTAAGGGTTGAGAGCAATAGTGAAGGGTTCCGACTGAGTCTTCCTCAACTCATCTGCATTCCTGGTTACTGCAAAGTTTTTATAAGATCCTGAAAATACTAGACCCATTCAGTTATCTCTGGCTCACGTGCCCTAGCCATCAGCAAATTAAAACTTGGATGTGAGATATCAGTGAAGGAAAGAGAAGCATGGTCCCTTAACTGCTACAAATAATATCAAGTGAGCTAGTAGAGGTATGTGATGAAAGGGATGAGGGGCAAAAAGGATCTCCCTCCAGGCCTAAGAACATTCTGAATTTCATGCTTTCCTTTGGATTATAATCCCACAAGACACAATGCCAAATGCCATAACCCCAAATGTTGAAATCCCTGATGTCCACATTTCTAAAGTCTAAAATTCATAAGGTCTAAAACTCCAAAAATCACAATCACAGGATAGTTGCATCAGGTTAGGGAGAACGATTACTCTGTTAGTGTCTTTGCTTGGAAGTTAAGTATGGTTTAAGGACACACATATGGGTGCCAAGTTGACAAGAGGTGGACTTGTGAATTTAATTTTAGGTGTCAACTTGACTGGATTAAGGAAACCCTAGAAACCTAATAAAGCATTATTTTGGGAGTGTCCGTGAGGATGTTTCCAGAGGAGACGAGTGTGAGTCTGAGTGAACTCTGTAGGGAACATCTGCCCTCAACCTTGGCATGCACCCTCCAATCAGCCAGGGTACAGAAGGTGAATCTATTTCTCTCTGAGAGCTGGGACAGACTCTTCTGCTGCTTTGGACATCAGTACTCCAGGCTCGCTGGCCTTTGGACTTCAGTTATTATACCTACTGGATTTGATTTGCTAACATTTTGTTAAGGGTTTTTGAGGCTCTGTCATCCAGGATTTTTGTCAGTAATTCTCTTTCTATCTTCCTTTAATTTTTTTTTTTTTTTTTTGAACAGGAGGAAATATCTGTCAGATTTGGGCATTATAGCTTCATAAATGAGTGTCATAAAATGAATTAGGGAGTGTTTCTTCTTCCTGTATTTTCTGAAAGAGTTCGTAATCTGTGTTATTTCTTCTTAAATATTGAGAGAATTCACTTGTGAAAATGTTGAGACCTAGAATTTTCTTTGAGGGAAGATGTTTACTAACTTCGTTGACCCCAAATGTGGGGTCAACGAAGCCCCCCAGGTACTGACGCTTTCAGTTCTCGACTGATAGACCACAGTCTTCTCTGGATCTCAAGTGTAAAAACATTGACATTTCCTCCGTAGAGTAAGTGATGTTATTTTTGTTCATCTTCATTTTTGAAAGCTAAAATTTCTTGAGATCTCAGCTCTTTGCAAGACTGCATATGCAGTGGTGACCCATTGAGGGTTTTGATCAGTCTCATCAAAATACAGGTTGTCTGACACAACCTGTGACCACAGTTATAAAGCCGGATGCAGCCAATTACCAACCACGATGATATGCATTCGTACATTTCGCTTTTTGATCTATTTCTTCATGAATACATTTGTCTGATCATAACTGCTACATTCTGCAAATGTTTTTAGTATACCTGGGTACTTATGCTTATAAAAATATTTGTGTTATTATTCCCTATTTTATTGTATAAATTGGCCTATGAAGTATTCTGTCATGTTTTTATATGTTTCTCAGGAAAACCAGTTTTAACATGTAAATAAATGTTTTTTAAAGCATCTTTTATTATTTTTTCCAGAATCATATTTTCAGGACTTTGATCTTTTGGGATTTCAACATTTGCAATTATGGCATTAAGATTGTATCTTCTAGGATTAGAATCAGCTTGTGAATACTTACAATCTAATGCCAGGGAAGAAAGCTAATGGCCAAAATATTTAAATAGCTTAGTCTTTTGATGAACAACTAACTCAGCTATTTGAGTTGCTAATGTCAAAGCAAAGACAAAATTTCCAGGAATAACATTCCAGACCAAACTTGCTCAATTTTTAAATGCGTTTTAACAATGATCATGTATTGACAGAATAGAACAAGGATTTTTTTTTTAATTGATCTGCAGAAAAAAATGGCTTATCTATATCTGTCATGTCTAACATGGTAACAACTAGCCACATGGGGATATTAGCCCATGTGAAACGTGGCTAATCCAAATTAATACGTGTAAACACACACCAGACACACATACAAAGACAAAGACATAGTATGGAAAAGGGAATGTAAAGTATTTTACTAACAATGTCTCTGAGAAGTTGCATGTTAAAATAATCATATTTTAGATTTATTGGATTAAATAAAATGTGTTATTAAAATTAATTTCACCTCTGTTTTTGCTTTTTAAATGTGGTTCCTAGAAAATTTTAAATTACATATGTGGCTCATAGCATATTTCTATTAGACAGCTCTAAATAATTAAAATACGGCATACTGAGAAAAGTTCTTGGGTATGTACATTAGTTCACCAGGGCTGCCATAGTAAAGTGTCACAGATTGACATAAATAATAGAAATGTATTTCTCACAGTCCTGGGGACTAGAGTCTGAGGTGACAGTGTTGGCAGGGTTGGTTTCTTCTGAGGCTTCTCTCCTTGGTTTGCAGATGGCCACCTCTTCCCTGTGCCTTCACGTGGTCTTCAGCGCCTGTCTGCGTCCAAATTTCCCCTTCCTATAAGGACATCAGTCATACTGGAAAAGGCCCACAGGAAAGAAAGGCCTCATTTAATCTTAATTACCTCTTTAAAAATCCTATCTCCAAAAACGATTATGTTCTGAGGTACTAGAGAGTGAAGATTGCGAGAACAGGAATTTGGGGGAATGCAAACCAGTCCATAACAGCATGACCTTGTCCTGGGTTTGGAACTTGTGTTCAGTATTTACTAGCTATATAATCCTCAGCAAGAAATGTCCCTTCTCTTTACCCAAAATTTCTTACCATTAAAACAGGGATAATGTATTATATTTCATGATATGTATGTGGGTATATGTATATAATATTTTATCTTGAGCATTTCCTCAAGCTATTAGGTATCTCACTACAATAAAAATATAAAGTTTGAGGGCTGTATTTTTCCACTTCTGCCACTATACCAACATGTATTTAACCAATCCACTCTTAGAGCATATCAAATTGTTTCTAACGTTCTACTCTTACAAACAGCATAAGTCACAAGTCTGTTGAATCGTGCCAGCAAAGTCATGCTTCCTCCAAAGGTTTAGTGTAGGATCCTGCCTAGGCTCTTCCAGCTTCTAGTGGCTCCTGACATTCCTTGGCTGGTAGCAGCATCACTCCAATGTCTGCCTCTCTCTTCACATGGCCTTCTTCCTTGGGTCTCTTTGTATCTTCTCCTTTTCTGTCTCTTAGAAGGACACTTGTCATTAGATTTAGCGCCCACCCTAATCCAGGATGGTCTCACCTCAACTGTATTAGTCTATTCTCATGCTGCTGATGAAGACATACCTGAGACTGGGTGATTTGTAAAGAAAAAGAGATTTAATGGACTCACAGTTCCATGTGGTTGAGGAAGCCTCACAATCATGGCAGAAGACAAAAGGCATGTCTTACACAATGGCAGGCAAGAGAGAGAATGAGCTTGTGCAGGGGAACTCCTCTTTATAAAACCATCAGATCTCACGAGACTTACTCACTATCACGAGAACAGCACCGGAAAGACACGCCCGCATGATTCAGTTGCCTCCCACTGGGTCCCTCCCATGACACGTGGGAATTGTGGGAGCTACAATTCAAAATGAGATTTGGATGGGGACACAGTCAAACCATAACAGTGCTATAATGAATAATCTTGAATGTATCTTTATTTATATCATTCATATCTCTGATATTTCCTTAGCAATAAGCGCGGTGGCTCAAGCCTGTAATCCCAGCACTTTGGGAGGCCGAGACGGGCGGATCACAAGGTCAGGAGATCGAGACAATCCTGGCTAACCCGGTGAAACCCCGTCTCTACTAAAAATACAAAAAAAACTAGCCGGGCGAGGTGGCGGGCGCCTGTAGTCCCAGCTACTCGGGAGGCTGAGGCAGGAGAATGGCATAAACCCGGGAGGCGGAGCTTGCAGTGAGCTGAGATCTGGCCACTGCACTCCAGTCCGGGCCACAGAGCGAGACTCCGCCTCAAAAAAAAAAAAAAAAAAATTCTGAGAAGCAGAATTAATTGGTCAAGGCATATGTATCTTTTAAGATTTTGTTTACATCTGTTGAGAAATTCAGGAGGTAAACTCCCACATTAGGAATAAAATTTCATTTTTCCCCACACCATGGCAAGAACTAGGGCTTATCATTTTTTAAATATGTTTGTCAATTTGATGGATGAAAATGGTATCTTTTTACTTATTTTTTATTTTTTTCACCATTTCAACAATTATTTAAATTATTTCCAAAAAAAAAAGTATTTTAAAACAAGGAGCGCCTTCTGCCCTGCTGACTGGTTATTTGAAATGTTCACCAAGCCCTCTGGAGTTTTGGTTCTTCATTCAAACCTGCAGTTCCATAGTTTCTCTATCACATCTCAACTGACTTGTGTCATGTTCTCCATATATGTAGTTTTTTAAGACTGCCAACCTCTATTAGTTGCCTACAGCTTCCGCAACAACTTACCCCAAAGTTGGTGGCTTAAAACAACAGAAGTTTACTCTCTCACAATTCTGGAGGCCAGCAGTCCAAATTCAAGGTGCCAGCAAAGTCATGCTTCCTCCAAAGGTTCTAGTGTAGGATCCTGCCTTGGCTCTTCCAGCTTCTGATGGCTCCTAACATTCCTTGGCTGGTGGCAGCATCATCCCAATGTCTGCCTCTGTCTTTACATGGCCTTCTTCCTTGGGTCTCTTTGCATCTTCTCCTTTTCTGTCCCTTAGAAGGACACTTATCATTGGATTTATGGCCCACCCTAATCCAGGATGATCTCACCTCAAGCTCCTTACCTTAATTACACCTTCAAAAATCTCATTTCCAAATAAGGTCACATTCACAGGTTCCAGGGGCTAGGATTGGACATATCCCTTAAGCAACAGTTTTCAGTTCATTGTGCCTCCAAAGCCGGGCTCCTTTGAAGTTCCCCATGGAGTCAGTTCACTTCCGTTCCATTAGCTGAATGGTGAGTGTTACTGCCCCCACTATTTGGTTTCTCTTGACACATGAGAAACCAAATAGTAATGGCTACAACTAAATAAAGGAATTGTTTATCTTGTTTCTATGTCATGTGAAGAGTTTCACTTTTTTTTCATTTATAATGAACATTTGTTGCTATGCATAAGACAGTCTACTGACTTAGGGTGAGCAGGGGGGCAGAGAGGAGCAGGTGTCACATGTTGAACACACAATGCCCCCATCAAAAACCTCCATTAAAAACATCAGATTCTATGAAGGAAAGAATGACAAAAATAAAACTATTTCAATATAAACTGAGCATTGATGAGAAATACAAGCCAAACTTCCTAGGGCATCTAAGAAAGGAGTGCACTATTCTGCCTGAGCAAAGCCAGGAGGGAGGAAACATCGGACCTGGACAAGGAGGGATGATCACTGATCCATCCAGTGGCTCAGGAGGGAAGGGCATTCCAGGCAGAGAGAACAGTGTGTTCTAGGCATAGACTCAGAGGTGTGCATGGGAAGTTTATTGAGGAGGAGGGATGCCCAACATATCCAGAGTACAAAGCAGCGGTAGGACCATATGCAGAGTATCCCAATTAGAAAGTCTTATTGAAAGAAAATAAGATAAACTTGTGAATAACACAAAATGAGGTACAGTTCCGAGTCCCCCACCAAAATGCCGATCTCTCCCTCATTAAAGGCCAGACATAAAAGGATACTGCATGATTCCATTTAAGTGATGTTTCGAGAGTAATCAAAATCTAGAGTGATTTAAAAAAAAAAAAAAAAAAGCAAGTTAGTGCTTGTCTGGGGCAAAGTGTGCAGGGAGGTTGTGTGTAAAGGGACAGGAAGGAGTGGCCTTTGATTACAGTGATGGTTACCCAGGTATATACATTTGTCAAAACTCACAAACAGTCCCCTTAGGTGTGTGGATTTTGTTGTATATTTATACCTCGATAAAGATGATTTTTAAAATAAATAACTAAAAATGTAGGAGCAAAAGGGAATATTCATTTAGAATGAGAAAAGAAATTACAACTAGTTATAAATTTTATCGATAAAAAGCTGAAAAATACCAGAAACATCTCAGCCATTCAGAAAAATAGCCATATTGTGCATTAATTAACTGCCAACATCCTTCGATAACATTATTTTTCCTACTTGTTTTGGCTTCATTTTCTTTGTCTCTTCCCATGTCAATAATATCATAAAAAGTTGTATAATATTAATGGTTAATCAGTTTGTCTTTTATTACTGATAATTTAGAAAATGTCTGTCCACTTCCTAAATCTTTGTTTATATCCTCTATAGTTTTTAAGGATTGTCACAAAGTTTGGCAAAGCCTCCATGAAATGTTTTTCATTTGAGCTCTGGAACTTGTAAGGATTGTCCACAGACTAGCTTCCAGTTCTGTACATTTCAAATTTGGTTTCTCCGCCATACTTTGGGCACCACAGAATATGTTCACGTCGTGAAACAGCCTCTGGCCCCAAACCTTCATTTGGCAACATTCACTCGTCACATGTGAGTCGGCACAGTAGGTGGTACCAGTGTCCTTGGAAGCAGATTTCTACACTGGGATGATTAGCAATTACTTACCTGTATACGGAAGCGGCTGCAAATCACACAGCTATAAGCCCAAACTAAGTGTATCCCCAACTCAATTTCTTCGTAGCCAGATTCTCAAAGTCCCTGGGACCACTCTGACAGTACAGAAGAGACGGAGAAATTGTACAAATATCAGAGAAGAGAGAGTGGCCTTAACCTATGTCAGTTTAAATATCTTATTTTCGCAAATTTGGCAGAACCCCATGGCCATGGGAATACATTGCTAGGACTGCTGGCAAGGACTGTAAAGATGAAAAACCTCAGGGGCTGCTCCGTGAGGCTGCCTCAGGGCGATGGGTGCCACGAGTAATTTTGGGAAAGTTGTCAGGACCAGATTTGGAGAGCTTTCAGTCAGGTGCTGAAATACAGCCTTTAACCTCCAGGCAGAGGGGCTTTTCCTTGAACCGAGAGAACAGAATCACTGTGTTGGTGGGGGAACTCTGGCAACCATGGCAAGGGTTGCTTCAGGGTTTATTGTTTGTTTTAGTTTCTTCTTGTAACTCCCAGCATTTCTTATGCAACTCCCCTCCAAAAAAATACCTTTTCTATTTAAGCATCTTTAAATTAAGAAAACTATATTAAATACATTAAAGATAATTTTGAAAAAAGCCCAGAACTCCCCGCTACCACAGCCAACCAATTCCACCAAGCTACACTTGTTTAAATCACTTAATTATCTAAGTGAACAAAGTGCTTCAGAACACAGACTGCAAAGTAAAATTCTTCAGTTCAAAATGTGGCACCACTGCTTCCTAACTCTGTGACCCTAGGCAAATTATCTAAGCTCTGCAACCTCAGTTTCCTCATCTGTAAAATAGAAAAAACAATGGAAGCTAAGTGTAGAGTCACTGTGCGGATGAAATGAGCTGATTCACTGGGAGCACAGGGCACCATTTCTGACTCAATCAATGTTAGCAGTGATGAAGATTTTTGTCTACTTCTTCCCCAAGCAGATATGTTTTACTGAGTCCCCACCTCTGCAGGCTCTTTTTCATGATTCTTTATCATTATGCCAACCATTAAAATATTCAGAGCCAAGCGAAACATTTCAACTAAAAACAGCTAGTTGAATGCGTTGTGTGGCCCGTTTCCTGAGAGCGCTTGAGGGGAGTCGTATGGTGTTGGAGAAATTAGTCACTGAGAAGGGACACAGAAAGAGGGAAGCCAAGACAAACTGTGTCAGTCAGAACTCTTTGGATTTTAAGAGACGAAAGCCCAACTCAAACATACTTAAGAATAAAGAGGCAAGATTGGCAGAGAGTGGAGGCTCACATCTGCAATCCCAGCACTTTGAGAGGCCAAGGTATGTGGATCCATTAAGGTCAGGAGATTGATACCAGCCTGCCCAACATAGCTAAACCCTGTCTCTATTAAAAATACAAAAATTAGCCAGGCGTGATGGAGGGCGCCTGTAGTCCCAGCTACTCGGGAGGCTGAGGCAGGAGAATTGCTTGAACCCCAGAGGTGTAGCTTGCAGTGAGCTGAGATCACACCACTGCACTCCAGCCTGGGTGACAGAATTTTTTTGAGACAATATTGGCCCCTACGACGGAAGGGAAATGGGGGAATGGTGCTGCTTGCTCATCTGGATCTAGGAGCTCAAATAATATTGTCAGGCATCTCCACTTTCTCTCAGCTTTGTGTCCCTCTGTACATTTCCTCATTTTTTCCTCTAGCCATTGTGATGCAGAGGGCAGTGGGCATGTCCCCAGAAAACCCCAGGCTGACATCATGTTTGTTTAGCAAACCCAGAGGAAGAGGGAGTATCCATATAGCCCAACCAAGGAAGAGCTCCGTCAGCTTGCCTCATGTGGCCACAGATGGTAGGATACTGTCCTTGGCAACCTCACCAGAACCCCAAGAAGGGAAGGGTGAGGTGATACTCCCAAGAGAAAGGGTGAAGGGATGCAAAACAGACAGAGAGATGCCACTTGACAAGGGTTCTCAAGGCCAAGGTCAGCCATTGCGTCTTCAACCACAATTTCCATTTCAAGACTCGTTTCCCACCCAAAGGGTGTGGGCTTCTTGGAGGCCTCAAATAGTGGGAGTCCGTCACCCACATGGACTCTGCAGCAAGCCGCCACCTGCTTCTTCACAAGAGGCAAACTTGCTCAGAGGCCTGAGCCACGGTTGCAGACGCACAGTCATGTGGGCATTCTTGGGCCCCGGCGATTGCTGAGTCAAAGGGCTGCGGGCCAAGGCACCGGCTGCCCCGTCCTGCTCCCCTTAGATGGGCGGTACTGAATGTTCTCCAGGCGATGCAGGGCTGCTGTGCCACTTTAATTGGAGATGGTGATGGTGAAACCTTCAGGGGAAATTCAGGTGCCAAATGCCTCTCCTAGAGGCGCATTAAAAGTGTCTGGTAGTTAACCAACCCAAATAGCAGGCATCTCTGGGGAATTTCCCAGCAGAGTCCCCACCCTACCACCTCCCCCCACCTCCCAGCACAGGAGAAAGAATCCTGCCATCCAGACAAACCTGGCTCTGCCTCCACCCCTTCCAACCTGCAGACTCTTAAGCAATTTTCTTCACCTCTTTAGCCTCAGTTTCCTTATTCATAAAA